>NC_137940.1:28580561-29253061 GCF_963969265.1 Rhamphochromis sp. 'chilingali'
TGGTAGAGGACCCGAGCTCGAAGGATTGACCGCCCGCAGGGGCGAGTGGGGAATTTTTTTTTTTTTAAATATATTTATTTCATCTGATCTCTGTACGAGTGATGCAACAGGTTTGAGCTCATCAGACTTGTTAAAGTCTGACAAGTTCAGCAGTGTTGTTACAGATGTGTGTTTGTGCACACATGTGTGCCTTTTATAATGGCAGATCATTTCCAAGTTGTACACTAGATTACTAATGACCACAATAACAGAAACAGCAGTTTGTCTTTGGGTTTAAACTGATCTTTTGTTTGGTGACAAGGATACGTTCTCCAAGAAAGCTGGTGAGTGTCATTTCACAGAATAGAAGCACAGATATTTGCACAGTATGCTTGTACAGACTGTACAAACAGGAAGTGTTTGTCTGTGATGACTCAATGACCTTGAATTGCCTGTATAAATGTTTTATTTCATTTTAAATGTATCTTCGGGCTTCTTTTTGTTTCCTTTAGTACTTCTGTTGAAGCTGTTCCTCGAACACCTCCAATGCTGTCTGATTTTGTGATGTTACAGCATCACGTTGCTGCTTTGTGACTGAATTAGTTCTATGAAGATTTTTAGGCACAATCCAAACAACTGGTTCCTTGTTTTTACTGTCTGAAAATTATCACCCATTGTTTTAAAGAATGTTTACTCACGGCGGTTTCAATATTTGTTCTGTCAGCAGTGTTATCTTTTAAGGTACATGAGTGATGTGCTTGCTAACAAAGCCAGTGGCCAGCAAAGGTTGTTCTGCATTTATCCTCTAAATGTACATAAATAAATGTAACTAAATAGGGTTCTTGACTGTGCCCCACATTTTCTACAAAAGAAAAAACACCTGGGTTGTAATATGAGTTTTTTTTATACTGAAACTTGAAATGCATTTTTAGTCATGAAATAACCAGGAAAAAATAATGAAGTTTAATAACCATTGTTACATAAAATATCCCAAAAGTGTTTATGTGCATAGTCAGACACTAAAGAGTTGCTTTCTCCAGACTTTGCACAGAGCACTGCATTCATCAGATAGAGAAGGACTGCCTGAACAGAACAGAAGAGAGTAAAGTTTAACCTTCAAAAAATGCTTTGGAAGATTTCCCACATTTAAACCCCAAATTAATAACAATGGATTGCATTTATATAGAGCTTTTTGAGGCCCTCAAAGCACTTTACAATTCCACTATTCATTCACTCTCACATTCACACACTGGTGTGTGTCAAGCTACAGTTGTAGCCACAACTGCCCTGGGGCAGACAGACAGAAGCCAGGGTGCCATATCGCGCCATCGGCCCCTCTGGCCATCACCAGTGGGTGAAGTGGCTTGCCCAAGGACACAACAACTTAGACTGTCCGAGCCGGGGCTCGAACCAGCAACCTTCTGATTACAAGACAAACACCCAACTCTTGAGCCACGATCGCCCCTTTGAATTAAGTAAAGCAATTAAGACCAGATAGATCACGTATTCAATTAAATCTTGGAAGCATTGTAAAACAATTATTATCAGAGGAAGTAATGTCTTTGTGATGGCGGGTGTAGAAGAAAGAAAAAGCCAACAGACCATCCCTTTCATACCTGCACATGGCCCCTATACTTGAAATGATAACCTTCTAGAGGCCTCCCCTCATGTGACATGATAAAGAAACCACTGACAGTTGTCACACCTGTCAACCAGTTATTACCTAATAACAACCAGTTATTAGAAGCACTTCTTTCGTCCTGTCTTCCTCCATCTTAACATCTTTGGACGTGATTTCTGTGATTGCTGCTACTGTTGTGCATGTTGAAATAAACTGGCATTGACATGTTTGATGGGTTCATAAAGAGTTTGTCCTACCAATATAAAAATATAACCATTATAAACCAGCTAAACTGCACATGCAGACCAATGGTTCTGTTGTTTAACCTGCTCTCACAGACATACATGGGTAGATAATAGACAAAAAAAAATGTCGCCCAGTAAACCTGATACAGTACAACAGCACAAGCGACTGGAACCTTCAAAATGATCATACAGTGGCTGCTGCAGGACAAACAGACAGCCAAGTGAGATCCAAAACAAAGAAGTTTCATTAACATTCCCACTTTTTGCATTAAATATAGGGAATTGTTTTCAATTAGTCAGTATCACGAAAATGCATCATAGTAATTCTGAAGGATGTTATGTGACTGGTTTTGGTGTTTTGTTAGCAGGTTTATTCAAAATGGTAGGGAAGGATTTGCAGGAAATGTTTTACCAGAGGTGAGGCATGGCCTAGTGCAGAAATGATAATAAAGTTGAATTTGATTACAGATTTGTTTGTTTTTAAAATATTTACTATTTTGAGGAAAAGTAGGTAGTTGAAATCATATCATTATAAATAAATATCACACTCTAAAAGAAGTGTTGGAAGCGCCACGTCCGGTGTGGCAGACGTGTGGAGTTTGTAGAAAGGACCCAAAATGCAGCAGCTCTGGTGCAGGTGAGTATTTATTGAACAAAAGTGGATACAAACAGAAATGGCGAGGGTGAGCATGAACTAAGAAAACCTAAACTGGAAAAACTAACAGAACTAACCAGAAACCAAGATGCAGGGAGGTACGAGGAAATACACAAAGAGACGGACGGAGAGACGGACGGAGAGACGGACGGAGAGACGCAGGGAGACCGAGGGGAACAACACAGACGGGTGAACACACACTATAAATACACACACCAGTAATCAGAGGATGGGAAACAGGAGGGAAACACTCGGAGCAAAACAAAACAGGAGCACTAGAAGGTCACAAAACAGAACACGAGTCCAAAACCAAAAGAAGACAAAAAAAGAAACACACTGGGGCTCAAGAAAACAAAGTCCAAAACAGAACACTTCAGGGGGCCGACAACACAGGAGCCCGAGGGCCAACCATGTGGACGGCAACGGCGGCGACAAGCAGGCAGTTCAGGGGGCCGACCGTGCGGACGGCAACGGCGGCGATGTGGAAACAGTTCAGGGGGCCGACCGTGCGGAAGGCAGCGGCGGCGATAACACTGGTCCGGGGGCCAGCCGTGCAGAAGGCAGTGGCGGCGACTCAGGCGAAGTGGGTCTGGGGACCACCCACGACGGCCATGGCGCCCGACCAATAGCCTGGAAAGTGGCCGGTTAACAGCAGACCCAGACAAGGCTGAACCAGGCGACGTTGAAGGCGAAGACACGGAGGCTGGACCAGGCGACGCTGAAGCTGAAGCTGAAGCTGAAGCAGAAGCCGAAGCCGAAGCTGGACCAGGCGATGCTGAAGCTGAAGCAGAAGCTGAAGCTGGACCAGGCAAGGCTGAAGCTGAAGCAGAAGCCGAAGCTGGACCAGGCGAAGCAGAGGCTGAAGCTGGACCGGGCGAAGCTGAAGCTGAAGCTGGACCGGGCGAAGCTGAAGCTGGAGCTGAAGCTGGAGCTGAAGCTGGACCAGGCGACGGCAAAGCTGAAGCCAAAGCTGGACCAGGCAACGCAGAGGCAGAAGCAAAGGCTGCTGCAGGCGAGGATGATGAAGCCGCTGCAGGCGAGGATGAGTCTGAAGCTGGACCAGGCGAGGGTGAAGACTCGGAGGCTGGCGGCACTGCTCCGGCCCGGGTCGACACCACTGATGCCATCAACACCGGTGTATCCGAGCAGTGGGAAAGAGGTGGAGGAGCTGCGTGGGGCACCTTGGCAACCGGAGGTGGTGGACGAGGTGCGTGAGGAGCCAGCAGGCAGTCACAGGATACGAAATTTTCCATCAGATATGTATCTTTTTTGAGTTTGTGTATTCTGTTTGTCTTTGGCGTTTATCTAAGGTGAAATCCTGTTTCCTGTTTCAGGATGTTGCACATCACGAGAAATAATTTGGCATCTTGCCTTAGTCAAACAGTATAAATAAATCAGGTCCCTGGTTTGCTGCACCATCGGCTCAGCTCTTCACTGAAACCAGCTCTAACACCATGCTGTCCTCCAGACTCAGCAGCACACTGTGTGAGTACAAAAAAATCTTTCCACCCAAAAGGTTGTTCTTAATGTATCATTTATATGATTTTTGTTTGATCAGTAAGTGGTGTATTTAACATCCATTTTTTCTTTGGGTTTTCTTTATTGTCATTTGTGTTTTGAGGTAAATTAAAGTCCATCTGAAACACTGTTAACTTAATACAGAAGATAAATGAATAAATCAGCTGTAGTTCATGCACCATCTAACACTGAGGTTTCTTTTTTGTGTTTCAGTGCTTGCAGCAACATGTGTACTCATGACTTCAGGTAATTGTTAAATGTTCAGCAATTGTTTATCCAAATGTGCCTTTCTTTTATCCCAATACTTTAGCCACACTAGTCATTTAAACCCATTGTTCTGTGCTTTCACTCAAGTACGATGGAGTGTTACGACCACATAAAAAGTAATATTGTTCACTTTGAGATTACAGTCAAAATTTCAAAATTAAATTGCAAATGCTCAGCACTTACTGTGTCTGTGATACAACATCCACCCTCTTTACTGCATGGGGCTGTGTCCATTGCTAACCTTACATCTGTTCATTGTATTTCTTCTTTTCTCTCAAAATGAACAATAATATTTTTCTTTTTGATGTGGCCCTAAGACTCCTTCATACTCCAAGTTTCTTCCAAAGAGGTACCCTGGATTTGCAAATTGGTTATGCTTTATGTACAGTATGGTGAATTTTGTGCTGTGTGAATACTTGAATGTGATAAGCCACTAACAACAAGAACCTCTGATAGGTTTTTAGTCCCATTACCATTAGGGATTAATCCTTTAGTTAAACTCTGGAAACTCTATTTGATTTATTGAGGTCTTGAGTGATAGGAACATTTCAGTAACCAATAATAGTTCCCTGTGAAACTGATGTTAAATTAGTGGTAGTAGCTTTTGGTAGTCATTAAAACGGTAGGGACACGTCCCCATTGTCGCTACCATAAGTTACTTCTGATTCACCTGCATCATGCTCAGCCATTTACATTACACATGAGACTTACTCAGAATTCATTCAAGAAGAACACTGATACTGTTGGGATTTATTTTATTTATTTATTTTTTATTGTATTTTTATTTATTTTACCTTTAAGGTTAATATCTCACAATTAGCATCACACATTTTATTCTTTACTGCACACAGTGTATTGTAGAATAGTTAGTAGAATAATAGAATAGTTTGTAGAATAGGATTCACTCTGATACTAACAGACTCAGCCCCCTTCACAAGAATGTGGATGGGGTTGTGGTACCCACAAGACAAGGCCATATATCAGGTGCTGTTATGGTGTTGGGTATAGACCAGGGGTATAGGCAACCTTTCTGATGACGTGTGCCATCTAAAATTTCCTCAGAAGTCAGTGTGCCATATGATTGCATTAGCAATAAATTTAATAACGCTCTATATTAACAGTTACACAATATATAGAACCACTTTATAGAATTATATTTGTTCGGAGATGTTTGCAGCTATCAGCAAATAGTTATCAAGTATTTTGAAACAAAAAAAAATAAAAAAGACACTTTTTATCCATAACAAGAACTCCATAACAGCAAATGAACTGTACAACAGAAAATGCAAATGCTATTCATGGTCTCCTCACAACAATGATAAGAAAAATAAACTGGGCCAATATGGCATGTTTGTTAATACATTCTAATCTCTGGTCTCTCACTCAGAGACACAGGTCTCCGAGTGTCCAGCATTCAGACTGCACTCTTCATGTGAGAGAAAATCTGTTCACATAGATATGTAGAGCCAAATACTGGCCTCTGCAATGTTCTGAAGACAGTTAAACTTGTCAGATAGTGATGTCCAGCAGGTGAAAATGCAAGCTCCATGAACACACACAGCTGTGGATTCCAGCTGCTTCGATGTTGCATTAACTGGCATTAACTCAGCCAGTTAATGCGAGACAAATCTAGCTGCTCATTAAAGCTTTCTGGTTTGATCAGAAAATAAAACGTGCTTCATCCTAGCTGAAGTACGGGACAAACTGTGTTCCTTTTCACCTCAATACGCGTAATATTTTCTCTGAATACGGGACGATTCCGTCTTTTTACGGGACGGTTGGCAACTCTACTAACTAACCTCATGAATAAAATAAAGTTCACTATCAGTAACATCATAGCACCCACCCAGCTGTATGCTAGCTAGCATGCAGTACGAGTTATTGTAACTGACTGTAAAAAGTCAGCACAACAAAAATAAACTCCACCTAAACTTGGTTTATATCTGACCCAGATAGACTGCAGGTCATAACTTCTTACCTGTAGTTCAGTTCACCTGACACTCGGACCAGCAGCCGCTTCGGTCTCTCCTCCTCCTGCCTCCCCTTTCTCTCATCCACCTGCTGGTCTCCACCACTTGGTAATGTTACTGAATCTGTGGAAGCCCCGCCATATCCGCCACCAAACAACTGAGTTATTTTCACACACCGGCCAGCATCTGGCCAATCCACCACCTTTCATTATTTATACCGTTACAAAAAAAAAATCATCGGTCCATAAAAATGGAAAATCACCATCGGCCCACTGAGCAAATGCCCAGTATGCCCGATGGCCAGTCCAGCTATGGTCGTGCCATCAGTTAACCCTTCGCGTGCCACGACTGTGTTGTCTATACCAGGGTTGCCGACCCCTGGTATAGACCTATGCATTCCTATGCAAGAAGGTAAGAGGTGGTTGCCATGGTAATGGGTGAAGCGGCATCTACAATAAGGTGATGCCGAGAAAGTTGCAGCGGAAGAGATGTGTGCTGGATCTCAGCCAAGTGAGGAGAACTGTGACTTTCCTCCAACTTTTGACCAATTGCCTTAATATCCTGTTTATCACACATAATAAAAAGCATTTACTGTCTGGGTGTGGGACGTTATATTTAACGAGCAACTGAGCGACTTTTTTTCTAAAAAGCGACTAGAGACAAATCTGGCGACTTTTTCTGGTGTTATTGGAGACTTATTTATGACGACTTTTTGACTTGAAAGCGCGTATCGCTCTTACTCTCAAACAGCAGCAGGTGCTGCCGTGGGCACCTCGCCCGTTCCAAAGCGCTATAGCGGTGCTATATTTTATATTCGTTCATATTTGCTTTAGGAGCAAACAGATGAATAAAGGCCCTACTGTAGTATGCTTCATTTATCCAAGACTTACTAATTATGGAGTTATTTTCCATTTCAGGCTTTCCTAGAACTGGTCCTTTAGCCCACTTCCCAGTGTCAACAGAGAGGGTGATCACCTGTGACAGCTTCGACAGTGTACAACGCCTGAGCTGTGGTAACATGAAAATAATCTCTATGTTTAAGGTTTTTTATAGCTCTTTGCTATCACTCAAATATAAACCCAGTTGTGAGGTAATCTCAATTCTTTCTCATTTCCAGCAGGAGACGGCTTCTCTGGTTGTAAACAGAAGTCTGATTCTATGTCTGTAAGATAATTAGCTTACCCCCTGCAGATCTCTGACCTCAGTAAACACTTTGCTGAGGAGGATAACCTGTTAAGGTTTCAGTTCTTTTTGTGCTTTATTTAGTGAAACTACAGTTTATGCTTGTGACTCATATGATCTTTCAGATTCAATGTAATACCCCAGATCTACAGAAATGAAGGCATTCTCTGATTATTGAAAAACATAAAGAGCCTTGGGTTTTCCTCTTGTGCTGCACACCTTATGCATTTCTCATGAGTTCCTCCTTTTGAACTTTCTTTCCCATGCTTTCTGTAAAACAGAGAATGGGGTGATCATTGTGCAATCAGTTCTGTACGGAAGGACAGATGCAGAAACCTGCAGTGTGGGGAGACCTGCAGAACAGCTTAAAAATACACAATGTTCCCAGGATGGCGCCCTGAAGGTTGTCAAGAGCAGGTACACAAATCTGAGCACTTTATATCAATCATTAATTGATCACTTTAACCCACCTTTGTCTCCCTGCAGATGTGATGGTCAGAAGGTATGTGAAATAAATACAGTCCTCTTCCATACTTCTGATCCGTGCTACGGCATTTACAAATACGTGGACACCACCTACGCCTGCTTCCCAGCCAGTAAATTACATCTGTAATAAGAAACTAATATTCAGTCAAATCTGTGAATGTCCATGTTTCTAATGTTCCTTGTTGTCACTTTGTCAGTCCACAGTGTGACATGTGAGGATTCTCTGGCAAACCTTCAGTGCGGTGAGAGCACAGTTCCTCTTTCTTTGTGTGTCTCTGGATTCATCTGATAAAGATACAAATGAAGTTAAAGTTAAATACGTGTTTAAATCTTTAATGTTTGCTCTTCATCAGATGAAGGACAGGTTTTACTTATTCACAGAGCTGATTACGGACGTCATGATGCAACTACATGCTCTTTCAATCGTCCAGCCTCTCAGCTCCAAAATGTCCAATGCTCAAAGCAAATAAACAAAGTAGCCGAGAGGTACAGTTGCCGACTCTCTTTCTTCAACCTTATATCTTCTCTTCACAACATATAGTTGGCCTCTGCCAACTCACTTTTGCCTGAATCCACAGCTGTAACGGGAAAAGCAGCTGTACTGTCAAAGTGAGCGGCTCTGTGTTTGGAGACCCATGTTATGGCACCTACAAGTACCTGGAGGTGGCTTACAGCTGTCACTGTAAGTAATTCAGATTTGTTTTTTTTCCTGCTCTTTAATTTTAGCATTTATAACAGCAAAAAGTTAAGCACATTCAACATTGAGAGGAAAATGTGAATCTGCTCTTAGACACCGTGCTTTTAGGTGGTTCAGGAAAAAACACTGATTCTTTTCTAAAACACTGTAGTTCGGTATTGAAACTCTGAAATTAAATTTTCTTTCAGTTGCAGATGAAAGCTGAATGCTGCTGAATGGAGGAAATCACTGACATCAAATACTATCAGCGTCTATTATCTTTAAATAAATTGTGTAATGAATCAATTATTAATCAAAAAGATCAATCAATATCCAGTGCAACGTATGGTCAAAAATATAATGACAGGTACTGATTTTACATGCATATCAGATTTATTCAAGACATGTCAACTTGGTCTGTGGTGTCTAGATATATTTGGCCTTTATTCTAAATGTAAAACTGATTTAAAACTGATTGCCTTAAATATTTTTTTCTGATTCACTCTTAATTTTGCCTTCAATAATAAAATAATCACAAACTGATCAACTGGATGGTGTGAGCTAAATGTGACAGAGGTCTGACTAATTTCCAAAGTGAATGTTGAAACGGTCGGGTGTCAAGGTAAAGTGAGAGGAGCATATTGTCATGATATTCAGAACCACAAAAATTCAGCTCTCAAAATAAACAACATTTATCTTTTTATCATTAAGGACACCAGGGTCATTACTCCAACAGTACTCATAGTTTGATAGTACAATAACACACATTACATGAAATGTGAAGTTCTGTTAAGTTCAGTTGTATTTATAAAGCACCAAACCACAACAATCAGATGACTCCCTGTGAGCAAGCACTTGGCGACAGTGGGAAGGAAGAAGTCTCTTTTATAACAGAAAGAAACCTCCAGCACAACAAGGCCCAGAGAGGGGTGGCAGTCTGCTGCGACTGGTTGGAGGTCAGGGACAAAATAAAATGTTGCAGCTGAGGTCTACTTTTGTCCAGTGTTTGTGTTCAGTATGAATTCTGAGAAAAGTTGTTCTGTTATCTAAAACATACAGAAACATAAAGAAATCATTCTAAAATATTTTTATCTTCATCTAAGGTTGATGCAAAAAAAAAAGAACAAAGATACTTATACAGTTTGTAATTTATTTTATTATTTTAGATTTTTTTCTCATTTTAAATCTTTAACAAAATCTCCACTGTTTTGTTAAAACAGTGTTTCCCCACTGTATCCGCTCTTTTTTAACATTAGGCTGCAAGTTTCTGGAAACAAAGCAGAACATTTACTGCATCTCTGAAAGGCCAGAATTTCATCTCCTTTACAACTCAGGGCCTCAAACTAGAGTCAAACTAGGTATGCAATACAACTTTGTGCCACAAGATTTATAAAGTATTCCGATTCTGAGTCTTATTCTGAAGATGTTGCAACAAGTGTAATCTAAGGAGCTTGGAAATTAAAACATGAGGACTGCTTTAAGTTTCCTTGAAGAGGTTTCACCTCTCATCTGAGAAGCTTCTTCAGTTCTAAGAGCAATTGGTGGAGAGTCCCATATTTTAGGCCTTTGGGAGTGTCCCCAAGAGGGTCATGGTCATTGATCCTCTGCCTAATCACACAAACCAAGGAGGGAAAACGGCTGTGATTCACAATCAGCCAAAGTTTCGGGTGAACCCATTGTGAAACCAGTCCAATCCTATGATGTGATTTATTGAGGTCAAATGGCCCAGAATGTGAGTGGGAATTAAGGTGTCTGGGAAGGGATCTCAAAACTGGATTATAGATGGCAGACAGTTGGTGTCGTAAACCACCGCCTCTGTTCAAAGATGGTCATTCACAGTGGACATAGATGGCTTCTTTCCCTCCTCTTTTAAACCATCTTTCTTGGGGACACATCCATAGTGCTTAAAATCTGGGACTCTCCACCAGATGTTACAACTATGGTGCCATGTAACCACTCTATCAAATTTCTTTTTTTTCTCCATCTTGTCGCTTCTGCTGTCTCCCTTTCTCTCCCTCTCTCCTCCTCTCTGTCTTTGTGCTGTCATCCAAAAGGTAAATGTTACGGTGAAACAGAATTTACAACTCAATAAAAGGCACAAAAAGATCCATATCAATTATCCATCCATGTTCAATATTCAGATTTAATGTTGAACTTGTACTGCTGGCACTCGACGTGAGGTAACATGCTTTTGACTTTCAACTTTCAAACCAGCATCTGTTTTTTTCCCCTCTTTTCATGGCACGATAATCCAGCACAAGTTCTCTTAATGAGGCAACACAATCCCACCATTGTGCATCATCTGAAGAAGAGTAGCAGGTTAAGAGCTGTACAGCTCAGAGGCAGACTGCTGCTGTGTGAACATTCAAGCAACATGTTGAATGCTGCTTCTGACAAAGGTTCAGTTTACTCTTCTGGCAAAATTACTGACACAAAGCTAGCATAGCCTACAATGCCACATGACACCATAACAGCTTCTTCTTCTTCTTCAGCTGGTGATTTAGCTCTGTAGACGCGCTCTAGCTCCTGCATCAGATTCACAGGAAAGCTGTCACAGGTCTGTCTTCCTGTATGCTGCTGTAGCAGTGATGATGTCATAGAACAGTTTTCCTCACCAGTGAGTTCGATGAGGTTTCAACAACAGACTCAAACACATGTGTAATGGATTTTTCAGCTTCAGGTTTCCAGGATCATGATTTGGGTGTTTACAAAGGCCCTGTTCTTTATGTCCTCCAAACCTTTTGAATGATTGTGTAGCTGCTGTTTAATGGCATATCATGTTTTTTAGGACCTAGTTCAACAGTTCAGCAGTCAGAGTTGAAGGAAACTTCTTTCTAAATACTCTGAATCAGCGGTTCCCAACCCCCAGGCGACGGACTGGTACCAGTCAGTGAGTCATTTGGTACCAGGCTGCGAGAGTTGAGGCTCGGGTGTGAAATGTATGGTTTTCTGGGTTTTTATCATTAACTAGCTTTCTCTGGGTCTTTGTAGTTGTGTGTCTAATTTTGAAAGAAATATTTACGTTACCATAACAACCAGAGAGCATTAAGGGGCAGAAAGGAGGATGTTACTCCCAATGTTGTTGGCGCATTTTCAGGAGGACGCTGCTAATAAAGTTACACAATTACACAGTGAATTTGCGTTTCTTATTATATTTACAAAATAACACAGTTTTTGTCTTGATTGTATCATTTTATTGTGTTGTATTTATTCACGACATCTTAAAGGCCGGTCCGTGAAAATATTGTCTGACATTAAATTGGTCTGTGGCGCGAAAAAGGTTGGGGACCGCTACTTGATTGATTTTAATGCTCAGCTTTCTGTAAGGATGTTTTTTCTCATGCACTGACATAATTACACCTTGACCCATGCTCCGAAACACTCTCCTTTTGCAGTCTCTGACCAGTGTGTGTGGAGATGTTCCTGCAAATCAGAATATTTTCCAATCCATTCCAATTTGTTCTCAAACTCACTCCTGCTGCATCCTATCTGTTACTGTTCATATTCTCAGTCTTTTTTCTTACCGTTTCGTCATTCCAAACATTCACTAAATTACAAAATCATCTGCCCTGCGACTGCTTTTTAAAAAAATGCTGAAATAAATTCCCTTCCATTGTATTTACATATCACCAAATCACAACAAAACACCTATAACTTATGGTGGCAGCGAGAGGCCAAACTGTCTGCAGCTTAAGAAAACACCAGCAATAAGAAAAATGCTGCAAAAGCACACAAAGCACAACAGAAATATGAAAAACGACAACAGAAATAGGGGGGGAACAGAAATAGGGAAAAACAACAACAACAGAAATAGGGAAAAACAACAACAGAAATAGGAAAAAACAAAGCAGAAAAAGGAAAAAACAGATTTCCAAAAGCACAAGGGAAGTGTTTCTGGGGAGACAATAACCCGATAGACCAGTGTGTTTTGACACTTCACTCGCATACCTACAACTGAGAGAGTGGAGACTTTCAGAAAATCAATACAGCAAGACAGATCCTTAGAAAACAGAACCAGCTTCACCCCTGATCAGACCTGCACACTGTTAGGCCTCTGCCTCTTCACCACATATTCTAAATACAATGAAGGTTAATACAGATACAAACATGAATGTGCCATGGGCTCTCCAGTGTCACCCACCGTAGCCAAACCTTACATAGAAGAAATGGAAAGTAAGAGCTTTTGAATCTTTCGTAGGGACAACACCTTGCCACTGGTAAAGATAAGTGGATGACACCTGGGTCAAAGAAGTAGAAACCTTTAACCTTAACTTACCTTCACATCAGCTCAGTGGATAGAAAAGTCCACCAGGGAAGACACAAAGAATAATAGTTTGTCATTTCTGGAGTGTGGTATGTGCATTGAAGAGGATGGAAATGCAATCAGGACCTGCTGTTATGTAATGCTCTCTTCTCCCCTTCTTTAACTCTACAAGCCTGACCGGAGGACAAGAGGTGGTTGCCATGGCAATGGGAGTGTTGCTAGGCAATGAGAAATACATGCCTAACTCTTTTCCTACAGAGATAATCTGACCATCCTCTTCTCTTGTAGGTGCAGGATTTTTCTTTGTTGACAAAAAGACCTGAATAGCATTGCTATGTAAAATAAATATCTACTGTGACGCATAAGCACTGCTTAATGGAATTCCTACTGGAAATCAAAGTTTTCTCTAGGCTGGATCTTCCTACCACCTGGAATCTAAGTTACTGTAAGAACAAATAAGCAGACAAGATATTCAGCATTTGACAGTGCTCAAATCTACAGTATAATACTCTGTGGGTATTATACTGTAAATTTGGGTCTTTAGGTTCTCAGTCATCAGGGTCAATGTAATCTAGGGAGACTGGAAAGAAAAGAGACTGAACTTGTTTAAGTTTCATCTTCAGTTCAAAAACATTCACAGTATTTGCAATTAAACACAAACACAATTCTATGACTTGGTGAATTTATGTCGTGTTATATGACAGAAATGCAGACCAGTGAAGAAGAGAGAAAATGAGGGAGAGGGAAACAATCTTTACTGTCATTGCACAGTCATACTTAGTACAATAGTACAACAAAATTGTCAGTACTAAGCAGAACAAAACGCAACATGGTAAACTTCAGAGTGGAAGAAAAATATATCAACAAAATATATTTTTTGACAAAAGGTATGAATAATAAATGAAAGAATGAAAGGTCATTGCAAATATATTGTATAGATTACCAAAATAACGTGAAATGTATCTATCAATGTCATTATTTCCCATCAGCAAAGAAATTACTTTGAATAAACAACTGTAAAGTCCACTCACCTGATGTTTTTCCATCTGAATTAAAGGTTTTTCATTCCTGCTCAGGTCACTGAGCCTAAATGTTCCATTTCCTGGAAAAATTAGACATCTCTGTTCTTTGATATTACATCTAGTATTTTTAATGAATTCTTTAACAATTGGTATCGATGTATTTCTGAGGTGCTGTCCATCAGCTGGATTTTCACAGTTCCTCCCAAAGATAAGATAAGATAGATAAGATAGCTCTTTATTGTCATTGCACAGTCATACATAGTACAGTAGTACAATGAAATTGGAAAAACTGTCCTACGTCGGCACTACATATAACACAACACGACACGATATGACACATCACAACGTAACAAACAACACAACACAGTATATTAACTTAGTATAAAAAAGAAGAATAAGTGTATGTGTATTGCACACTGTTATTATTGCACATTAATTATTATTGCACCTTGTTATAAATATAAATATTATTGTTATCGTTTTAAACATTGTTACCTCCCCCTAAAAAGTCCAGGGAGGTATCCAGTCAGGTCAGCTATTTACATTGATCAGGGCTATTGCCCTGTTGTAAAAGCTGTCCTTGAGTCTATTTGTTCGGGACCTCAGCAGCCTGAACCTCCTGCCAGACGGCAGCAGCTTAAACACCCGGTGTCCTGGGTGTGTGCAGTCCCGTAGGATGCTGCGTGCCCTCTTGAGACAGCGAGTGCTGTACAGGTCCTTCAGGGAGGGAAGAGGATGTCCAATGATTTTTTGGGCCATGTTGATGACCCTCTGGAGTGCCTTTCTGTGTGCTGTGGTGCAGCTGGAGAACCACACACCGATGCAATATGTCAGCACACTTTCAATGGAGCAGCGGTAGAAGACGGTCAGCAGCTCCTTCTTCAGGTCCATTTTTCTGAGGATTCTCAGAAAGTGGAGACGCTGTTGGGCCTTCTTTAAGACCGCAGAGGTGTTAGAGCTCCATTGGAGGTCTGTGTCTATGTGCACACCCAGAAACTTGAAACTGGAGACCCTTTCCACGCACTCCCCGTTGATGCTGACAGGCTGCAGCTCGGACTTCCTCCTTCTGAAGTCAACTACCAGTTCTTTTGTTTTGGTGGTATTGAGGTCCAGGTTGTTGTCTGCACACCAATCTGACAGCCTCTGAACTTCAGCTCTGTATGCAGTCTCATCTCCCCCTGAGATGAGCCCCACCACAGTGGTATCATCTGCAAACTTGATGACTGTGTTGTCTGGGTGGGAACTAACACAGTCATGTGTGTACAGAGTGTACAGTAGGGGACTCAGTACACAGCCTTGTGGCTCCATAACACTGAGCTCCATCCTGTCTGCCATCACATTAAGTTTACGCAGTGCAGCCCCACGCACGGGGCAATCCACGATAACTCGCTAACAGAGATTTGCCATGTTAATGTGGTTATGGTGTTAAAGTCATTTTAACAAGATTAATGCTGACAGCACTCGTATTTACAGATGACTATATATGCAAATATATAATATAATTAATAATTACTAAAAAAATAAGAGTTTCTTTTATGAAGCTTGGTAACACACTACTATATATACAGATACATATTGTATAGCAGTGAGACCAGTTTTCCCGTGTTCCACTCGTATACGTTAGTTTGAAGAGGAAAGAGAAAAACTTCCACAGGACTCCGATGTGAAAAGATATAACAAAAATGTATTCCACAGCTTGCAAATCTTCTTACAGGAGTAATCAGGTTTAACTTATCCTCAACAAAAAACAAATTTCTTCCAGTCAGAGATGTTGCATATAATTAAATTTTTGCGTGATGCATAAAGTTAAAAGATTAAAACTAATAAAACAAGTTTTAAAAAGAGACTTTTCCATTTGATTGATTATGCAGAAAAAGTAGAATTGGGCTGAAAGATCTATTGCTTTATTACCTATTCAGGTTGTAAATCGTGTTTTTAAAAAGTAACTAAGTAACTAAGTAATTCATTACTTTTGAAAATAAGTAATCAGTGAAGTAACATTACATAACAAACAAATTACTAATCAGTAATTAGTTACTGATTACTTTTTTCAAGTAACTTTGCCAACACTGCTTGTGAGTACATCATCCTTTTTGTTTGTAATGTTCATGTTCTGAGGCTAACTTTAATTTCTCACGCCATCTTCCTCTTCTTTGCTTTTTTAGGGTTAGACGTCACCCAACACTGGCCATTATGACATAAAGAAACATGATGCTGGATTAATAGAATTTGACTGTGTGTGTTATACTGGCTTTTAGTTAACATTCAGTGGAAAAGGGCTGACAGTATGTTCAATATTTGGCCGTGCTCAAAACTAGAATATCCTAATATTATTTATGACATGATAGAGTACTAGAGTTTCTCATTTAATGTTTTTTCTTTATTTTCGTGACTATTTGCATTGTAGATTCTCACTGAAGGCATCAAAACTATCAATGAACACATATGGAATTATGTAGTAAACAATTACTGCTTTGCATACTCTTGGCATTAGAAATAGTTATGATTCGGTCATCATCATGTCAGTTTGTTGTAATGAGATAACTGTGAAAACTTGGCTTGGTTATGTAACACTTCTTCTCCTCCTTCATCTACCGGGTTCATGAACCTAACATCAGCATACATTACTTCCTGGTCTTCTCTGCAGAGAAGCAAGATAACATCATAACATATTGTTAGGTTTGTAGCTTGAACCTATTCGCTGGAACGTTAAGACAATATAATTACACTGCTAAGCAAGACACAAATAGGCAAAGTTCTTCATGTTACTCGTGCACGGGAGAGAACCGGACAACCGCTTGACTCCAGTTGGTCTCGTCCGTTCTCCCGTATCACTGTCCTTTTATTGAGGTTACATGAATATGCATAAGTTCATTAACATATGACGTCTACATACACAAAGAGTACCTAGCAGTGTAATTATATTGTCTTAACGTTCCAGCGAATAGGTTCAAGCTACAAACCTAACATTAATTGGTCCTTCGAGCCGGAGCCCTGGGATCGCATTCACCGAGGGGGGGGAGGCACGCTGAAAGACTGACGTCAGCCAGGAAGTTCCTGTGGATTCGCTGTCTGTCTTTCTCCTCGATGAATGGCGATCGGCGGGATTCAGGCTGATATTACACGCTAAGCAACGCCAAGTAAGTTTAAAGAGGCCGACTCTATAACCGTGTCGTTGTGCAGTCTCCGCCATTTTGTGAGGCGTTGAGAAGTTCGCTGCTTTGTGGAGCGATAACTGGGTTAGTGTCCCGAAAAAGAAGTTTTGGTTAAATCGCCCAAGGGTCCCAAGCGTCCGGTGAGTGTCCGGTTTTGAAATCGCCCTGGGTGTGTGTCCCGAGCGTCCCTTCATTGGGTTTTGTCGCGCGAGTGGGTGAGCGTCCCACAACTGGGTCAGGGTCCCGAGCGGTCCGGTGTGAGTCCGGAGTAGGCCTATTTTGTGTTGTTGTCATTGTTGTCGTCGTCGTCGTTTTTGTTGTTGTTGTTGTGTGAGTGTGTGCGGAGCAGAACACGTGGTCTGTAACACCGACTGTTGTTGTTATCATGGGTTTCTAAGCAACCAAGAGTGAGTTAGAGGGAGAAAGACGTTTGTGCTGGACTTTGCTCCTGGCAGCACAAAGTATTTATGTATAAAAGAGAGAGAGAGCGAAGGCTCCACAGCTGCGTGGGTGCACGCGAATGCGGTCGCGCGGGTTTCACGCGGACCTGAGCCGTGCGGTTAATCGCAGGCTTATAAATGGAAGAGATTCAAATGTTAGAAGTTTTCAGAAAACACACCAGCCTTGAAGAGTGTGTGGAAAAGGCCAGCCCACATCAGCAGCTGTGCTCTGGTGGGTGGCTTTCCCCCCACCCCTTCCTGACACAAAATGTTAACAGCCTGTGTGCCAAACCATTGAGGTGGATAGTTGTTAAAAGTAAGACACAAATAGGCAAAGTTCTTCATGTTACTCGTGCACGGGAGAGAACCGGACAACCGCTTGACTCCAGTTGGTCTCGTCCGTTCTCCCGTATCACTGTCCTTTTATTGAGGTTACATGAATATGCATAAGTTCATTAACATATGACGTCTACATACACAAAGAGTACCTTGCCTGTGTGTGTGTGTGTGTGTGTGTGTGTGTGTGTGTGTGTGTGTGTGTGTGTGTGTGTGTGTGTGTGTGTGTGTGTGTGTGTGGACTGCTGATCAAAGGGTCAAACATCCTTGGTCAGGAAGAGGGTAGCCTCCCCCTCACCCTAGATGGTTCATCCTAGATAACACGGTGAGGAAGTCCTGCAGTTCATCTAAACAAAGAGCACTTAGACTAGAACAGACGCAACTACGTTAATCCTACCATAAAATAATAAGACACGGTATGACCTCTCATGCTCCCAAAGTGCTGTCTAATACACACAAAGTTTGCAGACTATCAAGGATCAAAACCTCTACCAATCTACAACTAATTACAAAACTCTAAGCATATATAAGTAAATATTTCTAAGCATAAATGACAATCAACAATACAAATCTAACACATATTTTCCATTGCAGACAGGAAAGCACACAGACTGGAGTAGACTAGACTAGACTTCCCAGACTTGGATGGATTTTTTTACCTTTGCACAGAGCTATTTTGTTTTTCATTGTTATGTTAAAGCTAGCAAGTTAGCTAACAAATTTAGCTGAAATATGATGAAAAGATCAAGAAACCTTTAGCAAGAAAATATTTTTGTATATGTATAAAAAGTACCATACAAACCTGTGTTGTATTAACTCCTTGACAATTGCTTGTAATGTTTTCCATAAAGAGAATAATAATAACAATGATAATATTCTGTCATTAGTTTGGGATCTGGGTGCATCACATGTTAACTATGTGTCAGCTCTCTTGTTCTGACTCATTTGTATGTGACATTTCAAAGACTGAAATGTACTGCCATTATTTTGAGACTCGTCACAGTTTTAAGCCATGTATCAGTTTAAAAACTGTTCAGGAGGTTTTGTTTGTGAAACTGATGATTTGATGCTTTGTCATTCAGAGCTTCAAAGTGGGAAAGGAAGTAGATTCATATCTTCTTAATTGCAGAAGTGGACATACAGGGTAATGAAGTACATTCAGACAGTGCTGCTGTTTCACACTTTTCTGAAGCTAAGCTAAATTTCTCATATGAGCCTCCTCTCATTTGATTTCCTCTGGTTCAGTTACTTCACCCAACACTGCTGCTGTTTTTGCTACAGGTAGTTGTTAGCCTCTGTTAAGTGCTGTTAGCCGGTGTTAGAGAAACTTTCCTTGAAGTCGATCTAACATTGACACCAGTGGCGGAGCATGGGAGTGGCTTACTGGGCTTAAGCCCGGGTTGTTTGTTCAGAAGCCCGGGGTCTTTTGGAGTGTAATTTTTTCATAGTTAGATGCCTGGCTGACAACTGTATAAAGCAAAAAACTACACATAGTGCGCACTGTGGGAATTTATGACTGTGCGTAAATCCCCCCTAATATTGGTATGATCCGAGCTCAGACACTAAGCGAGGGGGCGGGGGGAGCTGCTGCCTGTTGGAGAAACGGAGCCAGGCAGACAGAGGAGAACTGAAGTTTGACCAGGTACCAAAGCAAATCATTCGTACTGTACAAATAATGTAAATATGACGGTGAATCACGAAAAATTGATATCAAAATGATCACTTGACCCATATTACGTTACTCGCTCTTCAAGTGAATCAACAAATGGCAAAATAAAAAGCAGAGCCAATTACTCTTTCAGTCATTTATACCCCCCCCCCCCAAAAAAAAAAAAAAATCCCACACAATCATACTACCCATTAGGGCTAAGCCCCAGGTGTTTCAAATGTCTGCCTCTGATTGACACTTAGCAAATAGACTTTCATACGATGTGAGAAATCAGGTGGCAAAATGTTGGCTTATAACCAGAGGTTATTGTTTAGCTGACTTAATGTCAGCTATCTTGAGTTTGGAGGATGGCACATCTAATGATAAGTCAGTCATGTTTTCACTTCTTTAGTGAAAGGGACCCATTCTCAGATGATAAAACATAAAGGTATGATCCTTCATATGTTATGTTTGAAGGTGCAGACACTAATTAAAATTTGCCTGCACATGCATAAAGGTGATTAGGCAATATCCATCTCAGCCACTGGATTCAAGGTGGCAGGGCAACTTCTCAGCCTTCACAAATCAGCCTGCTCCTATTTAAGTAGTTTTAATGGGCAAATTCTGAGTTCACAAATATACTTTGGTTTGTTGTTGTGTTTGCTCCTGCAAGCATTATTGTATTCAAATATGTGCATGTCCTTTTTAGACACAATTTCATTTATGTACAAGCAACAGTAATACCTCCGTAAACCAGTAGAGGGAAACTTTACATCTCTTCATACTGATGATGAATCTTGTTCACGTCTCAGCTTTCATTAACAAAACAGTGCGTGATCAAAACGCCAGAGCATGTGACAACGCATACAAGGAGAATTACCTGAAAGGTTTTTGATTTTAAAAAAAAAAGGAAATATATAAATTCAAGCTCTTGCATTTAAAACCAAGGAGCTGGTGGTAGACTTCAGCACACACAAACATCCTCCACTGCAACCATTAAACAGTCAAGTTATGGATATTGAGGCTGTGGACAGCTACCTTGGTGTTTACCTGAACAATAAACTGGACTGGACTCATAATTCAGACGCCCTCTACAGGAAAGGGCAGAGCAGGCTGTACCTGCTGCGGAGACTCAGGTCTTTTGGAGTGAAGGGCCCACTCCTGCAGACCTTCTATGACTCTGTGGTGGCCTTGGCCATCTTTTTTGGTGTGGTCTGCTGGGGCAGAAGCATCTCTGCTGAGGACAGGAAGAGACTGAACAGCTGATCCGGAGGGTCAGCTCTGTTCTTGGATGCCCTCTGGACCCAGAGGAGGTGGTGAATGACAGGAGAATGGTGGCTAAGCTGTCATCACTGTTGAACAGCATCTGCAACCCTATGCAGGAGTCTCTGACAGCACTGAGCAGCTCCTTCAGTGGCAGGCTGCGGCACCCACGGTGTGGGACGGAGAGATTTCGAAGGTCTTTCCTCCCCTCTGCTGTCAGGCTCTCACAAAACTTCGCAACTGACCAAACACACGCATCCACAAATGTGCAACAACACTAAGTGCAGTACTCTTTTTCTGACAACGTTGTTATTTTCTACTCAGTTGTATATAGTATTTGTATTCTATTTTATTCTATTGTATACAGTATAGTATTTTATTTAATTCTATTGTGTACATTTGTGTACAGTATCTTTTTCTTATTGTTATCCTATTCCAGTGTTTTTCAAATTTTTGCTATCTAACTTTGCACTGTCCACTTTCTGCTGTAACAAAACAAATAATAAAGGTTATCTTATCTTATCTTAATTTAGTTAAAGTTAAAGTTAATCATTAAAGTTAAAGTTAATTTAGTTAAAGTTAATCATTACTGTTTGTATTCATGGCAGCAGCAAACACAAAACTAGTGTAAAAATAAGGACCAGTTTTAACTTGATAGTTAAAAAAGTGAAGTGGCCTTCACCTACTTCCCTTAGTTTTGTTCAGATGGTTTTGTTTTTTGTATTTTTAGAGTTTCCAATAAGATGCTTCTAAAATATTGGCATGAATAAAATATTTATATTCATCACATTTTATTTTTTTGACCTACAGAAGTGTGTGAAAAGCACTTCTAAATTCTTTAATATTTGCTGGAAAAACTGGAAATAAAGGCAGCATAAAAAGCAAAATAGAGATTGCAACATTCTAACATCAGTGCATACATTTAAGTTGTATAACCACCTTAAATCTTCAACCCAGCCTGAAGTCATATTTCTGCACAGGGTTGTTGTTGTTGTTTGGAGTCTTTAACACTCCCTGAGTCCAGGAGAAGCTGAGCAGAGGCTCCTCTCCACGCCTCAGCCTGACCACCTGTTTCTCATCAGCCTCATTTACAACCTGCATTTAAGGTCCCACTTGAGCTTGAGCAAATCTGCCAGATTGTCTGCTTCCTTAGTGTTGTACACATTACAAACACATTACAAACACACTGTTAAAGTGTATGTGTAAAAAAAAAATTAGAAATGTAGTAACAATGTAGTAAAATAATTATAAAATGACATCTAGCTCAGTTCAACTTTTAGAAAACAAAGGAATAAATAATACATTTTTATGTAAGTTTGCCAAAAACTGTACAAAAAAGATCTGTGAATAAAACTGAGGAATGTTTAACTCTTGTTTTTTTAACAAGATGATGACAGTACAACTAGCAAAATTATCAACAATTGCTAAGTAAACCAGAAATCATGTCTTCTTTATGCAATATCAAATGCAATAGTCACGTATCTGATTGTGATAAAGCTGAGTGGTCATTGCTGTTGTAGCTTAAGTAGTAGTAGCAGCTTAAGAAAATTGATCTTTGTCATCATTTAGTGTGTTAACACAGTCAGCAACAGCTTCCAACAGCATCCTGTTAGCGATCAACTTCTGAGGAGGATGTGTAAAAACTTTGACCAAGAGTAGCATTATTATGTGCATCACACTTCTTTCTCTGAAACTGAAAAAAGCAGTTGTCTCTTTGCTTCGTCTTTGAATTAACAAGAACTGGACATTGGACAGTATTGGACCCAGGATTTAGAATTCTTAGTTTGTATTCTTCAGGTTAGGATTTTCTTTATATTTTCTTATCATAGTCGAGGTCTCTAGTCTTACTTATTGTTTATTTGAAATCTAATTAGGAAAATGGAGATACACAACAGTAAATAAGAACTGTAATCCAGGATGTGATAAAAGTGGTGATAAAGTTCTAAAGAAGTGAGCTTTGATAAAAAGTTGAATCTCCAAGTCGAATTTTTGAGACAAATTAAATATTTTACCGAGGTTCTTTTGGGGGGTCTAAGCTGATGGTTAATGGCATTAAAAACCAGGATTTCAGCTTTAAGGGTGACATCATTATGTGAAAGCCAAGTTTCAGCCTCAGGGCCTTATAGAAGAGGACCAGTTTGTCAGATATGGAACCGATTTAGAGCAGCGCTCGGATGCCAAAGCATTGCTCAAGACATAAATTATTATTTTAAGGTCCACTATATCAAATGTATCAATTCATACAAGCAGAGCTGAAAAGTACAGGCTCTTTGCTGTGACACAATTTAAACAGCAGCTGGTGGAAAATGTGTTGTGGTTAAGTTTAAAAAAATGTTGACCTTTTCCTGCTCGGTTTTTGGTTTTGTTGTTCTACTTTTTGGTAGGTGGAGGGTTATACAAGTACAATTTTAAACGCAACGCCTTTAAAAACCAATAGAGGGAAACCTCACACCTACCCATATGTATACCGAATCAGTCATAATCGTATTACGTAATAAGGTATTACTGAATTTTTATTGTTAGTTGTGCACTGTATTTGAAATGTTCACTGACATTTGTTATCCACTGGCACCAGTTCCAGTTGAGCCACAGAAAGCTTTCACTTGACGTCATAATTAATTAAATTTAAGTGCAAGTAATAATTATAGTGAGTTTGTTGTCATGATCCTGAGTCGTTGGCCCAGCGATTTGAGTTTATTCTAGTTTCATGAGTCTTTCCTTGCATAAGGAAGACGATTTAAGTTTGTTTTGTACAGTTTAGTTCCTTTATTGAGTTTATTTGTATTTCTAGTTTCTTTTTTTTTAGGTTCCTTTTGTACCTTTGACTCGTTCCTGTGTCTCCTCTGAGAGTTAGTCGTGCCCTTTGTATTTATCTGTTTCCTTAGTCTTGTCTGTGTCTCCTCCCTCTGCTCCCTGTTTTTAGTCAGTCTGGGTCTCAGTGTGGGTTTCTCGTGTCTTCCTGTTTTGTTTTGATAGTCACGTGTCCTGTGTCCATCACGTTCAGTTGTTTGCTGTCTCCCCAGTTAGATCATGTCCAGCCCTGTTTCCCAGGTGTTTCCCCTCTGCACTTATTTCCTTTGTATAAATTGTCTGCATTTCCTTCTGTTTCTTGTCGTGATTTCTCTTATCCTCCACGTCTGTGTGTGTGCCATCTGCTTAATATATCTCAGTTTAGTTTCCTCATGAGTTCCTTGGTTAGCATATTTGGTAATTCAGCAAAAAAGCTACATTTCAGTTTAGTTTTGCCTGTGAGTCTACATTTGGGTTCTCAACTCTGGCTGCTTCACACAGTTACATGACAGTTGTGTTTATATGACATTTTGTTTTTGATAGCATAGAATAGTCATTCTCAAAGCCAAATAACACAACACAAAGCATGACCTCAAAATATATGCAGTGATTATACTTGATACAGTATCTGTTGCATGTTTCAAAGAAGTGCGAAGGACACACCTTAAACCACTCATCACCTTAAACCCATCTGCAGCTTGTTTTTTCCTGTCTACTTTCCTGTTAGCAATCAGTTGTAGATAAGTGAATGGATGAACTCAAAAAGACATCACCACATGTAATTTTAAAAATATTAGTTGAAATTTGAAAAATTTTCTCTTCATTCTTTTATTTACTTTATTTAAAGGCCACTGTGCTGACATGAAGTGTTGCAGCAATCAAAAAACTGGAATCTCAGCACTTCAGATTTTTGACATATTTTCTGCAGTTCCGTGTTCTGAGATTCCATGTTAAGTTTTGCCATACAAGGAGTGATTTTCATTGTAAACAGTTACTACAGTTTGAAGGAAGTGAAACATGTCAACATACAAACCACATGCATGCCCGCAGCATCTTCCACAAAATCTCATTTTGATCTGTTATTTCTTTTGATTTTATCCTGCCCCATTTGCCTACAGTCACATACAGTCCTGTCAGTTATAACAGTTTTAGCTTTTAAACTATTAATTTTTTTTATCACATGTTTATTCAGTGAAAGAAACATATGAGTTAAATGACAAATTTAAAAAAAACTTTAAGAAATCAAAAGGTTTAATATACCTTTTATTATATTTCTAGCTAATGCTATACATAAAAAAATTACATTGAAATTTTGATTTATTTATTTATTTTTTTTACTTTAGTGTTGCATAATCAGGCTTCAGACAGGCTTTAGAAATGAACATTTTAATCATCTACATACATTTTTTGGATCAATTTCCATTCTGTTTTATTTATATTTCACCAAATCACAATTACAGTTGCTTCAATGTGCAATATATTGTACAGTAAAGACCCTACAAAAACCCTTACAGACAAAACCCCAACAAGTCTGTTTCAGTATGTACAAGTATAAAATGAAAATATCACAGTCACCTCCTGATTTCTTTTTTTGTAGTTTGATATTTTTTTTCCCCAATTTTTAGGAATCTTTAGTTCAGTGTCCAGTGTTGATTATTGAAGAGGTCAGCTCAGTCATCTTGTTGCTTAAAGTACAGGAGCACGTGAACCTGTAAAAATATAGAAAAGATACAGCAGAACAAACACTTTTTAACTTCCCCATCCAATTATGTTATTCAGTGAATGATGCAGTTGCTTATTGAGCATTGTTGATCATTAGACAGCATGTTACCTTGTTTACGATGGTTAATTTCTCTACACGCAAAACAGCATGACACTGCTATCAGGAGAAATGCCAGTACACAACAGGCTATGACCAGGTAAAGACACTTGTCTGCTGAGGGAAGATCACAGTGATAACAATTAGAAATTTATTTAAGTGTTCAACGTAAATGTCACTGTATTTGCAACATAGAAGATCCCAACATGAAACAAGTCAGTTTGTTATGAGGCTGAGGTATCAGATTACAGATATAAAAACATAATGAATCCTAGACATTTTTCTTAGCTACCATTATGCAGTTTGGATCATGGCTGAATACTTCATTAATTGATCTTGATACATGTATCAAGAACCCGAGGTTATGTTTCTTCCAAGATCTTTACTTCTTGACAGTTCCAGATTCACATTTGTTCTTATCTTTTATTCCTTTTCATTTGTTCTGTGAAACACTTAGTTAAGAAAAGTGTTATGTAGATAAAGTTTATTGCTCTGACTGTGATTATTTGCTAACTCCCACTAAACCACACCAGAGGTATAGTGTTAGACACTGAAGAAAAACCACACTGACAACTTCTGTTGAACCACCTGTTTCCTGTCATAAAACCACACCTACTACAACACATCCATTTCACAGCTTAATGTGCTCATATATGGAACGCCAGGACTGCCATAATGAATTAATTAAATACACCATTAAATAATTAATTAAATGTGTCAATAATTAATTAATTACATGTGTCATAACTATTTATTTAATTAATTAATTCCAATTTTAATTAATTATTGCCACATTTAATTAATTATTTAATGGTGTATTTAATTAATTCATTATGGCAGTCCTGGCGTTCCATACTCATATAGTGCAGCTAGTAATAATCAGTGACCAAGTGGAAAGTTTTAGTGTGCCTTTTAAGTTTAGGTGGTAGTTACTGAGAAATAAAAAGATAACTAAATTGTGGTATGAACAGCTGCCCTTGTGTGGCTAAAATAACTGAAAATACCAACAGATACAAAAATGTTGTATCAACAAATATTCTGTTCATTCTTCTCAAGAAATCGAAAACATTAAACAACATGATACATTTGCATGTCTCTGCATTTTCTCTGTTTCATCTTCTATCATTAGTTGCACAAGAGATGTGTACTGTGTTTAATAGTTCTACTCCCACATGCTTACATTTCTGATTAACTGTATAATAATATTAAAAATATAAAATCATGAGTAAGTTACCTTCGAAGTTCCAGAGTGCCTTGCCTTCAAAGTTTCCATTGCCTTTAACATCCAGGGTGAAATTAATGTTTTTCTCTTGGACTCCATTTGAATTAAAGACCTCAATGCTGTATTGACCTGAGTCACTCCTCCTCACGTTTGTGATCTTGATTGTCCCGTTGTTGATTATAAATGTTAGTCTGTTGTTAAATTCCTTGTCTGTTGTTGTTGTTTTTCCTTTCTTCATATTGAACACAGTTTTTGTCTCAGTGGGAAGCACCTTCGAACACTGCAGTTGACAGCCATTAGCATCAGTCATCACTTGGATATATACAGTTTCTTCAAGAAGAGGAGAGCATGGACATGTGCTCGTCCTGAGGTCACAAGTAGTCTCATCAACTGGAACCAGAGCTGGAAAAGATGCATTCAAAAGAACATGAGTGGAAATAATTCACACTACAAATGTAAATGTTTGGCATCTTGTGAGGATGATCTTACCATGAGTTCCCGCTGCCATTAGCACAAGAATAAGAAACTGCTCCATGCTTTTTATTCACCCACGCTGTGGTTTTAATGTTTTAAAATGAATCTAGAAAATTTTGGACACATCCGGGTGTAAATCTGCTGTGAACCTCAGCCCTAACTGACAGGAAACAGTAAACGGGAGATGATATAGGCAGGGTATTTTCACAGGGGCAGGAAATAAAGTGATTCACTTTCCTTGCCAACACAAAGAGAACTGAGACAGGCTGCTGTACTGAACTGATCTTAAGAAATATTTACCACATATGAACAAATATGTTCTCCTCTCTGTTGTAATTGCATGTGAAAACTTGAATCTAAACAACACTGGGAACTGCAGTCACACTTTCAGAACAGTCAGCCACACGTGGTACGTTGGTTACCACAGATAGTGTGAGAAAGAGCAAACCAAAACTAAAGTGACAAATTAAGTCACCGATAGTCCAGAAGCTTCTGTGAAGAGAACTTTATTGTTTAACAGTCTTTACAGGGTGTGCAGGAGAGATGTCTTTTTCTGTTTGTAGGTTTGCATAAGTTTGCTTTCCAAAAAGGAAGAGAAATGAAAGATATAGAACAAATAAAATGCAGACAACCTGGTTAAAAGCACCACACGAAAAGGATGCAAATCTTTGCCACAATATGAAACTGTGAGGCAATGTTCTCCAGAAAATATTAAAACACAGAATCCTCTTATCCAACAAAGGAGGCTGAATTCAATATGAAAAATCATGATTTTTTGACTCACAAGTATTTGGGTAAAGAAAACAAATTCAAATGATACAGAGTTTTATGTGAATAAGTTTGTAATAGCACAATAAACTTTAAAAAGTAAATATCAAATAGTCACTATGAACATAGTAACATTAAACATTGCAGCAGCTCTGCACAGGTGGAAGCAAGCTTTACAATTCTTCACTTACTCTTAATTAAGGTTAGTAAGCAAGAGGAGTGATGGAGAACAGAATAAGAAGAATAAAAATGATCATTAGAAAAGAAGAATGTACATTGCTTACTTACATTTTAATGGACGCACACAACAGGACAGGCTAAGGCAGTAACACACATATAATCACTCAACTGGAACTGAGAAAACCCATCTGTGTGAAAAAAAAAAAGAACCTACATCGGTAGTTCCTGTATTACAGTAGAGATGGAAGCTACCACTCTTATAGGGGTGCAGTAAACCTGTGCGAATAGTACGGGGCTTTTAAACACACTGAAGCTACTTTGACTTTTGTTTTGCATGCTTCCTCCTACCCTGCTCTAAAAATAGAAGAAACAGCTATGTCTGTACATGCATGTCCACCAGCATATATGTGCCCGGCTGGGCATCTCATCACTTTTTATTCTGGCACAATGAGGCAAACAAGCCTGTTTTTTAAAACATATTGCTATGTTGCTTTGTACTGGTTTTTGCTAAAGTCCTTGCAATCGTTCAAGCTCATCGTGAATAGCTGTGACAAATGAAGAAGGAAGCCCTCTTCTAATATTCAGTGGAACAGGTAGCTGCTATAAAAAGTACAGAACAGCACAAAAAGAATCTGATGTGTACAGAAACAAAGAATATTCTTCCGGTAGAAAATATGTAAATACAATAATCCAGAGGCTAATTTAATGAAGGAAATAATGTCTACAATTAATGTCACATTGCCACAGAGGTAGTCATCATTTACATTAATCAAAGCTAGAAAGCTTCTGATGATTCCACCTTGTCATTCTTGTCAAGTACACAGATTTTGAGTTTGTAAAACAACCCTTACCTGTGCAACAGTAAACACACTAGCACCTGTAAAATGGAATTCGCTCATGTGTTTTTGAAGCTTATAATGTTCACTTTTGCAAAACAAACACTTGTAATTGAGATACAAACAAATTAATAATGAAAACATCACCAATCGGTTATTCTTACAGAAATCGAACATGCACCTGCAGCTACAGCTCGATCTTGCAGAAACCTGGCCCATGAGTGAGAACACATCTTCAGATGTTCTCTCAACTAAAGTAGCACCTCTTCATTAAACCAGTGATTTTCTTTTGGTTGTGTTCTCCTATACTATGTTAGACATGATCCGAGTTTTTAGTTTCCCGAAAAATGACCTGCTTTTGGATAGCTTTAGCTTCTTCTTCCAATCCATGCTTTTTTTCTGGAAAAAACTGCCCCAGTTGTCCTCCTCCTCATCTCCTACCCAAGGGACCCAGGCACCTCCATTCAGATAGGGGTCAGCCCGCGGATCCTCTGATGGGTACCTCACAGGCACTGCAGTGCGATTGTAGTACACCAGTCTGGCAAGCAGCTGCTTCACAACATCCGGTCTCTGCTCAGAAAGGTCATAACGTTCATAGGGGTCCCCGGAGATGTTAAAAAGCCACACTGTTTTTCGAGGACGTGTGTGACGCTCCTGCTTCCACCAGCTACTGGGGAAACCTGGAAGTATTTGTGGTGGAATCCAGTCTCCATAACCAGGGTCTCCTGTCAGAAGTTTCCAATCTCCAGCTCGTATGGAGGCCTGAATGGCTGTATTCCAAATGCCATATCCTTTCTGCAGGGAGCCAGTGTGTGCATGGTTATACAGAGGGTCGATGTTGTGCAGGATTTCCAGCCTAGGTGATTCTTTTCCTTCACTGATGGCCTCCCACACATTATACCCATCAACCCCCTCAGTGAGGGACTCATCACCACCTGCTAATCCCACTAATGTGGGATACCAATCAGTAATGTGCACCAGTGATTTGCTCACCCTCCTCTTTTTCCTTAACAGAGGGCTGTGGACGAATCCCAGACCCCGGATGCCACCTTCCCAGTAGGTTCCTTTACGTCCTCTAAGAGGCCAGTTACTTCCACCAGACAAGGGCTGACCTCCATTGTCTGTAGAGAAAATGATGACACTGTTCTGATAGTATCCATACTTGCGGAGAGCGTATGTTATATTACGAACCGCTTCATCTACAGCTGACACCATAGCAGCATACTTCCTGCGTGCCACATTTTCCAGCCCAAGGTAGGGGTAGATGTACTCATCTGGATATTGTAAGGGTGTGTGAACAGCTTGGAAGGAGAGGAAGATGAACAGCGGTTGGGATTGAGGATCATGGGTTGCCAGGATCTTGCGTACTCTCCTTGTGTACAGATGCGTGGAGTATTTTCCACTCTGACCCCAGGCAACTGACTCCCCCTCATGGAGATCAAAGCCACACAGCCCAGAGCCATCACAGCCATCATAGGTGTAGTAGTTAACACTCCCCGTTAAGGATCCAAAGTATGTGTCAAAGCCACGGCGAGTGGGTAAGCACTCCTTCTTATAGAACCCCAAGTGCCACTTCCCTACCATGTGGGTGGAGTAGCCGAGTTCCTGTAGCCTCTGAGGGAGCGTGACCTGGTCAAAAGGCAGGCAGTTAGGCTGGCGAGGTCGGATGATGGAGTGCTGAAGACCAGTGTGGATTTGGTACCTGCAGAATTTAAGATTAAGAAAATATTTAAAAGGAAAAATATATTGTTTGCATTTAGGGATAAGATTCGTTTTTGAGGTTGCATATCTTTTGGGCGCAATAATAAAGGAGGGAAATCTGATATCAAGACAGCCTTAATCCATATCATCCAATCACATCCAACAGGTTAAACAGAAATGTGAATAAGAGGGGTTGTAAAGAGGTTTAGAAAAATAGAACAGGGAGAAGGAGACTGCCCTGTTTTTCTCAAACAGGTTATGGTGATTGGCATGAAGATACACTCCAGATTTGTGTCTGTTTATATTTGTATGCCAGTCAAAACACAGACAGAAGGCTGTGTAATAGCAAGCACATCTTTTACATCCTTTTTCTTTAATTGGAAATATATAGTCGGAAATCACATGTTTGGACCTGATTGATAGCTTTGAAACATAAAAGCTGTACACTTTCTAGATTTGCCATTATCTCTAGAAGAGTGGTCTTGGTTCCACTGTCCCCATGCATTCAAATACAAGCTCACAAAACAGGAAGCTGCTTTAAAATCCAGTAGTTTAATTCATCAGGCAGCAGTTACATCTATGTTAAACATCAGTATGGTCTAATTCTAGGAATACAAAGCATTTATTTTAAATAAGGAGCAGTCCAGTCACAGGACACTTTACCTGCCAGTGATGAATTGACTTCTGGATGGGGTGCAGATGGGCTGGATGTAATAATTCTCCAGCTTCACGCCATCCGCAGCCAGTTTATCCAGCACCGGTGTCCTGATGTCTGAGCTATGATAGCCAATGTCATTGAACCCCTGGTCATCTGTCATAATGAAAATAATATGAGGGGGTTGAGGGACAGGAAATCTGCCAATAAAAGGTTTTTCTGGATCGTTTTCCACCTGGTTAGGGCTCATCAGATCCCAGGTCAGGTACCCGAGGCTCAGCAGGCTCATCATGGAGAAACCGGTGAGAGCTGTCGTTGCCATGGTTCCTGTGACGCTTTAAGCTTGCTTGTATTTAGTAAGCTGGCGCTAAATAACAATGCAGTGAGACTCAGGGTTAAAAAAAAAATCCCCTCATAAGGTGTTGCAAGTAACCCCTTGTACACTTGAATGGCAGTTAAGCAACCTAAAACTAAGAAAAGCTACACCTCCAGCCTCGCTGAATCTCCAAACACTTTCTGCCACCTTTGAAAGCATTCCACTTTTCCAAGTGTTCCTGTTAACCCCGCCCAGTTGCCTTGCTGCCTCACTGAAATAATATCAGCCCCTACTGACCCCACTGCCAAAGAAAATACAGTATTTCTACTACATCCAGGTGTTAATGGAGAGTTTACATCTCACATTAGTGATACTTCTGCTGAATTTGGACATTGTGCTGCATTATTCTAGATATTAATGTAGCTTTGTTGGTCTTTGACTGTAAAAAATAGCTTTAAAAACATACTTAGTACTCAAAATAATTGCATCATAGACTCTCCTCTTCATTTGTGCTCCATCATGATCATCATTTCAATATGCCACCCTATAAACTTCAGAAAACCTTAGAAAGCAAGAGCAATATCTCCCCATCTGACCTGGTTAAAACACAGTTGACAGAGGGTCTACAGAAAAAAAAACACCATGTGTGGGGGAGATTTGAGTCTCAGGGTGGCTGTGGGGCCCTACAGACACAGGTCTCCACTCTACTCTGTACTGCACTCACAAACACTCTTATTTTTCCTGCTGTTTCTGCGCACTGCAGACCCTACGAGAGAGACAGAACAGACTTCTCTGACTCTGATAACATCTCCAGCTGGGCGTCATGGAAGCACTTTACAAATCATCCAGTGGGTCAACAGAAAGCAGCAGGACTGCACAGCCTCACCCACAGCTCCTGGAGGTATTTCTCCACAATATCTGCACTGTAGATCACCATCATGATACAGGTTCACTTTGACTGGGAACAGTGGAATAGCTGTAGAGAACAGCTAAAAATCAGACTATAAAAAGTAGAAAATAATTAATCTAACATACATTGGGTATTTGCCTGTCACTGTGAATCACAAGTGTTTTTGAGCTCTGGTGCTGTTGAAGCTAGGATCAGGCTTCATTTCATAGCAGAGCTAAAAGCACAAAGTGATTGACGCTGTTCCCTTCAGGGCCGTCTCCTTGCGAAACACTGCACAGTTTCCACTGAACATTGCACTCCTTCTTGAGGTCCTTCATTGGCAAAAATGGCAACAATGCAATTCTGGGAAACAGGGCGATTTTACAGGGAATCAAATTTGAAAAATAAGGCTGGTGGTTAATATTTCTTTTGCTTTAAATCTTGAATATAATGAATACTTCATGGTCACCAACGTCAAATGTGGCTAGCAGACAAAAATAAACTGATATACTGAAGCGAGGAGTTGGTCAACATAGTGAGATGTAAAACATCACACCTTGCAAGTGTTGATATTGAGGTTTGTGGGCATGGAGGTCGTGGGGTGCAAAAGGAAGAATGACCCCGCCCCCCAAAAGAGTATAAAGCTGAGGTTGATGGGCATGTTTGTCTTGAAGCAGGAAAGGCATCTTTAGAGCGGAGCTTTAGACTTTATGACAGAACAAACAGAGAAAGAGGGAGGAAAAGGGACCTGAAGTTTTATACGATCATGTTTATTCTCGTGCTGTTCTAGAGGGAATACATTACATATCATGATTGTGATATTACTGCTTTTCCTCAAAAGTATGCAAAAAATTAGAGGAAAGAGAGTTTCCTGGTCTTTGGGCAGCCACACTTATGAGATGTGACTCATCTGTTTTCTGCCGCTCAGAGCTGTAACTGCGGCAGCTCGCCAGGCTGACAACAACTCTGCTCACATCCAAGACCACAATGCAAACAACACGTATACGAACACTCACGTCTATCACATCCACAAATATTAACAGAGCCACGTCCCCAGAGACCCGACAGACTCTGAAGTCTAAAAAGACTGTGATAGGCCAATACCACAGATATATTCTTGCTCGCCTTCCACATTTGCTCTTTCTTTTGTGGATTGTCATATTGCCAAAATAATTTCACCACGAACGCAAGGCTAAGCCACAAAATGGTTTGATGACAGTATTTACAGAATGAGTAACCTTACAATGCACCAGTAATAGAATATCACGGACCCTGAATAAACATCGTGCTCGGTTTCTGGAGGTTATTTTTAAAGTTGTTTGTTTGTTTTAACTTACGTTAGGCTCGTGTTTTTAAAAAATGTAAATAAAAATGGAATTTCTTAATATCCTCGTAAACCGCAGCTGTCTATTTCCAGTAAGCGGTCATTTCAGGCATGTTAAAAAAGGTCACTCTGCTTTAAGAAACCACTCATTCTGAGTTGTTGCTGTGGGAGTTAAATTTCACATTCTCAGACACTTATTTCACTATTTTAGTTATTGATTAACCAATTAAACTTGTTATGTGGTAACAACCTTTAAATCTGCTACATGGGAATTTCTCAGACTGAGATTTAATTGTGTTCACTGGCTGTTCATTACCCTCCTAATTTGCCAATTTCTTCCAGAGGATGTGAGCAAAGTGCTGTGAAGTAGGCTATCATAAATTTAACAACACTTCATTTTCCTACCCCGTAATTAACAGTGGAGCCATAAAACAGAATCCAGTTTCTTTAAGGATTTCTTAGCTTGAGCTGGAGAAAACCATTCATAAAGTTATAAATAGCAATGGTAGCTTTTGCTGGTACAGGTAGTTTTCAGCTCCTGTCTTGCTTCTGTGGTTTTTGCCTCTCTGTCACGTAAAGAGTAAATCAATAGCAGACCCACCCTAAAAGATTTGGATTTAGTAACACAAAATTATACTTTCACAGCATTTTCTCATCTTTACATCCCTGTCCAAACCGGTTCCAAGCAGGATTTTAAGGCCTTGAGAAATCCGACAATGAGTTTAAAGGGAAGTAGAGACGGCTGTGCCGGTCGGCAGCAGATGTTGGCTTTGGCTAAAGAAAGTGGTGCTGTTACTGAATACGGCTTCTCTGCTTCACTAGGAACACTACCCCCTTTCTAATCAACGCAGCCCTGCCGGTAAACCTCCACATTACCCCCACCTCTCACCCCAATTTTCTAATCTGAGTAAGACTGGATGGAACTGTTCTTTTTCCTCCTGTGTGCCAACTCTGAGGCAAAACTTGTACTTCAGCATGCTCAGCTTGTCATCTCTCCACTTTATACAATAGAAGCCTTGTTTCAGAATTTACTAAAAATGGCTTTTTCATCTTTTATCAATCTTTCAGCTACAGGTCATTTATTTGGGAGCAAAGTAAAGGCCAAAGACGCTTCCTCTCTCAGGTGAGTTTCATAAACAGTCCTCGACAACAACCAGGACCTACATACAGTTATATTAGCTATTCAAATGCAGAGAGAAGTAACTGAATAAGAGCACTGTAGATAAGAAAGTAGGGAGGTTAGTATGGTTAATTTGCGTAGGTTTTGACTCAGTTTACAAGTTACACAGAAGAAAAGAACTGTATTTACCAAAAAACAGGAACAGCGTTTAGATTCTGCTAACAGCATTATTATTGCCTCAGTTTCTCTTTGTGAACTTGTGTGGTTGCCTTTTACAGTGCAGTAGTTACCATGTCACAAGATCTGTCCCAGAATCAAGTGTTTAAGACTGATAACTTTAATTTCTAACTCAAATAAAGAGTAAACATTTCTTAGATTTCCTCTGTCTGGTGGGGTTTTAAAGTCCACATATCAGCCCTCAGCAGGTGGAAATCAGAGGAAGGGCTCAAACACATGGCCTTGGCCGTCGCTGAAGGTGTGTTTGATTTGGCTCATGTGGAGCTCCGGCAGCACCTGGTTGGCAAGGCTAGGCATAGCAGTTCATTAGGACCCTCCTGCAAAGCCCCTTGGATATACATCATAAGGGACTCGTTGAAGAATCCCTAAGGAGAGGGTGTTAAAAAAAAGTATAGCTCAGTTATGCTATTTTTTATTCTTTTATATATTTATTAATCACATGTGTGTAAGTGTTTCCACTTAACCAGTTTTACTGTTGTGCCAGTGTGGCAGCGATGACAGGTTGTGGCACCCAGACCTTGCCGTCTATAGCGGGTAATTAAATGGAGAGTGAGCACAGATGTGAGCTGTTAAATGTGTCCAGCGTAATTTATTTCCTGTGAAACAGGCTGCCATTTACAAGTGTAGCCTGTACAAATACTGCAGTCATTTTACAGAAACGTGCCATCAAAGCCGAGGGGAGCGTACTACTTCTTTTTCCTTGTGTTCAAGGATGTCTTTTGGTCCTCCCTCAAGCAGTAACTTTAGCTAAAATCCATTTTCTTACACTCGTCAATACCCAGTTTAATATATTGGAATGTTTGTTTGGAGTAAACATGAGCAAATTAAATATTACATTTTCTTTGCTCACTTTTAAATATTACAAATTAAAATTGTTTTTCTTCCACAAAACTTTGGTGGTCTGTCCCATCCCATCAACACTCTAAGAATGGGAGCTGAGTCAGCCTCATAACCTGCACGTTGTCCAAACCAAATGTGTGTGTGTGTGTGTGTGTGTGTGTGTGTGTGTGTGTGTGTGTGTGTGTGTGTGTGTGTGTGTGTGTGTGTGTGTGTGTGTGTGTGTGTGTGTGTGAGAGAGTGTGAGAGTGAGAGAGAAGAGTATGAGGGGTAGCAAGCTTGTGGAAGATGGTGAAATCAAGCTCAGTGAGACCCACTGAGTGCTGACGTTGAGCTTGGACTACACACTGCTTTCCTTTTCTGGTTTTCCCTGATGAATGAGTCTCTTTCAGCTGCCTTGCTCTTACTGACCCCCTGCTTACCCAATACTCTCCTTTAGTTTGACCTAAGATCTCACCGCCAGCTTTCTCAGATCTTTTCACTGGCAGCATGTACCCATGCCCAATCACCATTAATGTCCTCCCACACCAAAGCAAAAAGTTAGACTTATATCCAAATACACCTGATAGAGTTGACTGACCTTTCTGGCAGTTTCTGGGATATTTCTGACTTGTTCACTTGCTTGAATAGCTTGTGGATTGTCTGGCTATGTGGATGGATAATGGGTTTGTTTTTTTCGAACATGTGATTAAAAAAGAGAACTGAGTCAAGAAACCTAGAGCCACAAGAGCGAGCTAACAGAGACATAAAGGGTAGGTGTATTTTAAGACTTACAGTTATGTTTCCTGAATATGAGCAGGCAGTTTATGTTGGCTCTCACAGTTCATTTCTTGCCTTTTAACATATATGCCGAGGTGGATTTTGGTCTCTACAAATGTCCCGCTTTTACATATTTGTAAGGTTTGAGAACATCTCAACAGAGGGACAGGGTCTGTTACAATAGAGACACACATATACAGTCACTTCATGGGTACATCTGTTCAACTGCTTATAAACACAAATATCTAAATATAAGCCAATCACATGTGATCAACTCAAGATGAAGATGAAGATGCAGAAGTGCATCTCTGAACGCACAGCCAGTTAAACCCTAAAGCAGATGGGCTACAGCAGCAGAAGACCGCAGCAGGTGCAACTCCTGTTAATTATGACCAGGAAATTGAAATGTTGCTTCACATATGCTAACTGAACAATCCCAATTATTTTATTGCAACATTCAGATAGTAGATAGCTGAATTTGGCAAAATTTAGTAACGATGTGTGCATTGTTGCTGTCCCTTCATACCCAAAGTGTACCCATTTCGTGATGGCTACTTCCAGCAGGATAACACACTATGCCGCAAAGCTCAAATAATATGAAAGGGGTTTCTTGAACATCACAGTGAGTTCACTGTAGTGAAATGGCCTCCAGTCACCAGATCTCAATCCAATAAAGCACCCTTATGGGGTGTGGTGGAACAGGAGTGTCACACTGTGGATATCCAACCAAAATAATCTGTAGCAACTGTGGGATGATATCATGTCGATATGGCCCAAATTCTCAGAAAAATGTTTCTAGCATCTTGATAAATCTATGCCTGTTCTGCAGGAAAAAGGAAGTGGTGGGTGAATGTAACAGACAAAAGAGATCAAGCTTATCACACTATGCAGAACGCAAACGATCTTTTACACTGAAGACAAAGACTTATTACACAGCATGTTTTATCTGCTTCTACATGCAACATGCAGACAGTTGCACAGCGGAAGGAGCAATTGAAAGCAACCAGTTGTACACTTGGTGCTTTTAAGTAGTAGCTATAAAAAGACATTGCCCACTAGAAGCATGCCATGCCACAAAGCTGTCATATTGTTTGTTTGCTTTATATTAAAAGTGTTTATAGTAGCTGAACTGTAATGATAGAAGGGCAGATCAGATGTCTGCATTTTACCGGTAGAATCAGAGTAAATTTCCAGAACATCATTTATAAAATATGATTCGTCCACATCATGAAAATCATCCCCTCTTTGGGTAAAACTGATCCTAAACTGGCCCGAATATAAGATAGTTAAAGGCAGATAGCAAAACACAAATATAAAAAGAAAATGATTTGGTTTAAATGGTTCAATGCTAATGTCAGTTTTCATTATAACATGGCTTTAAAATGCGGTGAAAAGACAGCTGAAAAAACCTCTGACACACATATGACTAACAGACTATATAAACTACTTTCCGTTATTAGCCCCTTATCGAAATGCATTGTGTACACAGGTTAAGTTTTCATTTGAATGCGTGATATTTTTGCGCGGACCGCTGACAGCGTTGCTACGCCCCGCTTACTACATCTCCCATAGTGCATTGCAGCGGTAGGAAATAATCACATCCTTGGGTCAGAGTTCAAAATGGTAACATGCGGGTTTCAGAAGCTGCAACTCTGAGCATCATGAGGATACTTTTAATATGAAAATACCACTTGCGTTAGCTTAGCCTTAGTTTGATTAATCCTTTTTTCGTTTCTCGAATATGTCCGTGAACGCATCAAAGCACGAGCTGATCCAGCTGATCTACCGCCACTTGAAGGAGCATGGTTATCGCTCAGCTGCAGATGAGCTACAGAGGCACAGCCCACAGGTCAACATTGTTCACCACACACACACACATATCAACTGCAACTGTTACAATGTTTCAAATGCTGCTCCTGTGCTGTGCAATAAACCCCCTCTACTCACACCTCATGAAATTCCACAAAAAAACATTTTCTGAAGTGTGGACGGGGAAGAACGTTTGCTCAATTAAATCTCCCCATTTTTCGTAACAACTAGACTGCTACGTGTTTCTATTTTTCTGCATAAACATAGTTGTGTGTGTATATATAACTTTAAAGATCGTAAGATCCAAGAAATGTATCCTCCCCTTGCTGTGAGCTAAAACGAGCTCAATGTTAGGACTTATATACCACTTAAAAAAAAGTGGTGTGTGAGTGGGCCAACTTCTTGTTGCGTTCAATACTTGCCTAGACTAAGAACGTAACACTTGAAAGGCTTTCACCTTGTATAGACCTCTGTAAGAGGGACTGTGGCTGGAGGAAAGACAGAAAAAGTCAGATTAGTTTTAAAGGTAATCAAGTCCTTGACATAAAAAATACCATCAGTTAGACTCTACTCACCAAGAGCTTCCACCCAAAGTGGCTCAAATAGGATGTAGCATATGGCCAATTTAAATGAGTGGGGAGAGTGTGCGGCCAGGAAAAGCTGTTTGTGGTAAAGTCTAAGAAAAAAGCCCAGAGATTTGTATAAGTGCAGTCATTGCAAATGTAATACAGACCAAGAAGGCTTGTTGATTTTTCTTCCCCAAATGAGAACCATTTGGTCCCTCCACAGGTTTTTGAATTTGTAAATATTCCACAAAATGTAGTAGACTTTGTCCTTTTCTGTAAACGTGTTTATTATTCTAGTTTATTCATTTGTAATGAACTCAAGTCCTTCCTAACCACCTTCTTGGGGTCTGCTTTCATTCAAATTTGACACATAACCATAACAATGGCATGTTTTTATGTCTTTATATGCTGACATCTCCTTCAGACTACTGTACCATGTCCAAGAAATACTCCCACTGTATATTTCAAACTTCTTAATAAGTTGTAACATTTAATTTTGATTTTCTACAGGGGGAGACCAAAATATCAGTATCACTACTCGACATCTACACATCATGGTTGAAGTAAGGATGATTTCTTAGTGCTTTTCAGAAGCAACGCCCACTGGGTTAGATGTCTCATTTTGTAATAGCTTGGATACTAACTATTTTTTTTATTCCTGACAGTAACCCAAAAAATTCAGCAGATCAAGGAAGGACTCCAACTAAAGGTTCATATTTTTCTTTTTCTTTGTTAAATACAAATTAAATTAGAAAGCTGAAGTTGGATCTGAGATACTACATTTGTTTATTTGTGTATATGTGTGTCCTGATCCAGCTGTTCATGCTTACAAAATTCTTAAGCAAGATTTGGAACTTCTGTACATTAGTTTGCTTTGAGTATTTTCATCTTACACCTGTACCCAAACATTCACACTCCTAACAACCTCCAATCAGATTCAAGATGAGGGTGACAGCTTAGTGAAAAAACTGACATATCAGAGAATGCAGCTCGGTTTGTAGCAGTAAACTCTTTGAGGCCAGAGGTTGGCGTATTTGAATGCATTTTAACACATTTGCACTTTTTATGTTTAGCAAAGTCTACAACATCAAAAAAGAAAAAGGACACAACTGCAAAAAAGGTGAATTTTTATTTTGTTTTAATTTCTTTTCGTGGCAGTTCTTGGACTATACCAACCACGCTAATCCTTCTTTTTCTTTTTTTCCCAGTCTGTTCCAGCAAACAAGAAAAAAACTGAGGGAAAAGCTGCAAAAAAAGTCACAGGGGAGAAGAAATCAAAGAGCCGAACATCAGACAAAGTTGTGACTGCCGGTGCAGATGATTCAGACTCTGACAGCAGTCTGGATGTGGAGAAGTGGAAGAAACTGCTCCAACAGATGACAGGTGAGTCACTGAATGCATTATTCATGGGCGAGCGTGTCAAGGATGAGGTGATGAAAAGAATCCTAGAAAAATGAAGAGGGGGTTATGAGTGGACAATAAAGTGACCAAAGCCAGGCTAGAAATATTTGACTTGCCCAAAACACCTCACTTAAGGAGCAACCAGGGCACATCCAGTTCAGATACCTCAAACATTTCACATCAAATGAACCATATCTAAAAAAAGAATCCCATCTGCCCCTCTCAGAAGGAGCGGTTATTTGCACAGTAACTTTAGGATAGTTTTCCCTTAATGTAATGAAATTATTTTCAGTTGCAGGCTGTCAGCGCACACGTGGGTGAGTTTTATCTTTTTTCCAACAAGTTTGATCTGTTAGAGATCCAATCAGATGAAATTAGGCTTGTTAGAAGAGGGGTCCTTAACGTGGTCTGAGCTAACATAACCTGTTTCAGGAAAAGACTGTATTTTATATTTCAAATAAGATTTTATTGAAATGAGAATCATGCAAAGATACTCTAATGCAGGTTCTGAATTAAAGTGTAAAGCTGGAAATAAGCAAAATATGTCTCATTTGAGCTAACGTCAAAGCGCGCTATTGAGAGACTGAGATGTAGCATTCAGGCGAGGTGTTCATGGTGGAAGGAGTCTAAACTCAGGTGGAATAAACTGTGGAGGGTGTGGAAAATGTACAAAGTGATGGAAGATGAAGGGAAAGCTTGGTCCCTCCACTTAATGAGAGAAAGACAACCACCAGACAGTGCAGCACCACCCATGAACAACCTCACCATGGAAAAGAGTGATTTCATCCAAACAGAGCTGTGTACAGTTACTGTTTGCTCGCTGTTTATGTTTTCTTTTAGGCATTTGTTCCACCATGCACAGTTTGATGTTTTTACTGGGTTTTCTCTGTCCACAGATGCCGACATAGTCAAGATGAATGCCATCAATGCCCTGGACTCCTCTGCTCCTCAACCCCCGAAAAAGAGAGTCAGGAAACCCCGGGCTAAGGCTCCGGCGAAACCTGGAACCCCAGTTAAACCGAGTAACGGGACAGTGAAACACAATGACGAAGGTGGCGAGAAACATGTGACTGAAAAAAAAGCAAAGACGAGCTCGACCGAGAAGAATGTGACAAAAAATGTGACTTCTGTCACCTCAAGCACTCCGAGCCAAAAGCAAAACCTCTCATCTCCAGCGGACAAACAAATAAAAAAGGACAGGGAAACTGCAACTCCCAGTGAACAAACAACTGATGACAGAACATCTGAGCCCAAGAAGAAGAAGAAAAAGAAGGAGAAAATTGCAGACAAGGAGGAAAAGAATGAGACGGGTGAAGATGGAAAAGAGGAATGTGGCGAAGAGACGAGAAAGACCAAAGACACGAAGCAGGAGGAGGCTAAAAAAACTCCGAAGGTGAATAAAAAAGCAAAAGAAACCAAAGATGATGCTGAAAGAAATGAGACAGTCACGACTGAGACAAACACAAGAGGGAACGCTGATGAGAAAACCCTTTCAGAGTCAACGGTACAAGAAAAGAAACAAAAGAAGAAGAAGAAAGAGAAGGCTGGTAGTGAGGGAAGTTTGGCACAGACTGGAAATTCTGAGCAGGTATCTGAGGAAGTGAAAAATAACAAAGAGAGCAAACAGGAAGAAAACAACCAAACCTCAGAGCACATAGCAGAAGAAAAGAAAGCCAAGAAGAAAAAAAAGAAGAAAACAGAAAGTGAGGAAAATTCATTGACATTTGCAAGTGAAAGCATTTCAAAGCAAAAAGCTGAAGACATAGAAAATAATACAGAGCAAAAAACTGAAGAAATTGAGACTTTAGAGCAGACGTCTACAGAAAAGAAGGCAAAGAAGAGGAAAAGGGACCTTCTTAATGGTGAGGAAAATCCAGAACAAGTACTGCAGGAAAAGAAATCAAAGAAGAAGAAAAAAGAAAAAGCTGATGAAGAAAGAGAGCAGGTAGTTGAGGATATAATAGATAATAAGGTAGAGGAAACAACAGAGCAGGTCAAGAGTGTCAAGAAGAAAAAGAAAAATAATCCCGCCAACACAGAGCCGCTGCCTCCACCTGACGTAGAGGCAACGAGTTCTCAAACGGAGAAGAAGAGAAGTGAGTAAACAACCCACATATAGCTTAAAAACATGTAATTTGATGGTTTTGTAAAATTGCTTTGCATTTGTCCTCAGAAAAAAGCAAATTGAAATCAGCCGACATCCCAGAAATACCTGTAGATTCAATCCAAGACGCCATGGCAACAGAAACCGCCTCAAGCGACTCCCACAAAAAGGTATCACGCTACTTAGAAAACAAATCTCGACGCTACTTAGAAAACAAATGTGTCCAGTCTCAACGTTGGCGGATCCTAACCCTCATGTCCGTCTCTCCACAGAAGAAGAAGAAATCATCAAAGAATCATCAAGATGTGTGACTCGTCATCCCGCAGACCCAGAGGACGAGGGTCACATCACGTCCTCCGATTTCCGATCATGTACACTGATCATATATCAGTAGTTAGAATATGACTTAAAACTTTAAAGATCCGTCGTTTATATTTTTGCTACATTTTTATCTTTTTATGGGTTTTGGGTTTGTGTTTTTTTACTTAAGTGTTTCTACGGTAGCTGCCATTTTCACGGCACGCGCATTTCGTGGATGTTTTGGGGAACTGATGATCACCTGTTGAAATATTTCTGCCTCATAGTGAAATTCAGATGGGGTTTAATTGAGTAACGTCTGTTTTTATAAACATGGATTCTGTTTTGCTCTCAGGAATTTCCCTCGTGATAATCCTGAGCTAGGTTCTCTAAACCACCTTTCATATTTTTATGCAGATTTAAGTTGTAAAATGAAGTGAAACTGTGTGATTCTGATTAAGAGGTTTACTCCTGTCCTATAGCTGTCTTTTGGTATTTCGTTAAAAAAAATTACACACTTTTTTTTAACCAGATGTATATTTATTCAAATTGACATGTCAGCTGTTCTATTGTGGGAAAGGAGGGGAAATTCTATGTGTGTGATGAGCATTATTTTTTAAAGTTTTAAATGTTTGATATAAATTTTCTTATATAGATTGTATATTATGCTTTTAATACAAATTAAACACCATAGTTTTTTTTGTTTTTATCAACTGTACCCGTCCCAAGTCTTACATCTGGTAAATCCTGTTCTTTGGGCACACAAACGCTGAACTTCTTACAAATTAAGGGAAAATGCTTGACTTGATGAGCTCTGGAGATTGTGCTGTGCTGTAGGGGACACTCTATATGTTTGTACGTGTCAGGGATCTCGGTGAGACAAATTAAGATTATTAAGAGAGACGAGGCCTAAAACTGCCTTTCCGCTGAATCGTGTAACGTGAGGGTGTCAAGTCTTTTTTAAGGAAACCGAGAAAACGACTGTTCCACTCCAATCCGGAGGGTGACGCTAATGCAGCGAAAAGACGTTTGTTTTACCACTGTTAAAGAAGAAAGAAGAAGACTGCCCCACTACCATAGCTACACACTAACCATACGATGAGTAACTGTCAGTGAAGTTTTACAGTTGCAGTTGTTACTGGCCGCCAAATGTGGAGGTTGAACAAAGTTCGTCACAAAGCCGGACAACAAGGCGGCAGCTTGGAGGAGCTCAGGCTGAAGAGGCGAGAGAACGAGAGAGGTGTGTCTGCTAAATACCGAGGCTCAGTTTCCCAAACATACTGTAGGCTAACCCTGGTCTTTAACTAAAACCCTGTTTATTCAGTAATGAGCTCATTTTTCCTTTGGCTCTGTGACTATGTTTAGTTTCCATAGAAACTAGCTGGAACTGTAGCTTCAACGTAACCATTATTTTATTAATAATAAACTATTAGGTACACGTTGCTAGAGCCAAGTTGAACCCCCTTGTGTTTTCAGAATTGTCTTAATTCATCATGGCACAGATTCAATAAAGTGCTGGTATTGTTCTATTAGTACTGGTATTGGTATTGTAGCCTCAGCTGTCTATTGCTGTAGGCCATCTACTTCGTGTTGGCGTTCATAGATGCTCTTTTGCATACCTTTGTTGTCATGGGCGGTTATTTGAGATATTGTTGCCTTCCCATCAGCTCAAACGAGTCGGCCACTCTCCTCTGACATCTGGCTTCACTAAGGCATTTTTCCTCTTTCTCAGACCGTTCTCTGTGAAAATTGGCTGTTGAAAATTCCAGCACGTCATCCGTTTATGGAATACACAGGCCAGCCAATTTGGCACAAACAGCCATTCCACATTCAGAGGCATTTAAATCACTATTCTTCCCCATTTTGATGCTCAGTTTAAACTTCAGCAGGCCATCTTGACCCTGTCTACATGTCTAAACCAACTCAGTTGTTGCTATGTGATTATCTGATTAGATACTTGTATTTACCAAGCAGTTGAACAAATGTGCATAATAAAGTGTGAAATAGGTTTATGTAATGTGCACATGTAATTTTTTTTAAAAACTGTATTACAAAGATACAGCTCTTTTTTATGACACCCGTGAGGAACTGTTAGTTAGCTGTTACATCTTCATCTCCAGGCATTTTTACAACACATAAACAGCAAAAACAGTTCCTGTGCAGATATAGGTTTTCGTTTCTACTCGAAATTCAGTGTTTTTTTTTAAATTGAGATGTTCCCATGTACAGGTCTTAATATAAAATAGAGCAGTGTTGGTGACATACACTGGCGTAAAATGAGTCAAAACCTAAATGGATATGTTAGCATCATCTTAACTTCAGCTTCTTTATTTCCCCACAGGCATGGCCTCCCCATGGTGGCTTTATCTCAAAAGGACGCATGTTTTGCACAGCATATGTACACTAAACACAAGTATGATCACGTATGATCCCTGAAGGTTAAAGAGTTGTGACATGCCTCTCCCTGAATGCTTTAGCACTGAGACAGGCACGCAGAGACAGGCAGCTGGTGAGCAAGCGACTACTGCTAAATGAAGATGAGGAGCAGCCGGACGTTAGCATGGACACAGCCCCAGGAGGACATGTAAGTATCAGATATTGTGTTGGATCAGGGGTGTCAAGCACAAGAATTTCCCAGGTGCCAGAATTCTCCAATCTGGCCCACTTGAAGGCTGGAAGATGTAAAGGAGGGAATCAACTTATAGGCTATGTTTTCAGAAGTTTTACATCTTTTACTGCTGATAAAGACCTCCTACGTAGCCATTCACGCTAAACTAAAGGAATTATCTAATAGATAAATAATTAAATGACAGAAAAGTTAATGTTTTTTGACATCTTTTGAAATTTTGGTGGGAAAAAAAGAATATTTTCTGTGAATTAACAAAAACTTTGTTTTATAAGTACAGGACAGTCTGGAAAAAGAGCTACTGGAACCTTTCTGTAATTTTATTTTGCTGAAAAATTGAGACATATTGTTGAAATGTTTCTTCTTTGTCTCATTGTAAGGTTTCTCAGGGATTTAAAGTGTAGCTAAATATATTAACACTGACAGAATGGGGTGTTTTTACTACTCGAGCCAAACTGGGCCGTATTTGACCCACAACGTAAACTGATTTTGACATGCCTGTCTTAGATTTTTTTTTTTGGTAGGTTCAGTAAAATGAAAGATCTGAACTCAGCCTGCCAGTCTCATATTTCCTCAGGACATTGTTAGTCTGCTCCACAAACTTCAACACAGCGGGACAGAGAAGGAGGCACACCTGAAGGCCTTGAGTAAAGTTCTGCGCGACCCAGCTGCACAGCTCACCTTTATCAAGTATGGTAGTGGCTTCTGTTGCCATATTGGAAGAGACTAAATTACGCTGTCACTTTTAAGTCACTTCCTCATCTTTGTGTGTGAAACTGTGTTTTCTTTCAGGCACGAGAACAGTATGCATCTGCTGGTCGGCCTCCTCACTGGCTCTAATGCTCAGTGCCGCCTGCAGGCCGTTCGGTGTCTTCACGAGCTCTCTCACTCTTCCCACACTAATGTGGCTCCAGCCTGTCTGCCTGCTACCCCTTACCTGCTCACTTACCTGTCTGGCCCAAGCACTAAGTTTACAGTAAGTCACCATGCAGTGCAGGCAGTTTGTGATATAGTATGACCTACAATGCAGAAGACTTTTGACTTCCTTATTGTGCGGAACATTATATGTACACAGGAGCTGTGTCTCTACACACTTGGTAACATGTGTCCAGACAGCGATGTGGTAAGAGAGAAGCTCCTGGCTCAGGGAATCATTCCCGCTCTGGCCAGCTGTATAGAGGTAAACTACGAAGGCTCACTGTCTACACTAATATCCTTACTGTACTGGCAATTCGTAGAATTGTTGCAGTTGAATCCAAATCTACTCAAACATCCAATTCATAGAGAGACAGGAGTGTGACTGCTGCACGTCTTTGTAACATGTTACTGTGTATTTGTCCAGAACCAACGGCACACACTTGCAGTAGTGGAAGCTGCAGCGTTCACCCTCTCTCAGCTTCTCCAGGCCAGAGACGCACCTGAGAAGATAATCCCGTAAATATATCAATAATGCACTTCTTCACGTCTTCAGCCTCTGCATTCCTCATCTCGCAGAAAATGTCAGAGTAATGTTTTGTTCACATTTAACCTTGTTGTGTTTTTTTGTCTTCCTCTGTGTCTGTAGGATAGTCCTGAAGTCTACCTTGCCTTCACACCTGTTATCCGTCCTTACCCCCGACCCACAGTTCGGCCTGGCTCCTGCCATAGAGTGTGCATGGTGTCTCCATTACCTCATATGCAGGTGAGAAGTTTAGGAAAGTGTCCAAAACCTTTTTTGTTTTTTTGCTGATTTGCTATTGTAGCTAATTACTGAATCTGTTTTGTGCCTTTTATTAGCACAGATGATAACAAAGAGCTGCTGGCTCAGGGTGCCCTGTCACAGTGCAGCTCCTTGTTAGTGTCACTAGGTGGTGCTGTCACCGAGGGAAACAAAGAAGATGGGATTGAGCTGGTATGGAAGTGAATGATCAAATCCAATATTTACTTTCAAAACTTGTTAAGACTTTTTTTTTTACTTTTAAGCAAACAAATTTGATAATTATCATTGAATTAATAATGTAGATTAGTTCATTTCATGCTGAGCTACCTCCAAAGATAGTAAAATGACTTAACTATTATTAAAAGTCAGTTGAAGAATCTAGGAACTGAAACAAAACAGCAACATCGCATATTTGCCTAAGCTTCAGAACAAAGTAAAAATAACAACTAGAGATGGCACGATACCACTTTTTTATGTCCGATACCGATATCATAAATTTGGATATCTGCCGATACCGATATGAATCCGATATAGTGTTTTTTAATCAACAAAACTGTTTTTAAATATCTTGCTGCATTTTGTATAAGTTCATACTCAAGTTTAAAACAACAACTACACTAAAGCTATTCTGTTATACCTGCATGCAAAAAAAATATTTCATAGTTCAGCAATACTGATCAATCTAATAAACTTAAACCTACACCATCCTCCCTATTCTGGTATTTTAAAGAGTACTTAGCATAAATATTAAGCAACCTAACTAATAGGGTTCCAACTCCCAGCAACAACAAAAATAAATAAATAAAAAATAGGGAACCACCCCTCACGCTCCACCTCATGATGCTTAATCGACGTAATCAACCTTAATTTGATGAAGTGTGAAAAAAATGCACAGAAATCAATTATTTTTCAAGAAATATTAAATAGATTCAACATCTTTCTTCAACAAAATTGCAGACTGCACAGATGGTACCTTCCCAAAGGAAAAAGTACTATAGCTTACTAGGGTATATATATTAGACTTAATAGTTACTATTAAGTCTAGAAGTAATAGACTAAATGAATAGAAGTAATTGACTTCTATTCATTTTGCATCAAATTTAAACTTTGGGTGTCAGATAATTATTTATTAAAAGCTAGACATTTTAAATGAGAATAAGAAAGAAAAGTATGTCTTTGTGCCCCCTTTTCCCTGTTAATGCCCTATCGGCCCCCCTGTCTAAACTTTGCTAGATCCGCCCCTGCACAGTTACCAGCCGTCAGCTGCGTAGAAAAAGATCCTGGTGTAGAAAGTAATATTAAATACATTCTAACAACAGCTGATCAAGCTTAAACGTGCTGCTGTTGTTTATCCACTGGTTTCCTCTTTCTGGTGCAAACTGGGCCAAAAGCAAACTAGAGACACGGACTCGCGACAGAAAAGCCGATCAGCTGATCATTAAGCAGTTTCATGATTGAAGTAGCAGCAAGAAGAGGCAGTCGCTCCATATATCGCTTGTTAAGCTTAACGCAGGAATGCTTTACAAACATTCAGAGATGGACTTACACACTTGCTTTACTTCTCTCGGGATAACTTTGTCGGAGATGAAATGCCGGGTTGCTAGCGAAGCTCCAAATGCTATCCAGACCACCGACAGGTCCCGCATGCCACAGCCGCTCTATCACGTGATGCATACTGCTCCGACGTGCTAACGTTCTGAGGTGAGTTACGGCGTGTTGCAAGTTTTGTGAGGTGCTTTCGTGATATTTAATGGATCGGATTACATTTTTTATTTTTCTCCGATATCCAATCCAGTAATTTAGGTCAGTATCGGACCGATACCGATACGTAATATCGGATCGGTCCATCTCTAATAACAACTTTAGTTTTTAATCTGACTTGGATCACAGAAGCTTTTAATGTGTCTTCTTCAGCTCATCTGGCCTCTGTTGAGGTGTGTGGGAAACATCTTGTCCTCCTGCCCGGAGGAAGACCTGAATGCTCAACTGACTGATGCTCATCTGCCAGCTTCTCTGTGTGCACTTGTTCAAGCCTACCTGCACACCCTGCCAGCCTTGGCCAGAGAGACCGTCTGGGTCCTTAACAACCTCACAGGTACGGCTCTCTTGTTTTAGTCGTCTCTGAATGGGACTGCAGCCATACAGAAGTACACCTCATCATTACTAATAGAACCGTTTTGCAATATATTTTTCCTGCTTTGCTGCAGTTCAGTATAGATTTCTGCAAGAAAACATTGCATTTTTTTTTTGGTGTAACTATTCAATCTATTCAAATACTGAATAAAATGCTTGTGGCTGCCTTGTGCATTCTCTGTGCACATCTGAGATTTGATGCATCATAATTATCAGGGTTTTCTGTAGTGTGTGTAACGTGCCCCATTGTGTTTTCTACCTCTCTCCATCCCAGCTCACTCCACCGAATTCTGCTCCGCCCTCTTGACTCTAAACTTGGTCCCAGGATTGATCCAACTTCTCCCATTTTCTCAAGGCATTAATACTATGGTTAGTACCGTAATTGTCGGGCTATAAGCCGCTACTTTTTGCACAAGCTTTGAACCCTGCGGCTTTTAGTCAGGTGCGGCTTTTCTATGGATTGTCCGTGATTTTTGTCATATCGTAAGACTATTTGTTTTGTTTGTTCCGCTGTTGTACGGCACTACGTTGCCTGGCGGAAGGGCATGCGATCAGACACACAGTATCGGGGTTCAAGAGTGGTATGTTGGTCACGTGTCCATCCGCCAGGCAACATAGTGCCGTACAAGTAGCGTGAAAAACCAACTTCAAATGAACGCTACGCGTTCAGCGGGAGTCGTGGATGACGAGCGGCGATAAACTTGCGAAAAGCAAGTTATGCTCAACTCCACCGGTGGAATCTGACAGCGTGAAAAAGTGTGAAAACATCCATGATCACCAACGGATTTCGAAGGGCTGGACTGCTGCATGATGGAGAGGAGGACACCGCCACGGCCCTTCAGAGGGTGTTCGACTCTAACACTGACAACGAGGATTTCTTTGGTTTTGTAAGTGACAACGAAGGAACGAAGCTGAGAGTGGATGACGAAGCCATCCTGAGCCTGTTCGTATCCGACACTGGAGGAGAGGACTTTGGTGGTTTTAGTGTGCAGGAAGAAGAGAAAGATGGTGACTTTTCTTCTTGTTAAAGCCGTGTCACTGCACCTGAGCCTAAAAGGTAGTCCGAATCTATTTTTCTGGTGTGCTGTAGGTTATTGTTATGTACTACATTTGTTACTCATTTATGAAGCACAGTACATGTTTCGTACTTGTAATTACCGCTACTTGTACATATACCTAAAAAGTTATGCAAATATGTACCCATAACTTGTTTTTCAAAATATTAATAAAAGGGGTGTGTCTCCAAACAGCCATCTCTTTCCTGACAATTCGCTTTGTGCATATTCTCTTACATATGATAAGTCAACATTGAAACACCTGCGGCTTTTGGTCAGGTGCGGCTAATGTATGTACAAAACAGGATTTTCCCCTGATTTTAGCTTGTGCGGCTAATATTCAGGTGCGCTTTGTAGTCCAGGAAATACGGTACTATGATTGATATAAGTGCTTCTTGTAATATTAAGTCATTGTGGCATATAATAAGAAATCTTGTGGTTTTCTCTTGCATCCTTTTGGATGAAAAAAGTGTTTTTTGATTTTGTGTTTTTGTTGTTTTTTGTTTTTCTTGCTTGTTACACTCAGATTCTCAGGATTCTGGCTAATATTGCCCACAAGAAAAAGGTGTTCTGTGTGCAGCTCATGCAGCTTGGTTTACTGTCTGCACTCTGTGCCACGCTTAAAATGGCTGATCAGGAAATGGTGATTCAGAGCCTGGACATCCTGTTCATGATGACTGTCAGCAGTCCAGTGGTAAGTGTGGTAATTAGTGAAACTAAACTCTGTAATGATTGCTAAGCTGTGGCATGATGTGGTATTCTTCTTCTTCAGGTGGCAGAGGAGTTTGTCAGGCAAGATGGGCTTTCACTGTTGGAGGTCCTTCAGTACAATGGTGCAGCAGAGATGAGACAAAGGTCGACGTACCTCCTGGAGAAGCACTTGTTGTCCTACCAACAGCATATAACAGTAATTGTTATGCAGCCTTATTGTCTCTGTTGAATTTTTTTTGTAGTTTTTAGTTAAAAATGTCTGATGGGAGCTGCTGTCTTGCAGGTGGACAATATGCCGGATCCTTGAATCAACAACAAGACTTGTTGTGTTAGGAGGGCCCAGCTGAGGATAACAACATGTTTACATTTTGATATGATAGATATCAAACTTGTTTGTGCATTTGAAGTAATTAGTGATAAAACTGCTGTCTTGTATGTTTTTACTCATGGAATTTTAATCTATGCAAATATTAAATATTTTTATAATACTTGTACTGGTGAAGTACTTTTGCATAAAACTGTATTTATATTCAGATATGGCTTGACATATTTCGAGATGTTAAGATACTGAAGGTGGAACATATAACATTAGAAACATAATGTGTCTTTATCAACAAGACCTTGTCATCATGCCTGTGTAACGATTAAATAATTATGACATAATAAAACTCTTCCTTACAACAAATATGACTGCTGCTTTTTTTGGAGTATTTGCTGTTTGGTTTGATTTTTATTAAGAAACATTTAGTTACATTTAATCACAAAAAATCTTGGGACTTTTACATGTGATGCTGATGATTAGTGAGGGCAGCACAGACCGACCCAAAGTGGTGGCACTGCTATATGTATGTATGTTAAAAAAAAATAATCAGAAGTTGATCATTGTGATTGCTTCAAACTGCTGTTTAAAGCTGAAACTTGTAGAGATGATAAATATGCCCAATTAGAAAGTAATTTCAATAATGATAAAAAAAGAAAACATTAATGCAATCTGAATCCGTAATGTAAATAATTTTTAAAAAAGCCTCACTTAAAGACTTTAAGTAGGTAAAGTTGTTGTTGTTTTTTTATGTACACCTGCTTACACTTATAACACAGTCAGTGTGCACAGACCTCATGGAGTTTTCACTGACCACACTGTGGAACAGTTTCAGCCTGTAACTTCCAATCAAAGTCTTTGGCTCCTCCCCTTAATGAAAAAAACTGTCTCTTTCTCTTTCTACCCACAATAATCCCTTCCCGTTATCTTTCACGCTGCTTTTGCTGCATGAAAATCCAAGACGAGGTAAGAAGGACCATTGGGGCCAAATTAATACAAAACATATATTGCTGAAATTGAGAATAAAATCAAAATTTGGAGATCAAGTTACATAATGTTGTTTTGAGGAGGGAAAAAGTTAAAATACTATTTTGAGGAAAAAACTGGAAATGTGGAGATTACAGTTGTTGTTTCATGAAAGACTGCCATATTTGTTATACCCTTTACAGAATGCCTTGTTTAGATGAGTTAGAAGGACACATTGTTCTGCCGTGTTTTGATAGAATACACAACACGTTCTCACTCCCAAACACCAAACACTTCCCTAGATTACGAGATCGGAAAAATTAAGAAACATGAGAACAGTTTGGAATGAATCTACACATATGCGTTTATTTTACTTAAATCGCTTTGGAAAACACTAACTTCTTTAAAGTGCTGGTTAAGGTTCGGGATAAGGTTAGGTCAGGAACGCCTCTGGACTTGACAAATCGTCACGCGTGAGAACGGGCTGACATACATCCTCTCTGTTACAAGAGGGCGTAACCACCTTTAGTCTCTCCGTTACCGGCCGTCTAGTATAAAGTGAGTATAAACAGTAAGCTGTCAGTGTAGAGAATAGAAATCTTGTGGAAATCTTAATAGAAATTATTGTGAGCTGTGATTCTTTTCCCCCACACTGAGCCCTTACCTGCTGAAACTCACTTTAACTTTAACTAATTTTTCTGTTTAGATGCAATGTCACACGCACGAGGTTCAATTAGCTTTGCACAAAAATAATACATACCAGGTTGTCAGTAGTTTCACTAACTCTGCCAATAATGCCGATCTACTTATAATACAGTAAGTGTGCACAGACCTAATGGGGATTTCATTTTAACTGAGTGGTTTACTCACTATACTGTGGAACAGCCTAAGCCTGTAACTTCCAGACAGTCTTTAGCCCCACCACTTAATAAAAAAAGAAGTCTCAAATTGCCACACTTCCTCTTTCCACCCACAACATTCCCTTCCTGTTATCTTTCACTCTGCTTTTTCTGCATGAAAATCTAAGACGGGGTGAGTCACGTTTTCTAAGACTTTTGAAAAATCTTGCATTCATCTGGCTTTTAAATGTTTTCTGCTACTCCACAGATATTCTGCCCCCAACAATCTGTGCTGCTGTGGGGAAGCATCCAGTTCAATTAAGTCTTTTTGACCCACAGCCAAGCACTGTGTGTAGTCTCCTGAAAATGGAGGGAACTCAGACAACGACTAGAGAGGAGGGGACAACAGAAAGAAATGGGGATCAGGGGACTAGCAGCAATGTGCCGATGTCCAGCAAACCTCTGCATCGCTTTGTCCGAAAGGAGCCCAGAAGTCTTGGGGTAACACATCAGATAAGCAAAATCTTAAATAAGCAGATTTATACACGAGGATAGCTATAAGCTGATGCAGCTGTAGACACTCTCATCCATTCTTCCTCTTCCCCTTTCCAGATTGTCATTCTGATGTTTGGCTGTGCTGAGTTGTTAATGGGATTTCAGTTCTCCAATGAAGAGTTCAAATTCTCTGCTCAACTCTACATTCCCTTTTGGCAGGGAGCTCTGGTACTTACTGTAGCATTTTACTGGCTAGCACTGACATGCTGACAGCTAAAAATGATTGAACTTGACTGGTCATATCTTCTGTGCAGTTATTGTTCAGAAAAGTTCAAAGTACTGCCTGTGCTATAAATATGAGGCTACAACCATCAGTTTGTTAGGTTAACAGCACAAGCATGACACACAGTCATAATACCAAAAGGTTTTAAAAATGCATCTGGTACAATTGCAATGCTACGTGTTAACTAGATCTTTCCAATGACAAATAAACATCAGCAAGTATTCATAGTTTCCTACAAAAGATGTATTGTATGAAGACAGACTCACACAGCTTCACACTGTGAAAATATCACCCATAAATCTACTGTGGGTTAAGGTCAAACAGCATCATTTGTTGTGATTATTTGCTCACTAGTTTCTTACCTGTGGAATCCTGTCAGTCTACACTGAGTTGCATCCGTCCAAGAAGATGGTACGTCATGGTTTTATTTCCTATTTGTGATTTTCAGCCTTGTTTATACTCCTACAGTCCTTCCTAATTCAGTGGCCTAATTAATTTTGATTAACTTATCTTTCCCAGGTGACTGTGTGCTTGGCCCTGTATGTGGTTTCCATCTTTGGAATCGTAATCTCTTTCATATACAGGATGATCCAGGTCATCTCTTATCCCTACTTTTTTTTTTTGCGATTTCATTTGAACGATGCAAGTGTGGTGAGTTACAGTACATATCTATTTTTTGATTATGATTGTATGACATGCATGTTTTCACAGCATATCAATAACTCTCACTTTCTGCCACTGTAGATGCTGCTGAAAAGTATCGAAGCCATTTTACTGATCTCCACTATTTCAGTGTTAGTGATTCTCATTTTTCTAACCACTGTCGCAAGTTTCGCACTGAAATCCACACGCACTCAGGTAATAGCATATTTTATTTTTTTATTATTGACATACAAGCCTTCTGTCTACTTCAAAGAAACATGCCACAGAGTCCGATTTATCCCAGGGATATCTGCTGAAGGACAGTTTTCAATAGCTTTGGTCACTCATCATTTTATTTTTCTTCCACTTTCATGTTTTGTTTTGTTTTTTCAGGTCATCGTCCAGCAAATTCCACCACCAAGGACTGAAACGCCATCGGACTGAGGACATCTTTTTAAAGTATTATTAAACATTACACGACCTTACTAAAACACACTTGTTGGTCTCTTGCGACACTTGTTCTTGAACTAAAATCATTTATGTCATCACTGTGAGGAAAAACTATCTTAGAAGAACTTTTTCAGGAAGGCAATAACGACTAATCTGTCTGGCAACCCTTGCGTTTCCCTGCTGCACGTCTGCAAATCTCTTCTCATCGACTGAATGTGTTGACCTCGGCCAGATGTCATACACTATATGTTGGACAACATCTGGGCTATGCAACATTTGTTTGTGACAAGTGTCAAAATTCAGTCCAACCATAAAAGTTTTGATTTGTTTTAAAACATACTTGTTAGAAATTCCTTTTTTATTGTTAATATCTGAAAATTTCCTTCCTCATCAGACCTTTAGTCATTTGGAAGCCATGTAGAAAATCTGTTATGCGTGTCATCTTTTCAGAGACGTCCAAAATTTTCCATCTAATTGTATCTGCATTATTATTAGTGTCTTATTAGTAGTGTTTGACTGTCATTAAACGGTGCTTTGTACTCTGTACTGAATGTTTAACTGAAGACATTTTACAATATGACATGTTGTAACTGGATGAGTAAACTATTAGCTTTGACCTCTGGTTACAGAGGGAGCAGGTACTGCACTGTGATCTAAGAAGCCTCGGTATAAACTCTGTTTTTCCTGTTTGCGTAAAATCTTTTTATATTTTGTGCAGTAATTGTGTACTGATTTAAACATAAACTTTTGTTAAGCCAATATAAATATTCTCATTTCATTATGTTAATCTTTGCGTAGATTAGAGCTGTACAAACTCTGTTTTTGCCTTATAAATGATATTTTCATGTGAGTTTGTACATTTCAATAAATTGCTGCATCTCTCTCATTTTCCTACCAAAACTTGAAGTGAGAGATGGCTCAATACTTTTGCACAGTACTCTATATGTTTATATGTGTCAGGGAACTCAGTGTGACGAATTAAGTAAGATTAGTAAGAGAGATAGCTTTTAACTCTCAGGGATGGCACAGTGTTTGAGTTTGGGAACTGAAGGGGAGTTTGGACCCGGAAACGGCTAATGACGTCAGATAGTTTGTTTAACCTCCACAGTGGCCATCAAATGTGGAGGTTAAACAAAGTTCGTCACAAAGCCGGACGACAAGGCGACAGCTTGGGGGAATTTCGGCTGAAGAGGCGAGAGAACGAGAGAGATGTGTCTGCTAAATACTGATGCTCAGTTTCCCAAACATACAGTAGATTAACTCAGGTGCACTGTGGCATTTAAACAATATTCAGTTGGTATTAAGGGTGCCAAATAAATATCCCTGACACTATTACAGCACCAGCGGCAGCCTGAACTACTCATACAAGGCAGGATGTATCACTTTTGTCATGTGTTTTATGCCAAATTCTCATCCTATCATCCAATGTTGCAGCAGAAATTGAGACTCATCAGAACAGTCGATGTTTTACAATTTTCTGTTGTCCCATGTGAATTTTAGCTACAGCTGTTTATTGCCATCTGCTTCAAGGTTTCACGTGTTGTGCGTTCAGAGATGCTCTTTTGCATACCTTGGTTGTCACAGGTGGCTATTTGACGTATTGTGGCCTTCCCATCAGCTCAAACGAGTCTGGCCATTCTCCTCTGACATCTGGCATCAGTAAGACATTTTTCACCCAGAGAACTGCAGCTAACTGGATCCTGTTTTTTTCTCTTTTTCATTTTGATGCTCAGTTTGGACTTCAGCAGGCTGTCTTGACCATGTCTACATGTCTAAAGAACTGAGTTCTTGCTATGTGATGGTCTGATTAGATATTTGTATTGCCAAGCAGTTGAACAAGTGTGCCTAATAAAGTATGAAATAGGCTGTACATAAAGATTAGACTCGACTGGACATTAAAAGTAGGAGTAATCTGCATTTTTTTTTAAACTGCATTACAAAGATGCTGCTCTTTTTTGTGACACCCCAGAGGAACTGAGCAACACATAAACAGTTCGCCCATCAAAACTGAGACGCACTCATGTAGCTTAACATTTGGTCTACATCAGAAACTTTTCTGTAATGCAGGTTTTAATATAAAATAGACATACACTGTCTTAAAAGGATAACAAAAAAAACTTGAGTGGATATGTTAGCTTAACTGTGACTGAGGGAAACAAAGAAGATGGACTTGAGCTGGTATGGAAATACACTATTTTGGAAAATCTTTAAGACTCTTTAAAAAAAAAGAAAAGAAAAAAACCTTTAAATAAAAAGTAATACTATAATTTTTTATATTCATTTCTTATTATTCAGACATTTAATTTAAATTATATGGCAGTCAAATTAAAGGCTACAAAACTTCTTTGAAACAGATATTTAATCAATAGTGATGCACCTAAAACATTTAGAATTATGCATAGTTATGGTGCAATTTTGGCTGGTGCGTTCAAGGAAGCCTCAACATCAGAGGTTTTCCTGCTAAAAAGCATTAAATTCATTGGCTAAATTTATGGCCAATTGTTACTCAAACAAAGTTGCCACAAGTATCCATCTTTGATTCTTTCTTACATTGCACAAATTCAGCATTTGTTAATTGTAATTGAATTAACATTGTAGAGTAAGTATTGTCATGCTAAACTACCTCCAAAGAAATTGAAAGAATTAATTATTACTAAAAGTCAAGTGATGAATCTAGAACTTAATTAATTAATTAATATTAAATATTAAAATAAGCATTAACTGTGAAGTTGCATCATACAGAATATTCTTATTGAATAAGGCCACTGGTCCATGGGCTATTCAACTTTCATCTACCGTATGAATCTTAGCCTTCATCAAAAAATAAAGTTTTATGACTTAAATAAAATGAACTATGAGATAAAAGATACCTTGAAATTTCAAGTTATTTTCAAGTATAACATTTGACCACTGAAACCCTTATTTTTGCTGTAATTTGGCACTTTATTAAAATAATAGTAAGAATAATAATAATGCATTTTACTATTTTTTCAGTTTTTGTAAAACAGTAAATTTAAACATTCTAATTTGGTTTGGATAACAACAATAATTGTATTTTAACATTAAAAATATAACTCTAGTTAAGGAGTGTGTGTACTGATGGATTAACCACTACAGAAACATAAAAAAATATCTTTGGTAATTACCACTAATTTTCATTTAGTAAAGCTGTGGGATAAACATTACATTGTGAGGTGGTCGAATACATTTTTTAAGCAATGTAACTCACTTGAGATAATAATAATGTTGACATATCAACATTACGTCCAGTTGTTATCAGGGTATTATCAGGGCGGCACGGTGGCGCTGTGCACTGTTGCCTCACAGCAAGATTCTACCACCTGGTCGGAGCCTTTCCCTGTGGGGAGTGCATGTTCTCCCTGTCTTTGTGTGGGTTCTCTCTGGGTACTCTGGCTTCCTCCCACAGTCCAAAGACATGCAGTTAGTGAGGTTAGGTTAATTGGTCATTCTAAAATGCCCATGCGTGTAAATGTGAGTGTGAACCTGAGTGTGATTGGTTGTTTGTCTCTGTGTGTTAGCCCTGTGACAGACTAGCGACCTGTCCAGGGTTTATCCTGCCTCTCGCCTTATAGTAGCTGGGATAGGCTCCAGCGACCTGGTGACCCTGAAAATGATAAGTGGAAGAGAATGGATGAATGGGTTGTCATATCCACGGCTTTTTTTCCCTTCCCAGTGGTGGAAACAAGTTTTCATATATTAAGCCACAATAAGTGAAAATCTACTGTGGGTTAAAAGTCAAATAGCAAAAGTCAAATGTGATTATTTGCTCACTAGTTTCTTACCTGTGGAATCTGTGAGGGGAAAAAAAAAACTATCTTAGAAGAACTTTTTCAGGAAGATAAGCAATCTGTCTGGCAACCGTACACATCGACTGAATGTGTTGAACAAGGCCAGATGTCATACCGTATATGTTGGACAACATCTAGGCTACCTAGCATTTGTTAGTCACACAACTTGGCTGTAAATGCCAAAATTCAGGACGGTACCTGGGACGGGTATAAACTATAAAAGTTTGGTTTTTTAAAAAAATAAAAAATTAATTAATTAAAAAAAACAAAACATACTTGTTAAAAACACTTTATTGTTAATATCTTCATCAGACCTTTGGTCATTTTGAAAATCTATTATACGTGTCATCTTTTCAGAGATGTCCAAGATTTTGCATCTAATTGTATCTGCATTGTTAACAGTGTCTTATTTGTCTTTGACTATCACTAAACTTTGCTTTGTATTCTGCACTTAAATGTTTAAACCTTTGATTTTATCCCCAATCAACATCTCAGGTGCCCCAGTGTTTTCTGTAGTAGCACATTAAACTTTATGTATTAAGAAACAGGAGTAGGTTTTCTAATATATATATATATGTGCAAGGAATTTACTCCATCAGTGGTGGATACAACTCATGAAGACACTGATATCAAAAACATTTTGGTCTTTTATTTCGGGAGATTTCATTAAGTAGACAAACAGTAGTTGAACATTTTGACAGAAGTCTCCCCCTGGTGTTGGTAATGCAGGGAGGATGGGCACCCAGAAGGAGATTTTCTTGTAGTTATATTTGGTCCATGTGCAATTCTTGATTTGTTTTTCTTGGGTTATTGTCACAGTATTTAATATACATAGCTGGCAGTGTACAGAGACTGTGTGGAGGCCTGGCCAGCTGCACCGGTGGGCTTGTACTCTCCTTTGGAAGCCAGGCCATTGATCTGAGGGGAAGAGCAGAGGGGGAGGAAAAAAAGACAGGACAAAGTCAAATTGGAAAGTTAATTATCAGCCAAGTTACTTGTGTCACATTAGCGTAAGACTAAATAGAACGGGGGGGGGGAACCAACAACAATCATTTACTAGACAGTGTAAAGTTGGGCAATGCAAGATAAGCATTATTTGACAGCCAGTTCAGTAAACAGTCCTCAGCAAATTGATAGCACTCGTTAATAGTATCTACTGAGGATCAGTACTACTCATTGACCTTGGCTCTGGTGATGAAAGTTTGCTGTGTGGCTGCCTTGTTTTCAGCTTTGCCCTTCCAGGCAGCAAGAGCAGAAGCCTGGAGTGCACGACCGTAAGAGAAGGTCAGCTTCCAGGGACGGTGCAGAGGCACCTGATTGATGGCGTTCAGGTTGACGGAGGCCTCCTCTTCACTCTGCCCTCCGGACAGGAAGCAGATGCCTTTAAAGAAACAGAAAAATAGTGTCATACTCATAATCAAATGAACTGCTCTGCACCTTCCTTAACTGTAATGTAAAAGCTGTCCTCATGCCACTTACCAGGCACTGAGGCAGGCACGGTCCGCCTCAGAGCAGTCACTGTAGCCATGGCAACTTCCTGAGGGGTGTACTTCTTAGTGCAGGAGTGTCCAGCAGTGACCATGTTGGGCTTCAGCAGAGTGCCCTCCAGGTACACATGGTGGTCAGACAGAGCCTTGTACACTGCAGCCAGGACCTAAAGATGACCCGGCAGATTTATTACTAGACACCCTTCCCATCTTATGTACTGGGAATATCCTTTGCTGCTGGTGGTCTTGCTTACCTTTTCTGTGGCGTACTGGCAACGCTGAAGGTCATGGTCTCCATCAGGCAGGATCTCTGGCTCCACAATGGGCACAAGGCCATTCTGGTGAATACAAGTTCAAATGAATGACTAGAATTTACCCAATTTGTCAGCCTTTTATGTAGAGCAATTTGCTATACACGCACCTGTTGGCAGATACTGGCATATCTGGCGAGGACATTGGCGTTCTCTGCAATGGCAAGAGCTGATGGGCAGCCATCTGAGATCTTGAGCACACACCTCCACTTGGCAAAGTCACAGCCGTCCTTTTTGTACTGGGCACAGCGCTCTGAGAGGCCATCAAGTCCTAGAGAAGCCAAAGAACATTAGCAACCCCGTCTTTGAAAGGCTTATTCTGCATCATTGTGATGAGATTTGCAGAGAAATGCACAAGGTGTTGAATCCGCGTTACCTTGTGTGGTGGTCTCTCCATCTGTTCCCATCAGACCAGCTGTGCCTTTGTCCACCTAAAGCAAGAAAATGCAAACATGTCAACAAATTCTAAAAAAATCTTTATCTCTGAGATTCAAAGGGTCAGACACTGCTTGCTCCTTACTTTGATGCCAACAACAATGCCCTTTTCCTTGACGAGCTGGGGGAACAGCTTCCCACTGTCTGACTTCTGGTAGAGTGTCTCGTGGAAGAAGATGATGCCACCCACGCAGTTTGAGAAGGAGGCATCAGAGGAGAAGAGGATGTCACGGAAGCTGCGGCGGTTCTCCTCGGTGTTCTCCACGTTGATTTTCTGGAGCCGCTTCGCCATGGTGCCTTTAAAGAGAAACACAACACAGAAAATAATTTCACCTGCATGCACAGCATTTACCTCTCAGCATGGAGTACTAAATAAAAGGGTGGCTCACCTGTTGATTCATCTGCAGCCAGGATTCCCTTTCCTGGAGCCACGATCCTCTGAGCAATGTCAGAGAGCTCCCTCTTCTGCTCCGGAGAAAGGGATGGGAACGGATGAGTCATCCTAAGAGAAATAACAATACAGGTTTTTTGGCAGGTGTTTGGAAAGTCTTCAACCATTAGTGGTACGAGGAAGATTTAATCTTGTTTTCCATCTGACACAAAATCCAACAACATTCTGTTCTCCTTCAACACATCCAAGGTTAAAAATTTGGTTAAAAAAGGGTTGAACTTTGGCCTACAAAACACAACTGCTCCCTTTCATTGTGCAACATGTGTTCAAAGTTCACCCGCAGTTTTGGTCTAGAATTTTTTGCAGTGCTGTCAGCAAATAATGCATTAAACAGGCCCATGTCATAGCCAATAATCAAGAACATCGCTTGCAAAGAATAAAGTAAGCGATCGTAAAAGACAGGCTGAACTTAGGCGCTTTTCAAATATTTGCGCACATCCAAGCATGCGCTCTGACGGCCATCTGCAGAAAACAGGTTTATGTTTGCCAAGCCTTTCAAAGTAAAATAGCCTCTAATGTATGATGCAAAGGAAAGTGAACTTCCTAAATGAACCGTGTACCGTGTGCACACACAAATTATAACACATTAAAACTTGCTACTTCAATCAGTAAACCCGCAGAGGCTTACTAATCCAACCAAAAATTCTAGTCTGCAACATATGACAATCTGCAATATCGCAAGTGTGCAAGAGTAAAACAAAACAACTAGTCTTACTTGACAGTTTTGTTAAACAGCGACGACAACTGACGTGGCAGATAAGCCTCTACAGACCCAAAGCAGCAACGACACTGACACACAACCCGAAAAGTGGATGAAAGGGGGCATTTAAAGGCTGTCCGGATCCACGAAGTAGGAGGTGCTGGTGATGTGGCGGGGCGTGTGTAACCCGGATAACTGCAATTGGCCCGTTTAGGCCCACACGGGGGCGGTCATTTTTTATGATGACTTTGCTACCAATGCACTATGTTCTTATCGGGTAAGTGGAAAACAACAGGGGAGCGATGTGTGTAATAAAAATCGAGGTCTGCATGTATGCACGCACCGGCATGCACTCATCACATGAGCAAGAGAGGGGCCCCTCTGTCTCTGCTCACAGAGCTGCACACTGACAGATGCTGAAATGTGAGCCGCTGGCTGCAATGTTGCATTTCAGGTTTGTTTTTGTATTTCCTGGTGAAAATGTGAGTCGCAAAAGCATTCGATGAACTCTTCAGTTCTTTTGTTTTTGCGTCGAATTTCTACATTTCTGCACGTTTATGTCTGAAGAGGTGTGTGTGTGTGTGTGTGTGTGTGTGTGTGTGTGTGTGTGTGTGTGTGTGTGTGTGTGTGTGTGTGTGTGTGTGTGTGTGTGTGTGTGTGTGTGTCATAAAAGCCACATCTCATATTGTGGAGAGTTTTTATATTATTACACGCAGAGACCACTGGTGCACCTCCACGTCCTTTTTCTTTTAATTCTGCTCGATTTATCTCATCGTGTTTTAGTTTGAGGTTTGGAAACAAGTAATATTCAGTTTCTTTCATTAAAAGTCACGTATATGTGCCAAGTGCATCACAGTGCGTGATAATCACGTCATGGATAGACAGTTTCCTTATCAGCTGCTGAAAGTGTTCCAAAAAGCTTTTGTGTTGGGGGAGTTTCTTGTGACCACCAGGCAATAGGTGACCTCATCAGATAGCTGTATTTGAACTCATGGCTGGAATGGATTTTAAACTCAGGATTAACTACAAGCCAGTTTTTACACAATCCGGACTCTGCACCATGAGCAATTTGCCCTTTGATATCTCTGATCGAGATCATTCTTTGTTCACGAATCCAATTTTACCTATTATACACAGGATCATCACATACATGCATATTTATTATAGATAACACTGCTTATCTCGCATAACATTAATGAAAAATATTGGACAGGAGAAATTACCCTTTGGTTGTTACCCTTTGACTGCTTGGTAATGACTCCAGTATCAATTCTGCTTTAGAAAAACACAGAGCAGTCTCAATTTGTGTTATAACATTTGGGAACTTGTACATTAATGCATGAGTTATGTATTAATAACCATTTGATTGCAGAAATTATTCAGCACGTCTTGGCTCAGAAATCTGGGTGTCATTTTTGTCTGTTCAGTGTCTCTTGAGCAATCATTCCAAACAGCTGGTTAGGGGCTGTTTTCCTAATTTAAGGAGTATTTCAAAACTCAGACTGCTGGTGTCAAAGGCTTTTATCTCTTCTTATTTGGATTATTTTGATTTTGATTTATTTTTTTTACTTGTTTTAGCAAATCACTCATTGACCTTTGCCAGACTGTTAAAAATGTTGCACTAGGACTTTTAACTAGCACCAACTAACATTCCCTTTTTGGCTTCTCTTCATTTGTTGCCAGTAAATTGAAGAATTTGTTTGAACATTTTAGTTTGAGCTGCTTCCTGGGATAATAGGTCATCAGGTCAGAGGTTGCTGCAGACCCCAAGCACTCAATCTGGTTTTCGATGTAGCGAGGACCAAGGTTGTACAATTTTCTTCCATTGTGAGGGTTGCACCCATGAAAAACTTGCCCAGTCTTCTTTGCCAATGCCAAATGGCTTATTCTGTGACCAACACAACCGCATCGGTTGTCTTGCAACAAATGTGTGCAGCCCACATACTCAGCTCTGCTGCTCAACCCACAAATTTGTTTTCCTTACAGATTCATGACCCTTTGAAGGGAATTAAACTTTCCAAGAGTATAAGATTTACTGCCAAGAAGCATTGTTACAAAAAGAAATAATTAAACACCTTCCCCTACCTTTTGTAGTAAGTTTGTCTCACACCATCCCTTCTATGACACCAACCTTCTCATTACAACCATGAATGTTCTCCATGGTCTTCTTCTTTCCCTCCTACAACTCCATCTTCAACATCCTTTGTCCAGTATGTCCACTATCCCTCTTCTCTGCATGTCCAAAGCATCCACCAGCCATGCCTCTCTACATTCGTCTCGAAACTGCGCAACCTGAGCCCTCACTTTAATTTCTCCATCCATGCTTTGTTTTTTCCTCCATCTCACTGAAAATCTGAACATCTTCAACTCATTTTCAACTCTCCAGCTCAGCCTCCTGTCTTTTCTGTCAGGTCCATCATCTCCAAACCATACATCATGGCAAGCTCATCACTATCTCGTAAATGTTCCCTTTCACTCTCGCTGCTATTAAATTTGCTCGTGAAATTAAACATTTCGAATGAATTTTAATCAGATCAAATCAGTTAATAGTGATTGGCTTATGGGCAATTGTGCAACATGTATGACGTTTTATTTGATAATTTTTGAATGTAGAGTATCAGACAGTCTAAAAGTGTGGTGAAGGAGAGTTCGCAGATTTACAAGATGAGACCTGCTACGCTGTATGGTTTGAAGTTGATAGCACTAACAAAAATAAAGGAGGCCAAGCTGAAGATCTTACAATTCCCTTTGGGAGTCACCAGGAGGACCAACATTAGAAACGAGTGTATCAGAGGGAGAAAGATTGAGCAGTTTGGACATGTGCATCTTATTGGACAAAAGATGCTTAATATGGAGTTGCCAGGCAGAACGATAAGAGGGGAGACTACAGAGAGGATTAATGGATGTAGTGAAGGAGGACATGCAGATGCTTGGTGTGGCAGAAGAGGTTGCTAGGTATAGGGTGAGATATTGGTGTTGGGTGACTCTAACGGGTGGACTCAGTAGCAAAAACACACACAGGCTCGGGGGTTGCGCTGAATGCTGTTTTATTTACAGTTATAGGGGATATTTACAAGGGAAGGGGCTATTTACAGTGATCGGGTAAACGAGCGAGGACCGAGAGGGAATGAAACAGAGCAGGAGGATGGGTGGCGCACTGGAGTGACTTGATACACAGAAAATACAGACGCGGGCGGTGATCACAGCCAGAGGCGAGGTAAATCTCCGTCATAGATCCGGGAAGACAAACTCCAAAAGAACAGGCAGGCGAGCAGGCTAGTGCAGGGAAAAAACGGGCAGGGAGACGAAGCCTGAACATAAAGCTCAAGCAGCGTTAATCTAGAGCAGGGGTGTCAAGCTCCAGGCCTCGAGGGCCCGTGCTCTGCAGGTTTTAGATCTCACCCTGGGTCAACACATACATACATCCCAATAGAAATCCAACAAACACTATACAGAGTAAGGATGACGGGACTATTAATGAACTTTTTATGGATATCAGCACGTTATGATGTCAGGGGAAATGAAGTGGCAGATAATGCTGAAAATGAGGCCACTGGAAAAAGATTAGTGGAGTTAATTATCAGCTTTGGTAAAAAAAAAAAAAAAAAAAGAAAGAAAAAAAAAGAAATAAGAAATATATTAAAACAGAAAATGACGGAGAGATGGCAAAAAGAAAGGACGATGGGTTTATAAAATTGGATTTCATTGATTTACTTAGAAAGTTATCAGGCGATTTTTAATTAAAATTTGCATGATAGGATCGAATACTTTAGTGAGGATTCGGTTCACACTCCATACCAATTGGTGGCGGCAATGCACCAGTTCGTTGTTTGCCATCCGCCAATAAGCACAAAGAAGAGAAAGAAGAAGAAGCCGGACGCGTCCCTTTGGTGAATTTGCGCCCTCCGTGGCAGCAGGGGGCGCACTGCCAAGTTAGCTTTAATCCATCATGACTGTGAGAACTTCCGTTTCCGAGAGCCAGGGAGCCGCAACATCAACATCCACAGACAGATTCAGTTACTAGCTTAAAAGTCTTAACGTTAAAAGCGGTAAGGTTTCTATTAGCTGTAGCTGTTGTTGACAGTATTACAGAGTAGTTGCACCAAAGTACGGGATCAGAATGAAGTTGATCGGCATTTAAAGCTGGCGTTAGCAAATGGCTAACGTTCTCCTAACCTTACAGTCACTCATTTAATCAGACTGTTGGTGAATTGAAATGTTACGAGGTCATTTGGGTTTGTTTCTTTCCTCCTCCCATCTCTTTGGGCGATATAGTATCAGAATAAGCACTGAGAGAGTTACCTGATATCATTTGATCTAGCTGGCTTTGTCGTTTACCCAGTTACTTTCATTTGAGACACACAGTTTCCTCCGGTTAGAATGAGAATTTTTTTATTCCTGTATTTGTTTCAGGAGTCCGACGATGTCGGGGCAAAAGCGTCCTGCCGACCCCAGCGGCCCTTCGTCCTCCGGTGCGCCGCCAGAGAAGCGCAGGGAGCGTGAAGGAGAGGACGGAGGTGCCGGAGTCAGCGCCGCGGCCGGAGGGAGCACCGCGGTGGAGACTGTCATTAAACTGGGAGGGGTGTCCAACTCTGTGAGTCCTCATCTATTATCCACTCTACCCTTAATATATCTATTAGCAACCGTCTTCTCGTATTGTGGATAAGTTTTCTTCTTTGTGCAGTTATGTTTCAATCAAATCTTTTTTAGGAAGAACAAGACATCAAAGCTCTCCAGACTAAGAACAGAAAGTTGGGAGAATCTCTCGATCAAAGACAGGTAAATTCATTCCCCGGTGTTGTTTTCTACCTCATCAGACTGTAGAAGCTGCACTTGTTTCTTGTCTTGTTAATCTAAAAGCTTTTGATCTGTTATCTTGTTGCGTGCAGGTGATTGAGGATGAACTTCGAGAGCGAATTGAGAGATTGGAGACCCGGCAAGCAACAGATGATGCCAGTCTTCTGATCCTGAACAGATACTGGAACCAGGTGACCCCTCTGTCAAAAATGATCATTAACAAATATCTTCTGTATGAAGATGTAAAATTCCAAATATTATGCTCTTTGGTCTCTTTCAGTTTGATGAAAACATTCGGCTGATCATCAGGCGTTACGACCAAGCAAGCAGTGAGCCTGAGAAATCTCCAACGGGTGAGGGGCGGAGCCTGAAGCCAGAAACTCCAGAACCCGATGGCGACTCCAACCAGGAGAGAGCCAAGGACCGAGGTAAGAACAGAACTTACCAACGAATCATCACTTTGAAAGCAGTGACGTTAAAAAAACCCAAAAACGGAATCTGTTATGTGGCTGTCATCCAGGCCACCAAGGAGAGACAAACAACTCCTTCCTGGCCACGCTGGCTAGCAGCAGCAGTGAGGAGATGGAGGCAGAGCTTCAGGAGAGGGTGGAGTCTAGCCAGAAGCAGGCTACCCGTGTGCTGGAGATCTATGAATCTCTGAAAAGCACCGTGGCTCAGCTCAAGGCTGAGTTGGACTCTGGAGCTGGTGAGATTCAATGTTTTGACGTTTTCTGTGAAGAGTTTTTCAGTGAGACAATGAGATTAAATGTGCGTGCATCAGGTTTTCTTTAAATGTGATGCTGTTGCTTTTCATTCCAGGGGGCAGTCTGTGGGTGGTAGCATCCAAACTGAACACTCTCCTGACCAGTGAAAACGAGCGGCTTCAACAGCTGACGGAGGACCTCAAACAGAAGTACACACACATGACGAGCGAGGTATGAACTGCGTCTTGAACTGGATTAATCCTCAGATCCAACTAACTTTTACACTTTTTAAACACTTGTTTTGAAGATAATATAAACTTCTTGAATGATTTGGTCATAAAGACTTGATTTTTTTTTCTCAGTAGTTAATTCTTTGGGTTTTTTCTGTGTCGCTTAGTCCCGGCTTCTGGCACGGGCGGCTAACAAGGCCGACCAGCGTGTCAGCGAGGTGCAGGCTTTGATCGAGGAGTTGCAGTGGGACATGGAGAAGATCCGCCGGCGGGAAAACAGACTGAACGCACACTTGATCGAGATACTGGAGAGGGTGAGGATAGCGCAGGCTGATTAGAAGCAGGGAAATGTCAGGAGATTATTTGTATGTTGTAACACTTCCTGTGTACTCCAGGTAAACAGCAAAGGCTACAAAGTGTGTGGAGAGGCCAGCAGTGTGTGTGGGACCATCACTATTAACAAGAGAAAGGTAGGATTCCCTTTTAAAGTTAAAGAGCAGCTTTTTGGACAGCAAAAAAACTATAGCGTGAGCATTTTTGTACTTTTCCTTGACACAGTTTGAGGAGATGAACAGTGAGCTGGAGGAGAACAGAGAGCTGGCGGAAAATCGTCTCATCGAGCTGCAGAAGCTCGAGCAAGACCTGCAAAATGTTCAGCAGGAGAACGGCAGCATGAAGGTGCTCACACTGAACGCAGCATTGCTTTGACATTTGTTTTAGTTGCTTGTGATTCATGAGCACTTTTAAAGTCCACTTTCATGAAACCAAACAACCAAACTGCTAATTTACCATCGTGTAAAAATGCTTTTTACTTGAAGCTAATTAAAAATGAGTGGATTCACATGAGTGTAACAGAAATGAAGTCAGTTTTTACACCAGAGTCTTTCTGATGAACCTCAAAAATGTGATGGAAATTATTCATCAGCTAATATTTTTCTCTCCGTTTTGTTGACTTTTCTCATTACCTCTGTTTTGCTCAGACGGAGCTGCTGAACCGAGCTGAAAGCTTGGTGAAAGAAACCGCAGAGTATCGCTGTCTGCAGTCACAGTTTTCTGTGCTCTACAACGAGTCTCTGATCCTCAAGGCTCAGTTAGATGAGACACGCGCTCGACTCAACACCACGAGGACGGCACGGCTACGACAGCTCGAGCACATGGAGGTAGGTTGTGTGTTTGGGCGGTTTCGTTTGTCTTCGTCACACCTCGTCTTACTCTCATCTTCTCTGTGTGCAGAATGATGAGGTGACTCTGCAGAGGAAGGTGCGCACAGAGGTGTTTCAGTTGGAGGACACACTGGCGCAGGTCAGGAAAGAGTATGAGATGCTGCGCATCGAATTTGAGCAGACTCTTGCTGCCAATGAGCAAGCAGGTAACTGATGGAAGTTTTGACATTAAAAGTGAATGAGATGCATTATTTGTATTTGAACCAAAACCTTCACCCTTGACTTCCTCTTACTTCATTCAGGTCCCATTAATAGGGAGATGCGACACCTGATCAGCACGTTGCAAACTCACAACCAACAGATGAAGGGAGAGGTGGTGAAATACAAGTTGAGACTTAGAGAAGCGCAAGCTGAGCTCAACCAGGTAAGTGAGATGGAGGCAAGAAGAGAAATGAAACAATGATGGCGTGCTTTCACAGTCACATCTTCTGGGTGAAGTGAAGCAGAACATGATGGCACAATCTGTTACCCTCATAGGTTCGCGCTTCAAAGGGCAACGCCCCCCTCCAATCTCAGTCCAGCACAGAGATGGATGTGAAGGAGGATATGACTTCTCCATCAACGCTAGCTGTTTCTGGAGAACCTGTGGTCAAGACGGAGCCTGACAACGGCTCCTCCACACCCAGCAGCACAGGTAACTCCCAGCTTAGCTAACTAATTCTAAAACTGATCTCATTTTATGTAGCTTTATTTTAGATAGCTTTTTATTTTTTCGCTAATTAGCCTGTCCCAGTTTACAATTCCTCCATGGCTTTCTCGCATCGTCTTTCTACAGGTGCCTCAGTGAAAACAGAGTCTGGTATAGAGCTCGAGGCAACTATAAAGGAAGAGGAGAAGGAGGAGAAGAAAGAGAAGGAAGAAAAGAAAGAGAAGGACATTATAAAGAAGGAGGAAAAAGAGAGAGAGAGGGAAAAGGAGAGGGAGAGGCCGACCCGGAGCAGCGGGAGCAGCAGCAGCAGTAGCAGCAGCATGATAAAGGAAGAGAAGGAGAAACCAGGGAGCAGCAGCCAGGCAGAGGAGTTGGCCGGGGAGCGTCTCTCTATGGTTGGAGGGTCAAAGAGGAAGGAGATGGAGCAGCTGAAGATCGTTCGCACAGAACTCAAGTAAGATACATTAGTGATTTTTATTTATTTATTTTAAGCTGTGTCAGAGATTATTCATCCATGCAGGATTTTTTCTGCTTTTCTTTTTTTTTGCACACACATAAATTAAAATTATACATTATAAAGAGACATATGACCAAGAATTTGGAAGCTGGAAAAATATTGTAAACTGTAAGTACTCAAACAGCCCATTATCATATTTTTTGTTTCCTCAATCTGATTTTGGAGGGCTTGATTTCAGTGTTACACCTTTGTGTTCATATTTTCATATTATAGTATTATATATATGCTTCATATGTCACAGTTGTCAGAGTACAGTGGAAACATGTTTACTTTCATTGTTGTTGTGGATCTTTTGTTCTGCGGGTCAGCTTCAGGCTGCAAACGTCATGTGATTCTTTGAATCAACAGCAGTAGCACTCACTAAATGATGAGCTCTTCATTATACAGCAGGTAAACAAAGAATGTTGACATGTAAAACATGGGGGAACGGTCTTTTTGTTGTATATGGAGCTAGCATAGCTTGAGAAACTCCTTTAACTGTGTGTTGTGTGTTCGTTTAGGTGATAGTTTTGTTAAATATTCTCACTGTGGTTGTGCAGGAAAGCCCAGGAGTCCCAGCGGGAGATGAAGCTGCTGTTGGACATGTACCGCTCAGCACCCAAGGAGCAGAGGGACAAGGTCCAGCTCATGGCTGCAGAGAAGAAGACCAAGTCTGAGGTGATCAGCGCTGCACAATGCAGGCGTTTTGTTAACATGATCGGCAAAGTAGTGGAAGTGAATCTGTTTGGTCCACTAAGACGTTTCTGGCTTGATTTTTATGTATTTTTTTTACATGGATGGATGGAAGCAGGTAGTAATGTGCTTTGGGCTTCCCGTATAAATGTCCTGGTTTCAGGCAGAGGAGCTGCGGCAGAGGCTGAGAGAGCTGGAGGAGAGGGAGAGGAAGGAAGGCAAGAAAATGGCTGATGAAGAGGCTCTGAGGAAGATCCGTTCTGTGGAGGAGCAGATCGACATCCTCAACAAGAAGCTGTCCATAGCTAAACAGGTGCGGGACCTCATAATTTAGTTTTTACTCTTAAATACCTCTGCCTGGTTCTTTTCTTCCAACACTCTCGCCTCCTCCTGTAGGAGGAAGACGCTCTGCTGAGCGAGATGGACGTGACGGGCCAGGCTTTTGAGGACATGCAGGAACAGAACATCCGCCTGATGCAGCAGCTCAGAGAAAAAGACGACGCCAACTTCAAGCTGATGAGCGAGCGAATCAAGTCCAACCAGATCCACAAGCTGCTGAAAGAGGAGAAGGAGGAGCTCGCCGACCAGCTACTTACTTTAAAAACTCAGGTGAAGCACAAGGCGACTGCAGCACCCATGTGCGCCCCCCACCACGCATAGATTAATTGCTAATTAGTAATTGAATATAGTTAATTACTTTCTTTTAATGCACTGTGCATCATAGTGGTTTGTAACAAACATGGTAAAACATTTTCTGCTGAACAGTTTCCTGCTTTGTTCTTTTTTTTTTTCTTTTTTTTTTTTCTTTTTTTTCTTTTTTAAATAAAAGGGATTTCTTGAAATCGTTGTTTGCGCTGTACCTTACAGGTCGATGCCCAGCTGCAGGTGGTGAGGAAGCTTGAGGAGAAGGAGCGCCTCCTGCAGGGCACCATCAACACTGCTGAGAGGGAGCTGGCACTTCGAACACAAGCCCTGGACATGAATAAACGCAAGGTAACATATTGTTCCGTATGAAGGGGATAAAAGCCGAGGTGAAGGGCAGGAGAAAACCTGCTTGTCCAGGGATGGCAACCACTCCGAATGGCTACTCACTGTGATGCCTTTTCGTCTGACCTGACCTCGAAGGAAACAGAAGTCCATCGGAGGCCCAGCCTGTTGAGCTGAGCAGTCAGTTTTTGAGATTGTTATGTTGCCTTGGTACCTTCTCAAGATGTGCCAAAAAATCCTAGAGCCTTACAGCGAAACAACTTTTAACAAACAACAGTTGCACAGTGTTTAAATGGATCAACAATCAGCACCTTATAGACCCTCTGTGGTTTATCTGCTCAGTGTGCTGGAGAGTGGAGGCACTGCTGACATCAAAACTGGCATATAGCTTCCTGACGAACCCCCGCGCACATTTGCCCCCTGGAAATTTTATGATCTTTATTGTTTATTTCATATACCAGCTCATCCTAAATGTTATCGAGCACTCAGATGATACTGATGTAGGCGTTGCCCTCCTACGTAACGGGGAGGAGGAGAACACACCAATGCTTGATTTCTTCCTAAACTGTTGTGAGCAGTCAAATCTTGTCTATTGATTTTTAGCTGCAGGCTTCTAACAATACATCTTTCACTGGAGAGCCGGTTCAGCTCACTAGAAAGTGCCTTTACATTGTGCTTGATCATATGTAAAGCTTAAATAATGTGATAAAATGCCCTGTGACTATGCTGTAAATCAAATTTCCCTAAGAGGGCAGAATCAGAGCTACAAAATGAGCTCCTATTAAGGAATTTAAGCTTCCTTAATGCTATTTAGATGTACATAGTTAAAGTAAATAATAACTAAAATCACTTTCACATGCTGTACTGTGTGTGCACAGTGGAGTGCATGGGATTAGAATTTCCCCACTGACAGCTCTCATCCTCCTTCAGGCTCAGGAGTCGGCTTTGCTTTCGGAGGAGGTGCGAACTCAGCTGGAGCAGGTTCAGCAGAGGCTCAAGCTGGTCAGAGAGGAGGTCGTTGAGAACAGCATCTCCAGGGAAAAGGAGTCCTTCAATGCGCGACGAGCACAGGTACGCAAATCACCAAGTTTCAGTAAACACGGCAGTTTGAAATGCCGTCACATAATCATATGCACTGGGATTACAGACTTTAAAGCAATTTTAACTATACTGCTGAAAACAGCCCTACATGTTGATCCTCCACAGCTCTCCTGTATCAGATTGTACCATAAATCTAAACTGGATTTAAAACAATTTAATTTTCTGTCATAAGACTTTCGAGATGACTTTTTCTCAAAATACACAACATATTTTCTAATCCCTAATTGGATTTGTTTCCTCTATAATTCCAATATTTCCATTATGTTTCCCCCTCCAATGAAACGGTGAAAACTTCTCACATGACTGTTAATGCCACTTAATAGTCTCTTTTCCACGAGTACTTACTCTACTCTATGGGACTCGGCTCGGCTTTGATCGTTTTCCATTGCGATCGAGTAGCACCTTAAGGTGCCTGGAGTTGTTATAGCAACGCAGCTGCGACAAAAAGCGGCACAACAGAGAAGGACGTCGAAGCGAGGGTATACCTGCTGCTAAATCAAGGGTAAACATCTGCACCCGGTGGTTTGAACATGGTGTTTTTTGAAAGAGTTGCTCTCATGACTCTTTAAGTGACGCCACTGACTGGCCAATCAGCAGCATGCAGTCTGTTGATGTCACATTTTTGGATCGTCTTAGATTGCTTGGAACCCAGCAGAGCAGATATTAAAAATGACCTAATGGAAACCCCTGAAAAGTTGAGTCAAGTCAGTACAAAAGGGCTATAAGACTATTATAGTCATAAAGTCTGTTGTTAGATGAGCCCAAAATATAGGGAGTGTCTCCTGTCACTTACAGCTGTTACATCTCCCCATTGTGTTTTTTTTCAGGAGGACATTTCCAAACTGAGGAGAAAGATTGAGAAGGCCAAGAAGCCAGCCGAGAAAATCAGCAATGGAGACGATATTCTAAATGAAGAAATAAATGATTATAAGGTCAGACCCTCAGCTTGGCATAAAGTCCTGCAGCAGACTAGCCTGGCTCTCAACGAAGGTGATCCGATGAGTCTGCCAGAACACTTAAAGCTCAGTGATGTGTGTATTGCATCTTTAGTGTAGAAATTGCAGCATTCGCAGGAGGTTATGTCTTTTAGACACTCTGGGAAGTTACCAGTCTCAACCAAGATAAAGCACAGCAACATAAACTCCTGTGCTTCTGTTCCCCATGTGTTCAGTCTTTGTGCTAATCTGAGCTCACAGGTTGCTAGCTATAACTTCCTATTTACTATAAAAACAAAATGAGGCTAACCTTGTGGCAGAGTTTCTCCTTTAGCTCTGATCTGATGACCATTGATAACTTTATGATTCTAATGCTGAAAAACATCTGAGGTCAAACTACAGTCTCACCAACTGTGGGAAAAAATACAGGCAGTTCCTGTTACACATAAGTAATGTCTCATGGCTGCAAGCAAAATCCATAAACAAATACACTGACAGGTGTTATAGCTGAGTGTGTTTTTGGGAGTGTGATCAGAGTCTTTATGAGGACAGAATAGAACAACTGGAATTCAGTGGATCTGTTAGAAAACAGACTTGCTCAAATTTCAGATTCCTATAGGCCTGTGATCACATTTGTCCAGATTTATCCCCAGAGGCAGTACATATAATTATGATCTGAGTCTTTAGTGATACACACCTGCTTTACAGGATTTCTGTTCTTCTAAGAGAGTGGTTGAGTGTTAAGTCTGGTTTGAGGGCTTCACTCCTGCCCTAGATATTCACTTCCACTCATTAGGAACCATTCAGTCGAGAAAAACAATGTTTTTTTCAGTGTATTGTTCAAACCGTTCCTTGTCTCTCTCTCTCTCTCTACAGGCACGTCTTACGTGTCCGTGCTGCAACTCCCGGGTGAAGGATGCTGTGCTGACAAAGTGCTTCCACGTCTTCTGCTTCGAGTGCGTTAAGACGCGCTACGACACACGCCAGAGGAAGTGCCCCAAATGCAACGCGGCCTTCGGGGCCAACGACTTCCATCGCATCTACATCGGCTAAAAGCCACGCAGCTAAACTCGTGAGGAAGCGGGTCAGCGAGATGAGCTGGAGTAGAGACACTGCCTGGGGAAAAGGCTCAGCACGGCACTCACGTGCCCCCTCCTCCAATTATGTACTTCCCTTACACTCTGATGTGCAAGAGATTGTTGGTGAGGAGACAGTCGATGATTTCAGCTTTGTGTGGGCCGCAGTGATGCTTTGAAGATTTTTGTTGTTGTTGTTGTTTTATTTTAACAATAACCGAAGCTTCTCTCATCCAGTGTCCACTAATTAACTTTCTTTTTTTAATGCTGGTGCAGACAGAGGCTTGTTTGTGTGCACTCATTTGAAAGCAGCCCATTAAACCAGTTATCAGAGAAACAGCAGTGCTGTGGATGTTGGTGTGTATGTACACTGTGAATGCCGTTTTCTTTTTTTTTTATCTGCCTGTTTTTGCTCAGTGCTGCCCTGAAACAAGCTGACTTGGTGCTGTATAATTGCTGTTCTGCTAGTTATTAAAATTACATGAAAACTGTTCCGCTTCTTCTTCGTTTTTTTATTATTAAAACCATGTGAAGTCTTAACGTTTGATCCTGCAGCATTAAAATACAAGTCCCAGTGTGCAAATCTCTGTTTATCCCCGCTCAGCAGAGCTCTTTCCTCCCTCTGCTCCTCCTCCCCGAAGCCCCAGACGTGTTTGCACGCTGGAAACGGTCGTTAGAAACGCTGGAAGGAAGGGAGTGCCGAACGGGAACGGTGGCAAGAAGGGCTTTTTCTCTCTCGCTCTCTCTTTAAATGTTATGCAACATAATCCATCACAGAAGTGCATTTTGATGCAAGTTCAGAGACAAAGGAGCACCAACCTCGATCGCTGTGGGGCTCAGAGCTGAAATAAGAGGCTTTAGGAGACTCGTGGCCAGCTCACACTCAGAGTTTCGGTCGTTTTCTTGCAGATCTGCCCAGGAAACAAACCACTTTTGGATTCATACACTGCGGGAGTTTTTTTGTTGTTGTTTTTAACTGTAACTTTCCGTTACGTTTTGACTGATGATCTCATATCTCTATCGCTGCTGGATCTAAGCCTTTAACGGTTTCTTACCAAATATAGCTGGAGCGTCCTTGGGGAGCGCAGAGTTCCAGGATTGGATATTTTTTGCAGTGCAGCCAGAGTTTATAATTAAACACCAATAGTAATAATATCCTCCTGAAACCGAAAGGATTTTTAAACCTGTGTTTTATCTGAATTTCAAATTTTACACTTGAATGTCTTATTATTTTTAAAAGCGTGCGCCTTCTACTGCCTGTCCTTCTGCCTGTTGGTGCTACATGTTGATTTAAAACTCGGTGTGCAGTCAGCGAATGCTCCCAACAGAAGCCATTTTTAAGTCTGTGATTTTCTGTCTGAGTCACTGAACACGAGCTGCTCAACCTGCTCTGAGCTGCAGCGTGAACCTGTGCGCGTTCACTTGGCACATTTTCCACACATTGTTCTCAAACCTCCTTTCAGTGACTCCGTGCGTCTGGGCTGAGAGCGCAGTGGATGTGCCATGGCTCGGGTTTTTCTTACTATCTGTGTGTTGGCTCTCGGCTTGACGGTGGCCTGGGCTGGAGCCGAAGCTCGGGCTGAGCAGGCCAAGGCGGACAGCCCATCGGTGGTTACCCTGCGTACCGTTTTCACGGGAACCTGCCAGGAGATCCACCGGTACGCGGAGTCGTTAGTGGGAACCAGCGTGATACGATCAGCTGCTGAGGTAAAGAGGGGAGGTGCACCGCGGGATAACGCTCTTTTCCTCCTTGCACCAGGAAGTGGATTTGAATTGTTAAAATGCGGTGGTCTAACTTCACTATTCTCTCAGTATTCTCGCTCTGTGCTTAACTGTACCCGATTACTAATTCTGAAAGCTCCAACCTTTCTCTTTAACCTTTCTCCACCCATCACTTCACCCTCTACACACGCATTCCCCTCCATGTGCTCTTCAACTTGATAATCTCCCTTCCTGATCCCCCATCATCTTCTCTGCCCTCATTTTTCTGTCTTCTCCTCACCCCTTCGCACTCTTCCACACGCTCATCTCCGCCTCCCTGCTCCTTCTACTACTGGTGGCTCCCTTTTCCCTCAGAGTGCAGTGTTGTTTCTTGAGTCATTGCTTGGTCAGGAGAACGTCGGTACATTGGCCATGGTAAGCAACATTCCTGGGTGTTTCCATCGTGCTGCCCTGACATGGTGCCTTAAACAGAGCCCACTCACTTGGTTCAGTTTAGCCCCATGTCGTGTCATGTCGTGTTACACCATATAGCGCTGAGAGTAGAGAAGCTGTGTGTTTCAGTACAGTGATATTTGCATGTAAGGGCTCACTTTACTTGTGAGCTTTTGTGTGTGTGTGTGTGGAAACGTCATTGTGCATTAGTAGTTCACCATGAATCACCTAGTGTGTCTGAATGTGTGAGTTAACTTCCCGCATGCAGTCAAACTGAAAATAAAGCCTGTTTCTGCAACTTCAGATTTAAGCTAAACAAAAGATCTGGACGCTGTGCTGATAGTTCCCAGTAAAATCAGTGTAAAAGAGCAAAATCTTTGGTATAATAGTGTAATAAGTAAATAAGCCCGATTTTACAGTTATGAAAGCTTTAAAAGTTTTGGAAATTAAAACCAATAGAAGGTTATTACACCTGTTTATGAGTTACACAGACACTGGCATGAAGTTCTTAAGTTTGTGGCCTTGTGTAGTGCAACAGGTGCAGATTAGATATGCGTCCAACTCGCTGGGCTCCCCTTGACCTTGCAGTACTGTGTCTGTGTGTGTGTTGTTTTGTGAGTCGGTGGTGGAGGGTGCACAGGAATAGAGAGGGGTGCTGTCCAGCTGTCACCAGCACGCACAGCTGTTTGTCCAAGTCGGCACATCTTCTATCTTAAGATGCCGCTCATAAGGGCTATTAAAGTTCCCAGCTGAATGCGATCAGTGAGTTTGTACCAGCTGCTCCTGTCAGCATTATGAATCACACTGCCTGCACATTGTCTTCTGTCGTCTCTCTGCATGGTTTTCAGTCTGGCCAGTATGCCATGTTACTTAATTGTGGCCTTGTGTAATAACAAATGTAAAGCATGTCTCCACCCTCCTTGCACACCACTCCAGTTTTTTGAGATGGTGATCCGATTCCTGGCCGAAGGAGCTGCCAGCGGCCTGAATGTCATCGCTGTTTACGTCACAGAGATCCTCAGAGTCACTGGATTTGATGGTGGGTAGCAGGATGAGCCCCTATGTGTGTGTCTGTTTGTGTGTGTGTGTGTGTGTGTGTGTGTGTGTGTGTGTGTGTGTGTGTGTGTGTGTGTGTGTGTGTGTGTGTGTGTGTGTGTGTGTGTGTGTGTGTGTGTGTGCTCACGTAAAGTTGAATCCATGGCAATAAAAAATGCAAGTGAAAATATGCAGACTTGCCTCTCCCTCCGGGCAATTTGTAAGCCACTCCTTTTTAATTGTAAGTGTTTGCTCTTGTTGCTTCCTGTGTAACAGAAAGTATTTTCAAGCTTTATTCTTTTTAACAACACGGCTAAGCTGGATTTCCTCCCTCCACAGCTACACTGAAACTGCCCCACTTCACTCCAGAGGGTGTGACGGCCGTCGCCCAGTGGGGTCTGGTGGCCCTCATTGGCTACTGGTTGCTGTCCATCGTTCTGCGTCTGCTGATTGGTGCGATAAAGCAGGTCTTCTGGATTATCAAAACTGTCTTGGGACTCTGGTTTTTTGGACTGATAGTGACTGATAAGCAAGCGTCCGCAGACACCACGGCAGTTCGACTGGCTGGCTTAGTGCTGGTATGCGTCTTTTTGACGCTGCTCACTTCGAGCTCTGAAAAGTCTTTTGTTGTGGAGGATCGACTGAGGCGCCTGGAGGGCCGAGTGAACGCAGTAGAGAGTAAGAAAAAGGAGTAGTGATGAGAAAAGGCAGACAGGAGTTAAGATGGACAAAGGTGATGGCAATGCAAGTTAAGAAAAATAGTAACTGATTTCTGTCAGCCTGTTTGTGTGAGATATGGGTAATAAAGTAATCTCTGGGATTTTTAATCAAAAATGTTCTTTTCGTCTGCAATCAAGCCACATGAAACTTGTTTACTATGACAAACAAAATGTATTGAAAGGCTACACAAGAAAAAAAATGACTGTGCATACAGGAAATAATTCCATAAATGAGATCATAACAGTCCTTTTCTGCCCTGTCTGTTGCACCATTTCAAACACAATAAAATATTTTACAAAATTTTCAGTTCAAAGAGAAAAGCTTCAGTCATGCAAACTCTGTGTGCATTTCTGCCAGCTGCTTACCATGACCACAGTTTCCACAGTGACAACTGAGCTAAATGAAAATGTTGTTTCCTTTGCAAGCACTGTGCAAAAAAGCAACGTATTCTGTTCCTTTGGTACACATTCCTGGGGGTCAACCATCAAAGAATGATGAATGGTGAACCATTGAGATGCAAAAGTACAATCTTTGACCTTCTGGTATCACTAAGGGAAAGTCCATTACAGCAGCCAATCCAACTGATATTTTTGTCTGGGCTGAAGTGGTTGACCAACTGCCAGACCAGCGTAACCCAGCGTAATCAGGCAGCTATCCTGATTGAGAACCTTCCATGCACTGATGGCATCTTAGATTAGGCTTCATAAGCACAAGCATCAAGCAACACATCTTATATTTGATGACTTATGTTCAATTAGCTAAAGCCATGCCTCTTCACTCCCATCTGCCAGGCTGGGTCCCAACGGCTCTGTCATCTGGAAGCTTTTTAATCCTTTGGGTTCTTACCACCAATCTCCACCCCCACTGTCACATCAAGGGAATGGAGCAACCTGACCTCAGTGCCAAAATTATCACTTCTGCTTGCTCCCCTTCACCATCAATAGTCAAAATCCTCCTACGCTGTTCTTTGGTGGAGTGCCAAGCAGACCAGATACAATTCTATTGTGAAATCAACCTTTTTTTTCTCACCACATTAGTGAAAAAAGGAGGAAACTGATAGAGTGTTGCAGCTAAATGTATCTAAAATGAATTTCTTTTAAAAGATTAAAAGGATAAAGCAAGAATTAGACACCAGCTCTTCCTCTCACAGCTCTGCAACCCTTTTTATGCATTTGGATTTCCCAGGCCACAACTTCACTTAATTATACAGAAATGGCAAACCGATTCAGCAGCTAGCTTATGAACACTTTAGAGCACCTAAAGAGCCAGCTGTTTCCCTTAACAGAATTTAGAGAGCGTTAAATATTGGGCATATGTTCACCAGGTGTCCAAAACACAGATAAATGCAGATTTTGCAACTCCTTCCAAACTTTTCTTAGTTACTTAAAAGAAAATCTTCTAGTTACACTTCCCCAAAAACTTAAAAAGCAAAACAAACCCTAACTCAAGCTGTGAAAGAATGGAAGTGGATATTTTCACATTTTTGTTACACAATAGCATACATACTATAGCCTTTATAGGATTCCCACGTCTCTGATATAACCTACACAGAGATTGCCAATTATTGTGGGAAAAGGCTAAACAAAAACATATTAATTTTAAGTAACTTTAAGAAATTAAATGAGTCACACGAGGTTTTAGTGCTTAGAGTTTTATTTTGTGTGTTTCTTCTGCTATTACAAAGTTAGTTTGAACACATACTCCAGTTTTTAAAGCATGAGCTGATAAACCTTTTTAAATGTCTCTACACAGGACTACTTGTTGTGCGTGTCAGACAGGTCTGAGGTTCTGTTGTTTTTCTTCTCAAGACAGAAAAGCCTCAGTTGTAGTTTGAGTCCTGCTCTGCTTCCTGTCTTCTGTGAACCAGCTGCTATGGCAGAAAGGAATTTATGTGCTTGGATGGGCTTTTGGCTCTCTAGTGACACTGTTGGAGGTGCTTTAAGTATTAGTGAAGGTAAACTGTGCAGGGGAACAAATGCAAATACCAAACAAGTTGTAGAGGTAGGATAATGCTAGCTTTAATGTAACAGATGTCTAAATACATGCTGATATGTCCATAAGGGTTTTTTAAAAGGTTTTACAGCATATAGTCTTCTCAGAAAGTGCTTAAATAACATACACACAATACACACAATCGACAGTACTTTCACAGGATGAAGGGGTATTGCACTTGTAACTAAATGTAACAGATCAAAAGTTCCCACATATGGACACAAATACATCAAATATATAAAAACAAAACATAAACCACATGTCAGGAGGGTAGGTCTTTGGTAAAGCATAGAAATATTTCCATATTGATGGCCCTTGCATTTCTAAGTTTGCTTTTTGTGTACAAGATATGATTAAATACTAAGATATGAACTCTTCATACAAGCAACAATAACAAAAAAGTCTAAAATAAGCGTCTTCATTAGCAGTCTCACATTTCATACAAACTGTGAATGCATCTTTCTCAGGAGCTAAAAACAGTTCCCTTATTTAAGTTAATATGACTCAGATTCCACATTTAACTATAAAACCTCAGTTTTTGCAACGTGCCTACTGCATATATCTTCCCTGAAAATATCACATTCACAGTGGTCTGTAATGCATAACGTATTCCTGACAGAACTATAGAGAACAGAAAAATGTATTTACAGTAGTGTTAATTAATGTGCCGTATCCCTTAAAAATCACAACATAAAAAACAAAAAGACAGAGGAAAATCCGAAAATACATATTTTCTTTCTCCTTGATAAATATGGAACTACAGCAGGCAGCAGTGAAGACACAAGCTTCAAAATGTTTTTGGTTCTAAGGTTTTTTTTATCCATAAAAAACTATCTGTAGAAACATAAATTTGTAAATGTACCAGTGGTTACAAAACATTTTTTTTCTTGGCTCAAAGATGTCAGGCAAGCCTATTCCCTGAAATGTCAAATTATCCCTTCGTCACCGTACTAAAGAACACAGTTCAAAATCAAGACTTTTAGAAGAAGTTGAATTTTTCTGAGGTATAAACATCACAGTACGTTGAGGCTGAGCTGAGTGGCGGACCAGAATTGAAAATTGTCCCCTTCAATTCAAACCGTGGCTCAGGGTCGGAGGTGGGAGTGATGGTTGGAGCCTCTTCCTGCTTCGCCGGCGGTGTAACCTGGAGGAAAAAGACAGACGTGTCACTGCACATTTAGCCTTTAAACCAAGTCTCGTTTCTAAGTTTAAAGAAGTTTCAAAACTGCATTGAACATGCACTTAGGTCTCACCTCACAATAAGCAGGTGGAGAATCCGTAGCAGCAGAACTGTGTATCTGCAGAGTTCAACAACACACATTAATAGCAGGAAAGAGAGGAGAATAAAAATGGCTCAGGAGTTGAGTTCATACACTAACCAGCAGGTCAACTGGAGCATCAGGAGCCTCATCAGTGTTGGGTGGATTAGAGAGTTCACAGTGCTGGTTTGATCCCGGACCCACAGGCTCAAACTGCAGTTCGATTTAAACAGACAATATAAACACAACTAAAAAAAATAAATACACAAAAAGCAAAAAAATAGCAGATCATGTTCACCTCATGGTAATACACAGCAGGCTCGCTATCATTCTCTGCAGCTGCTTCTGAGTTCTCCTTTGCTGAGGATCTCTCACCACAACAGCAGTACTTGCAGCAACACCAGCACAGTGTGAAGAACAACGCACCACCACCAATACCGAGGTAAGCCTGACTGAACTGGCTCTGAAACAAAGTCTGTTAATCAGCCCAAAGCAAACTATACTGTATAATGAAAATGATCTTAGTTTATTTACCTTCCATTTCCAGGAAAACTACCAAGGCTTTGTCATCATTATCATCTCTGACTTCAAACCGTCTACTGCATGTCTTTTGGATGGCCTCGTGTACAATCCCACATGGCTTTAAAAGCTCAAACCCCACGCAATCCACTTGTTTCAAATCATGCTGCAGTCTGCCCTTAAGGACTATCGCAGTCTTACTGTTTTCGCCAGGGAAGAAGTAAATGTTGCAGGAGTGCGGTTCCAGATCAAAAGTGATGTTCAGGACTTGATTAGTCTCCAGGGTATAGCTCTTTGTGACCTCTGATAAAGAAAATATTAAAGTGATTTTTAAGTTAATGCACTAATGCATGAGGAATCTGTAGGAAGCAGGGGCAGCTCTAGGGGAGGGGTTGATGACGGGAAATCGTGAGGGACATACAAAGTGACACAATACAAATGACAAAAATTACATATGGAGAAATAAATAACAAGTTAATATTTCAACTCATTGTAGGGTGTCTATAGGACTTTTATCAACGTTTCCCCCTCAGTTGCACATGGTGATTTCCCCTGCAGTGGACGGGGTTTTTAAGTATATGATGTGTTCAACTTTGTCTTGGTTCGTGGTGTAAGTTTTTTGGGGGGTTTTGTGTCCGATTTAAGGAAAATTAAGTTACTGTCGTGTATGATGCTTCTGAAGATGAGCTGTGAGAATCTCCATAAAACCAGAACCTGTCCTTTTAAAAAGGCTTAAAACGAACCAACCCATATGTCCTTTACTGAGCTTTAGATTTGCATTGCTCTGGTGGACTTTATAAAATCCAGTTTACAGAGTATAGAGCTATATGACTTAACTAAATGCATATTTGTTATATACCGCAGTTTGGCTTTAGAGACTTTAAATGTGCTGTTACAGTAGTGTTACGCTCTCATTGATTTGTAGGTCAATCTAACTATAGGCTTGTGGTAAAAGTTTAGCACACCTGTAGAAAAAGAAAAAAAACATTAGATAAATCAAGGACTAAAAAGATCCACACCTTTTACGTCAATGATCTTCGCATGCATCAATTCCCCATAGTTGTCTTTGAATATGTAGCGGCCACTGTCTTTTTGGGCTAAAGAACTGATGGTATATAAGGTCTCAGTCATCTTCCATCTACTGCCCTCTTTGGGCTGATCTTCGTCACGTTCCCACAAGATCGTCCCTTCTGATTTGTTCTTGGGGATTAACTCGATAAAGTGAACCCTTCTTGACACCCTCATCCTGAATCTGTTTCCATACTCCACTTCATAATTTTCAACATTTTCAAGGCCTGGAGAGGAGAGAAAAATTATTAATGTATGTTGTTATTGCAAATTACTTTTGCTAATTCTGGCATATTTACATTGACATGTTCATAATTATACCGTGTTATCAGAGTTAAGAAAATTGCACTTAAATACAATAATAAAGGGTGATCCTGAGCACTGATGCTGAGTCCCAGACTTCAGCATTATTAAAGCTGCTTTACTAACGTGGAAATGAGCTTCCTTACTTACCAACACCAAGACTGGCAACTAGAAGCAGCAATAAGATCATGATGATGTGCAGGGATTCAGAGATTCCGAGTCTCGAATAAACAGTTAGGCACAAAGCACCCTGCGTTTGGGGTTCATTTGTACCTCTTTTAGTATATAGACTTCATATTACACCTACCCTACATAAATACATGGGTAGTAGAAGAAGGTTACAAAGTTAATACGCGCCGGTACGCTGTTAAAGTCGCAAAACGGAGAAACATTTTGTAAGCCCACCCAAAGGGCGTTTCCTTCAGCGCACTAGTGATGCGTTTAAGGGTTTTACGGAAATTATTGTTAAAATATCGAACAAGAGGGTTCGGTGTGACTCGGCCTCAGCCCCTCAGTTCGATAAAAGATTGGCGAGGGGCTGTTAGGTCCACGAACAATAATAATATTTTTTATTAAAGGTTAATTGTTGTTGTTGTTATTAATACATTTAATAATAATAATAATAATAATAATAATAATAATAATAATAATAATAATAATAATAATAATAATAATAATAATAATGCATTTTATTTGAGGGCGCCTTTCAAAAACCCAAGGTCACCTTACAAAAAACAAAATTAATAAAAGGAACAGTTGTCATAAAATACATAAAATAAGTTAAAATTACAAAACAGAGCTTGACAACAGATAAAATCAGCATTAAAGCGAATAAGCCAGTTTAAACAGATGTGTTTTGAGCTGTGTCTTAAAATAGAAAGGGAGTCAATATTTCTTAGTGCAGGAGGAAGAGAGTTCCAGAGCCGGGAAGCAGAGCGACTGAAAGCTCTGTTCCCCATAGTAATAAGGTGTGAGGACGGAACAGTAAGATGAATAAGACTAAGGACAAGGATGGCAGCAGCATGGGGAGTAAGGAAGGGACGGAGTCGGTTAATATTACGTTTGACATTTGACAATATTGTTCAAATTACATAGATAGAGAGATAGAGAGAGAGAGAGAGAGAGAGAGAGAGAGAGAGAGAGAGAGAGAGAGAGAACCATGGAGAGGCTGCTAGGAAAGCTTCAAATGCAGAGAGTCAGGCAAGTCCCGAGGTGCCAGCTAAACAGTAAAAACAAGGAAGGAGGAAGAGGAGGAACCATCATGGGAGGATAGGCCCCTGCAGAGCATGTACCACCGGCAGATAGAGGAGGTGACTGACATCCAGAAATCCTACCAGTGGCTGGATAAAGCTGGACTTAAAGTCAGCACAAAGGATATTGGAAGCACAGGAACAAGCTCTGAGCACAAAATCCATAGAGGCTGGGGTCTATCACACTAGGCAAGGCCCCAGGTGCAGACTGTGTAAAGATGCCCCTGAGCTAATCCAGCACATAACAGCAGGATGCAAGATGCTGACAGGCAGGGCATACATGGGACGCCATATCCAAGTGGCCAGCATAGTATACAGGAACATCTGTGCCAAGTATGGCCTGGAAGTCGAGAGGGGAATTTATTTTATTATTATTTTTAGAATGAAATCAAAATTTCAAGACAAATTTTAAAATGTTATTTTGAGAAAAAAGCTAAATTTGAATTTAAGTTGAATTTAATCTCAAAATAGTATTTCAAGTTTATTCTCAAATTTGTATGTTGAATTTCTCATTGAAATACTATTTTGGAGAATTAATTGGAAATTTTGAGATTAAAGTCGAAATAGTATCTTGACTTTCATCTTGGATATCTTTTATTGTCATCTTTAATTTTAAGAATTAAGTCAACATTTCTAGATTAATCTTGAAACACTTCTAAGAAAATGAAGTTGAAACAGAATCTAATTACTTTGGTAATCTCCAAGCTTTTCTGCCACTACAAGACTCATTTTGGTTTTGAGTGAAATTTCCTTTTAATACACTTAAGATCCATGTACCCTTTGAGTGACTTATGGAAGCTTTATGTGTAGATTTACATAATATCCCAATTCAGCTTTGGCTGTAACAGAGTTAACGCTAAATAGCAAAGATATATATGGGGTCAGTTATGTGACAGACAGAGCTCATTAAGCAGGCAGGTGTGAGCCTGGTTGCTATAGCGACACCATCCAGTGGCACCACACACACACACACACACACACACACACACACACACACACACACACAAACAGACATACACCTCTCTGCTGCTGCTTTAACCTTTTAAAACCGGTCGGAGTTTGTTGTTGTTGTTTTTTTTCCTTCGGAGCCCTTATAAGCCTGTACTGGTGTTTTTAAAAGTCATGTTTGACTTCATACTTTTCTGAATAGTTTCTGGGATGCTTAGAACTCAAATTGCACTGCTGAAAATAGTTTATTTTGATGTACATGCTGTATTTTTGCAAATTTGCATTATGATATTTATTTTCATTTTTCCAGCAGTATATAAAAAATTGGTGTGAAGACACTCAAAATAAATTTCCTGTTGTTAGAAACTATTTTGTGCAACTTTTTTGTATTTACAAACTTCTTAAATTTCTCTAACTAGAAATATATGTAAAAAAAAAAAAGATTTTCAATTTTTTGTAGTGTATTGTACTTTTTTGCAATTTATGTAGTTATTATAGACTTAATGCACACATATTACCTAATTTTGGGCTATAACAGCTATACTGATGTACAGCAACTTGAAATGCTCCCAAAAATGGCACTACAGCATGTAAAAATATAAATATAACTCTAGTGGACTTGGTTCTATGGTAGGTCCTAAAGGTTTAAATAAACAGAAAAGTCATTGTGAAACAAATGCTTCCCAAGAAAATACTACAAGTCGTATTGACAAAAATAAATGCTTTTCAGCATTCACACTAATAAAGATTTGAATAACAATACTGTCAATACTTATCAGCATTCACACTAATTAACAAAAAATCCAATTTAGGATTTTTTTTTAAACAAGAACAAAAGACAGGGTGAACTTGTATTTAGAAATGCATATCTAACAGGGCTCTGGAGGTAGAGCAGGTCATCCACTAATCAGAAGGTTGGTGGTTCAATCCCTGGCTGTTATAATCTGCATGCCAAAGGATTCTTGGGATACTGAACCCCAAGTTACTCACCGATATGATAAGTGTGAATGCTACATAGAAAGCACTTAAGTACAAAAACAGTAGAAAAAAGTACTTCAAGTGGAAAGGTTCTTTATAAGAAACAGTCTATCTAAAAAATTCTATTATCAAACAGATTGGTTGATGCAGGATAGTTTAATTCTCATTAAGATTTTCAGTTACACAACAATAGCTGCCTGCCACCAAATGAGATGTAAAAACAATTCCTGATCCTGATTCTATCACATTTGTAAAACAAATTGAGCCAGGGGAGTCCTGAATTGGGGTCCTTTCCCCGAAATGTAAACACATATACATTCACTCAGGTGAGAACAGATTCTATTTATCATCACATACCAGGGTTTAATGTTTTCCAACAGAAGACAGCCCAGACATGGTCACACGGCACGTGGAGCAGCTTACCTTCAAACATTTACCACAAATTTTGAGCCTCCTTTACTTGGACTGAACTGTACTGGTCCATAATAAATAAATATATATATATATATATATATATATATAAAAAATCAGATGAAAAGTTTAATCCCATGCCATAGCAATTATTCTCAGGCTTTATACCAGGAATGGACCAGGAATGAACAGGTAGACAGGTATTATTAATGTAAGTTAGAGAATTTTTCATGGAGTTCCACAGAGTTCTGTCCTAGAACCAATACTTTTTACATTATACGTTTCCCCTCATGCAATGTTATTACAAAACACATGCATTTTCATTGCTATGCAGATGAAACCAAGTTATATTTATCTACGAAATATGATAACACCATGCAATTACTTAAACTACATGCATGTAGGCAAAGGAACATCCATGCAGGAATTAACATCTGCACATCAACTTGCTATAAGAGCTGCATAGTAGCAAACTCTCCAAAACCAGCTTTTTTAAATGTCTGTCAACATACAAATGCTCTTATAATTAAATGAGTTACAGTTGCATTAGAAGCTATTACAACTGTAACGCTAATTGTAATGTTGAAAATCTAACCCTCTAGTTTCCATGCAAATTTTAAGGGGCTCTTCCATTTAGATTTTTTAAAATGTAAGAAGTAGTGGTGTTGTTATTCCACTGTGTCCCCACACGTGTGCGTGTGCATGTGTGTGTGTGTGTTAGAGAGAGAGTGAGACAGAAAGAGGGAGCGAGACAGAGGGACAGAGTTGAAAAATTCATATAAGCTCTTTAAGGTCTTTTTCAAATCATTACACTAATTCCATATTCAGACATCTTCATGCAATGCAAACAACTATCAGAATTTTACATACATTATATAAACGATACATGTTTTTCAATGCCCGATAAAACTTTTATACAAGCTTCTGTTTAAAGATATACAGAAGCAGTTATACTTGTATTGCATTTGAGAATTTGACAATATAAAAAGGCATATTTAAAAATTGCCCACCATCCCTCAAAACACAATGATAAAAGCTACAAACAAGTGATGTATGGAGCTGGATGCACATAACAGAGGTAGAAAATACCCATGGAAGCAAAAGCTAGCAACATTATCCAGCCTGATATCACGGCAAAGCATGTAATAGGCACGTTGGTCCACCGTATCTATTACACACTTTGCCAAGATACTGGACTACATTATCTGTCATTCCATAAATATCCATAAATAGCCTGTGAAGAGAAGCAAAGCAGACACTATTTCATGCAAGTAACAATTCTAATTTATTGTAAATGCGTTTATATTGCACAATTTAATAAAACCCTGATTCCTGTAATTCACACTTAAGCTGCTGTAACAGAATATTTGGAGGACAACACTGAGTGAGATTTATGTTCTCATACCTGAGGAAAATTTAGGAAAAAAAATAAAAAATTCCAAAGCTTTCCAGAACCAAACTGTTTGCAAGACATGAACTTACAAATTTACAAGCAATCTTGTTAACTGAAAAAATATATTTGGAATCCATACATTTTACAACAGCACATCTTTGTGTGAAAGATAAAAAAACGGATCATGCATCAACACAGTGCGATTAACATCTGTCTGCATGGTCCTTTTCCTGTCCGTGTATGGCTTTGCAAAGATGAAAATGGAAACAATAATAAACTCTACCTGAATTTTCAGCATACTGTTTACGGAAAGTTTAGTTTGTCTGAGTTATAAACATCACAGATAGTTGTGTTTGAAGTAAGAGATGGTGCAAAAGGCATGTCTAATCCTTTCAGTTCAAATTGCGGCTCCGGGTCTGATGAGAGGAAGTCTGGACCGACTGAGGGAGCTGGAGTGGAAGCCTGGTTTTCAGGTACTGAAACCTGGAGACATCGGTAAAACGAAAAAAGGTGCATAAGCACAGTGGTTAAAATGAATCAGTCACTGACAGGCCAAAAATGCCTCTGAATGAGGAAATTTCTGTTCTTAGTTTTATGCATTCATGGGGATTTTTGTATGTTTGTTTGTGTGTATGTACCTCAGGCTGAGCGGGGTTCTCATGGATATTCACTTTGTGGTACAACTGTGAAGTTAGGAAAAAGCACATGAGTCAGAAGAGGAAAGAGGATGAGCGCTAATGTGAGTTGCCAGGCAGTCCCAGACGAGATAAAGACTTAGTGCCCCAATCCATAAATAACTACTATTTCTTTTTAAAACAACAAAAGTGGCTGAGTTCCTTTCACCTCTCTTTTATCTTTGCCTTGAATATAAATCAAGCTTTACACCTACCAGTGGCTCAGAGGAGGTAGCTGAAGGTTGTGTAGAAATATGAGAATTCACAGGCTGATAAGACAAAGCTGAAGGATGTGAGTAACTTGGGCACGCAGGTTGATTCTCAATCTGTAATTGGAATAAGAATTTTAAAATTTTAAAATAAGAACATCAAATATTAACACAGCTGGTCTTAATTTCCACTTAAAAGAATACTTACATGATAATATACAGCAGGTGCAGGTGAGGCTGCAGTCTGAGGAGCAGACTTGTCCCTTTTACAGCACTTTTTACAACAACAGCAACAGCAGATGATCCCGACGACAATCAAGGCAATAACGGCCATAAATATAAACTGTGGCAACATTTCTGTAAGAGTATGGAGAAAGTTAGGGAATATGGTGTAGAGGGTGGGGGTTGATGTTAGTTAGAACTTCTACTCTATGAGGAGAAATGCTCTGTTGCTTACCAGGGGTCACTTCAAGCCGAGCACTCAAGATCAGGTTGCCATCTGGGTCTCTGAACTCAAAGGTGCCAGAGTCTCTAATTTCTGTAGAATTTATAATTATGCCATCCATCACTGCATGAATTCTGCCAGAAAAGCGATTATCTTTTATGATCAGACTGCCATCCATCAGTGTTTCGGGATCCATTTGGCCCTCAGGTGTAAAAGTCACGGTCCACTTCTTAGGACCCCGAGGGTATTCAATGAGAATGTGCTCATTCCACCTTGTTTCATAGTGTCTGGTTTGTTCTGTTAGTGACACAGATCAGACTTCATTAGAACATTTAATCTGGTAAAATGCAGAAATCTCACAGGCAGCTTCTCACATCACCTTTTACTTTGAGCAGCACCTTGGCCAACACAGAGTGGTTCTTATCCATGAAGTTGTAGTACCCACTGTCTGCCTGAGTGAGGTAAGACAGCTGCCAATTACCGTTTTTCACCTCAGCTCTGCTTTCTCTGATCTGAGAGTCTGTGCGATTCCACAGGATCTTTGGCTGGTCCGGACTGTGAAGGGGAGTAAACTCCAGGATTTCAGCCCATCTAGGGATAGAGTCCTCCCACGTATAGTAGTAATCCCTTGTGACATTTTTAGCACATTCTTAAAATGCAGATTAAGAAAAAAAAGGAGGGGACTTGTGCTTAGGAACAGGTAGCTAAAACACATACCTATATATTTTTGATCTAAATATACAGTACAGTTCAAATTCTTACCCAAGACTTTCAGTTCAACAACATCTTGTCGCTGGTAGCCACCAGATGAGACAGAATAAATTCCTTCATCTCTTTTTTCTACATCTGTAAGATAAATTGAGCCAGGAGAGACTCTAAAGCGTGTGTCTTTTGCCTGAAAGATAGACAGCACATATATATTCCTCAGATTATAACATATTCTATATACTTTGATTTAATTGTTTCAAACATAGGCCCAACATTTATCATATTGCAGAAATGTAATGGTCACATAGAGGCTGCTCACCATCCCATTATTTATAACAACTTTTTTGGATCCCGTATTAGTTTCAGTAAAGTATATTGGTCCAGTATAACGTGAGGGTATATAATTAGATGGAAACTGCCACCTCCTGCCATAGCACACCTCATCAGTTTGTATACCAGAGGATGAACCTTTAATCAAAAAGATGCAAGAGAAGAAGAGACAGATGGAGGTAGTGTTAATGTAACTGAAACCACAAACATCTGACAACATAATATCAGTTGTTTCCATTAATATACCAAACACACACACACACACACACACACACACACACACACACACACACACACACACACACACACACACACACACACACACACATACCGGTATTTTGTTACACTCTGAAAGTAATTTTGAAGACAAGGTTCTGGAACCTCACTGAATTTACACAAATGCAGCAGCATAAAAAAGCATTCTCATCCCCAAAGCACGAGGCAGAGTAAAGTATAACTCTCAATCTGATGAATTAACTCACATTCGTCATAAAGCATCAGAAATAAACCAAGTTATTATTAGCTGAATGAAGGAAATACATGAACAACATCTCACATCAGTAAATTACCCTATTTTCAGCTCAGTCACCACAGCAGCTCCAAACCATTAAACCATTTCTGCCTTGCCTGTAACTTTGTCTCCAAACGGTTCAACCTGATTGGTCCCTCTGATGCACTCACTTCATCAGCCGCTATTCTCAAACCAGCAATGGCTGACCATCTTAGAACAGCAACTGGCCACTTTTAGATATCAGCACTACTGAGCCATTAACTCAAACCCATACATTACAAACAGCGAGGTGTATTAATGAAGCCAGATCTATGGCTTGACCAGCTATGCTGAGATGGCTAAGCTCAAAGTAAGAGTCACTGTGGTCATTTATGCTGGTGGCGGTCCTGGCCTGTTTGGCGCCCGGGGCGAACACTCCCTGTTTGTTTACTTGCACCGCGGTAACTGGAGCCTCGTCGTCTCGTCTCTCTATATACTGGACTGTATATAGCGGAGATGACAATAAAGTTTACTTTGACTTCAGCACAGCTACAAGCAGGCGCTCCTGCGCTCACTTTTCGCGTATAGAATTTCGAAAAAACATCGGTGCAAATTATAAGTCTGTATCATAATGTCTGGTGTTTTCGTGTTTGTTGTTTAGTTTTTATTTTGTTTTATTTTGCGAGTTGGTTATTAGATGCTGCTTCAGCCAGCCAGAGAATCCCCCGCCCTCTCCTCTCTGTGCCGTAAACAGCAGGCGCACCTCGCAAACGGAGGGCGCCCTTACTCCCAGGAAATGGGCGATAGAAAACCGATCGGTGCCTATGCCATTCCCAATATGCGCTGGCTGATGTCGGGGCAGCATGAGTACGAGCAATTTTTTATTTTTTGCCGATGCCCGTGATGCCGCCCCCCACCACGATGCCGCCCTGGGCAGCCGCCCGTTTCGCCCGTATCAAAAACCGCTAGGGAGCAGGTCAGGTTTCAATTTAAATCCTCCAGAAACGCAACGTGTTCACTGATTCTTTTATTTACAGCATGTTTTAGCTGTTAAGCGAAACCTTATTAAAAACCAATGAATGAAGCACAGAGTGTACAGGAATGTGCACATATAATTAATCAATTCGATATAAAAAGTATAAAAAAAATTTAGCAACAGATTAAAACCACGTATTGTTATATATAGGAATACGTGGTTTTAATCTGTTGCTAAGTTTCTTTAGCACTGCTGGAATTGCAGCTCCATGAACATTGAACATAAACCATGAACACCGTTTCAACTAATAAAATACCAAAAAGTTGACTCTGTTCATCTAGACACAGGATTAACTTTTTGGGATGTCCTTATCTGGATGATTGAGCATGCATCAAGACAACCAATAAAATAATTACACTTTGATCTGCTGACAAACTGCCATTCGGCAGAAACGCTGCCTATTCGGATATTGGACAATGGCCTTTAACGTTTAAATAGATCCAGTTTAAAGTTTCAGAGCTCTAATCTGCAGCTGTTACCTTAAACAGCAGTGATAACGTGATTAACTTGAATGGATATGATATGTTTTTTCTTTAAATATTATAAATGACCATCTTAAGCGCCACTCTTAGGGGATTATCGCATGCGGACGATGAGTCACGTGACGCTGCAAAACGCCCATATTTACGTGTGAGCGCTCACAGAACCGGAAGCAGAAGACAAATAAAGAATAAGAAAAAGTTGATTGCCACCGTCGTGCTACCCGTTATCTCTGACTGAGGTTATATGTTTTGTCAAACCAGCTAACGGAAAGAAATCTCGGCTGTGCTGAATTTTCTGGTTTCCGTCGTGTAAACATTTCCTTTCACTTTGCGGCTAAAGACATTAATGACAATGCATAAATACCGTGAATAGTTTAAAACACATAAATATGTAACTGTATATTTATATTTCAATGAAATTAATCAGATTATTGTTTTGTTTTCTTTCGAAAAACAATAAAAAAAACCCAATATGCTTGCTTATTTATTTATTTTTATTTATGGGTGGATGTACGTTGATAGGTGTTTATGTTTCCCAAATAATTTATTGATAAATGAAATGCACCAAGCACTAATTCTGGGAATAGCAGATGGGTGTGGAGACAATGCGTATTGTTCTTCCTGTGTTCTGCTACTGATTTAAATTGCATTAGTCTACAGCAGCCCCACAACACCAAACGTCTTTTACTACAACATGCACGCACTTTAATTCGCTCCGGCAGAGTGCCACTTAACACCTGGCTCCACGGAGAGATTGGATAACTTTGTACATGCTGTATCCACGGAGTGTGTGGCATGGAAATCAATTAACGTTTGTTGTAAATAATCCCAAACCATCGAGCGTTGTATTTCAGATTTCAGGTGTTTATATGTTAGAATGTGGGAATGAGCTCTACTCACCGAAGAAGACAATGGAAAACATCAAAAACACAAGCGACATGTCCTGCAGAAAAAGAGCAGAGAGGTGACTTGAGGCTCTTTTTTCTGAGTGTTTTTTCCCCTCAGCTTCCAAGACCAAATCCGTACCGCATTCCCTTCTATAATGAAATGTTCGGATAACACACAAAAATTAACCCCGAAAATAGCAAATCAGTGACACAGGTGATGTTCAGTATTAAAAAGCCTGACTAAGAAGAAGTTGTGGACAAACAGAAAAAGAATAATGAGACCATACTTCTTTTGTGTGATTGAGTTCTGTGCGTCCTGCAGCTGCTGGGTGGAGAAAAGAAGGACTGGGCGTGACTTAGGCTCCACCTCTCCCACTGTAACTGCATACAGGGCCCATCTCCCAGGATACTTTTCAATAACAAACCAGGCATTTGTGTTGTTTCTGCCTCCAAGATCGCTTTTAAAACCACCATATCATAAATAAAAGCAGTTTAAAGGGGATAAAAATACAACTTTTTGCACCGTTTTGTTGGCTGCCGTCCCATTTCAAGTGAATTCAGTAGGAATGAATTCTAAAGGAATCGCAGTCAAGACGTTTTTAAACATGTTACATAAAAACACTGGGAAATAACTGGTCCGGCACCATAAAACCTGCTTTATTTTAATCATGTATATAACCTATACTAAAAACATATTTAAAGTGTCAGCATGTGCACTGTTAAGGACTTTACTTATCTCATGTGACACTTATCTCATGTAAACCTCCCCAAATAAAGATAAACCACACACCCTACACTCCTGAAACAGCAAGTTTGCTCATTTACAAAGACACGAACAGTCTCTAATTTTTATGTTTGTTTCATTTCAACGGAGAGAGACAAACGTCAGGTGTGCCCATGTGGCACACAGATAAATCAGTTTTGTCATTTTACATTTATTTCTTATCATTTAAGCCAGAAGAGTTGTGCTGGGTGATTTCTATAGATTTCTATTGATTTCTATATATTAAAATAGAACAAAATGTCTTTATCATGTAGTAAAACTAAGATGTATCAATGAAATTGGACTTCTTATATTGAGAAATCTGAGGGATGTTGTCTACCTACTTAAGATCAAAGTAGGCTGTATGTGTAATATGGTGTAATAAGAGTTTGACATTCCTGCCATAGAAAATCAATAGAGCGTTTCTGTAAAGAGGAGTAAAAGAGATGAGTCCAAACGTGGTGACCAACTACAAGAAACATCTGCTGCGCTTGCCAACAAGGGTTTCTCCACAAAGAACTTGCTTATGTCGTTCTTGGGGATAAAACATTCACTCAATGACATGAAATCAATTTATTATTTTTATGTAATGTGTTTTTTCCTGGATTTTTGGTCCATATTCTGTCTCTCCCATTAAAATGAAACTACCATCAAATCTAGAGACTCTTTATTTCTGGGGAGCTGGAGATCAAGTAATTTTCCCTCACTGTAGAAACTAACAAGTTAATTTTGTTAATTAACTTTTGTTAATTTTTTAACAAGAAGGAAAATTTAAGTGAGAGGTGTTCCATGTCGCGTTATGATCTCTTATATTTTCTAAGATCATCTCATCATTTGCACGTACAGTCAGAATCTGACGAGTTACTACAGAAGTCTAAAATCTAGCAGCATAGTAAGAGGGAGGGAAAATATGTTCCCTTACAAGAACTGCAAAATGTGACGCACTTTGCGTATCAGCGGCCGAGAATACGACGTATCCATCGCCATAACAGAAGGGGGAGCAGTGGGCATGCGCGCTCTGCGGAGGTCGTCGTTATCCTCTTATCCTCATCCACAAAAACATTTTTTTTAAATTACCCTCACATCCTGCAGGTGAGTTCACATTACGCACAAACTGAGTAATCGTTTGTTGATGATCGGTAACTGATGACCCGGCAGCCAGTAGTAGCGCTACAATGGTTCAGAAGATGGGAAACATGCTGGACACCTGAGTGGACATGACTTCAAAGAGCGGACAGGACGTCATGGGGGGACATGAGTGTGTGCAGTGCGCTGAGTCCGCATCGACATCATTTGGGCTGTCGCTGAGCTCCCCGCCTTTTGCAGCTTGTTGATTAATGATCGCATGTCCCGTCTGGCCGCTTGTTTTCGGAGGAGGGTTGGTGTGAATGTCAATTACGTTTACAGATGAAACAATCCGCTGTCTTTTACAGGAGAAGATGTCCTCCTGCGTCCTCTACACTGCACTTTTCACCCTTCCTTTTGCACTGGGTAAGTGTGGCACCAGTTTTTAATAAGACTACCCGTAGTTTTTCTGTTTCTTTCTGCTTAAATAATTATTAATAATGCACTTACTGGTGCTTTATATTACGGTTAGGTTATTCGTAGTAAAAGTGAAGTCAATGTTACTATTTTAAAAAGTGACTAATTAATACATTTGTCGATAACGTCACCATTATCTGCAGAATGTTTCTAGAAAGCCATTTCATTAAAGGGTCTTGGATTAAATAAAACAAAGGCAAAGAAGAATGGCCAGCCCAGATTTGAAGAGCAGAGATTTTTGTTTTTTAGCACTTCAACTCTGAAATATAATTCTCACAAATATAAATTTCCAACATGCAAAACTATAATAAATGTGAGAGGTGCCCAGAGAAAATGCAGTGGAAAAATATGCAGTATAAAGTCAGTACGTGAACAGTAACAATTAATAAACGTGTACATATGCTGAATTAAAGAGCTTAAAAGTTAAATCACATAGCAGACTCTAAAAATCTGTTACAAAATAGATGACCTTAAATGACCTAATAACATAAAAGTAGGTCAACCTTTTACATATGTAGGAGAGTTTACAGTCCGTATCTGAGGTCTGAAGAAAATTATTAATTATGTTACTCGTACTTTTCCTGCAGGTTGGGAATTACTAGGTGAGTCAAAAGTCACATTTTACTGCTCATGCATCCTTCTTCTGCAGCACATGGTCTCCAATGATGTTGCTGACTTTCATTTGCACCTCGACAGGTGACCGAGAAAAAGTTCAGACTGTTTGCGTCGGGAAGGAGTTTCGTCTACCGGTGGACTCAACGTCGCGAATCGTGACTTTTACACCGTATCCCGACGGGCCGAAACGCATCCTGCTGGAGAAAACCACTGTGAGTGGACGAGTGTTGACACTTGGGGTTTTTTTGTGTGTGTGTGTGTTTGGTTGCTGTGTTGCCTAAAAATGGATCTGCCATGCAACTGTAGGTTAAGGACCCACGGTTTGAGTGGACCAAAGATAAGTCGTTAGTCCTGAAAGAAGTGAGTCATGCTGACCAGGGAGTTTATGCCAACAAGCTGTCCATGGGCTTCACCTACGAGACTGTCCGTCTGATCGTTTCGGGTATGACAGTTGCCTCTCTTTGGCGAAATTCATTGCTTTGTGTCATGATGCAAAAGAGCCAGCTTTTTCAATGATCTGCCTCTCTTTGCTTGAAACATTAAGTTATTTAATAACTTAATGTGTCCCTATGCTTTGATGTCATAGGCAATCTATTCATTGCCTTAAAGCAGAGAAGTTGTAGCAACTGTTCTGACTCCGTGTCAGGTGTGTTTGTGTGTGTGTATATAACGTTTGCCAGCCACACCCCTGCTGCATAAAAAGAGGAGAGGTTAATTGGTATAAATATACAGCAGGTGTGGCATTACTTTACCTGCCACTGCCCCCTGAACCAATCTTTCCCACCTCTCCTGCAGCTGAACACTGCCGTAAGCATGCATAGCCTACGAATGGTCCCTACACAAGTAATGTCAGGAAAATGTACTCATCAAAGTATCATAAAGAAAGATATATTATCACTTTTCTTTTCGTTTTGATTTGTGATCATTTACAGTACACTGATGTGTGTTAGGAGTGGGTCTTTTGCAATATCACTTTCCTTTTGCATCTCTAAATTGTACTTAAATAAACTTGTTCTCTTTCTGTCTTTCACTTACCTCGTGGTTCTTCGTCTTCCTTCAGAATGCATTAAACCCTACCGCAGAAACTATGGGGAGACCTTTGAGCACAGCATCCCCGAAAATGGCTCCCTGCTGGAGTTCTCTCACCGGGGCGCTCCGCCTGAGGCTGTGCCGGTCGTGCTTTGGAACCGGACAGACCCCGAAACCGGTAACGCTGGCCGGGGGCGGCTGCTAAGAGGGGGGAAGGTCTGGGTGGCGGAGAGAGTGACGCAAGCAGACCAAGGCAACTACACCATGAGAGACGACAACGGGAAGGTGCTGGGTCGCAGCACCCTCACCGTCCGTGGTGAGCAGAGCAGAAACGTGGGTTTTAAGAAGCTGACTGACTACCTTTAACTTTGTGACTTTACAGTGCTAATGGTTTTGTTTTATCCTTCCCTTTCTATCTGATGCCCTCTCATACTTCCACATTCACCACTACTCCATTTTTCATGATTTTACACATGGATGGATGCAGGGCATTCCTTCAACATCACACGCTTTACCAAAGAGTCCATAATCCTGCCTCTATATCTTCCTCTTGCTCATGCCCATCTCATTTTTACCCCTGGCCATTTTCCTGATGAATCCTCCCTGGGCCCCTTTGACCCCAAACCCCCACGTGGCCCTGTGCAGCTCATCCGTGAGGGGCAGATAACGGACCATGACCTGCACTACAGGGGTATCATCTCACTGAGTAGGAACGGCTCCATCTACGAGGTGGTCATTGCAAGGCTGACCTCAAGGCATGATGGGCTGTATGAAGTTAAAGACAGGAATGGCAACCTGGTATCCTCCACCTACTTGCACGTGATCAGTGGGTATTGTGCCACGTTTTTGGAAGCATGTATCAATCAGAAGTTGTTTGATCCATAGTTGCCACTCCTCCTAAAATCCATGTGTCTGCCATCTTCTCAGACAAAAGGGGAGGGAGTTGGCGAGCGCTCCTCAAATCCGTTACTGTCCCTTCTGGCATGTTCGTGTCCCTGGCTGGTTTCATCCTGTTCATGAAACGTTACCCAAACTGTAGCCTCTCCCAACTCATCACGTGCTTTAGAACACACCGCACGCTGCCAGCCAACCCCCCGAGGGTCAACATCCAGGTGAGGAAACCAGGAGAGTCCACAGCTAAATAAATGATTACAAGCCGTCGAGCCAATCTTATTGCAGATGCATGCACTTTGACACCGACAGAAGCCACTTGTTGACGTTTTTTGACATTTCTTTTTTGCTCCAGAGAGTCTGATGAACTGAAGTATCTTTAAAAAGTATGGAGAAAAAAAACTTATGGTAGAAGCTCTTTATTCAGTGGGTATGTTTTATTTCAGATATCCATCCATCCATCCATTCGCTACCGCTTATCCTTTTCAGGGTCGCGGGGGGCGCTGGAGCCTATCCCAGCTGTCATAGGGCGAGAGGCGGGGTACACCCTGGACAGGTCGCCAGTCTGTCGCAGGGCTAACACACAGGGACAGACAACCATTCACACTCAGATTCACTCGCACATTCACACCTAGTGGCAATTTGAATTATCCAATTAACCTATCCCCTCTAATTATTTCAGATAATTTGTAGATATTTTTATATATTCTGTCCGAAGTATTTTGACTGAAGCTCCGTAGATGTCAGCGTGATGATGCCACACACATCACTAGCAAGGAGCAACCTGATATCACGGCTAAACATTTAACAGACACACCGGTCCACGATGATCACTAAAGGTCACATTTATTGTTTTTACGAGCAGTAACCGGTGAATTGTGATGGTCTGTGAGTCGGATGAGTTCCTAGGTCTTTGTTGTTATTGGTTTATTTATGTTTGTGGGGTTTTGTTTTTTCTTTTGCAGCACTACAGTCCCCCCTCTCCTCAGCCCCCAGGTCACTACAGCTACTCTCAGCAGACTGGAACACCAAGAAAATGGACCCCAAGAGCCAGTCCTGTTCACACTGTAAGACTGATTAACTAATATAATCTTCTTCTTTTTTAAGGGAGCTAAAATCATTCAATTGAATTGTGTCTTTGTGCATATCTGTTGTTGTTTGTATTTCTAGGGTTATGCTCCGGTAACGGTAGGGTCTCCAAGAGCCGAGAACCAGGATGTGCACAGAGCAACAGCTGGGAGTTCCCCTAGTCATAACTTAACTGTTGAGGTAATACAGCTCTCCAGCTGTGAATATTTAGATGCCACAGATTATTATGATATTTGCTTAAGCTTGTGTCTTCATCCCTTGCTAGCAGGCTAAATCTAATGAGGACGAGGACAGGATTTCCTTCCCTGTGCCCGGAGCTTCAGACTGCCTCCACTCATCCGAGGACTGCGTTCAGTTCCAAATCAAAAAGGATGGAGATAAGGGAAGGGGGAACAAATCACAAGACTTCTTTTCCACGCTGCCACTAGACACAGACACCTCTGAGTCCTGCAGTATTTACACGTCAAAGAATCTGAACTTTTCATAAAAGAGAGAACATGGAGAAATCACACAAACGGTGAAGCTCCTGACCGAGAAGAAGAACCTCACCTGTGCCTTATGCACGGTTTTAATAGTTTGCTTTGTGATGTAATTTTTCTGAAGCATGAGTTAGGGCTGCTCAATTAATCGAATTTTAATCACGATTACGATCTGGGCTTTCAACGATCATTAAAAATGACTGAGCCGATTATTGGCCCCTCCCTCATTTATCCGCGACACCTTAAAGGCCGGTCCGTGAAAATATTGTCGGGCATAAACTGGTCCGTGGCGCAAAAAAGGTTGGAGACCGCTGATTAAGAGGACCCGAGGGAAGCTCGGAAAGCTAAGCAGAAGTTATTTGGAGAGGAGAGTGACTGCTGTTGGTTGAAAAGAGAGGTAAAAAAAAACTTCAGTGGTGTTGCACACTATTTTATATTATTTTTTAAAGTCATTGTTAACCCTTTAGATCCGGTCAGAGCAGCACGCTCCGTTTTGCATAACTATTTTTAAATCCCTGTAGAACCTGGACCTGTAAGCTAGCGCAATAATTTGTTTTGCATATGAAACCGGAGGAGTTGTACTTACATCTGATGCCATCAGCTTGTCCTCGGTCACGGTTTCCTTCCACATATAGCTTTGCAAAAATTGCATAAAAAGCGCTTGCAGGAACAAAAACATAATATTCCAGAAACACGCTTTGCCGATCCGATCAGATGTTCGTAACACTTCCCACAGTTAAACAGACGTCAGCGCGAACTGTCACATGTCCGCCATTTCCTGCCCGAAACCGGAAGTGACGTCATTTTCGCGGAAATTGTAGTTTTTTTACTTGTAGGCCTTAAAAGCCTATACTGGTCATGTTTGACTTTTCTGAATAGTTTCTGGGATGCTTAGAACTCGAATTGCACTGCTGGAAATAGTTTATTTTGATGCTGTTTTCTTTGCAAATTTGCATCATAGGATTGTTTTTTCGTTTTTCCTGCAGTATATAAAAATTGATGTATCTCCAAAATAAAACTATGAAGACACTCAAAATAAATTTCCTGTTGTAAACTATTTTTTGCAACTTTTTTGTATTTAAAGTTTTGAAGGATAAGCCTCTTAAATTTCTCCAAGTAGAAATATATGCAAAAAAAACAAAAATGATTTTCAATTTTTTTTTGTAGTTTATTGCACTTTTTTGCAATTAATGTAGTTACTATGGACTTAATGCATACATATTATTAAAATATGGGCTATAATAGTTGTATAGCAACTTGAAATGCTCCCACAAATGGCACTACAACATGTAAAAATATAATATAAGCTCTGGCGGACTTGGTTCTATGGTAGGTCTTAAAGGGTTAAATAAATATCGTCAAATAATCGAGATCTCAATTTCAGTGAAAATAATCGTGATTATCATTTTTGCCATAATCGAGCAGCCCTAGCATGAGTTGAGCATAATCCTTCCTGTCTCATATTGTACTGCCTGATGGTGCTCCTGAAATCTCCTGCCGTTACCTACCTCCGGACCCTCAGGACCAATATGATCTGCACTGCTCCTGTGTTTAAGACAGTCTCTAGGGCTACCCACCAGTTGTTGTGGTAACGTTTGATAAATTTCATTTTTCAATACTGTACAGCAATATAGACTTAACTTAAGTTCTCACCCATCATGTTGTCCATACTTAATTATTATTCTAAATAGCTCGTCTGCATTTTTAACAATTTATGCAGTGTATTAAATCTTTGGGGTAATTCTACTTATAATAGTTATGTGACATGTTTCACCAAATACTGCAGTTAATATTTGAATGTTGTGTGCAGGATAACCTTTTATCCCCAAAGCTTGTAATATTTTCATAATGTCAAAATGTCATCACTCAAAAAATAAAAAAATAATCTTTAAGAAACACATTTTAGATGATGTCGTCTTTACACTGTATGTATATTGGCCACCCAGGGGTGGTCCTCTTCTCTTTGCTCTTCTCTCTCTACGCAAATGACTCTTTCTCAAAAGACCTGTCAGTCAGAATTGTGATGTTTGATGACGGTCTGAAGTCGGCCTTATCAAGGACACAGATGTGGAGTTGAACAGCTGGCCCTGTGGGGCAGTCAGATCAGCCTAGAGCTGAATACGCTCAAAACTGTAGCAGTAACAGTGGAGTTGAGGAGTCCCTCTCCATTATGCCTGCTTGCCACAATCTTCCAAGATCTAAAGTGGTCACTCCGTATAGACACTATTATCAAAGAGGCAGAGCAGAGCCTGCGCCAGCTCAGGAGGTTCAACCTGCCTCAGGAGGTGATGATCTATTCAACTCTGGAATAATCCAGTTTGTTCTCTGCTCACTCATGTCGGTATTGTTTGGATCAGCATCCATGCAGGACAAGAACAGACTATGATGGACAGTGAAGTCTGCAGGAAAAACAAATCCAGAGTCAGGACACAAGCAGGCAATATCACTCCATACCCTCTGGTAGGTGCTACAGAGCACCGTTTGCCCAAAAAAGCAGCCATCTGTACAGTTCCTTTCCACAGGCCATCACTCTGATAAACATTTAGGACACTCACATAGTCTCTGTATTTAAAACATCCACCATACCTGATGCTGAATCAAAGCATACTGTATATACTGTTCTGTCCTGTTGTACATAGCTATATGCCGTATATATATTTATAGTCAATCCTCATGGGTATACTGTATATATACTAACTAGCTGTCCATCTCTTATTTATTCCAACAGATTTGCACTCTGCAACTTTGGACTATAAATATGCCATAAATGTATTATTGTCTGTGCCGTGTTGGTGTCATGTTGTTACTCTGCTTGTACGTTGGCTACTCTGTCATGTACACTGAGTGCAAAAACTCCTTGTATGTGTACACATACTTGATCAATAAAGCTGATTCTGACTCTTGTGTCGTGAGCGTCTATTTGGCTAAAACTCGTTCTCGTTCTCCTCAGCGCATGACGGTAGGTGGCAGAGTTTGGGACATTGAAGCTAACTCAAAGCGTAGAAGAAGAATCTTCGTTGTAGCGGCAATGAAAGAACAGCGTGCTACTTCCAAACAGAAGTAAAGTCTACCTTAGCTGCAACAACTTTAAAGTAAAGCGCGAGCTTAAATCACAATTAAGACGAGACTTGTAGGACTCTGCCTGGAACATGGCTTTGGTTTGTGCAAGTAGGTGAAGCTGAATTCATTGATATGACGGAGGCCGGTTAGCACGGTACCGCGCTAATGCTGCTAGCTGATTTAGCTAGCGTTAGCGGCCATGCAGCACCGCCTTCTGCTTTTATATAGTTCAGCGAGCTCTCTTTTTTTAATTGTGTGTTTATTTAAATTGCTGGTAGTTATGTGGTGTTAAAAAGCCGGAACTGAACTCTTTTACAGTTTCTAATGAAGTGCCAGAGCACCCGTGCGTCTCTCCGGTGTCCAACCAGGTGTTTGAACGGAGGCTGATCGAGAAGTACATCGCAGAGAATGGGACGGACCCGATGAACGGACAGCCGCTGTCCGAGGAGCAGCTCGTAGACATCAAAGGTGGGTTTCTGGGTGTTTTCTATAAGTCAATAGACCGTAATAAAGCTCATACAGAGTAATGCTACTTCCGTGAGAGAGGTCGTTATCAGTGGCATGATGCTCGGCTTTGGTTTAGTAGGCTGAAGTTTGCAGGCGTGTTGCATTGTACTGTATTGTATTTATCATATAAAAAAACCAAACAATACCTGAAAAATTCAAGTGAAGCGGAAAAATAAAACCTTCCAAACAAATCAACTTTTATTTTCAACTTCAGAAGAAGCAAAATATTCTACGTTTTAATTTTATTTGTGTGGCCTTCAGGGGTGAAGCAAACCTCGATTGGTGTTCGTGAACTACTCTTTGTGATATTCATAGAAACATAGAACATTATCAAGATTTATATATGAAAAGAAAATCAGTGCGTCATATGCCCTTAAATACTCAAATCTCATTGCAAATAAGCCTTGATAAGTTACTGAAGAGGTTTCCTGTCTTTTAGTGGCTCATCCTATTAGACCAAAGGCACCATCGGCAACCAGTATTCCTGCCATTCTCAAGTCCCTTCAAGATGAATGGGTAAGTCCTGTAAACTCTGAGATATCAAAGAACAGAGCACTTTATACTGTATCTATTGTATGTATCATTTTGTTTTTAAATTTATTTTTCTTATTAATGTTTAACACTACATCAACAACACATTACACACACACAACATTTAAGAACCTTTAAACAAGTAGGGAGTCAGCTATTAATCAATCAATATAAATTAATAATAATAATAATAATAATGGATTGGATTTATATAGCGCTTTTCAAGGCACCCAAAGCGCTTTACAATTCCACTATTGATTCACTCTCACATTCACACACTGGTGGAGGCAGCTACAGTTGTAGCCACAGCTGCCCTGGGGCAGACTGACAGAAGCGAGGCTGCCATATCGCGCCTTCAGCCCCTCTGGCCAACACCAGTAGGCAGTAGGGTAAAGTGTCTTGCCCAAGGACACAACGACCAGGACAGAGAGCCCGGGGCTCGAACCGACGACCTTCTGGTTACAGATCCGTTTCCCAACCCCCTGAGCCACGGTTGCCCCAAATTAGTTATAAATATGTAGAAGTAAAATCAATCTGTAGGGTGTTACATAGTTTAACAATTAAAAGTGTGTTACAGTGCACCATTTATCCCTCTCTGGCAGTTTTTAACAACAGGACAGTTGTTTTGGGTTTATTTTGTTTGTTTGTTTTCAATTGTGCATTGTATGATGGGTCACAACACATTATTATAAATCTAATCTGTGCCACAAAATAATAATCTAATGGAAGATTTGCCCCTTTCCTTTGTTGAATTGCAAGTTTTGTGACAAACCCTGGGTCTTTAGAATCAATTTTAATTCATTTCTATTAGTAGAGGATCAAAAAATATGTTTGTTTGGTACATTGATTTAAATAACTTGAATTCTTTAGCTGAGACCAAAAAAGCGAATTCGATCTTGTTATCCTCCTTTTTTCATTTAAACACATATTCCAGTGAGTCTGTTTGTTTTTGTTTGTTTATCTTCCTTTTTTAAAATTTGTGAAATAATACATGTGCTCCTTTCTCACTTTTTCCTTTTGATATCTGTTCTAGGATGCTGTAATGCTTCATAGTTTCACCTTGCGGCAGCAGCTGCAGACTACTCGCCAAGAACTTTCACATGCCCTCTATCAGCACGATGCCGCCTGCAGAGTCATCGCTCGACTCACCAAAGAGGTCACAGCTGCAAGAGAAGGTGGGTCGACAGCAGTTTGGGTTTCTACACAGTTATGAAACATGTATAAATGGCTTTAATGTGATCGTCTGGTCCAAATGAACCTGGATTCATTGATATTATGTGTGTGTTTTATTTATTTTAATGAGTTGATTTCTTCTTTCCACAGCTCTTGCCACGCTCAAACCCCAGGCCGGATTGGTTGCCCCTCAGGCAGTGCCCGCCTCTCAGCCAGCTGCAGCAGTGAGTAGCTGGGCTTTATTTTCAGCTGATAAGACAATGATCAGACTGACAAATCATGCCATTTAAACAATATTTAATTCTGCCTTTTTTACACCAGGGGGCTGGTGGAGAGCCTATGGAGATTAGTGAACAAGTGGGAATGACTCCAGAAATCATCCAGAAGGTAATATTGATTTTTTTTTTTTTTATTGATTTTTTTTTACCATTATGACCTTTGTCATAATTGCTTGATGGTTTTAAATGTGCTTTTTTCTGTTTGCAGCTCCAAGACAAGGCTACTATCCTCACTACAGAGAGAAAGAAGGTATTATATTTCTCTTGTATTTAGCTGCTAATGTGCAAACACTTGTTTTACTTGTTTTGCCACAAGCTCTGTTTGTGCATAATTTACTCTCGCTCTCATTTAATTGCTTTACTGTGGTTCTCTACAGAGAGGCAAAACTGTCCCAGAGGATCTGATTAGAGCCGAGGATCTTGGCAAATACCGCCAAGTGGCCTCCCATGCTGTAAGTATAGATTGTGCAGGATCACGAGGATGTGTTTGTTTCACAGAGCGATCCAATGTATCAACATTCTCTCTTATGTTGCTTTCAGGGTCTTCATAGTGCCAGTGTGCCGGGTATTCTGTCTCTGGATCTGTGTCCCTCAGACACCAACAAAGTGCTCACCGGTACACTGAATCAATCTTTCATTCTGTATTTCATTTGCTGGGATGCCAGACAAAGAATCTGATATTAAACCTGTTCTATCTCCCAGGTGGAGCTGATAAGAACGTGGTGGTGTTTGACAAGAACGAAGAGCAGATCGTGGCAACGCTTAAGGGTCACACCAAGAAGGTTACCTCTGTCATTTACCACCCATCTCAGGTAACATGTCCTCTGAGAACCTAAATGCAAACATTCACCTCCATTTTAATGGAGATGTGACTAACACGATTGTTCCTTTAATCCGTTGTTCCTCACTCGCTTGCCGTCTTTTCTCTTCTAGTCTGTGGTCTTCTCCGCCTCTCCAGACACCACCATCCGTGTGTGGTCTGTCACCGGGGGCAACTGTGTGCAGGTGGTGCGTGCTCACGAGGGAGGCGTCACTGGTCTCTCTCTTCATGCTACTGGAGACTACCTGCTCAGCTCCTCTGAGGATCAGGTGCGTGCTTGAAATTACCGACAGGCCATGAACTTAATCACTGAATGATCGACCTTTTTTCCATTAAACTGCTTCACCGCTCTAACTCTTATTATTTTTATCCTGTAGTACTGGGCCTTTTCTGATATCCAGACGGGCAGAGTCCTCACCAAAGTTACTGATGAAAGTGCTGGCTGTGGTAAGTTTCTCTTTGCTTGCTTAATGCGTTTGATAGTCATAATAACAGTCCTCTTCCAGGCATAATGTTTCTGATTGCACCCCTCAGCTCTCACATGCGCTCAGTTCCACCCTGATGGTCTCATTTTTGGCACTGGTACTGCGGACTCCCAGATTAAGATTTGGGATCTGAAGGAGCGCACCAACGTGGCCAACTTCCCCGGTCACTCTGGACCTGTCACCTCCATTGCTTTCTCTGAGAACGGATACTATCTGGCCACAGGTGAGACTGACTTGATAGCATTTTTTGCGCAGATTAGCCGTCAGTCTGTAATGTGCATAAACTTGTAGAGCTGCATGAACATTTTCTTTAGAGTATCAAAAGTGACTTGTGCATCAATGACTTGCATAGTTTTGGAGATTTCCCCGTGTCTTCAGCCTTACAAGAATAAAAATGGTGTGCCAATAGAAAAAAATTAACTTATCCTCGTTTGCTCCAGGTGCCCAGGACAGCTCTCTGAAACTGTGGGATTTGAGGAAGCTGAAGAACTTCAAGACCATTACTCTGGACAACAACTATGAGGTAAGAAATTTGGGATTTCTTCTTTCTAAAGGAATTTTTTAAGTGTTTGAGAAATAGTCTTAGCATCACCTGTAGGCTGTCATTGCACGCAGAGATAAATGGCTGTGGATGAAAAGTTGCATGTATAATTGTCAGGGTGCTGGTGGGTGGATTGTTTTAACTTCAGAAAGAACCAGATTATCAGTTTTTCACTGCGTTCTCTTTATTTTTACTAAGCCGAACTCCAGCGTTTCACTGTGGACCAGCTTTGAAGTTGTCCAACCCATCTTAGGTTTGCTTCTGAGCCTAATCCATTCATTTTTTGTTTCAGGTGAAGTCCCTTGTGTTTGATCAGAGTGGTACCTACCTGGCTGTAGGAGGGTCTGACATCCGTGTCTACATCTGCAAGCAGTGGTCTGAGGTCCTCAACTTCACCGGTATGAAGACAAACAAAAAAAAGTCAAATCTCTTTCGAGATTTTCAACTAGTATGCACGTGACATTTACCCCTGATCTTTTTCTTTTCAACCATAGACCATACAGGATTGGTGACTGGGGTGGCCTTTGGAGAGAATGCCCGGTTCCTGACTTCTACAGCAATGGACAGAAGCCTCAAATTTTACAGTTTGTAAAAAATAAAAGCAGAAATTCAAGATGAGGGGAGGAGGGCAACTAAGACGAGAACAGTCTGTGTCAGAGCTGCCGCTACCTCCGACACATTCATTATCAGAAAAGGAAGAAAAAAAGAAATCTGTGCTAACTTTGCATCTTTTTTAGTGAGTCAGTCCTCATATCCAGTGAAGAAATCTGTGAGATTGTCAGCGATTTGAAGCAGCATGGTTAGTGCGACATGTTTGTTGGCTTTATGTGTTTGAAATCTAAATGATGTAAAATGACATGAAAAGCCTCTAAGTTCCTTTCCTGTTTGCCAGCAATTATGATTTTACTGTAGTATTTTCTTTTTTTTGTGTATGTATGAAAGGAGAGGGGGTCTTTGGAAACTATTATTGCTTCTTAGTGTAGACCAGCTTCATTATAATATCGTTAGGGTAAGATAAGATACATCTACAGTCATGTACAGTGAGATCAACAGGTGTAAGAAATTGATGTACTTCTGTGAAAAACCTTTGCCACATTTCATTTCCTGTTTTATTGATTCCATTTAAACATTTTTGTCTTTTGTTTTCCCCCTGGGTGTGTATTTCTTATTACCTGCTGTTTTACCTGTTGCACATCTGCCCTTTTACAATTAAATAAAATATCTTTTGTATTGCCATACAAGTGTCTGTCCCTGTGGGGGTCCTCAGCTAGAATGGTTACTTTGTAGATACATCCAAAATATAAAGTTCCTTTCAAATCAAAATGCATTTTACTCATTGCTTTCTTGATGTTTGAGCTTTATACCAAACAATGAGAGTGATCTTTATTTTTGATACAGTCGCGGTCACCGGTTCACATACAAGGAGGATTGGATTGTTTTGTGTTTTTTTTACCCTCTTTTACGTACTTGCATTGATATTTGGTTAAATGTTTCCTTAGAAGGGCTTGCCTTGAGCAGACAATCTAGGTATCCATCAACAAGCTTCAGTTGAGCTTGAAGGTCTTGATTTTGGAGCAGGACCCTTTTTTTTTTTTTTTTTTTTCCTTTCTTTTGACTGGCATCCTCAGTCTGTCGTGACGTAACACTCTAAAACTCACTTCACTGTGGACAGTGATGCTGCCTGTTCCAGCAGTTTCCAGTTTAATGGCATGCTTCATTGTAACCATTTTCCTCTTATCTGACAGTGACAGTTCAGGTCTTCCTCCAGACATACATGCAACCCCCCCCTCCCCCCCTGACAAAGTAGTGACACATTTGCATAACAAATCCCTTTTATGTTGGCAAAGAGGAACTCATGATCACATGAACAAGAAGTTAATATGCGCTGGCCTTTTCAAGTAAAAAGACAGAACCTTCAACACCAATTAATTAAAAGACTTGATTGTGTGTGGATTAGAGGAAATCCACAATAAATTCAAACATGCACTGAGTTCTTGTTTTTTTTTTTTTTTTTTTTTAAACCATTAAAGATCTATGCTGTACAATCATTCCACCCTAGAGAAAGAATAGCTTGAAGAAATCAAAACGGCCATGGTTTTCACGCCTATGATACATATCTGCATGCTTAGAGGCTGTGATTTCTACGCAAATCCTACACAACATCTCAGTTGAATTTTAAGTGTTCATTGTTGTGAACTTCTACATTCTTCCTTTGCCTGCTGCATAATAATGAAACTACTAAGAAAGGAACTATTTTTCAGTTTCTTTAAATGTAACAGAACTGAATTAAAAATCACTTTAAATGTATGGTTGACTTTTACTTTGAATAGTGTCCCTAACGTTAGCATGTATCTTTTGGAGACATCACATGCTACAAATTATGGTACTGACCTTGGTTTGTATGTATTTAATAAAGTTAGGAGAGGAAAAAAACAGGGCAGGTCTGGGTTTATCAAACGCACGTGACTGCGGTTTCCAGATGACTGTACACGGCCAAACCAGCTTCTCCAGATGAGCTTAACTCTAATATCAAACCGTGAATTATTAATAATAAGCTTCTGACTTCCTGTCAGACTAAAATTCTAATAAAAAAGAACAAAGAAAAACATCCACTTATTGGACTCGTTACCGCCATTAAAGATCCTAAAATCTCGACCTCTCGCGGTGGAGCGAGATTCAAATGGTAACTATCACGTGCCTCCTGCAGTAACGTGACTCTCACAAACAGGAAGTGCGGAGCCAGAGAACTTCTACCCCAAGTCTCGCAGACGCGTCTGCTTTGTCCAGGTTAGCAGTCCCGGGTCAGTCCGTCCCGCTGGGTACCAGACTGCCTGACAGACACCAGGTCGAACTGCAGCGGAGGTAAAGAGCCAGACAGGTGAGGTTTCCGACATTCAGCTCAAATCTGTGTTTTTATCAAGCGGGTTTATCTCCTATAGTTGTCGCCGAGACTAAACCAAACCCCTCTGTTACTTTTCTTTAATGTGGCTGATATTAATGGGTTAAATATTTTTTAAACGCTTCAGTGTTTCGGCTTTTCCTTCACTGGAGTTGTGTGCTAGCGATGATAGAGAAAACGAAACTTTGCCCCAGGCAACAAAAGCTGAAAAGCAGAGACAATAGTCGATAGATCGAAGAAGACCCGAAGTCAAATGCTTTTTCCTTAACAGCATGGATCTTTTTACATTTATAAACTGAAGCCATGCTCCTTTCATGTAACATCTATTTTATGATATAAGTAATTTTGTATATATTCTTAGTGGTCGGTTTCTCACCCTCATGACACTCTTAACGCTCAGTTTATGAAGAAACTGTTCCAATTCACCGCTCATTCCTCCAAATGAATGAGGTTAGTCTGACTATAGTGCGAGCAATGCTTTGAAAAATGATCCAGCGCTATAAGCTTTTTTAAAAAAAGGATCAAACACTGTAACCTTCATAAAGGGGGGGTTTACTGTAGAGCGCTTGTACAAAACAGCTTTGTATGTAGCTAGGGGAAAGCAGTAATAATGCACCTTATTGGGCCCTTCTAAAATATAGTAATGCTTTTTAATATATATGTACATCTTTGATTAATTTATTTAACTAAAAAAGAGTCCCTGTGCTAATTTTGGCAGACACATGTACATGCAACAATGGAAATCCCACCTGATCATCTGGTCAGGAGGACCTGATGCTTCCTCTTTCTTAAGTTTCCACTTAGATACTTCTGCACTGAGTAGTTTTTATTGCTCTAACTGAAAGTAGATGCCATCTGTTAACACCATTGTCTGTCTTTTTTTTTTTTTTTTTTAAATTCATATTCCTCTTTATATGGTGCAGTACTTTCACTCAGCTGTATCCAGAGGACGGTGTGTGTGTAAAGTTGTTTCTTTGGTGTTGTACAGACATGGGCTCCATATTTCGCAGCGAGGAGGTGTGCCTGGTGCAGCTCTTTCTTCAGTCCGGCTCGGCCTATAATTGTGTCAGCGAGCTGGGAGAGCTGGGCCTGGTTGAGTTCAGAGACGTGAGTCTATTAAACCCTTTATTCCGTTCTTCTTCTTCTTGGTGCAGTTCATGGAGTCCAGTGCAATTGTTAACCTGCAACAGACTGTGTCATGGGTTTTGGTGAAGGTCATGTAGACTCGCTCAGTAACCTTATTCTCTGCTCTCCGCTTTCAGTTAAACCCCAACGTGAACTCCTTTCAGAGGAAATTTGTCAGCGAGGTCAGACGATGCGAGGATCTCGAGAAGACTTTCCGTGAGTACTGACTCATAATGCTCCCCTTTACATTTCCATTCATCTTCTTTATTTTCCATGATTCATCATCCACCTTTTCCACCCTCCAGACTTCTTGGAGCAGGAGATAAATCGCTCGCCATCCTTAAAGGGTCCACTCCCTCCTCCGTGTCCGACACCTTCTGCCCCTCAGCCCCGTGAGCTCATCACCATAGAGGAGGAGAGCGAGAGGCTCGCCAGGGAACTCAAGGAGGTGAGTGCCAAAATAGAGCCTGAGGAGTTAGTCTTCGGTTTTTTGCTTAGTGCACCACGAGAGACAGAACAATTTTTGGGATTAATGAAATATCGTGTATGTTTCCTACTAGGTATCCAGGAACAGAGATAGCCTTAGGGCTCAGCTGACGCAGCTCTCCCAGTATCAAGGAGTCCTGACCAGAACTCACTCTCTCACGGCGTCACACGTGGTGAAAAACTCCATTTCTGCTCCATTTTCTGTAATTGTTGTCATGAGGAAAACTAAAAAAGAATGTTCTCTGTCTTATTCTCACAGGTGCCACCTGCAGTGGAGAGCCAAGGTCTGTTTGATAACCGCCAAGATGTCCGACTCAGGTAGGTCTCAATTAAATGTTAAAGAGTAAAATGTTGTCTTTTTCCTCTCTATATAACAGTTTTCCTCTCCCTCAGTTTTGTGGCAGGAGTGGTCCACCCCTGGAAGGTGCCCTCGTTCGAGCGACTGTTATGGCGGGCGTGTCGCGGTTACATTATTGTGGATTTTAGAGAAATGGAGGATCGACTTCAGCACCCTGACACTGTAAGAGCTCGGGGAAAAGGAGAGGGGATCGCAGAGAGTTTCTGCTGTGAGTTTCATTCCAGGTGTTTTACCACAGCAGTTTGCTCTTTCTCCATTTGCAGGGGGAAATGGTGCAATGGACCGTGTTCCTCATTTCCTTCTGGGGAGATCAGATTGGACAGAAAGTCAAGAAGATCTGCGATTGGTGGGGATTTTTTTTTCTTTCTTTTATTTTTGAGATTCTGAAACTGCACCTTGCTGTGTTTTGAACTTGAATTTCTTTGGATTTTCCCTCCTCGCAGCTTCCGCACTGAGACATTTGCATACCCCGAGAGCTCTGCTGAGAGAGAGGAGGTTCTCCAGGGACTTCAAGGTAGAATTGAAGATATCAAATCAGTGAGTGATTTTCTTTTGGTTTTTGATACTACATATTCACATCAAAATAATTAAAAGACTGTAATCTCTGGTTTTATAGTTTCTACATAGGATATTATATTACAGTGCTTCTAGAACATTCATCATGCCTCTTTTTGTGTTTCCTTCTGCGACTTCAGGTGTTGTCACAGACAGAAAGCTTCTTGCAGCAGCTGCTGATGAAGGCGGTGGCCGTTCTGCCCCAGTGGAAGGTGCGCGTCCAGAAATGCAAGGCGATCCAGTCGGTACTGAATCTCTGCAGCCCCTCTGTCACTGACAAATGCCTGATCGCTGAGGCCTGGTGTCCCACCGCCAAGCTGCCTGAACTGCAGAGTGCGCTGAGAGAGGGAGGGGTGAGACAACAGATGAGCAGAAACATAGAGCTGTAAAAAGCACAGATGAGCAAATCGCCTAATTTCCTGTTTTTATCCCACCCTGTTCTCTGACCTCAGAGGAAAAGCGGTAGTGGGGTTGACTCTTTCTACAACCGCTTGCCTTGCTCTACACCTCGACCTACTCTGTTTCCCCTCAACTCCTTCACAACAGGTTTCCAGAACATTGTAGATGCCTACGGAGTGGCAGCCTACCGTGAAGTCAATCCAGGTGCGTCATTAGATGACATAAATAATTTCTTCATGAAATGTGTTCAAAGTGAAGTCTTTCAGGTATTTGTCTTTGGCTAAATCTCGTCTCTCAATGCTCCTGCAGCATTGTTCACCATAATTACATTCCCCTTCCTGTTTGCGGTGATGTTTGGGGACGTGGGCCATGGTTTACTGATGACTCTGACTGCTCTCTGGATGGTCCTCGAGGAAAAGGATCCCAAACTTAGAAACAACAACAATGAGGTAACTTAGGAGAGGAGACACTCTGTATTTAACAAAATGTCTAACTTAAAGGCAACTTAATTTCAGACCAAGCAGCATCAGTAAAACAACAGACCACATTTAGATTGTTCCTCTGTTCCACAGGACCTGCTTGTCACCACACTAATAACCAAATGAACTCACTTCCTGTTTAACGGATGCCCCAAAAAGTGTACTGAAATTCCAGAATGCTTTCATAATCTGCGTGAGCCAAGGAATCCGCCAGTACCTTGTAAATTTTGCATGTGGTTTGAAATTTGCATGCACAAACATGCCTCTGGCTTCATTCTTTTAGTGGCATTACAAGTTGAACCAACATGAAAATCACCGAAGAGAAAAATGAGAGCAAAAGTAGCAATGGTTTCTGTGACCTCAATTCCAAAAACGTCATAGAACCTAAATAATAACAAAACGCATTCATTTGCAATTCTCATAAACCTATATTTGATTCACAGTAGGACATAGAAAACATGTTAACCGTTTAAACTGAAAGCATGTACCATTTTTAAGGAAAACAAAACATGGCAACAAGATGACGCAAAATATTTGGGACTAAATCATTGCATTCTGTTTTTTGTCACACAGCTTCCCATTTATGTTTAAATGTAAAAAACAAAAAACAAAAAGTCAAATAATTCTAATGTACTAAAACATGTCCTTGACCACTTTGTGTGTCAGATCTGGAGGATGATGTTCGGTGGAAGGTATTTGATTCTGCTGATGGGACTGTTCTCCATCTACACGGGAGCCATTTACAACGAGTGCTTCAGCAAAGGCCTCGCCACCTTCAGCTCGGCCTGGCACGTCGGCCCAATGTTTGAAAAAAACATATGGAAGTAAGAACATTTTCGTGTATTCACCCTGCTTTTTTTTTTTTTTTTTTTTTTTTTTTTTTTTCCAACAATGTGTTTATTGAGTTTTTAGTACACACAAAATACAGGTCAAATAAATCATAAACAATAATATAATAAGTAATATTTATTTTCTGTTTACTCCATTTTCAACACACTTTTTTACCTTCGTGGGGTCTCTTTCAGTTCATCGGTGCTGGCAGGGAGCCAGTACTTATCCATGGATCCTGTTGTGCCCGGCGTTTTCACAAGCCCCTATCCATTTGGCATTGACCCGGTGTGCCCATCATATTCATTGTCCTCCAATCAAATATGGACATAAATATGTATATATATGTCTCGATTGTAACTCCAGTTATTCTCTCTGATGTTGTCGTCAGGTCTGGGGGATGTCCAACAACAAACTAACATTCCTAAACTCTTACAAAATGAAGATGTCAGTCATCATCGGCATTATTCACATGACTTTTGGAGTCTGCTTGTCATTCTTCAACTACTGGTAAATAATCTTTACCCTTTGGTTGCATGTGTTTCGCTTGCACATGTGTTTTGTGTGTTTCAGATTAGCTCTGTGTTACCTTCACATCCTCATGTTCTTATCCTTGTTTCTCCCTGGTTGTTGTTTTTTTCTTTTTCTACAGGCACTTTCGCAAGTTCAGCAGTTTGATTTTTGTGCTGATCCCAGAGCTTTTCTTTATGCTGTTTCTGTTTGGCTACCTGGTGTTCATGGTGGTCTATAAGTGGGTTGCTTACGCTCCTTCTCAGTCCAAAAGTGCTCCCAGCATACTGATCCACTTCATAGACATGTTCCTGTTTACGGAAAACCCTGACAACCCTCCGCTTTATCATGGACAGGTGTGTGCGTCGTTTGTGAGCTTCACTAATAGGAACATATCGGGTTTGCTTTATTCATTTTCTTAGCTTCCCACTTCCCGAAACGTGTGTGTTAGTTGGTCACACTGAGCAGTAGTTATCATGAAATCTTATTATAAACTGAATGATAGTCTTTATGTATGTTGTTACCATATTTACATCTTTCAGTGGTTGTTTGTGGTTTTTATTTTGTGAAAGTCTAGCATGTAAATGCAGCACTGCTTTGGCAGGTCAAACCCCAGATGCCACATCTATTACAAGCACATGAACACAATAAGGGACTTTCCAAATATAGTAATCAGCACTTTAACTGCATTATCAAGCAACAGTGATGTAGTTGTGTGTCCGTTTTGTTTTTTGAATGACAAAAATGCTGCATTCATTAAGTAGATAAATACATGCAAGCCCTGAACTGAATAAATTAACGGTCAAATGAGGTTAACCTCTTCTCTGTAACTCTGTGTAGGCTATAGTGCAGAAGGTCCTGGTGATACTGGCTCTGTGTTCTGTGCCATTCCTCCTCCTTGGGAAGCCCACGTTTGAATACATTATGTTCAAGAGAAGACAACGTCGAGTCGTGAGTCTGCGTTTGGTTGGATTTTAATTCCTTTTATGTAGCTGCATTTACTTTTCTGACTGATCTTTAATTCTCTGCAGCATCTGGATGAAGACAGGCGTCCACTGGTGTCTGACGAAGGCTCGATCAATGTTCATCAGGGGGAAGTAGAAGGAAGGCCGCTAGTAGAAGAGGTGAGGGTGAAGCTAGAGTAACTAAATTAGTTTACCTGTTTTAATACGGTCTGGTGAACTCCTTTTGTTTTTGTTTTTTTTGTTGTTGTGCTTTCTGTAGGAGTTTGATGTTGCGGATGTGTTCATGCATCAGGCCATCCACACCATCGAGTACTGCTTGGGCTGCATCTCCAACACAGCCTCTTACCTCCGACTCTGGGCTCTCAGCCTGGCACACGCACGTCAGTGGCACTGCACATACAAACACAATGCTTATCTTCATACTCACATGATGCACACACACACACGAGACTTCCTCTTTTAAAGGAAACTTACTCATACTGTTCTTCTTTTTTTTTTTTTTTTTTTTTTTATCCATTTTATTTCTCTAGTTATACACACTCATGTTGTTGTTTTCCAGCCAGCTGTGATTCTCTAACAGTGATTCACTTGTGTCTCCACAGAGCTGTCAGAGGTGCTGTGGGAGATGGTCATGCGTAAGGCGCTGACGTGGCAAGGTTACGTGGGAGCTGTAGTCCTCTTTGTGATTTTCGCCTTCTTCGCTGTGCTGACAGTCTGCATCCTTCTGGTCATGGAGGGGCTCTCAGCTTTCTTGCACGCGCTCCGTCTGCACTGGTGAGAATGACAGAAGGGTTGAGACGAAGGGGGAAAATAGCTTTGCTTAACTAAGATTTTTAAAAGAAATAGGCTGTATGATTGGACTGGGTAAAATCCTGAACCACTTTTTAATTTATTTTTTATTTCGGAGTGTGTGTCAGGTTTTATGTGTCTGTGCATTGTTTAAGCCAGCAATCCATGGTCACATGTTTTTGTTACATGCTGGTGTAAACATTGCACTCTATTTGCTGTCTGTCGTGTGACAGATGTAGTGAAGGCAATGACTGTGCTAAACAGACTTTACAGCTGCCTCTGGCAATAACCCTGCATGCAAAGTGGAATTTGACTGTAGGAGACACCACCTACAGTATGTAGCATTAATGCTGTAGTTTTCTCAGGATGGTGGTGCTGGAGAAAAGATTGACTTAACCTTTAGGAACAACAAGTCAGACTATTACCAAAAAAAAGTCCACTGTAGAATAAGAGTATGGTACTTGCTCTGAGGTTTCTGTTTGTTGCTGGAGATTGACTTATGCCCGTCTCTTTCACAGGGTGGAGTTTCAGAACAAGTTCTACAGTGGAGATGGTTACAAACTCACCCCTTTCTCCTTCACATCTATAATAAATGTCTCAAACCCTATATGATCAGCCAACGGGTTATTCAGGGTTGCTAGCAAAGTTAATTTATGTGTCTATGAATCAGAACGACCCTGTCTTAACAACGGTACTCGTCCTTTGGTTCCCTTTTGCTATGAAAGGGTTTAGTTAACTTGCACAATGATCGATGAATGATGTACTCTTATTTTTGCATCAGTAGAATGATTCCCTATACGTTAATTTACCACTATATCATATCATATATGAAACATATATTTTGTATCCCCATGCTAATTATTTTTCAAAGTGTAATGTACTGCTTTCTAATTACTCTATCAGTAGCATGAGAAATTGTTGGTAATCATGTGCTTTTCACTCTCTCAACATTTATAATAAGCATCAATTTTGAAAAGGGAAAGTACACTAGTGAATGGATTTGTTTTGCAGTTTAAGGGAAAGTTTAAGTTTTGACCTGAAGTATTAAAGTGCAAGTTCTTTAGAATTCTTCAGATAATGACTTGGATGATTTTTATGAGCCAAAGATTTTCCCACATTGTCATGTCTTCCAACAACACCACACCAAGTATTTATTGATAAATACATTTTTCTCGGGTGCCTTACTAGGACTGTTTGTTTATACATTATGTGTTATGGACAGATGGTGTCTTCTATTGTTAAACCACCACTTTGTACAAAACACTGCAATGGAATGAATTTTCCCCTCCCTGTTTACACTGTAAAATTGAAGAGTTTTCAGCAGAAAATAAATTAAATGTTGAGTTTTATTAAATGAAGCACTTGAAGTATCTGTTGCCAGCCGAGTGATACCATTTATATGCCACAGTACTGTTTTGAGAAGTTACCACAGATGAAAGTACTGTGCAGAAGTCTAGAGGAGCCAACTGTTATTGTTTCATATTTGGCTTCTGAGGAACATTTTTTGTCTTTAGGTCGTTTTTTCTTAACAGCCTGTGACAAAAAAAAAAACGATTTTTTTTTTCCATTTCTTTGATTCTATCCAACATCACACTAAGTATACATTTTATTTTTTGTACCAACAAGGTGATTCTCAGTCTGTAGCAGCATAACAATGATCCAAAACACAATAGGACAACTATCAGCCATGGCTTGACCTCAACATTACTGAAGTAGTGTGGGATCATCTTGACAGAGAACTCAGCAACATCCAAATGAGAGCTTTGTTTGTCCTTCAAGATGTCTGGAAACTATTTGTGAAGACGACTTAAATAAATGACAAAAAAAGCTTGACTAAAAGAGTTCATAGAGTTCAGAGTTATTCCAAATTTTGACTTTCAAGCTCATAAGAATTGTAAAAACTCTTGTTTTTGTCTAATTTACTGTATTTCTATGTATGTTTTCACGTTTCAATAAATCACTGTACTAATTTCCCATTTTCCAAGTAACATACAGTATAAGGAAATGAGGGGTGGCTCGAGACGTTTGCTCATTAGTGTAAAAGATGTAAATACAACAATGTAACAACAACTCCTACACAAAAGGAGTCTGACATTAAATAATAGTAATAACTTCTTTTGCAGGGAAGAATCTTCAGATCACTGGTTACTCTTGTTGCCTGATAGTTTTAGTAGAATTAAAAAGTTGTTGGCGTTTCCCACCGTTTTAAGTTCCGGAGTTAGTGTAAACGGAACCTTAAGCGCGTGTTCGGTTTCTATCTGTGCTGTTTCCTAAGTAGCACAGAGTGAACCGGATATTATCGGAATGTCAAAGATGGGACTCCTCATGTAACGGTGGATTTTTCTTGAATAGTTTGTTTGCTTGTTTTTGGCGTCTTACCGGATGGTAACACATTGATTGGACTTTTTATTTGTGAGGGGAGCACTGCTCGGGAGGACATGGCTCTGAGCCAAGTTAGTCGCAGTGTGCGGCTGCTCTTAGGTCAAATTCAACACTGTCGGCCAGCCCTGCTTTCAAACCAGACGGGTAAGCAAGTAAAGCTAGAAAGCCTTAAACTTTCTATCTGCAGTCATGAAAGCTGACCAGACTCTAATTGTCACACAGCTCGGTGTCTGAGTCAAGCAGCTTCTCAGCCAGAGCCCTCCGCGGATGAAAATGAAGCCGTGAACCCGACCTTTGTAAACAGAAATCCCCGCAACCTGGAGCAGATGGCTCTGGCTGTGAAGGATCGGGGCTGGAAGACAACCTGGCCACACCGGGAGTTCTACCACAGGTCTGTAAAGGTTTAAGTTCTTACTGTGAAATCCAGAATCTGAGTACCACTGTGAGGGTGCATCCTGTTGATTTAAAGTGAAATTAGTCTGTGGAAACAGGTGGTTTCTCTATAACGGAATTCTGGATTCAGACGAATATTGCTCATATATGAAATTGTAAAGGGCTTTTACTTTGAAGTCCAAAATCAGAGTAACGTTATACTGACCGAGTAGCACTGCTAGGGTGTCTCTTGTTTATCTAAAATCACAATAAAATACCAGAGTGTTAAAAAAGAAAAAGAGTGAACCAAACGTTAAAAAAGATCAGTATCAAACCAGAAATTTGACATGAGCATGAGAAGTGAAAGCAAAGTTACCCCAAGGTTCCTGATACAAGATTTAGCAAATATCAGAAGGGGACCAATCTGTCAGGGGCACAAACAAGGACTTCAGGTTTTTCTTCATTATTAAGTAGGAGAAAGTTGTCAGCCATCCATCTTTTAATAGCCTAAGCATATATTCAGGATCTGTAGATTATAAAATTCTTGGGCCTTAAAAGACGACCTATAACTGAACTTCGTCTGCATAGCAGTGATAAGAAATGTTCATAAATGTTCAGAAGAGAGAGCAGATATAAAGGCCCCAATACAGAACCTTGTGGGACACCATAGACAGACCCCCCACATTATTGCATTATAAGAGCTGTAATGTCACATTAGCTGTTGTATTTTTGTTTTTTTCTTCAAATGGCAGTTTTTAAATTTCATTCATATTTTAGTATTCCAGAAATAAATCTAGTTGTGATGAAATAAGCATAGTCGTGATACAGCTTACTGTAATTTAACAACTATTGTTAGTGAGGACTTGTGAATTACTTTCTAACTTTATAGTACCAAATGTTATGAGGTAACACATTGTTAGAAGGTTATACAATAACTATATCAGTGTAATTAGTAATGTAACCGGTTACCTTATCAAACTAAATTACACATTTAAAATGACTTCAGTCTATGAAGGATTATGACTTTGTAACAAGCAGTGACACAGTCATTGTTCTTGAGACGTGGTGGCGCACATGCATTGATCTAAAGAAACAGTCAAAGACACAAAATGAACAGAAAGATATGTTTAAAAGTGTAGCAGTTGTTGGTAACAAAATTCAAAGAGAAATGGAGACAACAGTCATGTGCATCAACCCCACATTGGATCACAGCTTACAGCCTACAAACAAGTATCTATTTATCTAAATTTATTAATTATTTTCTTAAATTAATGTTAAGTTGTATAACTAAAATTGGGAAACAAAGATAATTGTTTTTATATTCACTACTATTATTCTAGATTATACGAATATTCTGTATTTGTTCTACCCCATTGGGTTCAGAACTGTCAGTATGAAAGGACAAAAACGTAATGTAATCAGTCAGGTTGATATGAAACATAGCATATTCATGCATAAAGAACAATTATCTCTATTTAATTTCCTCTCATGCCTGTCATTGTTTCAGGTTGATGTTCTCCCGTAGCCAACACCATGTGACAGCCCAAGTGTTTTCCAGCTGCTCCCCTATTCCGGTGCTTTCTTGTTCGACCAAAGAGTGGGCTGTGAAGAAGGAGCTGGCTTCTACAAACTGCGTGGCAGCCTGTCAGGCTGTGGGCGAGGTGCTGGCGCATCGCTGCCAGCAGGCTGGCATCACCAGGATGGTGTATAGGGTGATTCCCTGGACATACCGCTCAGATTCTGTGAGTACATGCAGCAGGGACTGGAAATAAAGTTACTGTCATTTTCCTTCACTTAGGTAGCCATTTGCTTCACGTCTCTCTCTCTCTCTGGCTTTTCTGTTTTGCAGGTTCAGTCTTTCAGAGCTGCAATGAAAGCAGGAGGAATAATTCTAAGTGAACCCAGAAGGAAATACATTGGGACCTGACTTTAATTCATCAGTCAAATCAGCTGTTCTGTATAAATCTGCTCTTTATCCCCATTACCCCTCTCTTTTGTTAACTATTACTGTGCTGATATTAAGATTACAACTGCTACAGTAAAAAATAGGAATCAAAAGAAGGCTTGTCCCTGTGCCATGTCTCTTTTATATTAAATCAGTCTCCTCTGGTTTATTATTTAATCAAAAAATAAAGGTTCTTGTTTGGAGTACAATAATTTATCTTTTACTCAGGTGCATGTAAACAAGAGTGAGGTGCAGGCAGCAAAGAGTCTGTTACAATAAGGAAATGGATGACAATAAAAACCAATCACTGATCATTTTAATCATAGTACAGTGTGAAGTTGGCTCAGGCGGTGGGAACAGTGTGTTGGGATTATAAAGTGCATGTTTTCTTTTTTCCTCTTTTTTTTCCCTAATAGTGAGCATGCAGGTTAAATGCTTTCTTTTTTTTTTTAGCTTGGGTTCACTGGATAAAAAGTAATACCAGCATAAAATAAGAAATGTCCTCATCAGCATCTAGTGAAAACAGAACATGGAATAATTTAAGTTGATCCATTCAAAGTCCATATAAATACAAACTCAAACCCTGAACAGTGTCTTCTCACAGGCTGGTATAAAACACAAAACATGCACCCAGGCCATCAGCAATTATGTGACTATATATACTGTAATTGTGCACAAACTTGTAAAGTCACATTTATGATGACAAAAAAGTGGCAAATGGTACAAGAGAAATGCAATATATTACCACCACCTTGTACTTAAGCTAAAACATTAAAAACATCATTACAGAATCACTTTTCATTCTCAGGTTGAAGGCACTCATGTAGCCCTGGAGCCAAAATATAATGGATGAAAATAAAATGGGTGGGAAAGGTTCCTAGCAAACCGACATTTCCTTTAAATATATTGGCACACCGGCACAGAGGAATACAGTTTGGCAAACTGGCGTATGCCATAAAACTAGCCATGACATAATCCATAATGCACAGCTTAGATACAGTGAAATCCTCCATATCTGCACACGGTATGTGTTGTGAGAAGGAGGAAATGAACACTTTCTGCTTTGGGCTGGCAGGATACAGCCTCGTATAAGGAAATTAAAACAGTTATTGCATAGATACGTCTGAAGTGTTGAAAGGAGAGCTTAAAAAAACGGAAGAGGGACTGAGGGAGCTCGGCAGGGACATGCTGGTTCATATATGTTTGGATACCTTCATAAACATAAAACATAATAATACAATAATGCACAATGATTTCAGAAATCCTGGCTTTCACTGGTACAGCAATACTGCAGCATGGCCCTTATAAAAATCAACTATCTACTATAGCTTTTATGAGGTGACATATGCAATCCAAGACCTGCAAAATATAAATTAAGACTTTAGGATCATTGTATAAAAACCTTGGCATGTTCCCAGAGCACACGTTCCTTCTTTTCTCCTCTGTGCCTCGTTTATAGTTCCTCTTGTACCTCCCTGCTTGTTCATCTTTTTAATCACTTTGCGGCTTGCTTTGGCCCGCGCCCGGCCGGCTGGATGGTTCAGGTGAAACATCCACACATGCTTTCTGGTGAGTGAGACACCGGCGCCCATAGCTACGCCTCCGCTGTCCTGGTGACCGCCTCGGACTGCCAGGCATCTTTGAAAAGAACAAAGTAGGAAAGTACAAAGTTATAACATTGGGATTAATTCTTCAGCAAGAAATCTACTCCACAGATACATCGCAACCCCAAATGCCTCTGAACGCTATGTGACTACCTGACGTAAACCTCGGTCGAAATCTAACTACACGTTGTAGCCGGCGACTACTGTGATTATCCTGCTTCAGTACCGTCAATACCTTCTATTTCTGGCTACTTATTCACAACAGTTTTTTAATTTATCAGAGATGGCATAACAGTCCTCGCTTCAAGATAAGGAATAACAACGAAAGGACTCACAAATGTCAAAACTATTGGAACTGATGTAAGGAAATGTACAAAGTAGACAAAAACTTGACAGATAAATATTTTTAACTGTAACTGTGAGATGATTAGCACCTAAAGCAACACAACCATAAATGCTGCCAAAAATAATGTTGACCCCTGAAGTGGATTACATCATAATCTCTAGAAAGATTCACACAGAAGACTAAATCAGCTACTATTTTGGTAGTATAGTTACTGGCAGGACACAAGGTGTGAAAAAGGGGGGATGGAAGGCCTTACAGGTCCTTATATAGAGTCAAACTAAAGATTTTGATTAAAAATGAAACCTAGTTTGGGTGTTTTTTCCAATATGTATGTCTGTAGAAATATTAACATAATCACAAGAAGAAAAAGTTGCTATAAAAACGGCCTCCAGTGCTACCCCTCAGTCTCCTAGTAGTAATGACAATATAAAAAAATCCTACATCACTTCATTCTTGCGGTGACGACAATGCTCCATCAGCCTTTTACAGCTGAGAGGTAAGAACCATGACTCATATAGTTAAAACCTTATTCACGAGCTATTTCAAACAACAGGCTTCGCTACATGTCCTCAATCTAAATTAGCCATTTCCAAACTGTCAGCTTAACTACAAAGAGGAGGCTAGAGAGACCAGCACTCTGCTTCTTTTACCTGATCATATCCTTTATCCACATCATCCATCTCGCTGATGGACTGCATTAATGAGTAGAGGTTCATTCTGCCACTACGATTAACACTCGGCATGACCTGGAGATTAAAGAGAAGTAAAAAGATGAGTAGCCTTTGATGCACTCTGCGTGAACATATGAGGACAAATGTAGGTCAGGCAGTCTGCTCACCTTTTCTGGTTCATTTACAGTAATCACAGGGCCTGTCTGCACAGGGTCTTGGATAGTGTCAGACTTTGGGGCAGGCTGTTCAAACACCTAGATGAGGTTGATAAGATATAAAGGAGTTAAAGCTGTAAAGGTAAAAAAATAAACAAATCCGGATTTTAAAAAGTGATAGATTGCTCAGGATCTGATTACCTCACAGTCTTCCCCTGAGTCATTTTTTTCATCTGGAATATCTACGCCATCATCCTCATCAAGTCCGTCATCGTCCTCATCATCTTCTTCCTCCTCCTCATCTTCTTCTTCTTCTTCACTTTCGGCTGTCTTTTCTTCCTCCCCTCTTTCCTCGTTTCGAACTGATTTTTGTCTTTGGTCTCTCGACTTTCGCTTCCAGAGAGCACTATGGCGCTGCTGGCTGGAATGATAAATGCACACAGAGCACATTCCTCAACTGAGCTCCCAAACTACAGAGAACAGGAAAAAAAGAGCACTAGGCCTAACCTTGCACTGAGGATGCCGCTGTAGGTCTGGAGCTGCTTCATGAAGCCCTCATTGGGCTTGATGATGGACCGGCGATCCCTGACGTAGGTCAGTGCCACATCCAGTGTCCAGTGCTGCTGCTTCATAGCGTAGGCAATCACTGTAGACGCAGAGCGGGACACGCCCATCTTGCAGTGAACCAACACCGCCTGACCACTCTTCCTGTAATACACAAAGATGAAGACGTAAACTCACACCGTGATTTTGGATTTTACTTAACAAATATTAAGTCGTGAAGGGAGAACTGCTGGGATGTATACACACATGCAAAATAATGCTCGGCAGTAAAACGCTTCTGGTTTGTGAACATGTGGCAGCTTTAAAACTGGCTGAGGAGCTGAACAAATTTAAGATTTGCAGCTTTAATTGTAGGGTAGCTTGGCCTTCTCTCACAGGTTTTGTTTCAAGACTCCAAACTGTAAACTGAAAACACAGAAGCAGTATTTTTCTATTTTCATTGTGTGAATACTGCCTGTCATGATGTTTCACAACTCAGTCGTCGTTTGTAGACATCATTCACACAGATTAGACTTGAAATGGGAAACCGAGTCACAGTGTGAACTGCGAAATTGGTGGTTATTCCAATCTTGATGGAATTCAATATTTGAGGAAACGTAGCCTTTCATTTTCTGTTAAAAGTGGGCACAGAGACCGACAACACTCTCAGCAGTATCCATTAAATATGAAGCTGCATGAAGCAAGCATAGCTCATCATAAAGACTGGAAACAGGGGGAAGCACTTCGTCTATAAAGGATTAAAGTAACGCATATAGTGCACCAGTGCTGCTAAATCTCTCTAACATTTTATATTTTACGCTCACTGGCCACTATATTAAGTACACCGTTCCAACTCCTCGATAATGCAAGATGGATGGAAGAATGGTGATTTCACCACACAAGCATCTCTGGGATTTACAGAGAATGGTCTGGAAAGACAAAATATCAGCTGAGCAGTGGTTCTCTGGATAAAAATGCTTTGTCAGTGTCAGAGGGGATTGCTTAGAGCTGACAGAAAGACAACAGTAATTCAAATAATAAGTTGTTAAAACTAAGGTATGCAGAAGAACATTTCTGAATTTATAACATGTCAGACTGTGAAGACTTGTACAGTCTTGTTGCAGACCATGGGAACATAGTGTACCCAGAGCATCTTCAGCTCTGCCACCTCCACCTCAGCCTTCTGTCTTTTTGTCACTGTCACTGTCAGGTCTCACAACCATCTTGCAAACCTTCCCCTTCACTCTTGCTGCTATCCTTCTTCACAAATAACCCCTGACACTCATCCCCACCCACGAAACCCTGTCTGCACTCTCTTGTGCATTTAAATCATCTACCTTTATTATCTCCACTCCTTTCTTCTTCACCTTTCCACCTGTCTCCCTCTTATTTACAGTATGTCATAGACAGACCTCTATGGATATTTAGATTCACACATTTCAGCCCCTAACCGAGCTTCTGTCCCACTGGAACAATTACAACCCTTTTTACAAGTCTCGATTTAAAAAGCCTCTGGTACCTTGCAGTGTTGATGAAGTTAAATGTAGCTGGCCAATGGGACAGCAAGTCTGTGGCTTCCACATCGTACACTCTGATGTTCATGTAATTGAAGGACTCTGGGAAAAAGTTGTCAATCTCCCTCGTCACATTCAGAATGTAGCCCACGCTGAAAAACGTGCAGAGACACACTCAGAGCCAGAGCAAAACATAGTGCATAGTTAAATATTACCCTTATAGTGAGTTAATGGGATACAGAGACAGACCACAACACACAGAGCTGCAGAAAGTGTTACAGGTTCAACTACTAACTTGTTTTTCTGCAGCTCCTCAAAGTTAGCTGCGTTCCACTCGGAGCCCTGAAACCAAATAAAAACAAAAAAGGTTAAAGAACGGTCAGAGAAGATGAAAAGGAAAGGGCTGACAGAGCCATCTTCCCTATCGCTGTCAACACAGATCTGAAAGGGGAAGTTACAGTCACATGACAACATCCTGGCACTAAAAGCCATGTCAATTTTTTTGACCAAACAAAAGTGGCTGTACATAATATGTCTTTTAACTCTATCTGACCTTTAACAATGACTCACCAGGTATAGATAGTCAAATATTTTAGAGGGCTTGTCCATCTGAGCCATGGTGACCAGGATCTCATTGTCGATGTACTCCTTGTAGGGTCTCATGTCAAAGCCTATCCTGGTCTCCAGGGTAGCGTGCACCTACAGCAGAGAATGAATGCATTTTGTCACATTTTTTCACCTCAGTTATGCTCTAATAATTTGACTTTTTTTTTTTCTAAAACCAACTTCCTGTCTCTAGCTTCCCACACTTCTCACCATTTTGGATGTGAGGTTGTCCAGGTCTTCAGTCCTCATGATGTCTCTCAGGTGTTCTTTGATCAGGATCTCACTGGAAACTCTCTCTGCCGAACTTCCCAGAGAACAAAAGGGAAATTTTAGTACCAACTGGCAGGGAGGCACAAGCAATAAGAACAGTTTCTCATTATTACTACATTAATAGCAACATTAAGCATTGAAAGTGCCATGTTTAATTAGTATTTTTGAGGTATTTTCCACTTGATGCTACAGCTGTTCCTTTTTTAAAACATGGGATTTTAAGCACACAACGTTTATGTGTGGTGGATTGTGAATTTTCCAACTCCGGGACCAATAACTTAAAATGATACTTTAGTAAATTATCTTAACGTACATTATTTTTTTCTATCACATCAACTCCCTTGGCTACTACAAATAAAAGCATACCTCTGTCCATCGCTGTCCTTACGGATCGACTCCAGGTCATTCATGACCTCCCACTCATTGAGGCAGTTGCGATCGGACTCGATGTGCCGGTGGTAGTGCCGAGCCCATTCCAGCCCAGAGCCTGGGATCAAAGCTGCCTTGATTGCACGCTCACAGCAGCCATGCAACACCTGCAGCACTGACCTTACAAGAGGAGAGAGGGGAGAGGAAAAGCAAACAGAACATCACTATGTGTATTAACGACTTATCTTGAAATTTAGAGCAAATGAAAGCTATTGATATGCAAAGTGAGCAGCTGGACGCTGCCACAGTGGGGATATAAGCATCACTCACCACATGGTCTGCATGGAAACCGGTTTAAAGATTCTGGTCTCTTTTGCTGAGCTCACGCTAAAGCCACTACAGGAAACACACAGAAATGTGAACGCTCATTATTAAGCCTGACGACGAGAAAGAGAAGAACGAGAAATAAGACAGTAACAGTGTTAAGAAGCATCATTGTACTACATCACAGTCTGACACACAAGAGAGAAATAATTCAGTGTGATTAGAATTAGTTCTTGTTCTTGTGGAATGAAAACGCGAGGACAGTGATTGATTAGCACAGTTGGAGGTGTGATCCAGCCTGATGAGGGGGAACATACTGGTGTGACATGGCAAACACACTTGGATGACACTAAAGCATGCACGCGCATTTAAAACACAGCAGATTAAGCACTCCATCATGTTAGCCCAACTTTTTTTAAACCCGACACCTCTCAGTTTACTGAGAGATCAGCTCTTCTATCCTTTTTTGAGCATCAGCAGCCCAAACTGTTTTAATCAAGACATAGCCGGCTATTTGAAGACACACTAAATGTGCTGGAATGGACATTTGATGTTCTTCACGCACTACAATGCAGTCAAAGAATAAATTTATTAAGACTTTAAATCAGCTAAACTCACTAACCTTTCAATACACAGTCGCATAAAGAAACTAACCATACTTTACTTTCATTTCATTATTAAAAACACATGACCTCCATGCTTATGCAATGATGTGACTGAGTGACAGGAGCTGTTGTAGTTCACAGAGAATGATTCAACTCCAAAAATAAGGACATTACTCATTCATATTATCTCTGGCCAAAATCCCAGAAATCAGGCTGCACCGTCTGTGCAGCAGCCTACCAATCACTTCCTCACGCTTGCTTTCACACTGAATATAATCCTTAATCCTTCTTTAAAAACATGCTTCTTACCCATCTCCGTCCAGATAAACTTGTGTATTGCTCCATATTGGCAGTACCAGACCGATGGTGCAATGATCACTAGAAACAGAAGGGGAGGACACATACACACAAGACAAAGGAGGAAATTGTACTTGTTAAACCTTAACCAGGAATTATTAACAGAACAGAAATCGTATCTTGTGCAACTGTACACCTTCGTCTTGGTTACACACACCTGTCTGAGTTGGGGAAATCCATGCCCAGCAGGATGCTCTCATGTTTGTTGGCCAGTGTGGAAACCACGATCAGATACCTGACTCTTACTGAGCTAACAGAATCTAACTGCACCGCCTGCATGAAAAGATACACAGAGGGAGGGATGACAGGGAAACACACAACTTGTGAGCACTGTGTTTTACATGCAAAAAAAAAAAAAAAAATCATGGTTTTCTTTTTAAGTCTAAAGTTGCCAAATAAGGTTGGGTATTTGCAAGTGGTGTAAAATATCCTGCGTAGTTTATTTTCTTTGGCCTTAAAGGAAAACTCAAATCAGGGAAGTAAATGTTGTCTTTACAGAGATCATGGCTGGCTCCTGTCTGGTTAAAGGCCTCTACCTATAGTTTTGCTGAAACAAGCTGAAACGAGAAAAGCTACAAGTACAGTTTGTGACTTGGTGCTTTATAAATAAAATTGAATTGAATGAAATTTTGATGTGACATAAAAATATCATATCACCATTTCATTGCTATAGCAACACCATGCATTTACATTCCCTAGAGCAAGAATAAGACAAGCCCGGGCACGTCTGAGGGCAAGAGCCACGTGTCCCTGGCAAAATATGCAAGTAAATTGTTCCCACTGAAGGTGGACAGAACAAAAGTTTTTCACCACTTTAGGGCAAAAATGCAACCTGGCTATAAAAGTGAAGCAGCTAGTGATGTGCAACACAAAAGTAAACAAATGTCTTACATCAACAATGCTGAAGCAAGCTTCATATGACAGGAAGCAGAAACAGTGGATGGAAATTACTAATATATATTGTTTGGTCAAAGCGATGATACCAATCCAAATGGAAAAGGAGGGCTATAAGCAACTTGCTGAAAAGCTCAACCCAAGAGACAACAACCCAAATGGAAAACATTTTTTAGTTTTCTTATGTGACAATATCATGCTCCCCCTGAAGAGTTGCAAGGTTAAGTTACTTCAGCTGTTATTAACCCAAAGAATAAAACAATTATCTTATACTTTAACTAAAAATTTTTTTAGGACAAACACTACCTGACTTTGCCCCTATTCTGTGTTATAATGCTGCTGCTGGTACATTGTTTCACAATTCAAATTTGGAAAGACAGTAGCTCATTGGAAAACAAAGTTTGAAAATGCCTTTCATTTAATTACTCTTAAAACTCCAGCTGCCTGCAAGCATCAATAAAATGTTGTTCCGTATTTTTCTCCATACATCCTCAACAATGTTCTTGTCGCAAATTTGCTTGGAATATTGCGATATACTTTCAAGATTAAATTGCCCACCCATCACACGTGATATTTTACTGATGCTTCCTACCAGGCAGTTTCACACATGCACTGGTGACTGGATATTTTCGGGATCTTATCCAGGAGGAGCTTTATGTGCTGCTAATTTCATAGTACAAAGTCTGTGTGATGCCTTATTAAGCCAGTTTGAGATTAAGGCAGGTAGTTTTTTGGCTACTATACAGAAAATTAAATGGGAGTATTGTGCCTTTCTTTGTGAATGCTGTCATTAACACCAAATAATAGCTCTGTACATAGCCACAAATTTTCCTATACCATACTATAGAAATATTACAAGAATAATATTTACGCAAGTTAGCTTGATGCTAGTGATACTGAGGACCAAAAAGCTGGTAACTCACTGTCTCTAAAGGTTTGTGACTTGTAGTGAGTCACTGAAATTTTCCCTTTAGTCACCTACCCTTTGAAAAAATCAATATGTGCAACAACACTCACCTTTAGGTTGTCTTAACATCATAAGCCATAATATTTACCAAAACTCAACATTTTGGAGTTACGGCCTTTGCCAGTGATACAATCGTATAAGTTTACTTGTTGATCAAAGACAAAAATAAATTGTTTCAGTGACATTTTTCTGATTTTGCTGATATGATCTGTAAAGACACGAGTCCTCACCAGCTTCACTGTATCTTCTGGTCTGAGGTGTTCAATCATTGCACGGAGATGTGTGTGGCGCATGTCTGGTGCGCCGCTGCTTTGCTTGACAGGAGAAGTCGGGGTGCGAGACATCTCCTGATGAAGGCTCCCGCTCTTGCCATCTTCCAGCAGGAGGACTGCCCCTTTAACGAGGGCAAAGCTCTCTCTACAGAGTTACAGAGAGGAGGTTACTGCTGCAGCCATCAAGTAACTGGTTATTGTCTTTCCTAGGTATGCAGTTTAGAACTATTTAAATGTCATGTGGGTTACAGCTACCTTTTCTGAAGTCTTCCTCTTCTTTGGAGGCCTTCATCCTTAGAAAATAAATACATTTAAAAAATAAATCTTCATCATCAGGAATCATGAACAAAAAAAAAAGTCTGGTTGGTTTGTATGTGTGCAGTTCACCACGTTAACTTTGATTTACCTATAATTACATTTACAAAGCCTGTAATGATTTTGTTAGGCAGGCTGTTGGCAACTACAATAAAGTGAAAATATCTAGCTCCCAAAAGAGGGTCAGAGAAGATGCTGGAGATTCAAATGCTACTTAAAATGAAAAACCTGTTACACAGTGTTTCTAATGCTCTCAGAATTAATTCATTCCAACTTAATAAAGACAACGGTCCTGAAAGAAGCCAACAAATATCCTGGAAACACTAGAAGCACTGTATGTACACATGTATGTACATGTTTGAGTGTGATGTCTTTCCTGTCTAAAATTTGGCCACAGAACAGTGGGGAGAAAAAAGTTCCTCGGGTGAAATGTGGTACAATACAGATAAGGTGCAGCAGTGAAGAGACAGACACAAAGAGCTAAGTGGCATAGGGGAGGTGGAGTAACATTAAGTAGGTAAACAATGAAATAACAGAAAAAAAATAACAGTAAATGAAAGAGAAATGCAATGCGTAAAGAGGGAAGGGGGGGAAAGAAACAAGAGAAGTAGCAGTAGTAACAAGGGTTTACAGAGAAAGAAACTTGAGACAGTAACATTACCTGTTACGCAACTGACAAGTCCAGACAGAGTCAAGAAAAAGAGAAAGAAAAAAAAGAAACAGAAGAGGAGAAGTGGGCAGGAGCCAGGAGCGGAACGATGAGGGTTTGAAGAAGGAAAAAAAAAAAAGGAGAAAACACAAGTTAAGATAGCAGAGCGTTTAGATTCTGTGACATAAATATGCAAAAAATGAGACTTGGAAGCACAGTAAAGTTATTTATGGTTTAATTTGCAATGATAGAGACCAGAGGGGAAAGCCAGGCCTTTGACATAATGCTGAAAAAAAAATTTATGATACAGCAGGAGAATGAGAGAAGAGGAGATGTGAGTGACAGAAGCAGATGATAGAGTATTGATGCAGTGGGCCTTCATATGCAAGTGATTTAATCACTATCTGACAATGCTTTAACAAGAGTTATATCTGTGGTATTTCTACCATGTAAGCCTATCAGTGCGATCGCATCCCTGTCTACAAGTGAAAAACAAATCTGCCTTGTTATCATTCAGGCAAATGTAGTGATGATATCCACAAAGGGACACATTCAGGAGCGGCTGCAGTTCACGCAGACCTTTTCAGGGGCTGGCATGAATGGCTTGTAGTCAACGTTCTGAATCATTCTTTATAAAAGAAAAGTAAACAACATAATATCTGCTGACACGATGCAAAATGTTTGTGTACAGCAAAACGGGGAGATAACTGAACTCACTGGCGTGGTGGAAATGGATGGGATCCTATGCAGGGTCAACAGAGCCATTGTGCAGGTCCGTCTGCACTTAACCTGCTGTTTCTTGCAGACCTAGACAGGCTCTGCTGGTTCCTCAGCCAAAACTGTGCCGTGGGTGGGGTCAGTACTAGTATTATTTTCTGAAATGAAACATGGATGTTTGGAATGCAGTTTCATTCAATAAATAAGCTTGGTATCAGTGTGGTTTTAGGAAGTCAGGAAAAATTGCTGCTGAACCATTTTCACAAATCCAGGTAAAGCGTAGTTGTGCAATATGAGGAAATACAATATCCATATATATATATATATATATATATATATATATATATATATATATATATATATATATATATATATATATATATATATATATATATATGTGTGTGTGTGTGTGTGTGTATATATATGTGTGTATGTATATATATATATATATATATATATATATATATATATATATATATATATATATATGTGTGTGTATATATATATATATATATATATATATATATATGTGTGTGTGTGTATATATATATATATATATATATGTAGAGCATCCACGAGCATCCACGTGCTGTCATATTTCTGTACGGATTACACCACTAATGGCAAACCATGGCTATATTTACAACATCTTACCATAATTGACTTAAAGTACCAAGAACTTTCAGCAATATCTAAAAACAGCATGCTCATCTAATTATTCTATATATAAAAAAAGTCATATTTTATAGATTGTAACTTTTAATAACAATGGATCAATTACCACCATTCCTCCCACAGAAATCAAACGGCATGACTTTAGCGCTGCAAAACCCCCTATTGTGTACATAACAACACGAACACGATTAGAAGCAGCCACAAAAACAACACTGCAAATGGCATTATATTAAAACAGATAAACCGATAACTGAGCGTCATGCTCGTTAGTTTTGTGCTGAAACATGCAGTCTATATAAGGATGTGGCTGGGGTAAAAAAAAAATATATCGGCCAATAAAGATTAAACAGAAATTTAGATAACTGCTGGTTCTCCGTGGTTTGCAGGTTCAGACGCGTTCAGCGTAAATGGTGTTGAAGTTAAAAGCATATTGAAGTTAAACTACTAGAAAAAAAAGAGAGAGAGAGAGAGAGCCTCTTGCCGCTACCTTGGCTCTATTATTGACACATGAACACCGCGGTAACGCCTTCGTAATATGACAGCAAATATGCGATACGGCTTCAGCTCGGTGCATGCGGACAATAAAGTTATTTCTTTCCTGGAGCTGTTATCGAGTGAGTTATCGTAACTACATGGTTGTAATACTGACAGACGGGCTCGACGCAAAGAGTAGCTCCTTTTGCAGTGATCACAAACAAGCTAGCAGTAATATGTAGCCTCTTACAGCCAGTCTTGGCATTCAACAGATAACCTCTAAAGCCTCAAGAAGGGCTTTTTCTTACCTCTCCAAGCTGGGTCCTCACTCTAATTTCCTGCTTCGGAGCCTGCTTGTTTTCCTTCCGTACCGAGAGCTCCTTATTCCGCCCTCTGTTGCTTTCTGGGGGTGAGGACTTGACCATTTACAGAGCGCAGAGGCTACTCCTCTGGAGAGTTTTTTTTTTTTTTTAAACCAGCGAGCGAAGAGCAGCGTCGCGCGGAGCAGGAGGAGACGGTGACGTCTTACGCAAGCAAATTGTTCAGGCGCGTGAAGAAAATTATGCGTCTAGTTCATGTCTAGTCCACGAGTCTCTGGAGCAGTAGGCTGAAAGATTTTGCACGTTTTGCTTTTGCTGTGCTGCTGCAGAATCAAATAAATATGAAGCAGCAAAAGAGGAAATATTAAGTCAAACGGTTTGCACGCGGTAAGTGCATTTCACTGTAGGGGGCAGCATTGAGCTTATAGGGTGAGTCCCAACAAACTGCATGTGTTGGACATGTTGCTAACAGGGAGAAATCATTTTAGATATACAGTGGATATACGTTTTGAGCCACTCCTTATTTAACAAATAATCTCTATATTTTATAGATTGTAGGTGTTTCTTTTTAATATTTTCTTGGGACCATTTTGCCTTTATTTGACTTGTAGCGATAGTGGAGACAGACAAAAAGCTTGGGGGTGACACACAGCAAAGGCTCACAGGTCTGATTCAAACCTGGGCCACTGCCTTCTGGCCTGCTCGCCCAGTGAGCTAACCTGAACCATTTCTGTCTTTTAACTTTAGCATGCAGTTGTGTGAATTAATTCTTTAATTTTTATTAAACTAAAAACATACTTGAAGCATCCATTATTTAAAAAAAACAATTGTCTGAGTTTTTTGTGTTGATTGTCAGGTCTATTTTATTTATAGCTTATAGCACATTTAACCAACATAAGCTGTTTGATTATGAATTTATATACACATGCCTGTAATGAGGATCCCCGGGGAAAAAAACTTTACAGTTGTGTACTTTGACATTACAATGCGCATGCGTTTTACGACCACAGTTTATTGTTATGGTTTTGTCCACTCCTTTCATTTTCATCCCGCCAGGTGGCAAGGGGTAAAATCGGAAGAGTGATGTAAACATTCCTTTGCTGGGATTCCTGTATGATAATCCTGTTATTGTACCCCCAAAAATGAATAAAAACACGTGGAAGCAGGCTTTGAACTCTAACCAATAAGATAACAGGCAGATGGATACATGTCTTTTATGGCTATCATTAAATTTTATTCGAATTGTATGGGAAAAGAAGTAGCGAGTCAAGTATCTGCACCCAGTCCCTACCACGCAGGCGCAGTGGTGTGAGTTTGACTACTTCCTGGCGTCTCGAGAGTAGCCCGGGCTCTGCTGACGTTGAAGGTTAAAAGCTTCAAGTTTCAGTCTTGAGTGTGCAGGTTTTCTGTCGTTAAAGTGGGATGCAGTCAGCGGGAAAACTCATGAAGGTTTTCATAACGAGGCGCATCCCGCAAGAGGGGCTGAAGATCCTGTCAGCGGCTGGAGTGTACGAAGTGTTTTTGTGTGTGAATGAACAGCAAGCTGTCGTTAACAGTGTTGTGCAGATCGGCTCATGCACATACACTCCTGTTGCCACACCATTACTCGAAGTTTTCTCTGCTTGCACAAGCTAGCCTGCATGTTTGAATGACATGCTACTTCATGCATCTCGTTCTTGTGTCTCGTTGGAAGCAGGTGTGAGGTGTCTCAGTGGGACTCCGATGAGCCTGTTCCGAGGGCAGACCTTCTCAAAGGTATTCAGGGGGCTCACGGTCTTCTGTGCCTGCTGTCGGACAAGATCGATGCTGAGGTCCTGGAGGCTGCAGGTACGCACTGCCCTCAGGTGGTAGGGTGACCAGATCTAAGCAGACTAAATAAACAGTATGAGTGTGGGTGATTTTTAATAATGCTTTTGATATATTTATCACCAGAAAAAATAGTTTTTCCTATCTCCCTCTTTCTGCTAATCACCTCATGTGTGTTTTCCTAACTTTCATTCCCTGAGGGACCGTGGGGGTCAGGAAATATAAATGCTGTGCATTCCCACACAAAGTGGGGCACTTGATTACCCTGTGTAGTAGTACTGATTTGGATCTGTACTACACACTGGAATGGACAGGAGGCCAACTTTAACATGGGGGGGGTTAGACTCCAACACGCTATACAAGATTACAACCATACATTGTACACTCATAGAGTAATGTTTAAAAAGTTAAAACTAGCCGCTCAAGCACCTGTTTTTGGTTTCAAAGGGTTGCTGGAAGTCTGAGCTGGAAAGGCCTGTCCATTCAGCCACCTCAGCCATGCTTTGTTACCACAACTGCTGCAGAAGCAGTAAACTACTTTAAACCATGTGCATGAGTTAGAATTCCGCTGAGGGGGGACAGTGACTTTATTTATCAGGCCTGAACCCCTTAGGTCTGTCCATAATCACTGTTAATCATTCAGCTTATATTGTCTGGATGAAGATGGCCATTTTGTTGCTTTTAACCTCGGGATTTGATTACATTTATTTGACAGCTACGTGACTGCTTAGCTGTTTTGTCTTTGATTTCAGGGCCGAACTTGAAAGTGATCAGCACGCTGTCTGTGGGATTCGACCACCTAGCCATCGATGAGATCAAAAAACGGTGAACCAACTGAACTTCACTTTTAACCAATAACAGGACACACTATATGCCTCCTCAATTATACCTATGTTTTGTTTTCAACAGTGGTATTCGTGTTGGATACACCCCGGATGTCCTGACTGATGCCACAGCAGAGCTGACTGTAGCTCTGCTGCTGGCCACCGCTCGCAGATTACCAGAGGGAGTGGAGGAGGTGAAAAAGTCAGTCTCACCTCAACAGTTGTTTCTCTAACCGTTCAGCTCAAATTGCTGATATTAGTTATACAATGATCACACTTTTTCTTCCTGTAAGTGGTGGCTGGAGCTCATGGAAACCTCTCTGGCTGTGTGGTTACGGTCTTTCTGGCAGCACTGTAGGAGTCATTGGACTGGGACGCATAGGTTGACTTTATAACCATATCTAATTTGCAAAGTCTGATCAGATTTTCCTCCTAGCATTTAAGACTTGATGGTAGTTGAATAACTGCTTGTGTTCGTGTGCAGGCATGGCCATAGCTCAGAGACTCATGCCATTCGGAGTAAAGAGACTTCTGTACTCTGGGAGAACAGCCAAGCCGCACGCTGCTGAAGTGAACGGAGAGTTTGGTAAGGAATGAATAGAGAAATGCACACAGCGAGAGGGGGATGATAAAGCACAGCAAGGTAGAAAGGGGAGGGCAGTAGTTGTAAACCTAATTTAACCCTGTTTCCAAAGGCATGTGGACACAAAATGTGAATTATACAGAATGCAATGTGTTGCACATCAGTTAAACCCCACATTTAACTGTAAATGGCTGGATTGAAACAAAGAAACTACAGTGAAGATGGCATCTGAGCTCTCGTGCAAATTTAGACACAAGGCCTGTCCAAAGGTTTTATTCCTGGCAATTAATGATGTAGATTTAATACGTGGTAGATTTAATGGATGGATAGATAGAATAGAATAGAAAAATAAAGATCAAATCACAGTACTCTCAAGTTGCTGAAGGGATTAAATAAATTAGGATAACACCATCTTACATCATCACTAATACATCCACAAGCCTTGGTATTTCCATCATCTTTAGATGTGACAATAAGTGTAACATATTTACTTCTACTGCAGATTTCTGTCTGTGATAAATGCAGCGCTGCCCAAGGGCCCCGAGATCACAGACACAGCCTTGTCCCTTGTTTTGTGAAGCAGACGTGATTATTGTACTTTTAATGTTTTGTATGTAGTGTTTACAGAGTGGTGAACCTCTCTGTCTCAGTTTTACTCACATCCTCTTTTTTTATACCCAGTCAGGCCTTTTGTTCCTCTCCTTTTAAAGGCGATGCTGGCACTGGAAGCAAACACTTTACAAAAAACAGGATGCGTGTTCTCATATAGGGCTTAAATTGCTTTATATCCTTATTTACATTGTACATAACAATTTTTGGAGGAGTACATTCACATTTATATTCCAACAAACTGGGTTTTGGGAAAGACGTTCATTCAAAACAATAATGAAGTGATGTGGATGAAAAGAATAAGTCACGGTCGGGTACATGATCAGTGTTGGCTTCATAGTTTCATAGTGGATATTTTATTGATTGTTAATCTACGTGTTTGTCCTGTGTCACCTCTTCTGTTGATCAGTTCCCCTGGACACACTTGTGTCTGAGAGCGACTTCATTGTTGTTTCCTGCTCCCTGACACCAGAAACCCAGGGCATGTGCGACAAGAGTTTCTTCAGCAAGATGAAACCCACCGCAGTCTTCATCAATACTAGCAGGTACTTTTTTTTTTGTACTTTTTTAATAACAATAAATCCCCATCATCATACAGTGAATTATTTGATTTAGGGGGGCTGTGGTGAATCAGGAGCATCTATATGAGGCACTGAGCAGTGGACAGATAGCCGCAGCTGGACTGGATGTCACAACACCTGAGCCACTTCCAACAAACCACCAGCTTCTCACGCTAAAGAACTGCGGTGAGCAGAAAGCTTGTTCCCCACGTAGATGTCTGCTTCTGACCTCTAATGTTTAATTTACTGTTTAAAAAATATTTTCTGTCCTGTTTTTATCCCATGCAGTGGTGTTACCTCACATTGGCAGTGCCACCTACTCCACGAGAGGCGTCATGTCGGCATTGGCAGTGCAAAACCTGCTGGGTGGTCTGCAGGGCACAGACATGCCCAGTGAACTCACCCTCTAAGAGCCTCAAAGTGAGCCGCTGTGCCTCTTCTGCTGACAGCAGAAAACAATAATGAAGTAATGTGGATGAAAAGAATAGTAAGAATGTAGTTCAGTCACGGTCGGGGACATGATCAGTGTTGGCTTCATAGTTTCACTTTAATCTGTCATTTTTGACACCGATAGCACTTGTTATATTCATTGTGCATTTTTGAGGAAGGAAATGATTGGTGCATTTTTGTGAAATATATTCAAGTACTTAATGGCCTAAATAACAAACCATCGGCCCTTGTTAACCCTAAAACTTCTCAAAATACACTATAATGTATTCTTAAAACTCATCTCCCCCATTTTAAAATGCAATATTTACCACGATGAACTTACTTATCTGCACTTTCTCTGCTAATACTTCATGTCTCCCGTTACTGAAACAGCATAACACTCCAGTTTTTGTAATGAAATATGATTTTTCTGAAGAATAAAAAGCCAACTTTCATGCACAAAAGTGTGTAATTTTGTATTATCTCATGTTAAAAAATAGATTAGTGATCTATAAAAAAGACCAAATGAATCATTTATTCTCATTAACTTGTAGCACAGCAGCAATTTAAGCCATCATCAGTTCATTTGCATCAGTTTGGATACATTTTATAGACTTAATTTAATTAAATAGTAATAAATAACAGTCCATATTTAGAGCAAAGTGCCTGCCAAAGACTGGTCATCTTTCCAGTTTAAGCAGGTGTTCTTCGAGTGCTTATACAGGTGGGAGGACTGGCTGAAGCGCTTGCCACACTTGGGACAGGGGTAGGGCTTTTCTCCTGTGTGGACACGAATATGCTTCTTGCAGTCAGTCAAGTTCATGAAGGTTTTACAGCAGATTTTGCAGGCATATTTTTTCTCCCCTTCCACCAGTAGCACGTGGTCCTCAGCAGCTGCTTTCTTGCACTTGGAGAGAACATCCTCTGAAGCTCTTGTCAGAGGTGGCCGATCGGCGACGTCCCCCCCAGAGCCATGGGAAAGCTCTGTGCCGGCTTCTGATCCAGGTTGCGTTTTGGGGGCGATTCGACGGAAGGTTGTTGCTCCTGAGCTTTTCCCTGCCCTCGGGGGTTGGACGACAGGGGCTCCCGCACTGAGTGGTGATCTGACGGTGCTCAGGAACCCTGTTAGAGAGCTCTGGGTGGGCTGGAGGATGATGGTGTCACTAAATCCTGGACTCTGAGTTGGGAGAAGCTGCTGCAAGGGGACCGAGGTGACCGGAAAGATAAGTGAAGATGAAGAGTCTGAAGACTGAGCAGTAGAGGTGTTTGCCTCGTCTGACTTTTGATCGTGCTCACCTGCATCTACCAGAGCTGGAGGAGCTTCGCTGGCGGCGGCGGCAGCAGCAGCTGTGGCAGCAGCTGTGAGGCTGGCTAGACTGTCATCTTCTTCCAGAGCTCCCATGACACTTTCAGTGCCGGGATTGAGGAAGCAGGAAAAGGCCAGGTCTGACAGGCTGTCCAGGCCCTCACCATCTGCCGAGTCCTCATCCAAATCTCCAGTTTCTCCCTGCTCCTCGGTGCGAAGATCTGTGCACAGCTCTGACTGTAAAGAGCCAACATTACATGTTGCTGGGCTGGCTGCAACCATCTTCTCGCCACTGAATTGTGCATTCAAATTATCTGTGCAGGCTTCCAGTGGAGACGGAGGAGAATTACTGGTTAACAAATCTGGAGAATATGAGCTTAGATTTTCTTTTTTCACCTCAATCACTGCCATCTGAGGTTTGTCTCCCTCTTCCTCTCCCACCTTTACCTTGACCACACTGTCTCCATCTGTATGTTCACACTTCTCCCACACACCTGCTATGCTGCTATCCGACTGGCTCGGCAGCTGGATTTCCTCTAATTCTCCTTTGGGTGCTTTGTACTTCTTCTCCTCATCATCACCTTGGTTTTCCCAGAGTGTGTCAGTGATCTGCAGGCAACCTGAAAACAACGGAGCTTCTCCTCTCTCCTCATGGCTCACACAGCTCCTGGTAACAATAGGCGAACACTCCTTATAGTTTGATCCAGGAAGTCTGCAGGTTCTCTTCTTGTCACTGAGCCTGTCCTCATGCAGCTTTCTCTTATGCCCCACTATCACCACACAGTCTTCATCCCCACCAGACTGACTCACCTCCTCTCCCATTTCCTCTTTATCGAGGTCCTCTTCCAGGCCTGATCTGACCCGTTGCTGTGAACTGCCTGCTACCTGGGAAGATGGACTTTCCTGCTCCTGCTGCTGCACAGACCTCCAACCTTTAGGCGCAGAGGCAGGGAAGTTTTTCCTGGACAGGTGTATCTTGCAGGCCTTGACCACGGCGTTGAGGTGCAGGTGCGATGCCGCCAGTAACACATCCATCACATTGGAGGTCCCTAGGGACAGAGTGGAGGTGTAAATCATATCGAGCAGGGTGGAGAAAGACTCTGGGGTCACCACCTCCGGATCGAGCTCTATCACATTGGGACCATCTCGACACCTGTCAGCCCCTGAACCTCCAGCCTCATCTGCAGTGTCGCTGGAGGTGAGGAGAGCCCTGAAGTGAGAACTGCATGCTGCCAGGATGGAGCGGTGAGCCTGAAAGGTCTGACCTCCAACCACCACTACACAGTCACACAGCTGAGCTTGGAGGCGCTGGTGGTTGAGCTGCTTGAAAATATGCTGGAAGTGACTTGGAAAGTTCATCACGGCCAATGGAGCTGGTTCTTAAACACTAAGGATATCAGATTATCATCGAGAATCCATCGGGCCGGTCGATCGATAAGAAACCGATCTTATCTCCTCATCCGCTGCGAACAGCCTCTTGGAGCACAGCTCCAGTGTTTAGCAGCGTTATTGTCTGATTCACCGGCTTTTCTAGAGATGTTCTGGAGTATGGGCGGGCCTGGTCCAACGGTAACACGGAGGAACGCGAAGGATCCCGCGTGCGCACAGCTGATGCTCTCCTCACCAAAACGAACCTCAAACTGCAGGCGTGATCACCCTTATGCGGTTGGTAAGCCACACAGCTCACACACAATAGCCCGGTTTAGCGTCCATTGCTGACGCCTCCATCACTTGCAGTCTCACTAGTCCGCAGACTTAAGTAGCAGCGCCCCCACATGGTACGATATAGGAAGTTCGGGCACAAACCAGCCAAAATATTTGATCAAATTTTTTAAATTGTAGCAACAATACAGCAATAATTTATCTTCAGAGAGCCAGAAATAGTTGTATATTATCTATAGTTTCATACTACATACATATTAGTGCTACTAATACGTGCTGTGTATTAAGTATATCTCTCAAATATTAGTTGCTGAAGAAACACTTTTACACTGGCAACATAAACATGGATTGACTTTATTATGACATCTGGAAGAAACTATTAAAGACAAAACATGTATAAACAAAGAGTGACAATGTGTTTTAATAATAATAGTTAAAAAAAGAAAAAGAAAAAAAAGTTTACAAAGTGAAACAAAACTGAATGTGTGTGAGCCGGTTTCTCCACTGCAGTGATGGACAAACGCTGGTAATTTTCCGCTGTGATTTTGTAATGGAACCAGCAGTCTGCTTCTGGACATCCATGCCGTCTCTGATGCAATCAGCTCTCTGTGAATGGATGGAGGAGGAGGAGGAGACCAGCTGCTCCGCTCATATGCTGTCCAGCTTCTTTAACACATACGGCGCTGTAAACACAGACAAACGTCATATAAGCTCAACCAGCACCAGTCCAAATAGATACACAGCTCTCAGGTACAGATGAACAGACACCGTCTTACCTGCTACAGGTAAACAAATTCTTATAGGAAGAGAACAGGAAAGACAGAAGCACGCACCAACACTAACATATACAGTACTGTGCACAAGTATTGAGTGACTAATCCAAATTTGGCATTTTGTGTTCAAATCATTGTCAGTATTTACAGAGGAGGTCAGGAGCTACACAAGTGTCATCTGTAAAACACGGTGGAGGCTTTCAAACTCATTAGAATTGAACTAACTGTGTTTTTCTGTTATATACCCCGTTTCTATGTATGTTTCCACATGTTTCGTTAAATCACTGCACAATTTCCCCCATTTGCCTAGCAATACATAAAGAATAAATGATGACCCTACACTTTTCCACAGTACTGTGTATCAAGCTCAGTACTCCCTGGCACGTGAGGTGTATGTGATTTATAAATACTGTAAACCACAACATAATATACCTGATTGTGGCAACATTTTGATGTGCTCGGGTTACTTCACATGCATGATTATTACAAAGAGAAGGTGAGCAAATGACACAGTTTACTGATAATGAGCTGCATTAGATACCCGTGAGCGGTCTACTCAGCTTTCAATGTCATCTGACGCTACTCACTGGCTCTAAGCAGAGCGACGTAAATAAGGAAGTTTCGTAAAGACAAGATGACATCTTGTCGCATTTTCTTCTTCATCTCCTCCGGGTCCATTTTGGGTCCCAGCCCTTCCAGTTTAAACATTGCTGCTGTAATTCTACTCGGTCTGGTTCGCCTGAAAAATTCACCGTTTCAGGCGCATGGACGAATTAGCTAAAACGGAAATACGCAACACCGGAAATTAAGACGAAATACGGTGCCTACATAGGGACAAACCATACAAAGGAATCAGAACGCGAACGTGTATAGTGGCGCCTTTATTAGACCTTAACAGTTTTATCGTATATTTAGTTAAAATTGGAATAGTTTAGTTATTTTAGTTATTTCTAATTATGTTTTATTTATTATATTATTCTTATGTATGCTCTGCTGGATACTTAAAATAGTCTTATCCAGTGTAATGCAGAAGAATTAATACTCCTCAGGAAATTGTCTTTCTGCTAAAACATAATATCATGTTAAGAAAATAAACTAATAATAATAATAATAATAATAATAATAATAATAATAATAATAATAATAATGTTGGTCTCTCGGGTGTGGTCCACAAGGGTCAATTTGACCCTGTTTTTCGGTGATTAGCTTTAAAAACATTTAATTTAGGAAGTGCATAGATCTTTTTGAGAGTGGCAGCAGCACAGGCTCCGCTTTGGGACCGTTGTTATTTAACTGAGTGATTATGTGTATGATGCCAGGCAAAGTTGTAATTAACTAAATTACCTGAGGCCAGCTGAAATAGCCTACAATAAATCGGGAACCCTTTGGGAACCCGGCCGTCTGGGGCCCCTGGCAAATTTCCTATATAGCACAGCAGTCTATCTGTGCGTGTGGGCTGCTTTTAAAATTAAGATTATTTCAACACACACACACACACACACACACACACACACACACACACACACACACACACACACACACTATTATTATTATTATTATTATTATTATTATTATTATTATTATTATTATTATTATTATATGTTGATTTATTTGACAGTAAATCTAATTTTATGGTTTTGATTTGCTCTATAACTTCTTCACTTAACATACTAACCGAAGAACTTATCAGAAACGCCCAAATGAATCCTTACTGACTACAATGACTATAATAACTCATTTGCTGTAACTAACTGACCTTGTGGAGAAGGGGTGGGATGATCGGGTAGAGGGGGGGGGGGGGGGTCCTCCCGGACAGACAGCGATGGAGGCAGCGAGGGGGTGGAGAAGGAGAGAAAGCGAGAGAGAGAGAGAGAGAGAGAGAGAGAGAGAGACGAGCAGAGAGAGGGGGTGGGTTATTTCTGAGCTCAGGGCCGAGGATTAGGCAGGGAGCAGTCCCAGTACGATGACAGCATCCAGCTTTTAGCCAAACCCCCCGCACACCACATCACCATCATCATCTGGCGCGGGAGGATATTTTCGAGAAACGGATTTCGTCTCGTATAAAATCTCTCGTCTTTTAGTAGAAAAGAGGGGGGAAGCCTAACCACCAATCCCCCCCTCCTTAGACTCCCGGTCTCCCGATCAACCACGAGGTGAGTCCTTTACTTATTTCGCGGCGTTTGCTGTCTGATGAAGGACAGGAGCGCCCGGCTGGTTACGCAGGCGCCGACCGGCACCTTGCGTTCAGACAGCCCTGCCATTTGCACCGATTATCATCTGAATATGAATAATTTAACTCGTGGTCACTTTCCCATCACCCGCGGGCTACACCCGGGACCCTATATTTGACGGAGGTGGCGGAGATTTAAATCCGATTAAGATTACGCTGTAAGGGAAACAACAAAAGAGTGACGTTTCTTCTTCTTCTCTCTTTGTTTAGCCCCCTGGATTGAGGGGCATGGCTGATCAAAGTTAGTGTCTGGCCTGTGAGATGGCAGATATCGATGCTTTTAGGGGCATTCATGATGGGTTTGTGAGAGAGGCGCTGAGGTTAAATCTCACAACCCCCAGTATATTAATATTATATCAACACAATATAATATACAGTTATAGCAAAATCTCAACAAAATAGTGCTCGGTCTATAATTCACCATATTCTCAAACGCATGTGTTATGCATCGGTATTGGAAATCCACGCTGTCGTGTGCGCAGTGAAATCACCGTCACTAGCTACAGATGGGAAATGCACGGACGAAATCCTGGCTGATCAGAGGAGGAGGGGGGTGGGTGGGTAGGGGGGATGCCAGGAGTCTGGGTAGTAAAACACGCACACTATGAATGGGCGTAGGCGATGTGCAGCCAGCCTGAGACAATCGTCTCTTCCGATTTTTTCTTCGCTCGTGTCCTTTGGCCATGCACCGCTCTCCCTGCTCTATTTCTCTCTCACGCTCCCGTGCCGTGTCGGGCATGACAAGCGCAACATAACTAGACCGGAACAATGCGTTTCGCTTGTTCTGGGGCCCTCCGTTTAACGCATGGCGTGATTTAATGTGACCGCTTTGTTGCGACCCAGACGTGTGTAGTAATGCAGCTTCCACTCATTGCTATCTTCTCATTGATATCTTCTTTTCATGCTTCTGTTTGCGGTCCGTATGGCGTTTTGGCGGATCCTAAACATAAAGCTGCTTTCACTCAGCGTGTATACATGTGAGCACGCCGCCTGCGCTCCTGCCAGCGCTGCAGGCTTTGTGCTATGACTCAGGGATGTATGCTGAAGCATGTGATGGGAATTGCTGCTCTGAGGTCACTCCGCCAGAGAAGAAAAGCGACGGGCAGAACTTGCACATCAGGAAAGACTTGGCTGCATTATCCTCGATCTTCTCTGCTGACTGCTCCTCTGCCCCACTTAACCCTTGTATGGTGTTCGGGTCTGTGAGACCCGTGTTCAGTTTTTTTCAAAAGAAAAATTAAACAATTAATTATTTTTTCACGTGTAAATGTGTTGTGTCTTTCCACTCACTCCACTTGATTATAACTGATTTATTTATAACATTTTATATAAAAGAAAAACGAGAAGCACATTAATTCATAAATGTGATCTAACAAAGGTAAAGGGAAAAAATTAACCATGTTTGCTGTTCATATGTCTTGTAATCGGGATGAAGTAAACATCTGTTGAGTAATTTAACATAAAATTGTTTGATAGTGTTAATTTGGAAAGCCAAAACTCTAGCGGGTCCACCAGACCCATGAACACTGGCTGAGTAACAAAAATACGAACACCACACAAGGGTTAACCAGAGCCAGTCTACCATCCTCTCCCTCTCTCTTCATCTTTAGTCTCAGCTCCATGTCTCCGGGGCAGACTGTGCTGCTGCTGAGCTGGTGTTTGGCTGCTCCTGCTCCCAATACGCTGACCAGTACGACCTGCTCAAGAATTCATCTTCAGTTCATGTTATTATAAAGAGGAAGATTTCCGCTAATTAGTAGTCACGGGTTGCCTAATGTGATTGTAGAGGCTGTTTCTGGTGGATATATGAAGGACTATATCCATGCATCATGGGTTTATTATTGAGTATTTTACACCTGTTTCTTCCTAGAGCTGTCGCCAGAGGAAACAGGAGACGTGACCTCATTCATGTGACAGCTCTCTGGTGATGCCACCACTGACTGGCAGTGGTATCTTAATGTAGGCCAACCCCCCATTTCTGTGAACATATAGCAAAAGACTTTGAGAATGAAAAGAATTTTCCTTAAAAGCCCAAGCAAATCATCGGCTCCTAATAATCAGGTTTTCTGTTCTTAGCTGTGATATGAAATATTGAAAGCCTGCTGTATCTGCGTTATTACAGAACCCGGGCATTATTATAGCTTGTAGCAAACAGACTGAACTCTTATTGCTTTTACTTAAAGATAAGACTTGTATTGTGTTCCGGATCACCGACTTGAAGGAAATTGACTCAGACAGCAAAAGAAAAAAAGTGTTGCAGAAATTCCAGACTTGCTACATCTATCACCCTGGTATATCCAAAAGCTTTCCTCAGACATCAGACATCTCCTCTCTTTTTATGTCTGTCTGCATGTTTCCTTCTCTTTAGAACCATGAGAACCATTGATATAGATCTGTGACACAACACAACGTACCCATTATTTAATAGTGCACAGGGGAGCTCAAGCCTTGCCAGGTCGCTGATGAAAGGGGGAATGAAACAAGCGGTGCACGGTGAGCTCGGTCTCCATAATGCTAATGGAATGAGCTGACAGACGGAATGAGAAACAGAAGATGGGATTATGTCTGGAAGACAGGTTGCAGTAACAAACAACCAGCAAAACACAACATGCCGTGAAGTTAAACAAGCAAACAAGCTGTTCCTTTTAAAATCGACCTTATCAGTGATTTTATTCCTTCTTATTCTTTGCAATTGCATAGCATGGACCACTGCCACATGCCGCATCATATAAGGAAAACACGCAACCTCCACCAATAGAAAGTCAACAAAAACCCCTACAGCTAGCTTTGGTGATGTTTCTACTTAATTTTATGGCAGACCATCACCTGGAAATTTTGTACAGCATTTTATGCTGGCATGCTTAGTGGATGTTGAATCTAAATATTTAATGGGCACAAGAAAGCATCAGCCTCATGGTAGCCCTAAACAAAAAGTCAGAGATTCTCCAGAGTCAGCTGGATTCATCATCCATGCGCCTCAAGAGTCTCCCCCAAATTCTGTGGTAATATTTGTAGACATACACATCATGGTGCCCACGGAGCCACAGCCAATCTGGCTAAAAATACAAGACTATGTAGGGGCGTCTCACAGGTTTGGTGGTTTGATCTCTGCCTCCTGCTACTTTGTATCCTTTTACTGGATATCAAAGCACCTCTAAAAACCTCTTCCAATCTATGTATGTATGTGTAATACCATATAAATACACACGCTTTAACTCTTTACCCCCTGAAAGTCTATTAAGAGCAACACTTGAAATGCTTTTCTGAACTGAGCAGCTTCTGTCATATTTCAGGCCTGCTTATAGAAGAAAATTACTGGGTGTGTATCAGAAATTAGTGAGGGTGGTCTCTACCTCTGCAGCTAACCTCGGAAAAGGCCGGAAACTGTCCTAATGGCAGTCAAACCACAGCTTTATTGATATATACTGAGGTGTCAAAAGCTGTCATTAAGGGTGCGGGGAAGGTCGTCAAATGTCGTCTTTATGGAGAAAAGAGTTAATGAAAAGCATCTGATGATTCATCATGGAGTCGCTTTTTAATTACTTTAACCAAAGTTGAACATTATTTTAGACACGGTCCATTTTAAGTTCTGTGGTTATACAACATCCACATATTGAGCTTCTTACACGAAGCGACTTACAGTTCCTTACTTACACGCATAGAGCTACAGTGAGCACTCAAAAGCGTCTTTTTATTTAGACATTCATTAGCAAATTTAATGAAATAATCAACTTTTTTTGACTTTCTAAGAACACATTGTGAGCGTTTCCCCACCTTATATATAAGCAGTCAAGCATTTATTTACTTTATTTTTAAAGTCCTTCAGTATGAGTAAAGCAGGGCTGCCCAATCCCAGTCCTCGAGAGCTACTATCCTGCAGCTTTTAGATGCATCCCTAATCCAACACAGCTGAATCAAATGGTTTGATTACCTCTTCAGCATGCCATCGTGTTTGGCAAAGGCCTGATAACAAGCCATTCATTTGATTCGGGTGTGTGGGAACAAGGATGCATCTAAAAGCTGCAGGACGGTAGCTCTCGAGGACCGGGATTGGGCACCCCTGGAGTAAAGTATCTTGTTGCACTAAGTAAAAGACAAAGAACAAATCCTGCACTCTGACTGACTCTGGGGGGTTGTGTTGTCTGCTCTGCTTGTTGTTCTTCACGTTTACAACTTTGCATTTATGAAATCTGAATCATTTCAGCTGTCTCACATTAAATCCCCCCCCCCAAACACCACCACCACCACCTCCTCCAGTCCTCCAAGTATTGAAACACGCAGTATTTTCTGCCAAGCGTGCTGCTGTTGGACTGAATGTTCCCTGAAGTCTGTGTCCAACTTTATTGGCAACAACTGTGAGCCAAAATGAAATGTGGAGTTGCTGAACCAACCCCTGCTGCCGCTGTCCTGCACCTCATGCGGTGCAGCTGTATTCGGCGTGTCGTGCTCGGCTTGGGAAGGGGGTTGGGGTGCGTATGTGTGCACGGGACAGATTGGGAACAAGATGTCCAAAACACCCAACCGGTCCTTTCTAAATAAAATCTGTTGTCGAGTCAGTGGATTCATGCCCTGATGCGACTTCTCTGTGCCACGTTCAGGTTTTTCTGTACCGACGTGGTTTAGCCCAGCAGTGCTAATTGGGCTTAAAACCATTTTCTCTTCAGCTGACTGCACAGGAACTGCCCGTTCAGTACCACCTCTCAGCCCCCCTGAGGATAGAGTCCAGAAGCCCAATTCTATGAACTGCATGCGTCCTCAAACTGGGATTAAATAACTGGCTGTTTTGTCAGCGACAGAGAGACATTGTGTGAGGAAAATGAGCAGACGGGGGAGGGATTGTCTTAGAGAAATCAGACACAGACAAAAGAGAGAGAAAAAAAGAGGGAAGACAGACTTTATTACCTAACAGCATTCTTCTACGTTCGCCATGTAAAGTGAAGGCTGGTGTAGGGGTGAGAAGGTGAAGGGAAAAAGAGGAGGGAGACTGAGTGAAAGGCCAGGCAGGCTCTGAGGCTTACTGATGAGTTGTTTGCATGGTGAGCTCGGGGATTTCAGGACGTGACAGTGCAGGATGGCATTTAAGATTCACTATTGATTCAGAGAGAGATTAAGGAGCAGACCCGTCACCGTCTTCCACTGTGCTGGGTTTGGATAAAAAATGAAGATGCTGGCACATATTGAGAAAACTGAAGCGATCTCTCACAGTCAGAGAGGAGGGTTCTACCAACGCTACAGGTCTGAGTGTTGTCTATCTGTTTGTTAACAGCTCCTTCTGTCTCACTGTTTGCTCTCAAACGGTGGTAAAAAACCTCGCCTTCACTTGACCACCCTTTCGCCCGCTCCTCCTGATGAACGGACTCTGTCACCTTCCACTTTTTCTTCTTTATTTCCCCGTCCTCTCCAGCAGCTTTCTCCTTTCATTTCTTTTGGCGTTGCCCTCTTCACCCTTTTTAAAACTCTCCCCCTTTTCTTTTCCCTCTTCAATATCCTGTCCTTTCTTTCTTTTCTTTGCCCTGACCAATTCTCTTTCTGTATCCCTGCCCCTTTTCTCAGCCCCCTTAGAGCCACACCCCCCGCGCTCCTTTCTCCCCCTGCTTCCAACCCCCATTCGCCCTCTCTCCTTCTGTGCTCACTCTTCTTCTCCTGGCCTGTGTTGGCAAAGTGGCAGAAGGAGGCGGTTGGAGGCTGAGCTAGCTGCATTAGCCCCATACATTATTCATGTGCCCTGCAGTCTGTGTGGGTCCAGGTCCTCCTCTGCCTTGTCTGAGGGACACATGGGCCTCGTGAAAGAGCTCTGTGTGTGGGACACAGGGCCCGATGGAGGAGCTACATGATGGGACTATCAGCTCCTTGATTTCTGCTCCCTCTTGTAGAAGAAAGCAACAAAGAATGAGCGTTTACATCATAGATCAACATTCAAGTGCAGAATAAAGTGGTTTCCTTAGATGAGAGCAAGAATGTTTATCCAGTGTTTTCTCCTAATTCAAATTTCTCCTTGTACACATCAAAGCCCTTCATTTCCACTGAAAACCAGAGTCTGGCTTAGGTTTCCAACATATCTGCCCTGATGTTCACATGAAAGACTTGTCCCCTTTTAATATCGGCCAAGATCGCTGTTTGCCTGGCAGTGGTTCTCTCTCCAGCTCATCGGGATTCACAGGCTGTCCTCTCTGCTTTTAGAGCACACCCAGTTAACTGAACTGTTAACTGAACTGGGCTGTATGAAATTTTAATTTAGACAACCAGACGGAGATGGAGTGCCTCCTCTCTCCATCGCCATGAGCTTTTGAGGCTGTGGAGGAGCAGTGGATGAGAGCGAGAGAGCCTCTGGGACTAGAGGAGGAGCCTTTTTGGAAAACCACAACCAGATACTTGTTTCATGCTCACATCTGCTTTGCCTGACACACTTATGTGTTAACAAGAAAGTATACTGACTACTTGATTAGAATTCACTTTCTTTTAATGAACAGGTTAAAAAATTGAGCTAATAGAGGTTAATCAGTCCCAGAAACCGGTTGTTTCCTGCTTCATTCTAATTATAAACTTGTCACGTGGATGTGTTTTGACAGGTTTTCCTGATAGTGTTCTGCTCTGCACAGGTGGTGTAGCTCCAGATTGGCATCGGCCCTGATGATCGCAACAACCCCTCTCCACCTCTTTTCAACCTACCCAGAGCTGATGTCTCAGAGGGCGAGGGGGTATGTTTGTTCCGGAGTCTTGAAGAGACAAGCTACATCACGGTGAGTCACGCACTCTCTGAGTCTTCAGTGAAAATGTGAAACACCGGGCTGTTTGCTTTCTCTCCTTTTTTCGAGAACTATGAGGGAAGTGCAGTCACAGTGTATTTCCTCTTGGATCTGCTAGACTAGCTTTACTAGTAAAGCTGCAAATGTGAGCTGCAGTTGATGATGGCCAAGATAGTAAACTCGTTGCTCCAGTGCTTAGGTTGTGTACAGTATGTATATAAAAAGTGCTGCCCACAGAGACTGTCACTGGAGATGACTACCTGACTCTGCAAGGGCAATGAAGGTGAGAGAAAGAGGGAGAAAATGACAGACAGAAGAGAGGAAGAATCATCTCACCCAGCACTTGAACGTGCACGTATTTGCCCATCCATACACCTGCACGTTTAACACATAGTGAATGTTTCTTCCAGTGATCAAAGGGGGAGCAGATGTAATACTAAGTGCACTTGGTTCCTCGTGTGCATTTGTCTACTACCTACTCTCACTCAGTCTTCTTCATCCATGTTTAGCTGGCTCTATCCGGATAAGCAGGAGGTGCTAAAGTGACACCCTGACCAGTGCGGGCTTGTGCAGAGCGAGTACCTCTAATCCTCTTAAAGGACAAACCTACACTGCATGTTTTACTACCATTAAGGAGGGCTAGTCAGCGCTGGCCTCCATTCAGCAGAGACACTGAAGCAGAGGTGGGTGAATGTGAAGAAAAAGACAAATTCTATCCCATAGATGTACTTTTACACACAGTAGTAGTGCTTAATATCTACCGTTTACAGCACAACATGCATTGTTTTTACATAACTCAGAAGTACTGTGAGGTAATTCCTACTTTAATGACTCATCCTTCCTCATTTATTGGACACAGGCATGTTTTTAAAATGCTAGGAACAAGTGTGGCAGACGGCCAGAGCCCTGCCTCTTTTAAGCTCTTCACAGAACTGTTGGCATGCAGCAGTTTGATCCATATTTCCGAAGGCCGGTCAGACCGAGCACTTGGATTGGTTTCCCCCAGGCCAAGGTATGGATCATTAAGTTTCAGGAGGGCATTCATCATCGTTAGCCAAACAGATCAGATCTAGGTCACTGCTTTTCCCGTCCCTGCCAAATTTTCCCCTTTGTTTTCCCTCTTTCAGTGGGTGAAACCGCCCAGCATGGCCACAAACAGCAGATGAAGTATATCACGAGGGAGTATCTGCTGAAAACAAAACTCAGCATAACTTAATTCCCCTTCATGCCGCAAATAAAGGCTGTCAAGTAATTATCAGGCGCTCTACAAGCCTCTTCCAGCTGCAGAGTATTGATTGGCTGAAAGAAACAAAACCCTTTTGAGGGGCGTAGTAAGTCTTGAGATTTGGTTTGCGTTCAGTCGAACTCCCCAGGGTTAAAATGAGCCCTCCATCGCTCTTTATGTCCTCACCACTGCCTTGTTTAAGGGGCAAGCTCAGCAGAAAATGTACAGCTGCAGAGTGGTGGTGTTGTGAACGTTCATACTGAGGCATACTTGTGAGTCCTTTTATTGTGTGATGATGCAGTTGTTGTTGTTTTTGAGAATCAGGTCATTTCGCCATGTTTTGCTGCTCATGCTGACTAAACTCCACCCCTTTCTCTCACAGCCTTTTTTTTTTTTTGCTTTCTGCTCACACATCTGATTATTCATAGTGTTCGAGGCAGGCTGCATGCGGTGCATATAAAAAAGGGCCTAGATGCAAATGTAGCTGGAGCACAATTCTCGCACTGATTGCACAGTCCAAAAAAGACAGAACTGAGCTCTGAGCTCAGTTTCATTTATTCCAACCAAATCCTTTCATCTTCCTCCCACGTTTCCCTGTTCCTCTGCGTGTTCATGCACTTTTCTCTCTTTGTCGCTTCAGATAAATGGAGGAGCAGGAGCGATGCAGGAGCAGGTCTCCGGCTCGGAGGGCCAGTCGGGTGCAGCAGGTGGTGGGGACAATAATACGACGCACTCGAGAGTCTCTTAGCAGGTACGGAATTAAAAGGAGTCTGAGCTGAGGGGGAAGATGTTTTTGTGGTGAAATCAGTGCAAAGGTGTTTAGAGGGTGGATTTTGATGGGAAGAAACTGAGTATGACAGAGTTTTAAAAAAATATATGCTTATATGCTAAAAACAACTAAACAATGTGTAAAGAGTGGAAGAGGAACTTTAAGCACGTCTAAGCCTGGTGCCAGATTCTTGAGTGACACAAAAATGAAAAATGTGGGAAGTGCAGGTGTGTATTTGTTCAGCATGCTGAGGAAATTTACTGACTCATTGTGAGTTAGCAATAGCTAAAAAAAAAGGGTAAACAGCACGTGGAAAACAAAAAGAGGCAAAAACTGAAGAAGAAGCTGCCTTTCTCAACCTGTTATGGACGCACTAAGACACAAACACAAACCAAACCTCCTCCCTACACCCACACACTGAGCCACATAGCTAAGTACATATTCAAACCCGAACTGCCTGACTGTCCCTCTCTCATACACAAACTTGTCCCACAGCAAACCACAAATATGTTTTCAAGAATCCTTCATATTTGGCTGTCCGCTAAGACTCATTCTCAGCAATGAACGCGTTGCTGAGAAATCCCAGTAAACTTCCTCCTGGGAATTCCTGGCGAGAAGCATATTCGTAATCGTCCCCGAGGGGAATTTCGGTTCACAAATAGTTGTCATCACTGTCATCGCACATCATAAATAAACGACAAGCATACATTAAATGCAATCATGAAGAGAGCTGCAAATGCACTGAAAGTCCGCAGTTAAAAACTGTGTACTACCCTGGCCTGCAGCTTGTTTAGCAATCCAACAGCTGACAGAACAAATGATCTCATATATTTATTTGCTTTAGTCCTCCCCAGCCTTCTCATATGACTTGTGTTGAAGCTTTGCATAAAGAGGGTGTTGAAGGCCTGCCAGAGAGACCCTTGCCCTGTGACGGGGTCTTAGTTACCAAAACACAGCGAAGATCTATCAAGTTGGTGCAAATGATCTTTCACAATATTCTCCCGGCCTGTTTTTGTTAATCATGTTGAGGTTGTAAAACGCACAGATCACACCAAAACCTAAACCGATTCAATAAAAGTGTCAATGTCTGATGTGCCTTTGTGAAAACGTCAGACATTTTTTCATTCAAAAGTAAACCTATTTCCAGGGTGCATTCAAGCCAAGGATGTATGTTAATCTGTTGGTGTCATTTAATTAGTGTTAATAACAGATACAGCTTCTGAAAGGTGATTATATGATACTTTTCTCTAATTAGTTATAAATTAAGTGTATTTAATAATAGTGAACAGACAACAACATGTCACCTTGAATTCTATATCATTTTGAGATTCACTTTGGTTCATTTTGACCTTCCATTGCCTTGAAAATGTTCAAGGTTAAAGGTTCAAGGTAAATGTACACCACAGTAGTTATTGTGACTTGAATAAATGCTGTTATTTTACACCAGTAAAGTGAACTTAGCATGCTTTTCCATTATCTTTGGTTATATATATCCTCTTATGATGGTTAATGTTCATTTAGACAAGTTTCTAAATAAAGAGGTTAAATAGAGAGTATTCCTGACCTGAATGATCAAAACACTCGATTTTAGAAAGTTTCTTTCTACTGCAGCTCTCGGTGTGGGTGTAGCAATCCCACTTTTGTGAGGAACAGCCAATCAGAAGAAAGTTGACTTAACTGTAGAGAAGCTAAAATAAGTTGTCTTCAGACAGTGAGTGAAATGAGAGGCTGCATATGGCCTAAAATATATACAAGCTGTCTGAACTGTGGAGCCGGAAATACTGTGTGACACCGCAGAGAAGGTTCGCTTTACAGGATTTCTGTGCTACGTTTTAATCAGCAGTCACTGTGGAACAAATAAGAAACGTGATCTGGAAGAGCAAAGAGTAAACTTTCTCCTCTTTGAATACACTACTTGAATACATAGTATCTCTTCATGGCTGTCGTCGCCTCCAGTTGGATAACCCATCACCCTGTCTGACTTCCTCAGAGAGCGGTTGCTAGGCGATGGGAGGTCGCAGCGCTCCAACAGTCTGTCCAATCAGAACTTCCAGGCCAAGCTGACATTGCAGATTACCAGGGACCCGGTCCTGGACAGCAGCACTGGACATGGCTTCACCCTCACCACAAACGCACCCCTGCTGGTCAGGGACATCGCCACAGGTACATCGGCCGTGCAGTGGCTGTGAGTTAGCGTTACCAAATTGCCACCTGCTTTATGCAATTTTCGCTGCATGCAGCAAGCATATTTACACTTTACCACTCTCTCTCTATCTCTCTCACACACACATAACACGCACACACACATTCCTGGCATTCAGGCCCCGGGGCACGGTGCCAGAGAAGCCACGAAAACAACAGAGCCACCTGCTCATCCTTTCTAAATTCAATCACTTTTCATTTATGCAACTTTGATGGGGGATAGAGAGACTGATAAAGAGAGACAGAGTGCAGGGGGGAGAGAGGGAGAGATGCTGATCCATTACTTTATGTCTATCCTGTAAAATAAGCTGATAAATGCAGTGAGGAGGGTCCCACCCTGCCACTAGCGCTGTAGCTGCTGCCAAGGAAAAGGAGAGACGAATGAGATAGGGAGAGTGAAGTGATAACAGAAGACAAGATTTAATTGAGAGAGAAGATGCCAGCAGGAAGACCCAGAGGGAAATACACAACCAAAGTGCAAACATGGCTAAAGAAAGCAAAGTAATGAGCGTGAAAGTGTACAGAAAGTAGAGAGGGGATGAACAGTTGGTGACACTTAGGGATTGGGAATAGTCAGAGAGGCCATGTTGGTAGATGCTGAAGGAAAGTGAAGGATGATGAAGTAGGGTAGAAAGAGGAAGAGGAGGAATCGCTATTATGAAAGCTTAACAGGAGGGGACTTTGGCTTTTGGGTGTGTGTGTTTATGTGCAAAAGCTTGCCATGCTGTACGGCTTGCCTTCAGTGGGTCACAAATCAGGGACAGACGGGGCTTTGCCAGGCAGACTGGGTGTGTGAAAATTTGTGGGTGCATGTGTTTACGTGCACAGATGCTCAGCGTGTCTGTGTGCTTGTGTGTTAGAGTAAGCTGAAACTGCTGTGCCTCAGTCGTGCTCGCTTGCCTGAAGACAAATGAGTATAAATAGCTACAGAAAGCAGAGCCGAGCCGGGCTGGAAGACACCCAGAATAACCTTAACCCTTCACGTCCCGGAGAGCTCAGCCGAACGCTGTTGAGTCAGCCATATTGAACAAGCACGTGTGTCATTCTGTGTGTGTGTGTGTGTGTGTGTGTGTGTGTGTGTGTGTGTGTGTGTGTGTGTGTGTGTGTGTGTGTGTGTGTGCGTGTGTGTTTCCCTTTGTCTCCACGTACGCAGCTGTGGGTTTTTTTGTTTTATGCAAGCACTCACTCTTTTCATTGTGTGAATTTGTGCATCTGTGTGTGTGTGTTGATGGGAATGCGTGTGTTTAGGAAGTCCTGCAGATGGGATACTATTCCCAGGGGACCAGGTGCTGCAGATTAATGATACAGCGATGGAGGATTTGAGTGAAGAGCAGGTGGAAAATGTCTTAAGGTGAGGAGATCCATCTATCTACAGTTGTGGTCAGAAGTTTCCATGCACTCATCATGGGCATGAATCTCAGGGTAATTTGGGGCTTTTAATATTTTATTTGAACTTTTCTTTTTCCAGGGTTGAATTAATGCCTTTAAAGACTTTTGAAAGCAAGAATTGGGTGCAAAAAATCGAATTTATTTTCCATTTTTCTAAATCACACAGGATCAGTGGTATCCACACAGGCTCAAATATATAGCCCAACTAATATTTGGTTAAATGTCCCTTCTGCAACTTGTACTTCAACGAGATGCTTTAGGTATCAATCCACAATCTTCTGGCATGATTCTGGATATTTGACCAGTCTTTTTGGTAGAGTTAATATAAATGATCTGGTTTCCCTTCCAAAACTACTTTTGAAGTGTTTGGCTTGTCTATGTGGGAAGCTGCCTCTTTCTTGGTCGCCACCCTCTCAGTTCAAGGTGTTTCAGCAGTTATCAGTTCAAGATTGAGCCTTGGGTCTTGGGTTTTTCCTGAACATCCTCACCAATTTCCTCTTGTTTGAGAGGGACAGTTTGGGTCTTCTTCCAGAACAAAGTGGTGACACATCTCAATAATTTGTACTTATGATCGATGATTGTTTAGAAATCTTTCCAGCTTGTGTAAATCTCAAATTCTCCTTCTTAGAAAACTGTAGATTTAAGGGACTGTATGTATATAATTCAGCCTGTATGTGTACTTTCGATTATGTGTAAATTAGAGAAAATTCAAAATAAATTCTATTCTCGTTTTTCACAGTCATTAAAGAAATCAATGACAATTATTTCAGTTGTTTTCTGGGATTTTGACGCTGATTCATGTGTGACTGCGGGTGTAGAAGGCTTAGTGAGTTAGCGGTAGAGGTCAGAGCAGAAGATGCTGACTTAATAGCTGAGCAGAAAGGTTATGATCCCTCCTCCGTCTGTGTGAATGAATGCTTCTTCTCTGTGTTCAGGAACTTGGAGGATTGTATCAATGTGACTATCCTGCGGCACATGACAGTGAGTACAAAGAAGACATTAATGAGCTCCTCACTACACAGTCTGTATGCCATCGCTCATTTAAACATAAGCTGTCTGTGTGCTCCCAAGCATGTGACTCTTAGCTTGCCTCTTCTGACTGGATTAAGCACTTTACATTGTGCTGTGATGTATGTATCGACCGTCTGAGTACAGCTCTGAATGTTTGCATTTTAAAGCCTGCTGGCGTCAGTGTTACTCATGTGTGTCTTAGCCCATGCTTCATCCTTCATGTACAGTAATGGTGCTGATGTGTGTGTGTGCTACAGAATCCCAAGTCATCCATTATGTCAGCAGAGAAGAGAGCTCGTCTGAGGAGTAATCCAGTTAAAGTGCGCTTTGCAGAGGAGGTGGTGGTCAATGGGCACACTCAGGTGAGAAAACCTTATCTGATACAGAAGGAGGCTGCCAAACAAAAAACAAGCATTTACTATAAGGCTACAAGCAGCAGTCAATTCACAGTCTTCCACATAATGAAATATTCTTCATTAGGGCTTATGGGCTAACATTTCTTGCAATCATTTAATATTTGATCTTTTCTCATCTGATATCGATTATGTCTGACCACATCTCTCACTTCTTTCCACCAGGGAAACTCTCTTCTCTTCCTGCCCAATGTTCTGAAAGTCTATTTAGAGAACGGACAGACCAAGGCTTTCAAGTTCGACAACAACACCACCGTCAAGGTATGTAATAAACAGGATTACCGGCCTAGTTAGAAAGTTTTACCCGAAAAGAGCATTTAGAGCTTTTACTTGGTGGCTTCATTGAGTGGCTCCATCGTATAGTACGTTACACGTTCGCCTAACCAGCAAAAGGGGGTGTGATCCTGGGGCAGGAGGAATGGGGCAAATCCATCCAGGGTTATGTTAGAAATGGCCATATCAAACACGCAAAATTACCTGCTCTGGAAGCCCTCGTGAATAGGAGAACAGCTGAAAGTAGCTCGCTCATCGGCCTGATGGACTTGTTTATCTTTTGATAGATATAGTAACTAAGTGACCCAAGAGATGCCTACATCATTCATGGTTGACATTTTTATTACATAACAGCAGTGTGCCCCAGTAATAAGAAGCCTGACAACAGCTATTTTTAGCGTAGTCTTGAGAAATAGTTCTTCTGGGTTTATAAAGGTCTTTCAAAGTTTACCTTTGGACTTTTTCACTCATATTCAGTCTAGTCCTTGTGTCTTTACACACAACAGAAAATTTGGAATAGACCAATTTCAAATTTGAATTTCAATCTATGAGAAGATAACACAGTTTGACTGGCATAAAATAGTATTTTTGCACCAACAAAAAAAACAATTAGCCAAAACCAAGGCATATCTCACCATGGTGTGCAGTGTGCCCTTAAAGAAACTGAGGAAACAGGGTCTTAATCTACTCTTCACTGTAGCCTCATCAGAAATGGTCTCAGTAGAAGGATGGCCTCCCCAGAGCGTGGACCTCAACAATATTGAAGCAGTGAGGGATCATTTTGACAGAAAACTGAGTAAAATGAAGCCAACATCCAAAGAACAGCTTTGAATGTTTTTCAAGGAGCCTGGAGAACTGAAGACTACTTAAACAAATTACAGGAAGGCCTACCTAAGAGATTTCAGGCTATGGTGAAGAATAAGGGTGGTCACACCAAATACTGACTTTCAAGCTCATTAGAACTGTATAAACTCTATTGTTGCCCTATATATGGTATGTTTCATGTATGTTTGCATACATAACAATAAATTGCTGCACCTACTTACCATTTTCCTTGCAACATATAAAGAAATGACTCAAGACGGTCCTCTTATGAGCCAATAAAAAGCCCACACAGTTTCTTAAAACCACCACGAGACTGAGCACACAGGTGAATGTAGCTGTGAGATGCTTGGTAGGACCAGGTGGGACTATTTTGAAATTAAGTGCACCAGAAGCTAAGGTATGATTTCCCCCAAAGGTGTCACAGTGTGGGTTGGCTATAACAGTTGTAGTTCATTGGGAGATACTGTTTCTGAAAAAGAAAATTATGAAAAGGTCAGTAAGTCACCATCAGTAGGTACATGCTTCTGTCTTTATGAGCAGGGTATTATTTTTACAGCAGCTTTTGTATTTCTGTTTGTTTTCCCAGCTGAAGCAAATCTGAGACAGGGAATCAGCTTTGTCCCTTTGCCCTCAGTGGAGTGGGACGAAACATGTTTGTCTAAGAGGTGTTGGTTTTTTTGTCATTCCAGGACATTGTTCTGACTCTGAAGGATAAGCTGTCCATCCGGGCCATCGAGTACTTCGCCCTGGTGCTAGAGCAACAGTACAGCATCACCAAACTGCTGCTACTGCATGAAGATGAGCTCATTCAGAGGGTGAAGGAAAAGAATCCATGTGGAGATATCTCATAGATATGTATGAAGATTAAATGCTACAACTTTCCACCTCTATCTTTTGTCTTCACCAGGTGGTGCAAAAGAAAGACTCCCACGATTACAGGTGTCTGTTCAGGGTTTGTTTCATCCCCAGAGACCCAGGAGACCTACTGCAGGATGACCCCTCTGCCTTTGAGTACTTCTTTTTACAGGTCAGAGAAGCTCCTTTATTTGTTGTCACCATTACGGTCATGCATTGTTTATCTCAGAGACTTTTGCTCTGAATTATTTCGCAATTAGACTTTGGTCCTTTCTCTGCGTATGTACAGAAAATAAAACTTTGTACCCACTTTATGCTGAGTGTGCTCTGAAATTCTTCGAAAATATTGCAAAAGTAGCTCTGAAGTCAACCTGCAGCCCCTCCTTATAGCTTCATGGCCTTATCCCTATAACACGTTGCTCACATTCTTTAGTCCTTCTTTTGTACAAAGCAGTTACATACTTGCTCTGATGATGCTAAGTCTTGATATTGTTACATGTGGCCTGTGCGTGTTTTTGTTGCTCACTAAAGCAGTGGAGAGTGCCGCTTATGTCATGCCAATTTACTGTTTCATTGTCTTCGCCGATTGTGTTTTCCCTGTCAGTGTCAGGTCGCTGGTTTACTTACAGATATGCTGATGAGCTACGTGCTTTGCAATGTCTGACATGCAGAGTATGCTGGGACAAAAATCAGGTCACTGTAAGGTGCGTGTGTATTATGTAATACTAAAACTGTGATTCTTTCTGCCTGCAGAGTGTTGGCGATGTGCTACGGGAGCGTTTCGCGGTGGAGATGAAGTGCAACACTGCACTCCGCCTGGCAGCCCTGCACATGCATGAGAGACTAGATAGTTGTGGACAGACCAGAACCTCAGTCAAGAGTATTACGTGAGTCATACGCGTGGGAGAGTTTCCGTTTAGGGGTCACACTAGTAGGACACTGTAATTGTGGTACTTCTCATTATAGGTTTTGAGTAATAGGGCCTTGACATTTTTTCACTGCTGCAATTACTGTGATTTGTCTAGGATGAGGCAGCTCACTAAATGCCTAATCTATTAATGTGATGGGAGAGGTTTAGTGGGTGTGTGGAGGATATTTGCCCCATTACTTGAGAGTGGAAGTGTCTCAAAATGCAAAGCAAACATCCATTTTTTCTAAGGATTGCGGCCTGGTTGTCATACATTGTTGTACATTGTATATATTGTAGTACAGAGCAGTTATCTGTACATTTCTATACTTATCCCACAAGTTATAATTGTGAAGACAACTTGCAATTAATGGGGCTGAAAGCTGAACTATGACTGTTTAGTAATATCTACTGGTAGTTTTTTTTTTTTTTTTTGGTTTGTTTTTTTAAAGAAATAAAGCTCAGTGAAATTTCTGAATTTAACTTCCGATATTAAGTGTATCTTTGTCCTTACATTACAACCTCTTTTCACTTTTCATGCATTTCTTTGTAACATTTTATTCACTGAGTACTTTCATGCCTCTGCAAATGTGGCGTTGACAGGAAGGAGTTCGGCTTGGACAGCTTCATCTCTCCTACGCTGCTGGGCAACATGAGAGAGAAGGACCTGAGGAAAGCCATTAGCTACCACCTCAAAAAGATCCAGTCCCTGCTAGAGCCACGCCAGAAGGTAAATGGATAAGTGGAAGGAAAATGTGAGAGGTGTAAAGAGACACATAGTGACAGCAGTGACTTCAGGCTACGTTTTAGCTGAGATGTATGAGGACTGCTAATCTTCCTAAGGTTTAAAGCGGTATATGGAAGAACAGCAGCTTGGAGGAAAAATAGATGTTGAGTAGGAGGCTAATTAAAAAGGTGAATAGTCAGTATCAGGCTTGGGTAATGCCACCCACCGCCTTTTTTGTCTGTCTTGCTCATACTGTATATCTTCTCTGTGGTGTTATAGGTAATATCTGCCAATCAGGCTCGTTTGGCCTACCTCACTCAGCTGGGAGAGCTCATTTCTTATGGGGGACGGTCGTACACAGCCACAATGATGGTAAGGGCTAAAGGCCTCATGTAAATTGGTGGATCCATTTGCTAAACGATGGAAATTGCAACCAATTAAAATGACTGCAACACTTATTTCCTTTCTTCCTTCTCCTTCCAGCTTCAGGACAGGGAAGTGCTGGTCACGCTGCTGGTGGGAGCCAAGTATGGGATGAGTCAGGTCATCAACCACAAGCTCAACGTGATCTCTACGCTGGTCGAGTTCAGCAGCATCAGCCGAGTGGAGCTGCTCACGGAGTCGGACAAAGTCAGCTTGCTGCGCATCTCGCTGCATGACATGAAGGTGAGGGGGCCTTAGGTGGGATATACATGTTCATCGAGTTGCAAGGCTGTATTATTCGTAAACATATAGACGTGGCACAGATGTTCATTCACCACACTATATTCATGAACATGACACTAAATATAGGTCAAGCATTCTTTCTCTACTATACATGCGATATATAACAGTATACAGCCTAAGGCTAGCTATATATAATGTTAATTCATGAATGCAAAGGTGACTGTCTCTCCTTCTTTCTCCCACTCCATCGCTTTCCCCCTCTTACCCTTTGGCTTTAAACACTACTACTTTACCTTTTTTCTGCAATACCCTCCCCCTCTCAGCCATTTGCCTTACTGATGGACTCTCTGGCAGCCAAAGACTTAGGGTGTCTGCTGGGAGGCTACTGCAAACTCCTGGTGGATCCCAATGTCAACGTCTTCCGTCTGGGGCGCCCAAAAGTGAGGGTGCACCGGATTCCTGCTGAAGAAGGTGTGTGTGGGAGGTTCGCCGTAATAGAGGGCGTGTGCTATGAATCCCTATCAAGTGAGCAAAAACTGTTTCACTTAAAACGTATGACTTTCTGGCTTTGGCCTTTTTGATAGCCTTTTTTTCAACTCACATGTTTATTTATGTCACCATCCAGTATGGATACGGATAAAAAAAAAAAGATAAGATGTCATTTTTTTTTTTTTACTATCAAAAATTAAATATTATTCTCCTTTATGAATGCACTAACACAGCTTTCGCAATGCTTGTCTGGTGTTTGTGCACTTTCTGGGTTTTATTAGGTTATGTGTCTCGCTGCTGCAGTGACTCAGATGACTCAACAGACGAGGATGACCCGATGGATTCTCAGAATTACAAACGCCCAGACCCAGCAAGTCAGGACTGGGAAGAGAGGAGAAGAGAGGAGGAAGAGAAGAGGAGAGAGGAAGAAAGAAAAGAGAGAGAGGAGCACAAAGGCAAACAGGAAGTGAGGATAATAGTGACAACAGAAGGTAAAGGAAATGAGAGTCCAGATGAAGGAGGAGCAACAGGAAGTGGTCTGCATAAATTCAGTGTTATGGATGAAGAAATGAACCTGGACTCTTCCTGGTACCACACTGACCTGCGAGTCACCAGCAGCTTCTCCAGCTTGTCCAGCAGTTCCTTGAGCACTGCACTTGAGGAGAGCAGTGCTGCCAGCAAATCCAAATCTCGCCTTCACGGGCCGCACGTAGGCGAGGATGTTCCGAGTTTTGATGTTCACCACCCCTACCTCCTGGAGCCAAAACGCCATCAAGGGCCACGTAGACCCACTAACCTCAATTACCGTGGGAATGACAACTCTTGCCTCTGCTTTGCTGACCTCTCCAAGTCTGACTTCCTACCAAGCCCGCCTGGGGCTACCAGTGATGACGATGATGACGATGAAGAGGAGGAAGATCGGGGCGCTAAGACACTTAGACGTATTTCTAAGATTCCTAGTTCAAGAGATTTGAGAATGATTGACAGCATACCCTTTCAAAGATCACCTATTAAAAGAAAGAAAAAAAACCCTCCCAAAGTCCCAGTAAGAACAAGTTCAATTCCTGGGAGCAAAGCAGGAAAGGCTGAGAACCGCCTATCAAAGGATGAAGACAGCATGTTTCTGACACCTTCACCCAACCCCAAGCCGAATCTTTTGGTCAAAGACAATGTCTCAGACTCTGAGGATGAGTTTTTCGATGCACAAGAGAGATTTACTCCTCCAGTTCCTGATCTCTCAGGTTTGTTTACAGCATGCTTGATAACTTAGTCCCTTGATGGTATATTTATCTGTGTACTGGTGACATGTGACAGCACTGTGACTACGATATGTTGAAAGGAGACGGGACAATTGTGAGAAGATGTGTGTCGGTCCATTAATACCTGTCTTTCTGTTGTTTTCATTTCATTTTTCTCATTCTCTCACAGATGCAGAGCTGGCTGACCGACGCAATGCTAATCGTTTGAGTGGAACCTGGAACAGTCTTCCAGCTGTCTCGCGGAAAGAGCCGTCATCTCCACTTGCCAATAAAAGCCAATCCTATAAAGCCAAGAAAGAAGCGGATACACTTAAAGCCCCTTCGAATCAACTCAACAACCAGCAAGGCAGTCCTTCAAAGCCATCACAGAAACCTGATGTTAAGGTCAAACCACCATTGGCACCGAAACCACAGCTGCCTCCCAAACCTCAGATCATTCCTCCCAAGTCTCCCCAGCATGGGAGATCATATGCCCAATGCAATGGAGATGCCTCTGGACGTTTGTCGTCGGAACTCCTTGAAATGGAGCCGGACACCATGGAGTTCAAGTCGGTCACATCAGGTGGATTGCCTATGTCGTCATCCTTGATCACAGCAGTGCGATATAGCAAGCAATCACTATCACAAGATGAAGAAAAGACAAAAAGACAGGAAAGCAGCACAAAACAAAGTAAAGATCTAGAAAATGGAGCGCGTGCTGTTTCCAAAAAAGAAAAATACATTCCTGATGAATCGCAAATTCCTGAAGCTGAGGGGAAAACCAGTGGAACTGACCTGCTAACAAAGACGCCAGCAAGCCTAACCCCAATCACTCGCTCTAATTCAGGAACTAAGCTAACAATACCCCCTCCAGTGCCTCCCAAACCCACTTCACCAAGCAATCTTCACCCCTTATCGCTACCTGCCAGCTCTCCCGTCTCTCCTACTGATCCAAGCAAAGGGATCTGTAAGGATGGCGTCAGTACTCCAAATGGAATTCACCCTTGGAGCAGTCGTAATGGGAGCATCCAGTCAGGACCTAGAAGGGTCTCTCTGAGCCACGAGAGCCTTTCACCCAAAAATACAGATGCACCTCTTACAGTTACCACCTCGCTGACCTCAACCAATTCTAAAGGGGGCCTAGAAAGCAGAGAATCTGGAAGATCTGGTTCAGGATCTGACCTGAGAACCAGCTCCTCCAGTCTAGGAGGCAGGCTACCTGCCTCAGCCCTGAGAGGGAAGATTCAGGCCCTTCCTTGGTACATGACCCGTTCCCAGGAGATATTAGGAACTCTGGACTATCCGTCCACTAGTTCCATCAATGGCGACACATCTGGATTTGGCTCTGGTTTGTCTGTAGCCAGTGGCTTATCAGACCTAAACAAAACTCCTGTCAAGGACAAAGAGAGTGTGCCCTCAAAATCAGGAATCAAAGGGACCATTTTAGATGATGGAGCTGAAGTTGTCATAGCAACAATCAAAGAGGCCCAAGAATTGTCGGCACACATGAAAAAGGCCAGTGGAACAAACGGCTCCCACCCTAATCTAAGTTTTAGAGAAAATATTGCACGTAGCAGCAGCGTTTCATCAGAGCAGCCTCAATCGCGGTCTCACTCAGCAGTCGGGTTGGGAGGTGTGTCCAGCATGGAGATTGGAGGTGACTCACCGACCTCCTCACTGGCAGACAGCACTCCTCCACAGCAACACCGGGAGGCTTGTGGCTGCCGCACTGTTTACGCCAACTGTTTCAGCGGAGACACAGAGGATGGCGTTAGCTTTGATGATGAGCTCACAGTTTATGAGTTCTCCCGTCGCATACGCCCCAAACCTGTCCAGCCGGCACCTGCCCCATCTCCTACAACAACACCCTCTCTCAAACCCAATATTCTTTCACTGCTGAGGGACAACCCTCGCCCGCTGTCTACTTTCTCTACGACCTCTTCTGAACTCAGTCCTCTTGTTTCGTGTCCAGTTTCACCCACAACCTCATTCGGCGGCTCGCTTCGTTCCCTAACTAACAAGAATTATGGTGGGCTGAAAGGCGGCTTTGCCTCTCTGCGTCACGATATAGATCAGCTTCTTCTGGTCTTAGAACGAGGTGCACCTGAGCAAACAGAGCAAACATCATGCCAAGATGCAAAGCAAGATAGCACAAAGTTAAAAGTAGGGCCTGATCTAAATCATAATGGAACCGAAGACAGCCCTGCCCCAGAAGCAAGCCTAAAGTGTAATAGGATGACACCTGCTACCATGACAGAGGCCGAGAGGAGTCTTCTTCAGGCTGAGGCTCGACGGTTAGCATCTGGATGTCAACGAGCCACGCGGGTAGGCTGGGCGCCCGATGAAGCCCTGCGTTCTTTATCCAATAGTTTTAGTGCCCTGGTACAGCTGTCGGCAGCCTGTCTGCAAACAAACCCTTGCACTGGTTGTGACATGTGCCATAATACAAATCTGGTTCAAAAAGTTGAGGACAATGATGGCCAAGAGGCCATGGACAAGCTGAAAGAGATAGTGGGGCTGTATCGGGAGTTTGTTGGGGCTGTTGAGACAGCTGGAACTGGCGCTGGGGCAGTGGGTAGGAGCGGGGGCGTCAATGGGACCGTACAGGGTCAGGGAGAGGGCGACGGGGTAAGGCTGCTAGCCAAACGATGCACTGTGCTCATCTCGTCTGTATTCGCACTCACTCAGCTCTTCCGGACACCCACGGTAGAGCCCTCGGACACACCCGGACATGTACCTCTAAACTTTTGATCTGTGAACTTTTACCCACTAATAACGCACTGACTCTAGAGGTGAAGACAAGAAGAAGCAGCACAGAGCTATCTGGTGTGTAACGCTTGTGTTCTTGTACAGTAAGTGCCATGCACACCACACCACAGCACACACATCACACACACACCCACATTGAAACACAAACACCAAACACACCCCTAAAACGAAGCGATGTCACTTCGTTGCTAAACCTCTCCTTGGACGCATACGGACTATGCATTTGTACATATGAATTTTATAATTATCTCATAATTCTCTTATTTTATGATACAATATGTGTATGTATGTAATGATGAATTACCCATGTATGTATTTATGTATTTATTTTTACAATATTTGCACCATGATCTGTGACTGGCAGGTCTCTGGTGAGGAAAAAAAGAACTATGGATGTCACTGGAACTTTTTTTTTTCCCCTCCCCTTTGAGACAGTATTACGTTATCTTTTTGCTGCTTTAAATATTGCTCCACTCCACAAGGTGTAATCTGTAAATTGTCATTTTCTACGTTTATGATTACGGTACATTTACTGACAAACTACAGGAACTATTCTGTATCTCACTTGCGAAATATAGTAATAAACTGATTTGTTTTATATGTGCAGGTTTTGCACCTTTGTAAGGATTTAGTTTTTCAACATTACAGTCACGACTATACCATTACACAGCAGGGAGAGCACTTTTGACTGTTACAGATTGCACCTTTTTTTGAGACATGTACCCTTGTGTAAACTGTTTTTCTGCCCCTTCCCGGTCCATACCTGACTTTGTGTGAATGCTTCCTGGATATAACCCCATTACCCAATCGTATGCAGTATTATAATATTACTCTAGTTTTCATCCAAAGGACACTACATACAGTATATATTTTCTGGGAATGTGTGGGTGAGGTCCACCCAAACAGGGGACCTTATTTATGTAGTTTTTTTTTTTTTTTGACGAGGCACAAGAGTGACTGTTAAACTCTATCCAGATGTAGCAAAGATCCAAAGTCTTAAAACACTGAGCCACAACTGTTCCCTGCCAATGTTTCGTCTTTGGGTGCACCACTTTATTAACTGAGTACTGACTGATGGATGGGCTGATGGTCAATGCTGGGGTCAGAACTGTAGATATACATTTATATCTCTGTGTCCTATTCTGTCCCTACTTTAGTTTATGGCTATGCAAACATAAACCCCTCAACCCCCCCACATACTCTGTTGTTTTTTGCGCTAACATTAAAAACAAACAGCAGCTGCATTATGTTTGCTTGAATATAATGGATGCTTTCTTTGTTTGGAATGTTGGTTTTTGTCTTGTTTCTGGAAAACTTTCTGCATTAAGGAATGCAACATTTTGCAAGGTTGCATGGCATTAGCATTTTGTCAATATAAAGACTTCTGTCTATACTGATGTCTGTGAACTTTCAGTAAAAGGACTACGTTGCTCAATCGGTTTGCTGATGTACAGTGTTCACTTATCAGCTCCTCCATATCACATGACGCCATCCGATTTGAAGGATTTACTCGAGCCACCTACAAACAACAGGAAGCTAATTAAGCCAAATCAGTCAGCGGTTGCTTATTCAAATATGATAAGGGGATTAGCTGAAATAAAGACTGCTTAAGTGCTGAGAAACAGCTGGTGAGGGGAAAGGTAGTGTATTTAATCTTCCAGACTGATGACTGAGGGAAATTTTGTTAAGGTAGTTGTGCAGCCATCACCATGCTAACGTCAAGACGTTGTGTCTCAGGAGGGTCTCCTGTTGTTCATTAGGCTGGCTCCATCAGTAAAGAGTGCCTGTGTCACCAACTCTTTCCTGTACGGGAACATTGTATGAACAGCATTTCATAGTCAGAGAGTCCACTGTGTTTCTACAGAAGCAGCCACTTTTCCATCCCCACATAAAACATGAAGTTAGTGTACCAAGAAATGTATTGTTTGGGAATAAATGAAACACTGACCTTAATAATGCTGTCTTGAATATTTGGGAACTGTGTGTACTTTCATTTACCAACAAGCAATTCATGAAGCTCCATTCACAAATATCGAGTGTTATTTATGAGATCATAAGAGATATCACTGCACACCGATATTCAACCCCATGGTGAATATTTCACTTCAGCAGATAAACTAATATTTATGAATCTCATAGCCTCTGTACCATCTTTACGCTCCAACTCCAAAAGTCTTGGGTCACCCCTTATTTCTTTATATGTTGCAAGGAAAACTGTAAATTGGTGCAACAATTTATTGAAATGTATGTAAAGATACATGAAACATACAGCATAAAATGCAAAAACTGAGTTTGCACAATTCTAGTGAACTTGAAAGTCAACATTTGGTGTGACCACCTTCATTCTTCACCATAGTGTGAACTCTCTTAGTAGAGTAAATTCTTTAAGTAGTGTTCAGGAATGGTTCTCCAGGCTTCTTGAAGAAATAGCAAAGCTATTATTTGGCTATTAGGTGCCTTTTGCTCCCTTCTGTATCAAGATGATCCCACCCTGCTTCCGAAAACGATTGCTCAAGAGCAATATAACAAATCTGGTTTATTGGAAGCATAGTATAAAGAAATGAGGGGTGGCTCAAGATTTCTGCACAGTACAATAACGAATGAAGATTGTAGGATTGTTTTTTCAGTGTTAATTTCCTACAGTTTCAAGATGGCAGTGTTTGTCTATGCATGAGGCCACCCCCTCCCCTTTTTGCTTTTTTGGTACTGGTCTTCAAACTATGTGGAGAGCCAATTAGCAGAGTTCAAGCAATATTTCTGCTACTATGATTAAAAAGGATTTTTAGATAAATTTGCACATAAAAAAAAGTTAGATTTCATCTAAGACAGCAGTCAGAAGGACACTTGATGTGGTGCAAAGAGAGCTGAGAGGCTTTGAAGCAACAGCAGTTCAGCGCTTCTTGATCTAAAGTCCCTCTGTCAGATTGTCCTTAATCTGATCATCATCTGCTGTCAGACTTCTTGACACAGCAAGCTAGAAAGTGGTACTCTGTGCTGACCCAAAACTCAGTCTCACAGTGCTGACTTGATGTCATTTCTTTTAAACAAAAATCCTTGACAACACTTACGCACATTTCATAAGTGTTGTCACTTACAAAGAAGGGATTATAATTAATAAACGGGAAAAACAGGTCGAATAGTTTACACATTATCATTGTATGACTCATAGGTACAGAGCAATGAGGTCACAAAACAGACACAAAAACTGTTTCATAACATATGTGTGTCTCAGTTACGTAAAGGAAAATCTTTCTTCTCTCTAGGTGAAAAAATGACAGTCAGCTCATTTTTCCTGAAGTACTTCTGTATTTATTCAGGTTTTAACTGAGATTTAAAACATTTTAGCACAATTACTAACGTGACATTTCATTTTCGTAGTGATCCAGAAACTTTTGCTTCAGGAAAGTGATAAACAGCGTTATTTGATACACTTTTGAAGAGGATATTAGAATGAAAAGACTTGAAGAAATAGGCCGAGTGATCCATTTACATGGCAGCTTGAGCTTTTTGTGCCACTGAACATTACCCTCTGTCCCCGTCTTCTCTCTGTGCCACTACTATGAAGCCTCTCTCTCAAGTGTCCAAGCAGCATGCCTTTCCTCTTCGGGTTGTCGAACTCAGCAAGAGCTGCAGTATGGTGACTGCAGCTACTCAAGCTTGAAATCTGAGCCCATTATGTCAACAGATGTTACAGACAGAGGGGAGAGCAAGCGTGACAAGAGAAGATATTAAAGTGAGAGCAAAAGGGGGGAGAGATACTGCCATTTATTTTATTTATGTAAGTTTTAAAAAAGGAAACAACCAGTGAGGAACATTTGTCTCATAGCCAATAAAAGAGCAGTAGTGATGCAGAACTCAACCACAGCTCTTCTTCTCCTATTTGCCATCTTACACATCAAGACTGTTTTTTTTCCTCCCTGTATTTCAATTAAAAAAAAAAAAAAAAAAAAAAAAAAAAAACTGACACGAGAGTACACCACAGGGCACTTATCAAAACACACACACACACACACACACACACACAAAAAACCCCAAAATAAACAAAAACAAAACCACAAAACCAAAAAAAGGAAAAGAAAAAAACCCCACACACTGGCAATAGCACTTCAGAAAATAAATCAAGACAAAACATTATTTAACAAAAATGTCAATTAACTGACTCACGTGTGAAAACTGAGACCTTTCTGTTGTAAAAAATAGAAAAAAGGGAAAAATCTTCTTATTTCTTTGTTCCTTTTGTTGAAAATTCCTAGACTTTGTGCACTGCTAATACTGATTTCAACAGTCACTTAAACATTTGCCGTCTTATGTCTTACTTCAATCTGAACTGGTGAGCACAAGAACAATGCTCTAAACATGGGGAAAAAGCACAAAACTGTTTAAGTGGCAGAACTTCTCTTCACAGGAGGCGGCGCTCTTGGACAAACAAACATCACAGCAAACAGCATGTCCACAGAGAGGGATTCTCCCACAAAACAGGAAATCACTCAAGTTTTAAAGTTTCCTTTTAAATCTTTGAAAAAGATTGATGGAGCTTTGTGTGCGTCCTCAAACTTTACAACACAGACCAAACACGGGCATATTAACTGGACCCTGGCACAAGTTTTGCCTGCTTTTAACACTTTGACAACAGCAGAAAGTAACAATAGCAGGCAGTTATCTTACAGTGACTGTTGGCCCCAGTCAGAAGTACAACTTTACTGTTATCTTTTAGTTCTGGAAATGTTGGACAGCAAGTGCACCGACTTTACTTTACAACCTCTCATTTGTCACTTTAGACTGGCTCTGTTCCTCCGCTCAACACCCCTCCCTTAAAACACTTTCTCTTCCAATCTAGATCTCATTTTTCCTCTCCATTCCTCTTCTCATAAGAGCTTCAGCAGCAGCTCATAGGTGGCATTGATGATCCCCCAGGAGAGAAGAGAGCGATGGTAGTTGAGGTGGGCTCCTCTGAACAGCATGGCTATACTGCCACCCCTCTCTCTCCACACTGTTAACAGCACCTCTCTGCAAGGATTGAAGGCTCCACCCACCTGAGACTGAGCCCGCGATTTGACGACATTTAATGGGTAGAACATGATGCCAAGGCCTGCCCCCAGCAACCCTCCGCAAACAAAATCATTAACCAAGTTACCTGCCTTGCTAGTAGCTTCTGGGAGCTGCTCTTTAATGGGTCCCCTGAGCCCAAAGAAGAGAACATTGCTAGGGCCATTGCGCAGTAGTATGGGCACGAGGCCACGGTAGCACTCTCTCACACCATACTCTGTCACAAGTGTCCGGAAGGTGTGTGCTGTGTTGTTGAAGCGCCCGTGGTGCCGGTGGTCTTGTAGGAGAGTCTGCACACGCTCAAACGGTGTAAGGATGGCCTCTGCAGTTCCTGCCAAAGCTGCAGCAAAGCTTCTTGTAATCAGCTCTGGCACGCCACTGCTCCCAGCATGGTCTAGTAAGACTCTAGAGAAGTCCTCATACAAGCCAAACATGATGGCTACTGTAGTGCTCTTTTGGAGAAGTGGGGGAAGTAAGCCCCGATAAAGATTCCTCAGTCCATCCCTCTGGAGCTGTCGCACCGCATCGATGGCCAACACGCCATGCAGCTGTTGGCGGAAAAGGACTTTCTGGATCGGAAAGGTCAACAATATATTGGTAAAAGCTGCAAGGGAACCGCAAACATAGTGCTTCCCTTGAGGTCCAAACCTGGCGGTCAGAATGCCAGCAGACAACAGGGAATGGCCTCCTTTTGTCAGGGCTTGGGTCTGAGGTGTCCGCGCTGACTCGGAGTCCATGGTGCTAACAGCCATCAGAGGCCCGGTGCACCACAGCCTTATCCTCAAGCATCACATCAACATACTTCTGTAAATTTATGAAACACATTAAAAAGAAGAAATATCAGCAGGTGGTTTTTTTTATATCTCTTCACCCAAACAAAGATATTAAGTATGACATTATTTGTGAAGTACAAATAAAAAATTTATCTGTGGCTCATATTCTCTAAATGTGGCCTAAAGCTGGCTGAACTTTTCCAACTCAATAACCTGCCTTAGACTTCTACAATTACACTGCAACAACTGCCAACTGATAAGAGTATTACACAACTTAGCAGCCTGATACGTGCATGCTACGTCATGAGGGAAGCAAACCTGTTATGTACAGACTACACCCTTTATTTGCCTTGAGCATTAAATTTAGTTATTTATACAAAACATGCAACGCATACATCTTGTAACATACAATAACAGCAGTACAAATGGATGTTCCCACCAAAATTATAAGAAATTGTCAAAAACATCTTTAGTATATAAAGCAACAGAAAGGAGAAGTGGTGGTAATGGTGCAAGGTCAGGAGAGGTCAAAGGAAATCTACCAAAAGACTCTTGACACAGTTTTAAGTCAGTATTACAACACGAGACGACCACATGGCTGCTTTTGCATGAAATTGCATTGTGACATTGAAAACACCTGCAAGTTTAAAGTAACCAATATTTTTGTGTCTCTGCGCCTCTTTGTTGCAGATTTGCTTCCATGATATTTTAGAAGAAATTACCCAACTTCCCTGCGATGAAAAACGGACATTCCATATCCAAGCATACAGATCACTGTTAGAATTGTGACATCTAATCAGAAATACAGTCCAACCATCCCTTTTATTATGCTGCATCTTGCATGTTATTGCATAACTATAACAATCAGTACATTACATTTACTTTGGATATTCGACTGCACCTTCTTGCTTAAAACCTCTACATTTACTTTAAAATAAGTCATAATCTAACACAATAAGGTATTATTGTCGCACTAAATAAATTGTTAGTCATAATCTTATTTTGATCTTGATATTTTGACTCAAATTTGAGCGGAAACAAACCATCTTAACACAACCTAATCTTAGGCGAACACGCCCTCTGTGTACCGTTTCTTTAGGATTCAGTAACGTGTCGCATCAAGATTTTTCCAAGTTTTCCAAGACAAATAGCAAGACCTCTCGAACATAGAAACACTATTACTTGTTTTCTGTATGAATTACTTAGTAAGGACAAACACATCACTGAGGAGTTAGCACGCTTAGCGTAGCAGCCACACATAGAAATGATGGACTGGTTAGCTAGCTAGCTCAACGGTGCTAGTACCTGCACCCCTCGCTTACGTTTACGTTTAAGATAAAATGAGGAAGTGATGAGATATATAGTCACTGCATGCTACGCAAAGACAATTGTCCAACTAGCATGCTAAGTGGCTAGCAAGAAGAGAGTCAAACGGACAAGTGTTGATCCATGTTTGGTTGGAAATATCGTCCGCTGCCACTGAAAGTCAACAGGCAAAATAAGAGTCGCGTAGTTTTGGTAACATGAGGACCTGGCCCACAACTGAACCTTTACCTGCAGTGAAACCAGCCGCTGTCCTATCCCTGGACAGGTAGAGCGCTGCTTTCTGCTGGGTAATTGGGCCACTACTGTAGGTCGCGTCTGCAGTCCTAACAAACGCAGGTGACAGCAGCGCTTTTCCACGCCTGCGCACTGCTGTCGATCCGAAACCGTATGCATTGGGTAACGGCTGATTCGGAGGTAGTTTTGAGATTTATTTTAGAATTTATTGTATTTAACAGTGCAAACCTCAATAACTTTAGTTGTTTAAATTTTCCTGATTGTTTTTAAAGTACGTCATATCAGAATAGTCGTGTTACAATTGTTCTTATTTTTGTTGTTGTATTTTACCTGATCCGGTAGCCATTCGACGTAGCTGTCGTAAAACGACACAACGCGTCGTGACGTCACTATCGTAAAGCTAGTGAGTGCGTCGGTAAATAGAGATTTATCTTTTACTTGCTTTCGCTTCTCATTATAAGTGTAGTAGTTGTATTGAAATAGAATAGTTGGATAATAGGCGGTGGTCTGATGATCAGTTATTGCAAATATGCCGGCTGAAAACCAAATAGCTGACGCTAGCTAGCTAGCTAATGTGGCTAACTGTAACGTTACATTTGGCTGCTACATTAAAACACGCATGCATATTTTGACATTTTGTCACATCCGGCACCTAAACCCAGAAGTATAGAATGTCAGCCCAAAAGGACTGTGAGTTTTTGGTGAAAAGAGCCCGGGAGCTGGTCTCTGATGATCCCTGTGCTGCCAAAGCCTGGCTCATCACTGCCAGGACCCTTTACCCTGCAGACTTCAACATACAGGTAACGCAAATCATCTCCTCTAGCTGCAAAAGCTGTCAGTAAAAACATCTTCTTACACATCGTGTTTCTGGACCTGTTTTTACAGTATGAAATGTACATCATTGAACGTAATGCAGAAAAGACAGCTTCAGCCGGGCGGCTGCTGTATGACATGTGAGTTACATTTTTAGCGTTAATGTCAAGTTTCCTATCATGAGTCTGACCTCTTACTTAGTTTTGATTTCCCTTTAGGTTCATAAACTTTCCAGATCAGCCCATTGTTTGGCGTGAGATCAGTGTTATTACAGCTGCCCTGCGGAGTGACTCTCAGGATAAGCAGGCACAGTTTCTGAGAGGTGAGAGGGTTTTAACCCTTCATTGCATGCATTAAAAAGTGTGACAATGAACAATGCTTCTTGTGAAAATCTAAAGACTTTTTTTTTATTTTATTTTCAGGACTTTTTGAGACACTGCCTGGTCGAGTGCAGTGTGAGATGCTGCTGAAAGCCACGGAGCAGTGTTTCAACACTTTGGAGAAGGCAGAGATGCTGCTGTTACTGCTGAAGCGCTTTCCAGAGTCTGTGGTTCAACATGGGGTGTGTAATATTAGTATTTGCATTGTCTTTTGAAAACTATATGTAATGTTAAAAGCTATTAAAGAACCTGATGTGCTGTTAGGTCAATTTAGGAGAGACATTGCTGGAAGCAGAGGCATCAGAGAATTTGGAGACTCCTGTCAACTGCTTCAGGAAGCTTTTTGGTGAGTACATATTGTCTTTGAATCCATTTCATTTCATCTGAAAAAACAAACAACACTTGCTTCATACAGTTTTTTCCTCCTACAGTGTGTGATGTGCTTCCTTTGGTTATAAACAACATGGATATGCGTCTGCCTGCCAGCCTAATGCAGAAATACATGTTGAAAGCAGCAGAATTCTACATTGGTTATGTTACCCGTGGGCCCTCGCCGGATGGACAGATACAAGGTGAAGATACACTGTGGTGAACTTGTTCTTTGCTTTCTATTTTAGGGCTGTCACAGTGGGATCACTTTCACTCTTAAAAATTTCAGTTCTCTAGTGGGCTTTATAGTGAAGCCTTTGAAATATTTATTTTTTCTATTTACTTTGTTTTTCTTGTTTTCTGTTTCAGGCTCTCAAGAAGGTGGGGCTCTGAAGTCACCGAGTGTGTCACGTGCTTCCCAGCGTTACGTGATTGATGGCCTGACAGAAAAATCGTCGGTGGTGGCAGAACCTTGGGAGAAACTGCTGGATATTCTTGCTGTGGTTGGGGCACGATGTGAGTGGCAGGGAGACAAGGGACAGAGGTAATCTATCACTTGGCCTGTCACATTGTTATTTAGCTACTGCTGTTGTTCCTGCACGAAGGTGACATAAAGTGTAGGATACTTTGCTCAGGGATACCTGATTTGTCTGATTTGGACGCTAAGTGGGGTCAGGCTGAATGCTATCTGCTACCTTCTTGTTTTATGTTCATGTGTTGTAAATGTTTGAGTGTTTAAGGACCCCAGGAAGAATGCCTTTTTTAAAATTACATATGAGTTACATTGTGGGTAATAAGTAAAAAAAATCTTAATTTAATCAAAAACAAACAAAAACAAACACATAATAAAACAAATATAATGTGCCCACATGTAAAATATAAAGAATAGATGGTTAAAATGTGGATCGTTCAATGACTTTGAAGGGATTATTTAAAATTAAAATTTTCAAAGGAATGTTTTCATGTGTTTATTTGCACTGTAGGAGTTATATTGAGATGCTGCAGAGAGTGAAGGAGCTGTGTCGCTACCTGCCTGGTCTAGAAGGAGAGACGAGGGCCCGGTGCTGCAGTCAGGTGGTCATCTGCGCTGCACTTGTCCTCTTCCGTAGTGCCTTCTTCTACGTCTCAGCTGTACAGCCTGCACTGTTCCACGGTTAGCTTCTACCTTTGTAGATCTCCATCTTCATTTAATATATCTACGGTAATCTTTTGAGTAAAATGTTACAAATAGGTTTCAGTGTTATTTTTTTCTTTTTAGGAATCAGTGGGTTAAGTTCCGGGCCGTGGATCCTTGTAGAGGATTTGAGCTCAGTGTACAGTGATGTGGAGGTGGAGCGAGGAGCACTGAAACATGCGCATAAGAAACGCAAACTAGCAGATGGAAGAGAGAAGACTATGGTGAGAAAAGTTTAGATATAAGTAAGACACTTTAATTATCCCAGATTGGGAAATTCTTTTGATTATATTTGGATCTGTGTGTCATTATAGAGCTCAGATGATGAGGAAGGTTTGGGGAAAGGCCGTGGTCGACACATTTTAGTAAACAAGAATGACATGACCAACTGGTCAGAGACTTTGGAGAGCTTTCGCACAGCGAGAGAAAGCTGGGACCTTCTTCACTCCCATGATGGTCTGGAAGCTGGTAGGAGATTTTTATGTTCAGTCATGTTGTCACTACATCAAAAGGTTGTTATCAGAACAGCTGAAAATTGTACATTTTAATGTCTCTCAAAGAGTTCAAGAAGATCTGCGCCGCGTGGAAGACAGACAGCTGGCTGTGGTTCCGAATATTCCTCACCGACATGATTATATACCAGGCAAGAGTCGTTTTTAATTTACCTTTTCTGTTTGTGACAAATCATCTGCATCCCTTTTATTTGTTAGCAGCAGCATCTTTAGCTTATTATTTTAGCTTTAGGATCAAAATATGCCATCATTTTAATACTGCTTTGAATTAAATAGCCCCGATCAACGTTGGGAAATGCAATTATTGCATAAGAAAGAACAGATTATACAGATGCAGGCACTCACTGACCACTTTGCCTTCAAAAATTCCCTGTGACATGGCATGTTATCCTGCTGGAAACAACCAGAGAAATCAGAAGATGGCTACTGTGGCAATAAAGGGATGGAGATGGTCAGCAAAAGTACTCAGTTAGGCTGTGACTTTTAAATGATCCTCTCTGGGGTTTTTTGAGTTACCATCATCTTCCTATCAGCTCAAAGCCATCTGGACCTTCGCCTCTGACCTACAGATATACCTAATAAAGTGGCTGGAGAGTGTACATTTTAAGTTATATAGAATTTAAAGAATGAGGCAAATGCACGCAATAAAACTGGTTGAAGTTGGCAGATGAAACTGGCTATTTTAATATAATTTAAATACACTTAAGCTAACACAATAATCAACATTTGGATATAATATCTTTTCTAAGTTGTCTTTGGTTATATACTGATTATGTGCTAATGTATTATCTCCAGGGACAGTACCGCAAGGCCCTCTCTAGCCTGCACCAGATGGCTGCAGTGCAGCAGCCTCAGCCTGGGCCACAGAGTCCCTCAGGTCAGGCCAGTCTGGAGCACCACAGGGCCTTCATACAGCAGGCATCCTGCCACTACACCCTGGGAGAGTACAGGGTATACACATGCACACAAACACACTCTTAGCGTACATTATTTTGGTTTTGTCAGGAGACATGCATATGCTTATATGCCTTTCTTTTTCATAAATCATGTCAAATGTATTTATACAGTATGTTTTAAAACAAATGTAGCTGAGAGAAGTGATGAACTGAATTTGGGAATGTGCACACAATATTAAGGCAGAAAACTTAAATAAAGAAAATAAAGACAGTAATTGATTGAATATTTCAACTTTTTTATTTTTATTTTATGAAAGCACAGCTGGCAGGAAATATACTTTACTGTAACATTTATTGATTCACGTTGAAACTTTTGATTTGTAATTGGTCATATATAATTTATTTGTTGTTGTTTTTTTTTTACATATATATTTACTTAAAATATGTGATTGTATAATAAAATGTTTTGCAGGCCATGTATGAAAAACAAATCAGTGACACCAACTGGCCTGAAGGTGGCACTTCAGTTAAAATGGGTTAAAATGTCCTAGATTAAATCCAGGTGTTTAGAACAACTTGCATCACTTTTATTCAATTTTCTCTAAACCAAGCTGACAGACCTGGTCCATCACAGCTCTGTCATTTAGTCAGTTTTACTATATTAGTATAAGTTTCTTAGCCTAACAACATGTCCTTTGTCCAGTCAAATTGTGTGTAATAGTTTTGTATGGTGCTGTTTCTTTTGACAGATGGCCTGTGAGAAACTGCTTGAAGTTGTCAGTGGCCTAGTACCCCCAAACCAGGAAGCACCAAAGACCCCAGAGGATCCGGTTAGAGTCAAGACCAAAACGAGGAAAGGTAAAAGTTTCCTGAATCTACTCACTGATTCTGTTCATGAACAGTTTTGATTTTTTTTTTTTTCGCTAATCTGAGATATGACTACGTTTGTGGCGTCTTCATACAGAGTCTGTATGAAGACGTCTGTATTTATATGTTGCTTTGAGTACTGTTAACATTCCCTGTTCTTTGGTTTTAACCAGGTAATGACTTGCGATTACTTCCATGCACCAGCAAATCTGTGCTGCCGTTCTGTCTCCAGCTGATGCTTGCCTGCTTTAAGGTACATAGACAGGATACATCTGTGGAAATAAGTGGGTGCAAGGGCTTGGATACGTTTTCTTATGCAGACTTTGAGGAGACATGCTCCGTGCTGTAAGGCTTAATGAGACTGTGACAATCTTTGTTTCCTTTTTTCCCCCTTTTTTGGCCAATCAGCTACGTGCCTTCACCGACAGTCGTGACGACCTGTCCCTTGGTCACGTGGTGGTGCTCCTGCAGTACAACTGGCCACAGGGCGAGATGCTGTTTTTAAAGGCAGTGGACAAAATCTGCCAACAAGGCAGCTTCCAGTATGAGAATTTCTTCAACTATGTCACCAGTATCCTTTTTGCCTTGATTTCTTGCCTTTATTTTGGTGTAAATAAACAGTTCTCTTTGTGATTCCTTTATGTGTTGGATGTTGGTTTCCTTAAACTCATGGTTTTTCTCAGACATTGACATGCTGGAAGAGTTTGCATACCTGCGTACTCCAGAAGGAGGTAGAATTCAGCTGGAGTTGCTGCCCAATCAGGGAATGCTGATCAAGTAAGCAACCTCCTTCCCATTATGAGCGTTTCTTTAGTTGGCATCGTGACTGCACTCTCCCTTTCTGTTGGTGTGCTTTTAAAAGAGGACAGTGCTACTGACTGATCTACATAGACAAGGCCTGTGGGAAAAATTGACCTTTTAAACTGAAAAAGCTGTAAATTGAGTGGGCGTTTATAAAGAGAAGGAGTTCATGGTTTAAGTGAAGAAAGAAAAAACTGTTTTCTGACTCCTTCGTTCATTACTGTAGAAGTTCAGACGTTTGAATGCACCCTCACTGACAGTTGTTGAATGTTGCTGTCCCTCAGGAACCCTAGCCCTGCCCTGGGGGTGGAGTTAAATACTCTCCTGCTACAAGGGGTGCAGACGATGGACAGGTACCCCAGGCCCCTCCTCCCACAGTCCCCATCCCGCCCCTACCACCCCACCAGTCACCCTTCCTTCATCCCCAGCTTCAAGGCTTGTCATCCCCCAGTTTTAATTTGGGCCTGTCATTTTACATCAAGAGTTAGTCGTTCTTTGATTTCTGTCGGCGTTTGTTTATTTGAGCCATTATTCGCCTTTCTGTGGTCATCACTGTTGTTGTTACAGAAGACGATGTTGGTGTTTTTGTATAGTGAATTTAGTTATTTTGCCTTGTCATAACTCTTGATCTCATTTCATGTGTGGACATGTTTCATGTGGTTTTGATTATTATTATAATGGAATGTTTTATTTTATGTTTTATTTGAAAAGACTGAAAATGCTGTTTGTCTGATTTATGTGTGTGTGTAAGGAAAATGTAACCTGAAGTATTTATGAGTTATTTTTATTGCATAGGTTATATAATCTAAGCCTCTGTTTATTTTAAGGTATCTCATAAAACCCTATTTCTGACCATGTCTATGTTTGCATTTATTTTAAAAAAAAAAAGTATTTTTCCTCTTCCAGACACCACACAGTGACTCGAGGAATCACCAAAGGAGTGAAGGAGGATTTCCGTCTGGCCATGGAGAGGCAGGTGTCGCGTTGTGGGGAAAACTTGCTTGCTGTGCTTCACCGTTTCTGCATTAATGAGAAAATAATCATCATCCAGTCGCTTCCCTGACACCTGGACTTTAGCTTGTGAGGTTTCAGGCACAATTTAAATGCAAGTGGACTGACTTAATGACCAAGAAAGCTGATTCTCTGCAGACACATTTCCAGCTCTCTTGTCTTTCTCAGCCAGCACTGAACTCTTAACATGCAGGCTTATTCTTTACCTTCATAGTGAACTTCTCTTTTTAGAGTGTTAGCAACAATACTGATAGACAACTGCTTTCATTTTCACATTACAGTATGTGTATTTTTTCTTCATCAGTGGTACAAAGTTGAGATGGTAACATAAATAACCACCACATTTCATATTGTGATGTCTTGCCGGAGTCAGTAATGACAGAAAACTTAAAGTGCATTTTTGATACTTTTTGTTAGGTAATGTTTTTGCTACAATCTTGAATCAAATTGTTAGTTTGTATGGATGTTTCCATTAAATGTTACTTGAATGGTTTAAACAAGTTTATGTGTTATTTCATAATTTATACATTGCAATCATATCAGATGGTCATTAAATGCTAATTAAACAAATGAGATAAATTAACCCTAAAAGGTGCCCGGTCTTTAAAGGTGCAGGGTAGCTATGACGTATTTCCAGTGTATCCAAATACTTCTGTAGCCCTTTTTTTACCCCTTTAATCTGTGTCCCTCTTCAAGTCTTTCCTCTGCCCAATGCTCCTGTACTTGTGTGACTGGAGCATTGGGCAGGTCAGTCTGTAGGGCAGCTCTGAGGTTAGCCCAGAATAACCTTTGTTTTGCCCTGTCTTGAGGCCACTCCAGATATGTGTGGCGGTTCATCATGGACTTCAGCTGGTAGTACTTGGATGGGATTAGGTATTGAGGCAGAGGCTCAAGCAGTACCAGCACAATGCTGTCTGAGCCCAGAGTGAGACGTTGGTGGGTGGCGAAGTAGAGCTCGTAATGACACCACTCGCTCTTGACAAAGTGAGCAGAGAGGACAAACACAGAGCGCCTGCATTTCTCCACACAGCTGATGATGTTCTCAATGATCGTCTTTCCCGGCACAAAATCTTTCTCGTGATGACAGATTCTAAGCCCTCCTGCGGGGCCTTCGAGGTTGGGAAGAAGGGAATTGCGCACCCAGTCAACATCGTGCTGGCTATAAGACACAAACGCGTGGAACTCCAGACCCACCAGATCCTCGGGCCGAGCTTGTTGCAGTCTTGCACGATGTTTGGCTCTTGTCCACTGCCAGATCATGCCCATGTACCAGGGAACATCCAAACAGTGACACAGAATCACAATGGAAATAATCAGTGTCCCTGCTGGAACCAAAATTGCAACCACTAGAAGGCCAATGCTGCAGGAGACCTCTGGGATCGAGATGTCTCTTAAAGTTGAGTTTCTAACGTCCTCGGGGTATGTGCAGTAATAGCCCTGTGGCCAATTCAGCAGCTCAATACCTGATTGGTTGTTGTTGTTCTTTTCAGAATTGGTAGCGAGCTTTATGAAACCTCTGAGAGTGCAGGTACAGGTGAAGGGGTTAAAACTGACATCTAGGATATGCAGTTCGGGACAGCTTTCCAATATGTTCACAGATGGGGCATGGAGAGAATTTGACCTGAGCAGAAGCTTGTGGAGTGTGGGGAAAGTGCCACAACCTGGCAGGTCCCGCAGCCGGTTAGCATTTAGATTCAAAGTTGAAAGGTTTCTCAGTTTAAAGATGGATTGCGGAACCACCGAAATCTGGTTGTTCTGGAGGTCCAGTATCTGTGTCCCATTTGGTAGACATTGAAAAACTGACTCAGTCAAACTATTAGAAGACAGATTTATATTGGTGATGCTTGCTGGCCAGATGCACTGTGATGACTGGTCATACCCTATGGAGTTGACGCTGAGGTCCAGATGTTGCAGGGACGACATATATCGAAAACGTTGGCTCAGTAACTCAAGTTTTTTAAGACTGTTGCCTACCAGAGTCAAGTTCTTCAGGTTACGCAGGTTCTGACATTCAACTACGTTTTTACCCACCGCACTTGAGAAGATGGAATCAGACATAGCACCAAAGGAAAAATCCAGCTGGCGTATTGGACTCTGTGACTTGGGACAGGTCATGTGTATCATTGGTGCGTCAGTAATCGCAACACTCTCCACTGGCATGCTGATGAAAAAGTTGTATAAAGCCTCCTGTGAGAATTGGAAACTTGTTACCACTGCCTGGCTGGCTGTGAAAGAAATCACCTGTGATGTTTTGATCACTTCAGTTGTGTAGTGAGGAGGATTCTTTACATTCATTTCAGAAACACGAACATGTTTCAAAGTTGTATTTAGAGCCACATTTACATATTCAGTTAAGTCTTGCCATTTAATTGTTATGTTGGTGAGATAAAAACTCGTTGTGTGGATTTTCACCGTCTCTCTTAGCTGCTTACTTAGGTCTTTGTAGCCATTTATCATATTCATCATCTCCACTTCAGCAAACAGAGACAGAGCATCAGCAGTCAGATTACGGTCAATTTTTGGATTATGTCCAAAGGCTATCTGCAGCCTTTGAGCATGAACATCCTCCAGGCTGCCTGCTTCATAATAAAGTCCATCCTCTAGTAATAACGTCAATGTACGTAGTTTCACTTTAGCAATGTTCTTGAAGTCACCCACGCTGATGTTTTTTGCTCCAACTGTTAATCTTTCCAGTTTTACAAGAGAGCTGAACTCACTCCCCAATGTCATGGTAAGAAATCTGTTAAAGGCCAAGTTTAGCACCAGGAGGTTCACTGTGTGTAGCAGGTATTGTTGACCTGAGAGATTCTTGAGATTGTTGTGCGACAGGTCCAGATGTTCCAGGAGAGGCGTGTCAAGAAAAGTCTGTGGATCGATCTCCTCCAAATTATTCCATGACACATTCAGGAACCTGAGGTGAGTGGTTTTTTGAAAGTCTCCATTGTGAAGCTGACGTATGTAGTTGCGAGAGAGGTCTAAAAACTCAGTCGTCTGTGGCAGGTCAGTTGGGACAGAGGAGAGGTTTTGGGATGATCGGGCTACAAAGTTGTCAGGTGATGAAGTGCTCTTCTGAAGTCCCACCAACACGGCTGCTGTCCAGAGTACGGCTGCTGTGACCCTCATTGTAGCTTGTATAAGAAAATATAGCCATTAAACGGGTAGCATTTGTCCGTGTGTCATTCTGTCTGTAAATATATAATAGCTTAAAATGATTTGAATAAATTCTGATAAAGGTTTGTAATGTTAAAAAGTGGAGTCATGTTAACAATACATTATAATTTGGTTACATATACCAGGGTTATCAAGGTCAACTTAATAATAATTAACAATATTGATCAAAAATTTAAAAAAAAAGGAGATTCTAAATATCACGTTACCTTGGATGTCTGACACTGAAGAAGAAGTCAGAAGATATGTTTAAAATTCTACTGCTTTTGTTCGTATTGCCAACATTTAGGGGAAGATACTGATGTTGTGGGATTTTAACGATCACATTATAGTTTGCATCCAAATTTCATTGCAAATTTGACCTCTGATCTCACATTTACATTTCACATCTGCCTTTCTTTTCAAGAGTTTTGGAGTCAATACAGCATTGGCTCCAAAATGCATATAATAATAATGCTCGGAGTCAAGTTCGTGACATATATAATGTAGTATAATGTCATATAATATGATTAAGTGATTTGTGTCCAGTCAATTGCAAATAACTAACTTTAAATTTTAATAAACAACAAAAATAAATGCCACACATGTACTGCACCTACATGAATACAAATAAGAAAAAATAATTATACTCAAAAAAATGTCAGGTATATTAAAATGGGTTTCAAACTAAACAAATATATACAAAACACAATATTATATCCTTAAAAGTAAGAAACTACCCAGAGAGTGAGCTGCCTTAGTGGAGGTTTGCACTCTTGGAGTAGTTTTTGTTTAAAATAAATGCTGTCTACCTTTTTGTTGGCTACAATTCTCAGAAACTGCTGGGGAGAAGTAAGGATTTGACTTAACGATCACTTTATAGGAAGCAGTGTGTAACAGTATCCTTTCTAAACTTGTTTAAATAAGACAGGATTGATAAAAGCACAAATCAGGTTTTTATCATCTGAGTGATAACAAAAATCTGGTATTTGGAAATCATCATCATGTGTCTGTCATGAATAAATAAATGTGTAAAATTAAATAAATGGTTCTAGTAGCTCATCGGTCAGATGTCATGCAAATATAAAACAAAGTTTTTGTTAATTGACAGATGTCCCTTTTTCAGAATTGTCTGTAGTAGATAATGAAAAAATAAGAACTTTTCTCCCATTTATTTGTTGATCTATCAGTTAATGACTCTGGTGTAGTATGAAGTACCATGGTGGAGGTCTTTATACAGCTGACATTTCACAGAGCCACCCAGTGTGATGGATTGGTGTCTTTACTGGGTCGATTCTGCCCAGAATTTGATTTTATTTATTTCAATCTAAATCTTAAAATAAAGAAAACCCAAAACCACATTCACATTAATTCAAAGGAAAACACAATTTTATTCAAAGATGGTTAAGAGTCCACTAACCTGTGTTGCCGTCTGATGGTCACATTTTGAAGTCTCAAGTACCAAAAATATCAGAGTCACAATGGTTCAAAATCTCTATATGGGAAAAGAAATGGAAATCAGTCAAACAAAACTGACTGATAGAGGAACATGTAGCAGCAAATGAAGTCTGGCTCAAATGTGACCAAAAGGCAAGCATCAGCACTGAGTCAACAGTTGCTAATTTTAGTTTCTAAGTAACAGTAAAAAAAACATGAAGTTGAGCAGAAACAGGCACAGAAATAAAAATAAGTTCCCAGGCTCTTCATCCTCTTTTACCTTCCCTTTTTATGCAACAGTGCATTTTATGGAGAGAAACTTATACAATAATGTATATTAAAAAATGGAGATAAAGTCCAGAAATTGGATTCAGTGTATATTATTGCCTTGAGGAGGGTTTTGCTCCTGGTCTCTAGACACATTTTTGTTTGTTTGTTTGGTTTTTAACACATTTTTTTTTGTGATGGGGAAGCTATGTGTGTGTGCAGACAGATAAACAGACACACACTCGCATTAACCCAGTTCCGAGCAATGTTTTTACTCTGGCAGTGCCAATCTTGCCTTGGGTCAGCGACTGCTACGCAAAAAGCAATAGGAGCTCAATTGAATATCATCTTATAAGCCAGTGTCACTAATCTCACCTGGAACAGTTTGATCAAATTCTAAAAGAACACTGCTGATTCGGTTATAGCAGCTTCTGGCTATAAGATAACAGAAAACTGGCTGTCTTTGTACAGCAAATGTAGTTATTTTGTCTTTTCATAACACTTGATTTCATTTGATATGTGAACATGTTTCATGTGGGTTTCATTATCATGATGCCATATTTTTCTTTTTTTAATTTGAAAACATCACGTTTTGCTAATTATGTGTGTGTATAAGGAAAATGGATCCTGCAGTATTTCTGACTTACTTTTATTGCATGGGCCATATAAATTTAAGCCTCTGTTTATTTTAAGCCAGCTCATAAAACCATATTTCTGCTCATGTCTGTTTTCATTTATTACATGTATTTTTTTTTTTATCCTTTTCCTCCTCCAGAGAACACACAGTGACTTGATGAATTACCAAGACTCAAGAAGGATTTCTGTTTCTGTGAGAGTGACTCAAGTGACTCATTATGCAAATGTCCTGTTTATCAGACCCGTTGCCCTGACTTCACACCTGATGAAGACCATGGAGAGTGTTATGTATTTAGTAAAATCAGTTTATAGTTTGTGGTACTACTTTCTGTTACAAAGTAGAGAACACAAAGTGTGGTGTATGTGCGCATTGATATGCCTGCGCCTTTCCTTAGACTGGTTATTAAAGTAAATTACTACAACTAAAGAAGGCGTCGTTACTTACCAGTTAAGTTATAAGAGAGAATATAACAGACTGGCGACGAGGATTAAAACGGATCCCTGATGTGCATTGGACGACAGAGAGGGGGAAATCCTTGCCAAAAAGACACGAAAAAGGTTAGGGCCAAAACAACTAACCCTCCGTTTGGATGCTAGCTCACCTGCCTGGCTAAAGAGAGGACGTGAGTAACATCAATTCTTTTAAGTGAAGGACGCTTATAAAAATACCGAGAAAATGTCAGGAGGCGTTGGACAAATGGACGTTTTTGATAATGGCACAGAGGATTGGACAACATATGTAGAGAGAGTTGAACAGTATTGTCGGGCTAACAAAGTAGAGGATGAGAGGAAAGTTGCTGTGTTACTGAGTGTGATGGGAGCGAAAACATACAACTTGTTGCGCAGCCTCATCACACCGACCAAACCAGCTGACAAAAGTTTCAAGGAGATCACAGAAGTGCTCCAAAAACATTTCCAACCGAAGCCACTGGTTATAGCCGAACGTTTCCGATTTCATAAACGAAATCAATTAAAGAATGGATTTGGCATGCCTGGAACTGTACACAATGCAAGAGAAAGATAATGATGCAATATGGCTCACACCTAAAATACAAGGGATTGAGTTACAGATGGAACTGGACACTGGGTGTGCTCTCTCACTGATTTCATATGAAGATTACAGAAACAAATTCCCAATCTGAAACTGAAGCACACCTCAGTGAAACTGAAAACGTACACAGGTGAAAGAATAACTCCTCTGGGAAAACTAAAAGTGAAAGTGGAATATGAGAAAAAGAAATGCAACCTGGAACTTTATGTTCTGAAAAATGGAGGTGTGCCATTATTTGGGCGTGACTGGTTGAAACACATCCACCTCAACTGGAAAGAAATAAAGTCAATGAGACTAGAACGAGGCCTGAGTGCAAATTCTGTAGATGAAAGACTGAAACAGATCCTTAATAACCATGCCCAGGTGTTCAAAGATGGAATCGGCACCCTGAAAAATATTAAAGCACAGATCATACTAGAGGACAATGCAAAACCAAGATTCCACAAGGCATGCCCTGTACCTTATGCTTTACGCCCTAAAGTTGAAGCAGAGCTCCAACGCTTGGAAGAGCAAGGAATACTTACCAAGGTGGAATGGTCAGATTGGGCTACACCAATAGTATCAGTAAGCAAGAAAGCAAGTGACAGTGTGCGGATCTGTGGTGATTTTAAGGTTTCAGTGAACCCAGTTCTCCGCATAGATCAGTACCCACTTCCACGGATAGAAGACATATTCACAGCAGTAGCAGGTGGCAAACACTTTTCAAAAATTGACCTTGCCCAGGCTTATCTCCAGATGGAAGTAGAAGAGACATCCAGGAAATATCTGGTAATAAACACTCACAAAGGCCTATATCAGTACAACAGACTGGTATTTGGTATCGCCAGTGCCCCAGCAGTATGGCAACGTGCCATGGATCAGGTCCTACAAGGCATTCCAGGAACACAGTGTTTTCTGGATGACATAATCGTCACTGGTGTTGATGAGGAGACTCATCTGGCTAACCTAACAGCAGTCCTGGCCAGGCTAGAAAAATATGTACTGAGAGCAAACAAAAACAAATGTAAGTTCTTTAAGGATGCCATTGAGTATTGTGGACACAAGATCGACAGACATGGGCTCCACAAAACCAAGGACAAAGTTGAAGCAGTCCTGAAGGCACCAGAACCTAAAAATGTGAGTCAGCTACGCTCTTTCTTGGGCTTCGTTAATTATTACCACAAGTTTCTACCAAACCTTTCAACAGTCCTTCAAGCGGTCAATGAAAGCCAGTCGCACAGAGGGGAAGCCGCTACAACAGAAAATAGACAATTTCTTACTGGCTTACAGGAACGCCACTCATGCAACAACTGGACACACACCTGCAATGCTCTTCATGGGACGGAATCTGAGATCACGTCTAGATTTGCTGAAACCAGACATTCGCAAGGATGTCCAAGATAAACAGTCTTCCATGGTGGAAGCAACAAGAAACAAAACTAGATTCTTCAATGTTGGACAAAAAGTTCTCGCCAGGGACTACAGAGACCCAAGTCAGAAATGGCAGCCTGGCACGATTCTGTCACGGACCGGACCACTGACATACACTGTAAATGTTGGAGCCAACTTAGTCTGGCGTAGACATGTTGATCAGATTGTAGATGCGGAAAGTCACATGGTTCCACAGCAACCTGAGAGCACATCTACACCTCAAGATTCAGAAGAGTTTGCCCTCGCTTCACCACCTGAGGTTCAGGATTTACGTAAAACTACCAATGCTCAAACACCTGAACTTCCCACACAGAGCACTATGGAGTCTGACCAAACAGGCAGACGGTACCCTGAGAGAAATCGCAGAGCACCTCAGAGACTGAACTTATAGGTTTCAAGTTAATTTTGTAGGAAAGCAGTTCAAATGTTTAAGAGGAAACAACCTACCTCCATGTTGTAAATCACTGAGTAGGTGTCATATTTCAGTTCAAGTTAAATTATTGGTTTACAGCATTTATCTGAAAATATTTTGATTGTTTGGTACCTATTGTGTTCATCAAAGTTGGATGGGAGGAACTGTTATGTATTTAGTAAAATCAGTTTATAGTTTGTGGTACTACTTTCTGTTACAAAGTAGAGAACACAAAGTGTGGTGTATGTGCGCATTGATATGCCTGCGCCTTTCCTTAGACTGGTTATTAAAGTAAATTACTACAACTAAAGAAGGCGTCGTTACTTACCAGTTAAGTTATAAGAGAGAATATAACAGAGAGTATCATTCTACACCACCTTTGCCCACTAGTCGGGAGAGATCTAGACTCGCTGCAGTTTACCTACCAGCTGAACATCGGGGCGGATGACGCTGTCACGTACCTGCTGCATCGGGCCTTCTCTCATCTGGAGAGCACCAGGTGCACACTGAGTCATGTTTTTTGATTTCTCCAGTGCCTTCAATACAATCCAACCCTCAGTGCTAAGGGAGAAGATGCAGGGAGCTGGAGTGGACCATCAGCTGTCCTCATGGATTATTGACTACCTCACCAGTAGACCCCAGTATGTGAGGCTGCGGGACTGTGTTTCTGAGGTGGTAGTCTGTAGCACGGGGGCCCCACAAGGAACAGTACTCGCCCCTTTTCGCTTCACCCTGTACACTGCGGACTACAGTTATAACACGGACACTTGCCATCTCCAGAAGTTGTCAGATGACACCGCCATTGTGGGTCAGGTGTCGGAGGGAAATACAGTGGGGTCGTCAATGACTTCGTCAACTGGTGCGAACAGAACAGATCTTTGCATCAATGCCAGCAAGACAAAGGAGCTGGTGATTGACTTCAGCAAGAAGCCACCCCCTATTACACCAGTGAACATCCAGGAATTGGACATTGAAACGGTGGAGGAGTACAAATACCTGGGTGTTCACCTCAACTACAAACTGGACTGGTCCACAAACACAAATGCACTTTACAAAAAGGGTTTAAGTCGTCTCCACCTGCTACGGCGGGTGAGATCCTTCAGGGTGAACAGGACACTCATGAGGACATTTTCCGACACTGTGGTGGTGTCTGCTATTTTCTATGCTGTGGTCTGCATGAGTGGTGGAATGGCAGAGAGGGACAGGGGGAAACTCAACAAACTAGTCAGGAGGGCCAGCTCTGTCCTGGACTGTCCACTGAAGTCCATCGAGCAGGTTGGGGAGGAGAGGATGTTGTCTAAGCTAATATCCATCATGGACAACACCTCCCACCCCCTGCATGAAACTGTATGAGCACTGAGCAGCTCATTCAGCAGTCGAGTTTTACACCCACAGTGTAGGAAGGAGTGCTACCGCAAGTCATTCTTACCAGCAGCTGTCAGACTCTATAATGCAGCTTAACATTCTTTTGGTCATCTTACTCACCAGCTTGTTTGTTTACCACCTTGTGTCTTCCTTTTATATTTTATTGTCCTTTGCTGTAAGAGTTCTGTAACACCGAAATTTCTCATCCGTGGGATAATAAAGGTTTATTCTATTCTATTCACACCCCGTTCTCTGTTTACCATCGGGGAAGGGGGTGTACGGAGGAATTGGCCATCTGATTGGGGTCTGGATGTGGGGCCTCCCTGCTGCTGGGGGCGGGGGCGGCCTGCTTGTCTCCACCCCAGGGAACAGGGTATCATCTCCTGGGTCTAGGTACCATCACCTCTCTGAGGGTGAAGGTGCCTGGACCTAGGGTATAGAGTATGTTTAGGGATTGTGAGTGTGTGTACAGTGTCCATTTATGTTTGTCTCCACGTTTGGCGAGTGACAAGTATTTGTATATGTGCGCATGAGAGTGGGAATGTACACTTGTGTCTGTGTGTGCCTGTTTGTCTGTGTCTATATATCAGGTCAAGTCTTAGACTCCACCTCTCTGGGAACATCTCAGGCCCTCCCAGGTGTGGGGGCCTATCTCCCCCACCACACTATCTGTCGTTGGCTGATGCCCTCAGACATTGGTGCATTGGTGGTTCTGGGTGTCTGGGGCCGGGCGCTCAGGTATGTACCGGCTCACTCCCGGTGGCTACCTAGCGTGTAAACCAACTGATTACATTTTAACATTCTACTAGAGTTTATTCATTCATTCAAGTGTTAAAGTCTAATGTGAACTTCAAAGAAAGTTTCAATGACGCTGGCCAGCAGCAATTGACAGTAGCGTTGAGCAACTGAAAAGTTAAGGATATCCTCAACAACTTACCTTGGTACCAGAAAAGAGTCATTTTTGTTGCATCTTTGTGCTGCCATCCTGCCCTGGTTAATATATCATGATGACCATGCTATCTTACCATTTTTGACAACAAAAGTTTCTCATTCAACTTGAGGGGGTTTTTTTTGTCAGAAGATGCATGATTCTTCATGACTCTTCCATGGCAGCTGATATTTCACACACATGGTCTGGAACTGATTAGTTTCAAATTCACTGCACAGCAGGAACTGCAAAATGACACTGACCCTGATAATAACTCTTTCTTCAACATTAAAATCTGTTTTTATTACTCCCTGGACGACCAGTTTAATAGCACCATCACACAAGATAAATTTTCAATACTTCACAGTTTTACACTTTAATAACAACAGAAGCCTGTAGGCCAACTTTCACAACATCAAACATTACCCCAGTCACTTTGCACATATTTTAATACAATAGCTATATCATTTGAAATGTGTCACAACTGAAATTTTTATATGAAAAAAGAAAAAGGTTATTGTAATTTGTAGAACAACAGGCTCTAGTATAGTTGCATTTAATAGTTGGAAGAAAGACCTGGAATAAAATTTTACCAAAAACACCCACAAAAATAATGTTTATCTTTGGCAATGTCGATACTGATTTGTTGAATCCAAATTAGCACAAATCAACAGATGATTTTATCAACATATACAATATATACAGACTCAACTTATGTCCTAACCTCATTAGACCCGGCTGAATTCCTTCTCATTGTGTAACATATATTTACTAATAAAGAACATTCTAGAGAATAATATACTGAGTGCATTATTTAAAAAATGATATCAGTTACAACGTACCAGTATTTAAACGAACTGTTTTTAATGTAGCAATTTTCTACTCTGCTTGAGCACTCAAAGCACTTAGTACAACACATGCAGGCATCCATATAATCTAACATTCACTCACACTCCAGTGAATGCATTGCAGTTCAGTATCTTGCAGAATGATACTTTGGCATGATTTATTGGCAATGATTTATTGAATCCAAACAAGCACAATTTGACAGCCAAGCATCGAACCACCAGCTTTCCAATTGGCAGACAACTTGTCAGGGATATCCTTGTAAAGTAATTTCCCCTTGTGTTCTACATAGTTGTTAAATTCGCAATTTACAGTTTACAGGTGAAGATTTTTCCGCAATTTTTGTGAATCGCCTGTTTTTAACTTAAATAACTTATAGAATGCTAATAAAATAGTAAATCAATCAATCAACATTTCATAATTTATGTATATCATGTCAGAGCTTCATTGACTAGAAAAAAAAACTATAATTTTTTATATTTTTTATATTATTATTTCTTCTTTTAATTCATGCTACCTAGAAGAGTGGCATGGTGGTGAACACTGTTGCCTCACAGAAAGGTTCTGGGTTCAAATCAACCATCTAACTGGGGCCTTCCTGTGTGGTGCTTACTTTTTCTACCTGTGTCTGCATAGGTTCTCTCTGGGTATTCCAGCTTCCTCTCACAGTCCAAAGTCAAGCAGTTATTGGTGTTAAATGGTGAATCGAAATTGTGTTTATGAGTATGAATGATTGTCTATCTCTATGTGTTAGTCCTGTGACAGGCTAGTGACTTGTACCCAGCATCTCACCCTATTTCAGCTGGGATATAGGGTAAACCTGAATTGGATAAGAGGAATAGATGGAATAGATAGGGTATTAGGTGACCATGTCTTTAAAGATTCAGGGTAGCTACGATGTATTTCCAGTGTATCCAAATGCTTTTGATGCCTCTTTTTACCCTATTAACCCCTGTCTCTCTTCAAGTCTTTCCTCTGCCCAATGCTCCTGTACTTGTGTGACTGGAGCATTGGGCAGGTCAGTCTGTAGGGCAGCTCTGAGGTTAGCCCAGAATAACCTTTGTTTTGCCCTGTCTTGAGGCCACTCCAGATATGTGTGGCGGTTCATCATGGACTTCAGCTGGTAGTACTTGGATGGGATTAGGTATTGAGGCAGAGGCTCAAGCAGTACCAGCACAATGCTGTCTGAGCCCAGAGTGAGACGTTGGTGGGTGGCGAAGTAGAGCTCGTAATGACACCACTCGCTCTTGACAAAGTGAGCAGAGAGGACAAACACAGAGCGCCTGCATTTCTCCACACAGCTGATGATGTTCTCAATGATCGTCTTTCCCGGCACAAAATGTTTCTCGTGATGACAGATTCTAAGCCCTCCTGCGGGGCCTTCGAGGTTGGGAAGAAGGGAATTGCGCACCCAGTCAACATCGTGCTGGCTATAAGACACAAACGCGTGGAACTCCAGACCCACCAGATCCTCGGGCCGAGCTTGTTGCAGTCTTGCACGATGTTTGGCTCTTGTCCACTGCCAGATCATGCCCATGTACCAGGGAACATCCAAACAGTGACACAGAATCACAATGGAAATAATCAGTGTCCCTGCTGGAACCAAAATTGCAACCACTAGAAGGCCAATGCTGCAGGAGACCTCTGGGATCGAGATGTCTCTTAAAGTTGAGTTTCTAACGTCCTCGGGGTATGTGCAGTAATAGCCCTGTGGCCAATTCAGCAGCTCAATACCTGATTGGTTGTTGTTGTTCTTTTCAGAATTGGTAGCGAGCTTTATGAAACCTCTGAGAGTGCAGGTACAGGTGAAGGGGTTAAAACTGACATCTAGGATATGCAGTTCGGGACAGCTTTCCAATATGTTCACAGATGGGGCATGGAGAGAATTTGACCTGAGCAGAAGCTTGTGGAGTGTGGGGAAAGTGCCACAACCTGGCAGGTCCCGCAGCCGGTTAGCATTTAGATTCAGAGCTGAAAGGTTTCTCAGTTTAAAGATGGATTGCGGAACCACCGAAATCTGGTTGTTCTGGAGGTCCAGTATCTGTGTCCCATTTGGTAGACATTGAAAAACTGACTCAGTCAAACTATTAGAAGACAGATTTATATTGGTGATGCTTGCTGGCCAGATGCACTGTGATGACTGGTCATACCCTATGGAGTTGACGCTGAGGTCCAGATGTTGCAGGGACGACATATATCGAAAACGTTGGCTCAGTATCTCAAGTTTTTTAAGACTGTTGCCTATCAGAGTCAAGTTCTTCAGGTTACGCAGGTTCTGACATTCTACAAATTTATCATCCACCACACTTGAGAAGATGGAATCAGACATAGCACAATTAGAAAAATCCAGCTGGCGTATTGGACTCTGTGACTTGGGACAGGTCATGTGTATTATTGGCGTGTCAGTAATCGCAACACTCTCCACTGGCATGCTGATGAAAAAGTTGTATAAAGCCTCCTGTGAGAAGAAGAAACTTGTTACCACTGCCTGGCTGGCTGTGAAAGAAATCACCTGTGATGTTTTGATCACTTCTGTTTCAACTCGAGGAGGCTGCATTATGTGCACATCAGAGGCATCAAGATGTTTCAAAGTTGTATTTAGAGCCACATTTACATATTCAGTTAAGTCGTGCCATTTAATTGTTATGTTGGTGAGATAAAAACTCGTTGTGTGGATTTTCACCGTCTCTCTTAGCTGCTTACTTAGGTCTTTGTAGCCATTTATCATATTCATCATCTCCACTTCAGCAAACAGAGACAGAGCATCAGCAGTCAGATTACGGTCAATTTTTTGATTATGTCCAAAGGCTATCTGCAGCCTTTGAACATGAACATCCTCCAGGCTGCCTGCTTCATAATAAAGTCCATCCTCTAGTAATAACGTCAATGTACGTAGTTTCATTTTAGCAATGTTCTTGAAGTCACCCACGCTGATGTTTTTTGCTCCAACTGTTAATCTTTCCAGTTTTACAAGAGAGCTGAACTCACTCCCCAATGTCATGGTAAGAAATCTGTTAAAGGCCAAGTTTAGCACCAGGAGGTTCACTGTGTGTAGCAGGTATTGTTGACTTGAGAGGTTCTTGAGATTGTTGTGCGACAGGTCCAGATGTTCCAGGAGAGGCGTGTTAAGAAAAGTCTGTGGATCGATCTCCTCCAAATTATTCCATGACACATTCAGGAACCTGAGGTGAGTGGTTTTTTGAAAGTCTCCATTGTGAAGCTGACGTATGTAGTTGCGAGAGAGGTCTAAAAACTCAGTCGTCTGTGGCAGGTCAGTTGGGACAGAGGAGAGGTTTTGGGATGATCGGTCTACAAAGTTGTCAGGTGATGAAGTGCTCTTCTGAAGTCCCACCAACACGGCTGCTGTCCAGAGTACGGCTGCTGTGACCCTCATTGTTGCCTAAATAAAAGATATAGGTATTAGCTTTCATAATATTATTTATTTTTACCATCAGTTGTCAGAGTGTTGGATACATCAAAAAGAAATGTTCAAAAGTCCTACAATAAATTCTTTGTGGTGGTTATAATGCTTAGTAATTGCTGTAGAGAGGTGTGGATTTGATGTAATCATTTTAAAGGATTCAGTGTGCAATGCCTTAATTAAACAGTTTAAGTTTTTAATTAGGGTAGACAAATTGATAAATGTACAAATTAGGTTTTTATCAACTGAATAATGCAAAAATTGGAAACTGAAACTTCAGTAGAGTGTTAGAAATAATTGTTACGTCTCAAATTAAAACATTTTAATTTGAAGTCAGACTTGCACTGTTAGAAAAATCTGTAATTTCAGAATTTTCATATAAATTTTACAGCATTTTCCTGTCATTTTAAACACATGAAATATCAGTAAAATTACAAGAAATATTCTCTCCATTAACATATCTGATTTAATAAAAAATAAATAGAGAAGTGTACTTATGAATAAACATGTTTTTTTACATGCATTTACAGAAAATGTATTCATTTTTACACATAAAAAGAGTGTAAAAATACAGTTGCAAGCTTAACATGATTTATAGAAGAGAATAGAATAGAACAGAATGCCTATATTGTCTCTATACATTTGTACAATGAGATACAGAGCATCTCCTACTCACTTGGTGGGGGGTGGGGTGGGGTGGTGGCACAGTTCTGCAGCACTATATACAAATATACAAGCCAGTTTTAAAAAGTAATATGTAATAAATAGTGTTATTGCACATAGAATTTGGTATTGCACAGTGGGGAAACTGTTTTTGAAGAAAAAGAAACCGTGGGGAGTCGGTGCTCAGTGTGTGAGAGGAGGAGAGATAAGCTATGATACTGATCACTTATAAGCTATGTTTATTTAAAAAATATTACAGCTAAATTCTAATTTAATTCTAGAACTACATCCAAATTTTGATTCATTTAGTATAAAATTACACAAAACTGACTGATGAATGATGCAGGGTTACTTTACAGATAAATATGACAAGTACTGTAGTTAATGTCGTCTTGATAATAGACTTCAGGTTCTTCCCTCAGTGTTTTTCACTCTCCATGAGGTCCTTTGGTGTTAATTGTTATCATTATTATTACGTATTGTTATAATCTCTGTGTATTCCTGTTTCAAATGATTCTCTCTACCAGTTTTTTGTTTTTGTTTTTTGGGGGGTAGTCATTTCTCTCCTGTGTCTTGCATTTAGTTTTGTTCAGGTCATTCTTTAACCTCCACTCATGTGCTCCCTGTTCTCCAGATGTTTTTATTTTTTCCCCGTGGATATTCTGCATACATTCTAATTAAATTGTAGGTTTCACTTTCATTTGAAGTACTGCATTTCTATGCCTCTCACTCGATCCTTCATGACAGATCACACATGCATATGCAAATGCTGCTCACGCTGTTACACAATATAATTAATTTAGACTTTCCACTTAACCTAAACTCTTTACATACACACTACTCTAGTGCAAGAATAACTCTACAAAAACTTTGCAAACTCTCAATGATTTGCTTGGTGATATATCAAAAAAATATATATTAATGTCAGTATCAATGTAATTGTAACCTGGACGTGTGTCCCTCTATCTATAAAGAGATGATCTATACTGCTCACCCAAGTGCAATGTCTACAATATCCGAATCTAGGTTTGGGAAGGAGATTGGCGGTAGCAACTCTGTAAGAGCAATAAGACTTCCAACCCACATAACACGCACAACCACAGGTTTATGAAACAAAGTTTGCTTTATATATATTTCCTTTGGATCAGTTCCCTTTACTCATCCTCAATGTAGGGATAACTTCAAATGCAGTAACTATCTCAAATGCATCACAAAAATAATTGAAACAATCAAAATAGATGTAAGACAAGAAACACAATATTTCAACACCCCAAAGAAAAGGAAAAAGAAAAGAAAATAGCATGTGAGTGTCCAGTTCTTTATGGTGTCAGTTTATTCAGTTACCCACTGTCCTGGGTTAAGAACTGAAAACGACCTGAATCTCAGGCGGGGAAAAAGTAGCAAAAGAAAATGATAAGGTATCTCTCAGGTGGGCTTCCTTTTGTTTTTTTCCCTACCGCCCTCCTAGTACGGCAGGCATCAACGTGTCGGCGTCCTGACACACAGAAGGCCTCCACAACAGCAACAGTGTCTTAGACTCATGATACCAGCTCCTCACTCGGCACACATGGAACTGTACCTCAAAAAACAAAACAAAAAAAAAAAAAAAAAACAGTCTGCACACAAATACGCAGAATGTTAGATGTCCACATTCCTTAAATGTCCTTGTTCCTAATGTCCTTGGTTCTTTTTAAATATTAAAATTAATTTGCATCTTGTGACACCTTAAAAGTAAATACACCGGTATTACTGTGCATCACCCGCAGTTACAGCTACAGCACAGCTATTGCACGTGAACTGCGCATAACCACTTAGCTGGCCGCGGCTGAACTAGCAGGCCCAAGAAAAGAAAAACACTAGACACTCATAATAAACAAAACTGTCACAACGTCACAATACTATAAAAACACATCTTAAACATCATTAAACACATTTACTACTATTCTGACTGGTTAGTTATTTTTTTCAGTGCATTGAACTGCAATCCGGTTCTTCAGTCTGACGTCACTAGCCGTGTCTGGGTCTAAACTCCGCTGTAGGTCCATATATCAAATGATCACTATGGCATTACTGAGAGTTGAAAAACTGTCTAAAGTCTTTCATCTTTAATAAAATGATCAGCGTTCTGCTCTACCAGGTGTAACAATTGAGTTTAACATCCAGGCATCCATGAAAACGGAATTTATGACATTTAACGGAGTTAGAAGTTAGCAGGGAGTTAGCTCGCTAGCTTCTATCTAAATACAATATAGCATGTCCTGACTGCGGGGTTTTGGAAACAAATTAAAACGTACAGCTCTGTTATCACTTCCAGCATAAATGAAGACAGAAAACTAAACAGCAGTGACGTTTGTAGGGTTACTGAAGTTGGGCTAGCTGGTATATAATGATGTGCTACGTGACCGCTAGCGACACAGCTATGTTAGCATAATATAAACAAGCTAACCTTTTTTCCACTCGATAAAAGTTAACGTGAGTGTTCTCGGTGGTCAGGAACAAATGTAATCGCATGGCAGGATGCTGTAAAATGACCAAACTTCAGCCAGGAGAACAACTGAGATAATCCATCCACAATACGAGGTTAGTCCACATCTCCTCAGACCTGACATGGGCTGCCCACATTCAGGTCCAGACCAAAAAGGCTAGGCAGCGCCTGTATCACCTACGACAACTGAGGAAGTTCAGGGTCTCTCCAAAGATCCTCAGGATTTTCTATACAGGCGCTGTGGAGAGCATCCTCACACAGAACATGACATCGTGGTTTGGGAACAGCTGTGTGAAGGACCAAAAAGCTCTCCAGAGAGTGATCCGTACAGCAGAACGCTGCTGCAGGATTGCTCTCCCCCCGCTTCAGGACACCTACACCAGGAGATGCCGGACTAGAGCAGCGCAGATACTGAAGGACCCGTCCCATCCTGGCAACAAACTGTTCCAACTTCTGCAATCTGGTAGAAGGTTCCGCATCTTCCGGGCAAGGACAGAGAGACTCAAGAGGAGCTTCTATCCCCAAGCCATCCGTGCCCTAAACACACACACCCGCCCTCTCACATCATCTATAATTGACTGAGTCAGGACTCTTCCAGACACTAAACCAAGGCACAATGTACATTTCAATTCCTTTAATTTTAAATATGTTTATATTGTCTATCCTGTAAAATAGTCAGATGTCTATTCATATTAATGTACAGAATTCACCTGCTTGCTGCTACTACTGCACATTCACCCAATGTATATACTATATACTATATATATATATAATGTTCTTCCTCTACACCCCCCCCCAATTTTTTTGCACATGTCGAGGAGCGTGTCAGGCTACATTTCACTGTGTGTTATACTTGTATAACTATGCATGTGACAAATAAAGAACCTTGAACCTTGAACCTAGTCATTCATATACTGCTGCATGGGATGGGCTGTAGTTAGGGCTGCTCAATTAATCGAATTTTAATCACGATTACGATCTGGGCTTTCAACGATCATTAAAAATGACTGAGCCGATTATTGGCCCCTCCCTCATTTATCCGCGACACCTTAAAGGCCGGTCCGTGAAAATATTGTCGGGCATAAACCGTCCATGGCGCAAAAAAGGTTGGAGACCGCTGATTAAGAGGACCCGAGGGAAGCTCAGAAAGCTAAGCAGAAGTTATTTGGAGAGGAGAGTGACTGCCGTTGGCTGAAAAGAGAGGTAAAAAAAACTTCAGTGGTGTTGCACACTATTTTATATTATTTTTTAAAGTCATTGTTAACCCTTTAGATCCGGTCAGAGCAGCACGCTCCGTTTTGCATAACTATTTTTAAATCCCTGTAGAACCTGGACCGTGTAAGCTAGCGCAATAATTTGTTTTGCATATGAAACCGGAGGAGTTGTACTTACATCTGATGCCATCAGCTTGTCCTCGGTCACGGTTTCCTTCCACATATAGCTTTGCAAAAACTGCATAAAAAGCGCTTGCAGGAACAAAAACATAATATTCCAGAAACAGGCTTTGCCGATCCGATCAGCTGTTCGTAACACTTCCCACAGTTAAACAGACGTCAGCGCGAACTGTCACATGTCCGCCATTTCCTGCCCGAAACCGGAAGTGACGTCATTTTCGCGGAAATTGTAGTTTTTTTACTTGTAGGCCTTAAAAGCCTATACTGGTCATGTTTGACTTTTCTGAATAGTTTCTGGGATGCTTAGAACTCGAATTGCACTGCTGGAAATAGTTTATTTTGATGCTGTTTTCTTTGCAAATTTGCATCATAGGATTGTTTTTTCGTTTTTCCTGCAGTATATAAAAATTGATGTATCTCCAAAATAAAACTATGAAGACACTCAAAATAAATTTCCTGTTGTAAACTATTTTTTGCAACTTTTTTGTATTTAAAGTTTTGAAGGATAAGCCTCTTAAATTTCTCCAAGTAGAAATATATGCAAAAAAAACAAAAATGATTTTCAATTTTTTTTTGTAGTTTATTGCACTTTTTTGCAATTAATGTAGTTACTATGGACTTAATGCATACATATTATTAAAATATGGGCTATAATAGTTGTATAGCAACTTGAAATGCTCCCACAAATGGCACTACAACATGTAAAAATATAATATAAGCTCTGGCGGACTTGGTTCTATGGTAGGTCTTAAAGGGTTAAATAAATATCGTCAAATAATCGAGATCTCAATTTCAGTGAAAATAATCGTGATTATCATTTTTGCCATAATCGAGCAGCCCTAGCTGTAGTTAGATCGTAAGGTTTTAAAAACTGAGCTTAAATAAATGATTAGCGGTAATAAAAGCAGAGGGAGGTCAACAGTGATCACTGACTGTTTTAGGAGCTTTTTGAGATTAAATAGAAGAAAATACATAACATTAAACATGTTAACAACACAAAAGCCATATTAAACGCAGACTACTTTAGGCCCGGAAGTAGGATTCCTCACGTCATCACCTAACAATCGGATAGCGGTGCTAAGTGAGCTAGGCTAACTCACCAGAATAGTTCAAAAAGTTCAAAACACTCCGACTCCTTTGAGGTAGGTACCCGTCTGTGGTTCACCGCTAACGACAGCGCTCTCACAAATGTTAATAGAATCTCTTTTCTCTCTTTCAACTGGGAAAAACCGTGCTCGCGGCAGCATGGAGTTTTTCCTTGCCGTCCTTTTCCCCCTACACCACACCTTCACGCGCACCGAGCTGCAGATGATGCCTTCAGGGCAAGCCCGGAAATTAAACTATCAAACAAGAACTACGATGCATTCAAAGAACCCTGTACTTCTGATTGCTGTAAATCTTACCAGGGTTACATAATTAAAGTCAATGTTTACTTACTAACTACAAATTATTTTTTTGTTTGTTTTTTGTATTTAATTCAAATGATGCTTCTTGAAGATAAATCCTAGCACAAGATGATATAGAGAAGAACACTTTCAGCAGCCATCTTCCCTGAAATGAGAACATTTTCTCATCTTTAAGGAGAACTGGATGCTAGTCTGGTTCTGATATTCTTTGGAGAATGTCAGATGATTTTCACAGTGCGGTACTGTGAGCACGAGTCCCACTAAAAGGCTGCCAGCATTTATTCTGTACCTTTTTGCACAAAGAGATAGGTCCTAAGGCTCAGTCCTGTCCTGTCCTGCTTCCCTCATGCAATAGCCTCTCCCCTGGTATCCCCTCTACCACATGCAAAGCTTTTAAGAAAAAAAAAAACTAAAAGCACAGAGCTGCAAAAAAAAAGAACTAGGTTGCAGGGCTGGCATTACCAAACTGTTAAATGGTGCGTTATACCCATTTCCCGGTGTGTACATTCACATGCATCTGAGGGAATTTTACCACACGTGCCTAGCCCCCACAACAAGCGACTGTGCCGCCACTAAAGCAAAATCAAAAAGAACCTAGAAGTTGTGGCATACAAAACAGCAAACAACTCAGGAAATAAAATATAAGGAGACAAGAACAAATGCACACACTCTAAAATACAACTCCTTTTAAAAGCACAATTACAATATAACAAACAGTTAAGATGAAAACACCATAAAACAATGAACCAGTCAATGCCAGTCCATAAATAACAGCAAAGCAACAACAAGGCTACAACAAGACAGCAGCAGTGTGTAGGCCTGTAACAAGAGAGGGAAAACAATCATCCAGTGTCCACCCTACGATAGATAACCCATGAGGATCCTACTTACCCTTTAATAGTTATACATATTATTATTATAGTATTATTATTATTATATTCCTCCCTGCAGCTGTCAGACTGTACAATCAGAACTGTACTGTACAATCAGAACTGTACTGTACAATCAGAACTGCTCCCAAAAAACATAGATGTTTACATCTGCGCTGTAACTGCAATAAGTTAATTAACCGATTCGCACTACAACCTGGTTTGCCTCTTACCTGTAGTTATTTTTATTTAATTTAATAACTGTACAGTACTCTGTTTATAGTAACCATTGTCCTTAATGTAAGAAAAATTGTGTATGTTTCTGTTCCGTGTCCTGTGTACTGTTTGTTTGTATATGTGTCTTTTTGGCTGCTGTTACAACCAAATTTCCCCTTGTGGGACAATTAAAGGATTATTCTATTCTATTCTATTCTATTCTATTCTATTCTATTCTATATTAACCAGTTGCCAGGGGAAATGAATGCGGTCTGCAATACTTAACAGGCTGTGATCTTTGCCACCTTGAACAGAAATTAGTGCAAACTGCCAGAGCTCAGGAGTAGACTACAGTTGTTCCTTATAACCAACATCTGATTAACAGCTAAGGGAGAGGTTAATGTTCATGCTGCATTCACAGAAAGCATGTTTGAACCAACATCCACCACATCTAACCCACTACATTTACTTTTACAAATTGTTAGGAGTTTTCTGTATTAGTGCATTACAGCAGTATTATGAAATTATTACACAAAGTAAATTTAGTGTTTTATTTAGCTAAACTCTTTCAATATTCACATCCATCAGTATGCACTTGATAAGATCTGTAATGTAATTACAATAACATTTTCTGTATATTTCTAATATTGTTTAATTTCCGTTTACACCTAAAAGAACTGTATTTTAATGTAATACAATGTAAAAAAAATATGGACTTTTTTGTGTATTTTAATTATAGACAATTTCTGTGTTTTTACATGATGACAAATGTAAACACGGTAAATTTCAGTTATTGTGCGCTATTTTTCTGCTGCTAGAATATTACTGGGTTTTATGGGTTTAAAAAAAAATAGTTTATGTAACACTTTTTGATTTTAGTCAGTATACTAAAAATATGCCAGACGTGTATTAAAAGCATCAAGGCTAAAAAGAAATTTGGCTGAGCAGAAAGATGAAAGAAATTTAAGGAACAGGCCAGAGTGATGTGAAAACATCATTTTGAAAGGAACTTACCTGGAACAACACTGGTTACTTTCTTTAAGATCAGACTTACTTTTAATTTTTTTGAACTGGTTAAATTCTAATTGGTTTGGTTTACCGTTTTTTCTGGAAGTGAGTTTTTCCTTTGTGAATGTGGCTTGCTGTGTGCTTATCATGGAATTGTTGCTCTGTTTTCTTTAATTCCCGTGGTTTTCTTGGTGTCAGTTTTGTTGGAATCTTTATATATATATATATATATATATATATATATATATATATATATATATATATATATATATATATATATATATTGTTGGGGACAACAAAGAAAGCAAATAGACATTTAGAAAAGCTGCTTTTTCTAAATATCAAAAAACAGTGTGAGCAAAAAGGGAATGTTAATACTGTCATAAATATAAAATACTGCCATTTCATATCATGGTATGAGTTTATGATTATTTATGCATTCATAAATCCCACCAAAACTTTAAAAGCAGACATTTGACATCGTCATATTTTAGATTACTTTCAATTAAGTGTTTTTCTTGACTCATGTAATCTAGATATTAAAATAAAATAAAAAAATCCAAAACCACAATAAAAAAACCACTCTGGAAAACACCATTTAGTTCATAGACGGATAAAAAAAAGAGCACTAACCTTTATTGTGGTCTGATGGTCACGTTTTTAAGTCTCACGTACAAAATCATCAGAGTCACAGTGGTTCCAAATCTCTGGATATGGGGAAAAAAGGAAATCAGTAAGACAAAACTGACTGATCGAGAAAGGTATACCACCAAATAAAATTTGGATTAAATGTGACCAAAAGTCATGCGTTAGCACTGCTCCAGCAGTAGTTGCTAATAGTTTTTTAAGTTACAGTAAAAACAACATGAAGCTGAGCGGAAACAGGCATAGAAATGAAAGCAATTCCCAGACTACTTATGCTTTTCTCACTTCAACATCCTCTTTTCACTTCCCTTTTTATGTAACAGTGTATTTTATAGAAGTAAACTGTGATAAAAATGTATAAATAAGCGGAGCTAGTGAAAGTAATGAAATCAGTTCCTTGGATTTAGTTTACGTTATTGTTTTAAGCAAACTAATACTTCAGATTTTGTTTTGTTTTTTGTTTTGGCACCCTAAAAGACGTTGGTCTGTAGTTTGAGAAACATGAACTGATTTTAAAATATTCTAAAAATCAATGAAATGGGCCTTTACTAAGCAATGCCATGAGTATACTGTATCTTTAGTTTGTTCTACTATGTTGTGAAAAGTATGAATGAGAAGGCTAAACTACAGTGTTTCTGAGGTAGCTCTCTTGTATCATAGCGACCACACCGAGGTCACCTGGGTAGTACATGAACATTTTCCAACTCAATTGACTTATCGCACTAATGCCTTGAGGCAGAGTGGCTTCAGGTCCACTGTGTTGTTTACTCTAGACACTGTGTTAATGAAGGATGATGAGAAAGGGTTTCTTTTAAAATGGCTTTTTATTGTGATAGGGAAGCTATGTGTATGTACAGACAGACAGACACACAGACACACACACACACACACACATATGCATGAACCTTCTTCCCAGCAGTGTTTCTAGCCTGGCAGTGCTAATCTTGCCTTGGGTCAGCGACTGCTACGCATACAGCAAGTGGAGCTTAATTGAATATTGTCTTATAAGCCAGTGTCACTAATCCCACCTGGCACAGTTTGATCAAATCCTAAAAGAACACTGATGTGATTAGAAGCTTCTGGCTGTAAGAAAACAGAAAACAGCCTGTTTTTTCAGCGTCACAGTGTAAGATTATCTCTTATTTAATAAATGTGTCAAAATGTGCCGTTGCTGATTTGTTAGAAAGCTGAAATCCCCTAATGCAAGTGATTACAAAATACAGTGTGTGTGTTTGTAATGTGCAGTAAGTCTTTCTTATGAAGCTAAGATCAGAGTACAAGCTAATTATTGACACAAATGTTCTTTACAGCAATCAGCATGTGCCTGAGAGCTCTGAGTCAGTCTCTATGCACCCTTTGAAAGATAGCTCACTATTATCTTTATTAGCTGTGTTGAATTATGACTCTTTATTTATTTATTTTTATTAATTTGGCTGAGATCCAAGAATAATCAAGCGCTTTTTGAAGGACGGGTTAAATTAATGAGCCGGAATGGCCTCGGTAGTAAAACAAGTATGTGAGGACATGAGTCAACCTTTGTATGTGTGAACGTTATGTGGTAGGGAGGGGTTGAGTGGGAGCAGAAGTACACTGGGAGTGAGAGATAGGGACGCAGGGTGTCAGATGGAGAGCGCAAAACCTCGAAGCTTCAAATGTTCCACTCTGCTCGCTTTGATCACTTCAGCCTCTTCTTCACCCACATTATGGATCTCTTATCAGTCATAAAGGAATGCATTATTTTCAAACGTGCGCTGACGGACTGACATCAGCTGTCTCATTAAGGTGGATTTTGGAATCAAGGTAGAAACCTTCAGTATGCTGAACCAGCCCAAATGTCACTTCCTCTTGTCTTCTCTCCTGTTTTCCTTATATTCTTGGAACAAGGCAACCTGCTCTCTTGGGAAGGGCAGGGATATTTGGCAGCAGCCCAAACCGGATCCCACACTCAAAGGGCAATCTTTTCTACATGACACCTTCCCTCTAGGCTTCCTCTGGGGCTCTGGAACTTCTGCTTTCCAGACAGAAGGAGCCTGGAACCAGAATGGGAAAGGTGCCTCAATTTGGGACAGTTTCACCCACTCCTCTGTCAGTGGCAGCTTGGACAGAGAGGCTGCCAATGTGGCAAGTGACAGCTACAACAGATGGGAAGAAGATGTGAAAGCATTGGAGTATCTAGGTGTAAGGTCATACTCTTTTTCTCTCTCCTGGCCCAGACTCTTTCCTGATGGAAATGCCAGAGGTCAGCCCAATACTGCTACTGTGAAGCATTACAGCTACCTCATAGAGAGGCTTCTGGAAAAGAAAATTGAGCCCATCGTCACTCTCCATCACTGGGACCTGCCACAGGTGCTGCAAGAGGATTATGGAGGCTGGAAGAACGAAACTGTGGTGGAACTTTTCGAGGAGTATGCTACTTTTTGTTTCCACACTTTTGGGAGTCGTGTTAGGTATTGGCTCACAATGCATAATCCCTACCTGGTGGCTGTACAGGGATACGGGACAGGAGTCCATGCTCCTGGAGAAAAAGGGGGACCTGCCACCTCTCTTACTGTGGCACACAATCTGATAAAGGTCAGTTACACATGGGGACCTAGCAGATTTTGTCAAATTTCTCACAAGTATGTAATTTTTACTCTTCGTGTTCCTCATCTGTTTTGGTTGCAACGCCAGCGATATGAAGAATATCTCCAGTTACACACATACACAAACTGTGTAAACTTTGAACTCTCACAGCTTTATCATTTTACGATAGACAGTGAATCTGTATATTGCTCGAGTGATTTTAGGTCAGAGGACAGTGAAGCAAGAAAGCCCTGATATTTCATTTTAATACAATCAAATTGGTCAGGGCGTATAAAACTAGTGCAAACAAGTGCAAAACCTGGCTGCTTGCTTTGTTTTGTTTTTTTGTTTTATCTCCTTGATGACTCGTCAATTTTATTTATATTGATTGGCTTGTGATAAACACGACAGTTAAAGAGACACTGCGGTCAAAGTCCACCACATCAGCACTTGTCTACTGGAGAAAAATGGTGTGTGTCAGGAAGTCGGGGAGACATGCCTCATTAATAATCACTTTCAGTTTACGCAAAGAAGCACAGATGGTGTACCTGCAGCGCCCAGTGAGAAAACAAAACCAAAAAAAATTCAAATAAAATAACCATTTATATGTAATTGTTTTCATAATTACTCTCTTATCTCTCATTTTCCCTCTCCTTATCCAGAATTAACTATGTTATGTATACCTGTGCTTTTCATAGAGACACAGTAAATTTTGCTGAGTCAAATAAGTTTATTTTACAGTGAATATGTTCAGGAAAAAAAACAACAAAACTAAAAACATCACACTAATGTGTCTGCTGTTATTTCCAGGCTCACGCTAAAGCATGGCATGCCTACAACGCCAACTTCCGCACAACTCAGAAGGGTAAAGTGTCCATTGTTTTGGGCTCCCACTGGGTGGAACCTCAAAGAGGCAAAGCCATTGATGCAAGTGCTGAGCTCTGTCAGGAGTCAATAGAGGCAGCACTGGGCTGGTTTGCCAGTCCCATCTTTGGTGATGGGGACTACCCAGTCTCTTTAAAAACCAAGCTTGGGGCTCTTCTGCCAGCATTCACCCCTGAAGAGAAGCTCTGGGTGCAGAAGACAGCTGACTTTTTCGCCCTATCCTTTGGGCCTAACAACCTCCGTTTGGGGCAGAGTGTAATCAGCTACGGGCAGACGGTGACTCCAGACCTAAGACGACTCCTGGGCTGGATAAAGTTGGAATATGGGAATCCAAGTGTCTTAGTAGCTGAGGGAGGCTGGTTCTCTGAAGCCACTGTAGGAAAGGAAGACACAGTGGGCATCTATCTGATGAAAAGCTTTATCAACCAAGTCTTGCGAGGTAAGCAGAACGCTGGGAAGAACAAATAAATATGAGTTAGACAATAAAGTCATTGAGACACAAACATTTGTCTATCTTACTCTATTATTACTTTGTTTTCTTTCATAGCCATTAACCTTGACGGTGTACGGGTGTTTGGATACATGGCCTGGTCTTTAGTGGATGGATTTGAGTGGAATTATGGGTATAGTATTAGACGAGGCCTTTTTTATGTGGACTTCAGCCAACCAAACAGAACTAGGAGCCCCAAGAGCACCGCTCAGTACTACAGAGAAATAGTTAATGATAATGGCTTCCCAAGTGATGAAACCTCGCAAGAGGTGAAAGGCTATTTCCCCTGCAACTTTCACTGGGGTATTGCAGACTCCACTTTACAGGTAACATGACTTTATGATTATCAGCTATGGAAGATGTTCAATAATGCTCCGGACGCCTAAAGAACACATTTTAATTGTATTGTTTTGTTTTGTTTTTGTAGGTCAACTTCTACCCTTTCTCCCCACAGTTTACTGACCCTCATTTGTACAGTTGGAACTTGACAGGTGACGGATCGTTGCATCAGGTCCCAGGGGTGAAGCTCCAGACCAGGCGAGCACAGTGCACAGACTATTTGGCTATCCGTGATCATCTTAACCTGCTGGAATCGACAAGGGCATCTCACTATCGCTTCGCTCTAAACTGGTCTCTGATTTTACCCCAAGGAGACCTCTCTAATGTAAACACAGAAGCTCTGAGGTAAAGATGCGCACACACACACAGTGACAATTCAAATAACACAATTCATGTTATACCTGTAACTTTACCTGAGTCACACCCCGCATATTGACAGAGCAATTTCGAGTTCATACGCACTTACTTTGCCTGAATCAGTCTCTCTGTGTCTACACTCTTTACTTTTACAAAGATACTACCGCTGTATCGTGACCGAACTCAAGAAGCGGGATCTCGAGGCTCTTGTGGTTATTTATTACCCAACACACCGATCTCCAAATCTGGGTTTACCTGTGCCGCTGCATGCCTCAGGTGGTTGGCTCAATTACAGCACAGTGAACGCTTTTCAGGAATATGCAGCACTTTGTTACCAGGAGCTGGGTCCCTGGGTTCAGAACTGGATCACTATTAATGAGCCAAACAGACTTGTAGACGTTTATTCGAGTGGGGAAGACAAGCATCTGGCAGCTCATAACCTTCTTCTGGCTCATGCAAAAGCCTGGAGGTTATATGAGAAGGAACATTACAGTCAACAGCAAGGACTGGTATCGTTAGCACTACATGCTGACTGGGCCAAACCTGCTAACCCCTTCCTGGAGTCACACACAGTGGCAGCTGAAAGATTCCTTCTGTTTGAACTTGGTCGCTTCTTAGACCCATTGTTGGGGACTAGACGTGAGGAGAAGCACAACATGGGGGACTACCCACAAGAAATGAGAATGTATCTAGAAGAGAGAGCTCGAGTAATGGGCCTTCCTGGATCTCCTCTTCCTAATTTTACTGAGACTGAGAGAGAGGAACTGAGAGGGGCCTTGAGTTTTATCGCACTAAACCATTTTACTACCCGTTTGGTCTCCCCGCGTTCCCACACACAGGACAGTTTTCAGCAGAAACCACCTCCTGATCATGACTGTCTGATTCTTTCTGATCCAACATGGCCCTCTTCTAGCCTGCGGCAAGCTATTGTGCCGTGGGGCTTGCGTAAGATGCTAAAGTGGGTTAGCCAGAGGTATGATGGAGCTATACCTATCATTGTCACCGGGAGTGGGATTGACGATCAGGCTCCTGTTGAGGATAAACTCCGGCAACACTACCTAAGGAGTTACCTGCAGGAGGCACTCAAAGGTAGGGCAAACATTTTAGACAATTTTCTACCTCAGTCCAGGATGTGTTGTGTAACAATATTTGGCAAGAATCAAAATAGAGTCTGCAGTGTTCAGGATGTTGAGACAGAGATACAGTTCCACATGTGATACAGGCTTAATGACCTTATTGCTTCCTACTATAAAAAGCTTTATATACTGAGAAACCATGAAAACCATAAAAGCAGAAACGAGGGACGAGGACAAACAGTGCCATAAAGGCCATATTGCCCTTTATGGCACTGCCCTTTATGACTCACCTGTATTTGCACATGGAAGCAGTGTAGTTTTCTAACACAATAAAAGCCGTGTTTTTTAGATAAAGTATTCATCTTACTTTTCTGTTGTTATATTTCTATTTCTTTGCAGCTTACCATCTTGATGGAGTCAACTTGCACGGCTTCTACGTGTGGAAACTCCAAGATCGACACGTACCGCAGTATGGCCTCTTCACCTCAGCCCAACACCAATCCAAAGCCAAAGCCTCCATTAATGTGTACAGAGAAATCATTGCTCTCAGCGGATCCCCTAACAATGACTCAGTGCAGCCCTGCAGGTTTAGCGAGCTGCATGAGCCTTGCTCTATATGCGCATGGATGTTCACAAACAAAGCAATGCTGGTTTTTGGGGGGTGCCTCCTAATAACAGCTGCAATGCTGGCAGCGCTAGTGGTTTTTGTCATAGTCACCAAAAGAAACCAAAGACATGGCAGAGGAAAAGCGAAAGTTGGGTTGAGCAGGAGGAGAAGAAAGGAAGGAGTGTGTTTGTGTCCACCTGGTGTAAAGCGATAACACTAGGAAAGACTGACTCATTCGTGTGTCATAAAAAACCCTGTGGCTCACTGACTGGGAAGGGCAACGACTTGTGTACGCTCCATTTGTGTCTGTTTCTGCTCATGTGACGAATGTGTGATTAGTTGTGTAAAATGTAAATAAAAGCAGAATGCAATGATTTGCAAATCTCATAAGTTTTATTCACAGCAGAGCACAGGAAATATATTAAATATTTAACAGTCCATTAAGATCTAGAAATCGAGAAGACCAGCTGTTCATCATTTAGGAGAGGAATATTGTCCCATTCATGTCTGATATAGCATTGTCTTGCTGAAATATGCAAGGCCTGACGTCATCTGGACGGGATCATATGTTGCCATAAAACTGTATATACCTTTCTTGTTTGATGGTACTTTTCCATACGCACTAATACACTTTCATACCATATGAGATGCAGGCTTTTTAAACTGAGAGCTGACAACAATACGATACTATTGGATATGTGAAGATCACGGGTCTTGTCTCTTGCACATAGGGATTTCTCCAAATTTTCTGAATCTTTTGATGATATGTAGTATAGATCAGTAGATATTCAAAACTTTCTGTATTTTACCTTGAGGAAAAATATTCTGAAATTGTGCCACAATTTGTAATCACAGTTCTTTTCCAGAGTGGTGAACTTCTACCCATTTTTACTTCTGAGAAACTGCCACTTTAAGATGTTCTTTTTATATCCAGTCATGTTACTTAACTGTTGCCAATGAAGTTAAACAGTTGTATCATGTTTCTCTACCTGTTTCTTAGTGGTACCACTTATTTTTCCGGCCTTTTGTTGTCACTCTCCCAACTTTTTGGGACTTGTTGCATTTTCACAAAATTGTAAAGTGTCTCAGTTTAAATGTCGGATATTGCCAAATCATTGCATTCTGTTTTTATTTACATTTTACACAACATCCCAATATTTTCAGAATTGTTTTTGTGAAGCTATTTTGTTTTATTGTTTCTACATATTTAAAAGACTGTAAAATGGCAACAGATTTAATGACTGTTGCAGTGAGAAGCTAGGGCATGTGTGAGTTTTTTATAACCTTACGTAAGTGATTACGTCAGCTCTATGTTTTATAATAAACAAATATGAGAAAACATACCAGTGCAAAACATCTCATAACAATAAAATCTAATAAAAACATGATCTCAAATCACCAATCAGTTTTATAAAAGTGGCTTTCTTTTCATAAGACAACAAAGGCATTTATTATAACATGTTTTTTTCATAGACTGGATGTTCATGGGGCAATGATGCCCCCTAGTGTGACTGTTTGCAGGTATGATGAAACACTATGAAACACTTCTCTGTTATTTGTTTAAAAAAACATGCATATTTCTCATGTGTGTCCTGTGATAAAGCAGTGTGGCTACAGAATGGGGTTTGTGTCTGATTGCTGCACAGCGCAGTTTAACTGACAAAAAAGTCACAAAAGCACAGTGGGGTACTTTTGGTGTTATTATATATATACATACATATACAATATTATACATGAAGATTAAAGATAAGTATTCCACCCTGATTACAGCATTTAGCCATGTTAGTCTGTAAAGGTTTGCTGATGCAGATATTTAAGACTATAACATAGTAGTTAATTTTGATCTGATTTTAACTGGGTTTTGACTCTTTTCTGAAGATATAATGAAAGTCCGATTTGACCAAAACGGAGCATAGCATTTTCCTTCTCATTAATAAACATATATTTTTTAATGTTCCTATATAAAAATCACTTCTTTTTTTAAAAAAATAAAAGATGTAACGATCTTGTTTCTGATAAATTATGGTCCTAGGTACTTTGGACTATTCGTTGGGCTCATTTCAAACAAGTTACATTTGACTGATTGGTTTATAACTTTGTTAAGTTTTGAGTTATTAGTAAAAAGAATATTTTCGGTCTTCCTCAGATGAAGTGACAGCTTATTTTCCTCAAGCCAAATGTTAAGAGATTCTAATTCCTGACACAATTTGATATCCTTAGGATTTCTTCCCACTAACTCTAAAAGCAGAATTAGAATACAGCTAAGCAGGATCACATCTGAATGGCCACAGTGGCCTTTTAGTTGTTTCATTTTTGTTTTTTATTCTTTCTACACTTTTTCTACGCATATGTTTGTGTCGCCAAAATGCATAAGAGCTTTGCTCTGATCATCAGATGAAAACACCTCCTCATTTCTGTAATGTGTTAGAGGCAGTTTTCATACTGCATGTGGTGCTTTAACAGTAATAGTTATCAACAGCAGAGTTGTCAATTTTGACTAAAAGGAAGTTATCACATTTTACTGATTAAATGTAACCGTAAATGCATGCCCCCCACGGACACCCTAATATATTCATTGTAAGCCGATGAACCAATAGCAGAAGGGATTCGGGATGGCAATACTGATCACATGACCCCTCTCCTCCAGACTGCATGCAGTTTGGTATTAAAATGTTTTCAGTAGCCCCAACCATTGTGTTCTTATACATTTGAGATGACAGACAGACGTTGAGACATTTTGGCGAATTATAACTTTGTATAAATAGCGAGGACTGACGGCGCTCGGCGGCCAGCAGCCTTCCTGTTGTTATTTTTCAGAGTGTATTTAAAACGTGCAAAGGTACTGTAGGCAGAGCAAGCTAGCTTTAGCTTACGTTAGTCAGGTCGGACGGCGACGAGGCCCAAGCCGGACGGGAACACGGGTGAGCCATGGCTAACATCGCAGTTCAGAGGATAAAACGGGAATTCAAGGAAGTGCTTAAAAGTGAAGAGGTGGGTTGTCATGTTTGCCACTCGAAGCTGTGGCTTTAATTCCTTTCTTTCCTCTTTCCGTGACTGCGGGGGCTGAATGAGAGTGACGCGTCGCTGGCTCAGCTGTCAGACTGCTAATCACCGAACTGCTAGCTTGAGCTAGCAGCCTCGCCGATAGTTATTAATACACCACAGCGTGGAAGATAAAGCCAAGAAATTAACTTTTGCTCCAATTTGGAAGCATGACCGCATTAAATCATCCACAACTTCTTGTTGCTAGCAGTACTCGGTAGCTTACCATGCCTTCTGTGATGGTAAAGCTAATCGGGATAGCCATAGCAAAGAGTGTAAGGTGGTGTCCGCATGTTTTATTGAAGGTGTTCTTTGCACATTTACCCTGTACAAGCTCTTCCCTATTTAGATTAGTGTGTATATCAAACCTAAATCCAAAGGATTTGCGCAACAAGTTGATCAACTTTAGTTAACGCCTGTGGGGGGTGTTAACTTGTGCTGCATAGTCTTGTTTTATATTTGGTGACTTAACACCTTGCGTTTTCCTTTTCTACTTAAGCCATAACGCACATTTGGTTTTCCACCTTTCAGACTAGCAAAAACCAGATAAAGGTGGACCTGGTGGACGAAAACTTCACAGAACTTAAAGGAGAGATAGCAGGGCCACCTGACACGCCATATGAAGGTGAGGAGCTTTGGGGGACACGCTCTCGGCTCTCGTGAATACATGGTTGCATAACTTTTGTGATATTTATCATCACTGAGAAAAGGTTGATCCTGAAGTCTGCCAAACTCTTTAAATGCTTGAATTGTTCTGTATGATATCCCCATATTTTCTTCCAGGAGGTAGATATCAACTAGAAATTAAAATCCCAGAGACATATCCATTCAATCCACCCAAGGTAGGGCTCAATGTCTCCTTCTCATACAGTATGAAATACTCTTGAAAGTATTCCCCTCAGAAGTTCTCATTTACTGTAAGAATCCAGCAATGCTTTTTCTTCTGCGTTTTTCTCATCTCAGGTTCGGTTTATCACGAAGATCTGGCATCCCAATATCAGCTCAGTCACAGGTGCAATATGTCTGGACATTCTTAAAGACCAGTGGTGAGTAAATGTGCTCCAAGATTCTTGACATTCTTCATCTGTCAGACATCCATTATGAAATATTTTGTGAAATTTAAGGCCAACTGCAGGTTGCTTCTAATGCCTACATGATCAACAGTTGAAATTAGCACAAAGCTTTTGGATGGTAATTTAGGGAAAATGACTAGATATAAATAGGATTAAATAAAAGATTGTTTAATGCATTTTTTTTTTAGTCATAATATTTAGGCCTTCTAAGAAAACTTGCAAGTGTCAGAGGCCACGGTGTATAGGTACTATGAATAGTGGTTGCTTTAAAAACTGCGTGCATGTCATTTCAGGGCGGCAGCTATGACACTGAGGACAGTTCTCTTGTCATTACAAGCCTTACTGGCAGCCGCAGAACCAGATGATCCACAGGATGCTGTGGTAGCTAATCAGGTGGGTGTGTATTTATGTTTTCACTTCTTTTCCTGCTTGAACATGATGCATCTCTACTAGCAATTGTTACTAAATATGTATTCACATGTATACCATACTACAGACGTGCCTCATAGTGACTAACAGTACTACAGTATTGCTGTAATTTGGCTGATATATATGCAGTATGTTATTTATACTGAAAATTGAAAAAATGTGGGGTCATTGTGTAATTTTGTAGCGTTCTATTTAACTATTTAGCTACGTACTTTGAGGCCTGGTTGATTCTGCACCTTCTGATCACTTGCAGTGGAGAGTGTGTTCAGAATATATCAGTTTTGTTTTTAGCCACTTGTGTTAGCTTTACAGTTTGAAGCCCTGGATTCTTCCCTCAAAGACACAGTTTGGTGTTTTCTTACTGGTTGAGCAATGTTCAGTGGTATACCAATACTGCATGTAGGTTTAGTTTCTTTTTTGGTTGTCATAGTAAATAAAGTTTGCTACCAAAAACAGAGTATTATAAAACATGATCATTTTGGGAATACAGTCAAAATTTTAAGAAGAAATGAAATTGTATCCAGAAAAAGTCAAAATGTGCAGATTTCTTTTTGTTTATGTGCTGAAATAAAATTTTGTGTAACTGATTCTGTAATATGATTTCACTAACTCTCTAATCCACCTTGTAGAGGGTATAGCAGCCATGCTCTAATCTCCACATATAGGCTTTGTTTTTTCTCAAAATGGTATTTTCTTAATGTGGCCCTAATACTCTGTAATTTACTGGGATTTTTTAGAGAAAAGGAGGGGAAAAAAGGCCTCCCAAGCCCTTGGACTTTACATTATTTTGGCTTTGTATCAAATACTTTTATTCTTCCCATACACGGAAAATAGCAGCCAAACCCTGTAAAACTTGGCAGTTGATCCCTTCAAAGTTGATCGCAGTTATTTTTTAAGTGTAGGAAATGCATTATCCTGCGATCCTGTGAGAGGTTAGTGGGCAGTGTCTTGTCTTTTTATTTTAAAAGATTTCATTTTCTAGTAATCAGTGTAGCAATGGCATCCAGCCTATAATCTTTGGAAGGTATGTTCCTTCACCAGCTATTCCAGTTTTATAGTTAATAGCTTTTCTAGTTAACAAATGCAATCCTACTCTGAGCACATTACTAAACCTACTGTTACTAATCACTTGTACAGTTAATTTATCCTTTGGTGAACAAAATGCACTCCAATGAGAAACAAAGTAATGAAATGAGGTTAAATAAGAGGAGTGGTATAAACGTTTTTGATATGTATATCACAACAGTGAGTTTTTCTTTTTTAAGTTTACACTAAAAAGCGTTTCAAAGTTGATCGTCTCTTATAGTACACCAGTTTCAATGGCAAAGATTAATTTCTGTGATGTACAGTAACGGAAGTATCAGTTCCCTGAAATTGTTTATGACTAAAGAAAACTTCTAAAGTGCATCTGGGTAAACTTTAAAGAATCATATTACCATGTGGGATAGGTGACTCGTCAAAGCGCGTTAAAGGGATATGAATGCGCTCCCTATATGTATTTTATTACCCGACCCATCTACCAGCCACAATTGCATCAAACGATTTCAATAATAATCATGTTTTAACATTCACCAGACGTGAAGTTTGTGGTCTTGTTTTGTTTTTTGTTTTGTTTTTTTCGATTTTATTCATGAGATTAGAATTATTGTATTGCTTGAAAAAAGCGTGACATACTGCGCTGCTTCATCATGACTACATTCCTGCCTCCTTCACCTTTGCACTGTGGTGCATACTTGAATGCTTCTATTTTGATAGAGGTGCTTAACCTTCAATTTTGAGGAAGTGGAACTGGCAGAGAAAGAAGTCTAGTAAGCAGAGCTGATGGCAAATGATTATGCTGGTGGCCCTGGGAGACATAACTTGGTGATTGTCAGTACACACACCTAAAAGGACAAGCATCCTGATCATACTTCTGCTAACCTAAATCGACTTTAGAAACTGAAACTTCATAGCTAGGGACCTGGCTCTCCTCACCAGCAACAATCCTCTACATGTTAGTTGGATTAGCTTCAAAGAGAAGTTGTTTTCTTGCTGTTTGAGGTAAATGCTGAAAATGCATTTTTGCAAGTATTGATACAGATCCTCTAGAGAGCAAGAGATAAATGTCCTCACCATTGTTGGGTATTACCAAAAGTTTCCAATCCCCCCCCCCCACCCCAAAAAAGAAAGAAAAGAAATTGTATTAACAGGAACCTGCGTCTAATGTCTTATTCACTTAGCAGCTTCGTTGTTAATAGTTTATAGTGATGAGAAATCTACACTCTAAATTTCAGCTGAATAATGCCTACACAGCATGGAAACGGAGCGCTTGGCAGAATTGGCTACCTGGCAAAGTACAGCTCTACCACTTCCTCTGGCCCTGAATTATCATGTTAGTAATTTGTGTACAGAAGAGTGACTATAGCACTTGCCCCAAAATATATGTTAATTGTGACACTGAATATTTAATTTCTTAACACAATGCCAACATGGTGCTTTTTAAATGTTTCAAATCTAAATAATTCTTCTCTTGGCATTGATGACCTATATACAAGAGTTTCTGTTATGGAGGGTGGTGTGCATTATTTTAATTCAAATGTAAAGCTGTTTTTTCCATTTGTTTTTACCGCGCAGTACAAGCAGAATCCAGAGATGTTTAAACAGACAGCGAGACTCTGGTCTCACGTCTACGCAGGCGCTCCCGTCTCCAGTCCGGAGTACACACGCAAAATAGACAAACTCTGTGCCATGGGCTTTGAAAAAGTAAGCGTCTCGAAATCTTGTCTCTCCTGCTTTGAATCGCGATGTGAAACTCTCGCAGAATAAATCAGCATGTGTGACTGGTTTTGTTTTCCTCCGCAGAATGCAGTAATAGTGGCATTGTCGTCGAAATCCTGGGATGTGGAGACGGCGACAGAGCTGCTGCTCAGTAACTGAGTACTTCTGGCACCTCCTTCATCTTCCACTTAATCCCAATCTCTCCTTCCTACCAAACACATCCTCTCTCTCTCTCTCTCGAATTCCCACTGTCTGAAGGCGTCTCTTCCCTTAATGTACCCTCTGTTTTAAAGTGGACTCCTCACATCTACACTCGCCCTCTTCTCCAGCCCCGCCTTTATCCCCTCTGTCTTTCATCTCTCATCTGCACACGTCACCATCTGCTGTACAACACTCCAATCAGCCGCTCTGTGAGCTCTTATCTCTGGTTTCTGAATTCATTCAACATTCCACTCAGAGCTACAATCAGAAATTCAATCACACCTCACCACCTTTGAAGCAAATGCCAGACTTAAGACCCCGCCCACATCCGCCAATCTCCCAGCTCTTACTGGCTCTGTGCAAGAAGCAGCTGACAGCAGCTTATCCTTGCCTATGCAGTGCATTTTACTTTAATTTGTGAAAACTTTGGTGGGAGAGAGTCAAGCCATTTAGGGGAGGGGCTCTTTTGGACCTGGTCCTGATTTAACGCACTTTTGGGCTGTTTTTTCTGGACAAGGATTAAGCTGAGATTTTGAACTTTTCAATTGGAGACTCAGTCAAAACTTTCTTGCACTGTTTCCAAACCATACCTTAATCCCTTCACTATCCCAAAATAAAAACTTAGTAATGTTGGCGTCATTTCTAACAGCATAGATTGCTGAACAGAGAATTTATAATTTTAGGTGTAATATTAGGATTTTGCGAATAAGTTACTGGAAGTATCTAATTACAATCATAGACATATTTGTTATATTGTGGGAGTTTTCAGGGCAATAACAGTGCTTTAATTGGACATAAAATTGAGGGGAAAGTCACAAAATGCAACAAAGTAAATGCAGAATGCGTGCATCAGCTTATTCCGTGTTCTAGAAATCAGTTCATCAAGTGTCAAAAGGTGTTCACACAGTAGCCATATTCATTTTCATGCCATGTTTCACCCTCTTAAGCTGTTGGCAATTGACCCAAAATCCAGGCAATCTTCAGTTACTGTCCTCACAACCTGTTCTTCACTTGGCTTACTTCCTTTCTTCCTTTACCCCCACATTTTTTTTTTTTTTTTTTTTTTAAGAAAAAAATCGTGTTTTACTTGGATATGACTTCTACAGGAATACATTTTGATTCTTGTTTTTAAACGGAGAGAAAATAAACGCATTCAGCAGTAACACAACCTGTCACAAGTCTGGATAAAAAAAAATGGTTCAAAATGATAGAAAAATATAGCATCAACCTACCTAGGCCAACAGATAAAATGTCAATGATTCATCTGTAAATAAAATATTGAAGTCTGTGTAAATTAATCCACCCTCTGTCCTTTCTGTGTTGCCTCTCTCACGCACACCACTTGACAGTAATGTGAAGTTCAGTTTTAATGGATTTTTTTCAATCATTTGTGGCATTTTGAACATTTCTTTTGCTTTGTGTGAATTTGAATAAAAACTAGACTGAGCCACTAAAATTGCTATACTAATGTCATATAATAGAAATGTAATTACAGGGATTCAAGTTCCATACTGAAATTCAATTTTCAGTGTTTTGGGCATTAGTATTATAGATCATTTGTCCTTGCTCAAGAAGGTAAATTTTCTGTGCAGTCAGATCTTCAACGAGCAAAAGGATGCCGGAATTCTGATAATATTCAGAGCCTCTTTTTCATAGTGCAGATAACAGGTGGCCTGCTTGGTACCATGTTGTGCCATGTTGAACCTATCCAAGAAACCCTGGCAGTAATCTGAGGGCTATTTCAGCCTGCACATTTGCACCACAAAGACAAGAAAAAAGCAACCTCTGATATTTGTATTGTAATCCAAAGGGGATATTGTAGATTTAACTGTACAGCATTCACTGCACAGTAAACCAGCCTCAGGCATCCTAAATAGCCAAAGCTCATTTTCTATCCTTTCATTAAAAGCTGACGTGTCTCTCGCATCTACCATCTGGAACTTTTTATAACATCCCCTAATCGACGGAGCCGCTCTAATCTGAATACGTGACACCGAAATAGTAAGCTTCCTGGCTCAGGTAATGGCACTGAGATAATCATTGTGTTATTAAAATGACACAAAATAAAGTAACTCGCTGCCTTATTAAAGTCCTGAAGGGTTCAAAGCAGCTGATTTCACCGCAGCTGCGTCACTTTCTGTCAGTCGTTCTGCCATAGATGATGATCGGTGTAATATTCAGGTGCATGGGAAGCAAAAGGCCTTATTAAATATTTTATCATGGCAAAACTAAAGCGCACAGCTTTTAACATCCTGACGCGGTGTTTCAGCGAGTTAAGAGTAGTGTTTCCACTGTGAGCATGTACTTTCAGCAGAAACTGCAGGGGTTTCTTTTCGTGGTGTATAAAAGCCCTGTGCTGTGCTTTGTGTGGCTGCCATCTTTCTGGAAAAGGGCCATATTGCATCAAATTCCAATAAGACATTACCAGTGTGATATATGAAGCTAAAGGAAATCCCTCAGCTGTAAAGTGAAAGGTGACACTTTGTTAATTGTGGGGAATAGATGCACACTAACAGCACCCCAATCACAAGCATTTCAGGAGTGTTATAATAAACATACATATTTTTCTCTAATTAATGATGAAAAATGTATTTTTATATTTGTATTGTAAATAATTGTTTAAATTAAAATGAGTATGCCTTTCCTATTTAAAAGCCTGGGCCTTACAAAACCTGCTACTTTAGGTTCTACTTTAGCTGATATGAAATGTTCATTTTTTATGAAGTCGATTCCAGTTGAAAAAATGCTACTTCTCACTTTTTCATTATGCCTTTCATTAATTTCAATGATTTGCTGCCAATCTGTACTTTGCTTGATTGAATGATAGATTTACAATCCCCTGAATTTCAAATTCCCATCTTTCCTCCGTTGACATAACAGCAGCATGTTGCAGGAGCAGACCAGTACCCCACCTGACTTCACAGGCGAATAGCCCCTTGTGTGGCGAGGCGATGATTCGTGGGCATCCTGTTTCTCTTGATCTGCTGCTGCTATGTGATAGCTGGAGTTTTATTCCATGTCTCAGTCAGCAGACATGCTGCCTCCCCTGCCAAACATTAGGAGCTGGCCTTACAGCAAAGACGGCCAGAGGAAACAGCTCGCTGCTATCTGCATCTGAGTTCAACTGGGGTTGAATGCTCATCATGTAGATCTTGAGGAATGAAACCAAGAACTGTTAGATTACTTGTCGAGGCCACCTTTAATTTCTTCTTTGGAGTTATTAGTTACCAAGAGGCTTGCTAGCAATGTTCCCAATAATCTTTCTGGTGATGCTGCTTCCCAAAGGTGAGTCAAACTTAAGCCTGTCTTCCTTTGGGGAAAAAAAGAGACCTCTCCATTTTGCTTTTAATTCATTAGACTAGATTATATCATTTAACTCAGGTTTACATTATTTTTCATAACTGTATAAAGTCACAAATGCTTGCACTTTTACCACCTATAATAGTTTAAAATATTTTCTTCATGTGGCCTTAAAATGTATTGTTTTAACAAATGGCAAGAAAAAGTAAACCAATCATTTGTGACTAGAAGGAGCTAATTTAACCTCCTGCATGTTGACAGATGACCACTTGTGTCTCCTCTCAGTGATTCACTCTGCTCAGGGTCACTATGCCCAGAAACTCCTGAATGATTTGATGGAGAACTACTCCAGTGCCCTGCGGCCTGTGGATGACACAGACAGAGCCCTCAACGTCACCCTGCAGGTCACCCTCTCTCAAATCAAAGACATGGTGCGTGCTCTCTCATCAGCAAGTCTTGGTTTGTGTGCGACGCATTCTGGTTAAAGGCGAGTTATAAATGGAAGAGGTTAATTATGTCCACGACTAAAATTAAACACCTCACTGAGAGTCATAGCATTTCTTTTAAATAGTCTAGCTGCAGAAACGTAAAAATACACTTTCTGTTTTAGCGGTTAAGGTGATTTATGCACACAAACGGGGCATCAGCATCTGATTTATGTATGTTGAATAATATGTGGTAATCACGAATAGCGTGTTCTGCTTACAGCATTACTGTGCAGTCAATAGTTGGCATATAATGTATTGGCCAATACATTAGCCACACTGCAGTAAAACTGACATCGATTTAGCAGAAAACATGCAAATGCGAAGAACTGAGTTTTTTAACTTGACACTGAGCCCAGCATGAAGGAAAACATGGAGGTGAACAGACCTTTTATTCTTAACGTTGTCCATGACCTCCTATTGTACAAATCGACCGGCTGGTGGCTTACACGGCTGGGTCAGGTTCCCGTTTGGGTTCAGTGCTGCGTCACTCACTCCACAGTGAATTGCTAATTCACTGTGGAGTGAGTGTGGGTTTGGGCGTGCGTAGTTGAAGACACAAAACCAGCTGCTGAATGTAATGTTTCCATATAATATCTGGGCATTTGTTGTCGTCACTCTGTCATACTTTGGAAGAAACGGATGCGAGCCAGACAGCAAATGAGTGTGTGTGCACCCTGGAGTGTCCTGTTACCAAAGCGGTTATGTGTTCCCCCAACCTCCTGTACTGTGCTCATCCACCTGATATTGACAGACGGGTCTGGATTTCAGCCACTGTGAGGCTTTGTGTTTGTCCACCTGGTGTTGATGAGCAGTGAACCGAGAAGATCAAGAGGGATTTTTTTCTTACTGTCTGTTGTGTGTAGATATACAGTTATAAGACACAGTAACTGAGGCATGTGCAGAAATTCATAACCTCTTATAGACCTTAAAAGTTTTTAGCAGTTGTGGATTTGACATTGGGAGTCTAGTGTTAACTGGTAACTGTAACCACTCATCAACAATTAGTTCTTCTAAGCATCCGAGTGAAGATGCTGAGAGAAATTCAAAGTTATCAAAGGTATCTTTGATGGAAAAATAGAGGAAGTATTTAATGTTAGGCTTTGGGTTATATGACAGCAATATGCACACGCTGCAAGAGTCAAAAATATAAAACTAAAATAAGGCCATATCCTCTCAGAGGACGGTAACCATAAACAGGCCTCAAAACTCACCACAAACTACTAAAGGAAAAACAAGCTGTAGCTGGTGTTTTTCACAACTGCCATGACATGACCATCAGTGGTCATGTCATTCTTGCAGATTGCAAGCATGCACTATGTCACATGGTCTAAAAATATCCCAGAGCTCTAAGCAATGTGGAACTATAATAGAGAATTTCTAAATGAAGAAGCTGGCAATAAAGTTTCTGCAAGGTGTGATATACGTCAATGAGGCAAATACCACAGTTCCTCTTTTTTCTGTCAGTTTCTTATTATTTTCATGTAGTATAAATTATAAATTGAAATGATCAGTGCAATAACATTTAATTTAGCATTATGAGCTGCAGGGATCATTGTGTGTGTGTGTGTGTTTTTTTTAATATCTTCACACTTAAAGTAATCAAAAACAAATTCTCCCAGAGGCACCAAAACGGTTGCATGCTAGTTTGTGTTTGCATACATTTGCAGGTCCTTTTTTGTGACTAGTATGACTGTGACCGTAGGATGAAAGGAACCAGGTGCTGATTGCCTACCTGTGGATTAGGCAGACGTGGCATGACGCTTACCTGAAGTGGAATAAGGAGGACTATGATGGACTGGATGTGATCCACATCCCTAGCAGCCTGGTGTGGAGGCCTGACCTCGTCCTGTATAATAAGTATGCTCACATAGATGAATTTTCCAGGAATGCAGAATGTGGACAAATCTTCTTGCTGCCATTAATGTCTCTTATATTATAATTCAATATAACGTTTATTCACAATGTTTAAAGACTACATGGTTATCTTTAAAGACTACTTGTGAGATTATAAATACTAGCAATTAGCAACAGAAGACGCTGAATCTGACCACTGTTTAACCAAATCACACACATGACTTGCCAGTTAGTCTCAACTTGTTTTCCTCCTCTAGAGCTGATGATGATTTCTCTGGGCCCATGGACACCAACGTGAGGCTGCGCTACAATGGGGAGATAACCTGGGATGCTCCTGCCATCACCAAAAGCTCCTGCGTGGTGGACGTCTCCTACTTCCCCTTTGACAGCCAGGAGTGTAACCTCACCTTTGGTTCCTGGACTTACAATGGCAACCAGGTCTGGAGAAATACTGCCCATCTACCATACCTTGTTTAACAAAATGTAGATGGAACAACATGCTGTGGAGGATAAACCCATATTGAGTCTGTGTAGCTTACATTTCCTTTCAGGATAGTGGCAATCTGGGTCACCTAAATTTACCAGGCCCTTAAAATGGTTAAATAACACAAGACCCAGCTCTTGCTGTGACTCTGGCCTCTGTGTTAGATCAGAGAGTAACTGAGATTGACCTTTTTGACATGTAGATCAGGTACACATTGCTCATTGTATTTGTCATCATTCATCTGTGTATACGTATACATACGTTTTTCTCAGTAAATGTGTCCCTCCCCTCTATTTCCAGGTAGACATCATTATGGGCATGGACAGCGGTGACCTGTCAGACTTTGTGGAAAATGTTGAGTGGGAGTGCCGTGGAATGCCGGCCACCAAGAATGTCATAATGTATGGTTGTTGCTCTGACCCGTATCCAGACATCACCTATACAGTACTCCTGCAGCGTCGCTCCTCCTTTTACATCTTCAACCTCCTCCTCCCCTGCTTCCTCATCTCCTTCTTGGCCCCTCTGGGCTTCTATCTGCCTGCAGACTCTGGGGAAAAGGTTTCCCTGGGGGTGACAGTTCTTCTAGCTTTAACGGTGTTCCAGCTCATGGTGGCTGAGAGCATGCCGCCCTCAGAAAGTGTGCCTCTCATAGGTAAGAAGGTTTTGGTTTTTTTTAGAAATATATTTAATAACTTGTTTTTGTTGCATGGTTTATGTTTCTGTCACTCTATTATTAAAAAAATATATACCAGAAATCGTACAGGCATGCATAATTAACAACACTAAATTGTAAGTGTTGTTGCCATTGCACATTGCACTTTTTTCGATGGAATATCTAGGTTGTTTTATCAGGCTTATATTATATTATAGTATTTTTTTAATGAGTGTACGTGATGTGTTGGTTGTATGTTTGTTGTTTGTTTTGACATACTGCGAATCAATTTCCCATCAGGGACAATAAAGTTACCATTGACCATTGACCATGGTCCAAAAATGACCTATGATCTAGTGATGCATTGGTATGTTTTTAGTTTTCAAATTAAAGGTACCCTTAGGAATTTTACTGTTAAAACTTGGGCCATATTTATCTATGTAGCAATGTAGCATAGCACAAGGTTACACCTTTAAGGGTCACAGGGGCAGACACTGAATGAGAGGCAGGTGTACATGCTGGAGAAGATGACATTCCATATGTTACAGGACGAACATGTCCAAATATTTATAGCACACCCTATAATCTGACCTGGAGTTGGAAATTTTTAAATGTGAACAAAAAGTATTTGCTCGTCTGCTTTCATATGCATATGAACTTGAGTGACATCCCAATGCTAATCCATAGGGTTTAATAATGATGTCGGGCCACCTTCTAGTACCTACAGTGTGTTAATGGTCATGGACTTGTCTTCCATCTGTTTTTTGTTCCTTCCTGTTACACAGGGAAGTACTATATCGCCACTATGACAATGGTCACAGCCTCCACATCTCTCACCATCTTCATCATGAACATTCACTTCTGTGGTGTGGAGGCCAAACCAGTTCCACACTGGGCAAAAGTCCTCATCATTGACTACATGTCAAAGATTTGTTTTGTTTATGAAGTGGGTGAGAACTGTGCCTCTGCCTCGTCTTCGTCTTCTCGCTCCACCCAGGATGAAGTCCGTCACCAGCAGTTCAACACTCACATTCATTCAAATGGTAAACCTGGTAGGCAAAGTAGCCGAGAGGACCGGCATAGCGACAAGTATCCCAGATCCCAGAGCTCCAAGCTGCAGCAATATCCAAGAGTTCAGCACCACATCACCAGAGATGAGAGCGCCCACATATCTACTTTTGAACCCGGAAAGTATGAAAGCTCTAATGGTAAAATTCAGATAAACGACTACTATAAAGAAGACCATAAGGTGCTGTATTGTTCTGAGGACCAGAAGATTCCCTGCTGCCCTGAGGATAAAAAGCCTCTACCTCAGGGTCCCACTGTAACCTTTGGCCCCTGTGTCTTCTGCACCCATGGCAGTGGCTTCGCTGGTATGGACACTAAGCTAGTGCGCAATGTTGAGTACATAGCAAACTGTTTTAGAGAGCAGAGAGCCACGTGCGCCAAGGGGGCAGAATGGAAAAAGATAGCTAAGGTCATGGACAGATTCTTCATGTGGATTTTCTTTATCATGGTTTTCCTCATGAGCATCCTCATCATCGGTAAGGCACCATGACCAAACTGTGGTTCTACAGATTTTTTTTTAAAATTTGCATATTTATACAGAAGGTCAATTGGGACTATTTTCCCTTTTTTTCTAAACAAATGGGACAATCAAACATATGTGAACTTTCCAGCTTTTCTTTATTAATCATCGAAAAAACAAATTTCAGCTGTCATTCATTGTTTTGTCCACACGCATTCAAGCCACTCTGCATTCCTTACCTTTAAAAATATGTTTAACCTATTATGTCTTCAACACATAATGATTTCATGTACTGTACATAGTGATATAAGTTTTTTGTTGTTGATCTAAAACGCAACAAAATAAGCCAGATCATGACACATTCAGTATGTGCAGGCAATGCCAAATAACAGATCTATTGAAACCACAGTTCATAACTCATTGCTTTCAGTTTACTTCATCTCGTTAATACATTCGATTTTACTACTTTGTCAGCTATACAGTCTATAGCATCTCAATGTGTAGCTCGCTACAGCCTCCGTCAATCATACCTTTGATGTAGGAGTACTTCATCATTTGACCATTGAATACATTTGAGGGGATCAGCTGTCAAGTTAAAATATGACCGGTGGAGACAGCACATGTCTTATTCACAACTGTGTAATCAGACGCCTGGGGCCGAGAGACGCAGCGCCAGTGCTAGCTCCTGATCGGCAGAATCATTTTTCTGTTCAAAATCATCCAGTGAATAGTTAATGAGCAAGATTTGTTTGTAGCACAGCCAGGGCCGTCAGGATGTAAGGTAATATGGAGCATCAATTATGTAACACAATGTGCGCACTCTGACACCCCCGTTCTCCCGAAGGCCCATCCCTTTAACTTTGAAAGTCAAGTGAATGTGTTTGTGTGTGTGTGCATGCCTGAACACTGGAAAGCCAAGTAGAAAAGGAAGAAATAAAAGAGGTTAGGGCAAAAGGAATGCAGGAAAAATGAAAAGCAATCAATAAGAGGTTGAATGCAAATAATTGTATTCATTTTCTGAGCCTTGTATAATTGAAATTATTTGCATTTTTGCTGAACAATACAGTTACTCATACTACATTTTACATGGAAATAGTCTCCCAGAGTTCTCACCATAATAAATAGAAGACGTATTATGGCAATTCTATAGTTTAATACTTCCTCAAAGCAATAACTGGTCTATCTCAGTTTACTTTATAAATGTCCTAGTTTGTTTCAGTTCAGGGATGAAATTAAAATACACACTACAACACTCAAGCTGAATGCAGCGATGCATTATGTCAACTGGCACAATGAATGCCCACTGATATGTTTTAATAACTTTGGACAACATTAGAGCCTTGGGCCAACACTTTGAAATAAACTTGCACTTTAGTAAAATTACACTGTGATATACTTATTTAGGCGTGTAAATGATGGCTGCTTCTTCTTCGTATGCATTCTCATAAGTTTTCATTATTCCTGCTAAGAGCTGCAAATATGAAGAAAAATGAGTCGTATTCTTTAATTTCACATTACCTTAAGCTCACAGTAGAGGGCGCTCACTTCCCGCATACCATTGTAGTGGTGGTGGATGCCCCAAAGCTTACTGTTTGAAGCTGCATGTGGCAACAGAAGTGTACAAGATCTGCAGCTCAGAAGCATCCCCACTCATTTTTCATCTTCTACAGAGACCCGCTCACATAACTTCACTACTGAGAGGAGGCAAAAAATATTTGGAGAGTATTCATTCCTCTGGTACTCTGGGGTAGAGTATGGCAAGTGGCTATAGCTCTGTCTCACTCACTTCCATTCTGTAACCAGTTCATTAATTTTAATTGACCTGGAGGCTAATAATTAAATTAATTTTCTAAGTAAAAAGGTTTTAGCAGTAGGTGGCATAACTTTTGATTGTTCTGTGGGCTCTGTTTGACAGAATTTGATGGAGATGGTGAGATAGTGTTGTGTTTTTTCCCTCCACCTCTCCAAAGTGATTGTCATGGTGAAGCGGAGAGAGAGGTGAACCATGTAATCTGGGCAGGCTCAGAAGCTCAGGCACTCTGGGAAACAATGCTTGGGAAATTACCAAGAGCCTGGCACAATTTCACTTGAAAGCATTATTTATCTTTAGGTTGTTTTGTACAAAACAACAGAAATACAAAAATAAGGATCACTGTGATACGGTTATTTCACCAGTGAAAAGTAACTGCTTTCATGGCATTTTGTACTACTTTGAGACACTTTACAAAAGCCTTTATGCATCTAATGCATTTTAAAGACTGCACCATTTCTGTTTAATAGAGCTTTACACAAATTACACACATAAATCCATCCATCCATCGATTTTCTTTTACTTATCCATTTCAGAGTTGAGGAGGGAGCTGAAGCCTGTCACAGAGTGAGAGGCAGGGTACACCCTGTACCGGTCATTAGTCTTATCACAGGGCTCAGTAATGACATATAATAAATGTTAATCATTAATCTTTGATGTAAATTCATCGTTTACATCAAAGGAATTACAAAAGACCAAATACCCCACAAATACAATTAGCAGTTTACATCCTGTATGGGCGACTTTTGGGAAAAAAAAGGAGGATACTTTTATTTATTGTATTTGTGTGTAGCAGGGAGGATCTGTTCTGGGTAAATTACAGTAATGTCTCTTAAAATGTTTAATAATTGTGAGGTGTTGTAAACTTGGACGTGCTCTCAGTAGAGTCAGATTTAGTGTGTCATAGAAAAAAATGGATTCTGTCATTGCATTTAAATACAATGGTCCTCTTGGTTATTGTCAGAGCTATAAAAATGAATGGTGTAGACTCCTGTCTTCTTTGAAGTATAGACAGCTCCCTGGATGACAAATGAATGGGCAGGGAGGGATGCTGAGGCTGACGATCTCTGATGGATGTTCATGACCTTTGGCCACAGTGTTTGAACCGGAGTGCAGAGAAAGCGATCAGTTGAATGTAGACAATGCTGACATGTTACTTGTGACCCATCTGGTGCATTTTTGGGGCATTGTCAGCTGTTCATTTTTGTCAAAATACAGAATACTATACAAATCCTTCAAGACAGAATCTGTCTGGCACCCTTGTAGGTGGCCTATTTAAATTAAATGGAGAGATCCAAAACTTTAATGGTCACAGTAGATAAAAATGTCAAGCGCAGATTTACCATTCTAATGTAAAACAAATAAATAAATAAACCAATAAAATTTGAGTGTGTTTGTTACAAATAACCTGCATTTATTTGGCATACGATAAACAGTACTGTGCCAAAGTCTTCATTATTTCTTTATATATTGCAAATATAAATCACTGCACAGGAACATGTATTCATAAATAGAATGCAGCATGTAAAAACTTGCTGCCATTCTAATGAGCTTGAAAATCCATAATTGGTATGAGCATCCTCATTCTCCAACACAGCCACAACTCTTTTTTTGGCAAGCTTTCTTATCATTTCTTTAAGTAGTCTTCAGGAGTAGTTTTCCAGCCTTGAAGGACAATCAAAGCTCTTCTTTGGATGTTGGCAGCCTTTTGTTCTGTTCTCTGTCAAGATGATCCCAATAATGCTGAAGTCTGCACTCTGGGGAGTCCAGTTCATGACTGATGGTGTTCCTCTGTGTATGTTTTCTAACTACATATGCTTTTTCTGCACCTGTAGTGCATTTAGGAACACTATCATGCTGAAAACACTGAGTCATTGGCAATCAGATTCTTTCCAGATGGTATTGCAATCAAATTTTGGAAAATCTGACAGTACCTTTCTGCATTAATAATTCCATTAATGTTGACAAGATCCCCAACACCAAACTCTGACAGAGCCTCTGAGTAGACACTGACTATTTGTACCTTCTCCAGACTTCTTCCCTACATATTCATGACGATTTGTACCAAAACTTTGCAAATTTGCATCATCAATCCATAAGACCTGTTGCTGCTGATTTTCAGTCTAGTTCTTGTGTAATTTAGAGACAGTAACTCACCATTAAGATCATTCACTGGTGAGTTTTCAGAGAATGAAGACCAGATGCGTCTCTCAGGTCCTGTTTCTTCTCTAGAATTTTTTTCCCCTAATTCTTAAGGCCATGACTTTCAGGTAATGCTCATCTGCTGTAGATATTTTTTATTTATTTATTTATTTATTTTATGTCTGCCAGATCTTATTTTGTCCTCTATTTGTCCAGTTATTTTAAATTCCTTAAGCACACTGCATACCATGCCACTAATAGCTCTTTGGGAATTACCTTGTGTATGTAAATACTATTTTATGTCTCTCAAAGGCTTTGTGTTGGCATTTTTTGTAGATTTAACTAAACAAATGGAACAAATGATGTGTTTTTTGATGAGCTGCTGGTAACAAAGTACCAAAAGATTTACTAAGTTGTCTGTTATGTGTAGACACAACACTTGATTTGAGTGTCTTTTTGTGCTTGAATGAGTCTGTGTTAAGTAGCGTAACAAACAAGCAAAAAGAACAGGACTGGACTGAACATGAACAGAAACAAAAAAGCAGTTACATACAAAGAAAAACTTCGAAAAAACTAAAAAAAAGGTCCAGCTTATACAAAAGTATACAAAAAACATCATATGAGTTATTAAGTATTAAGACTTAAATGCAGGGCAGCACAGAGAGAAATTGAAGGTGGCAGAAAGTCCCCCCCACCTCCCCAGGGGGCAAAGGAACCAAGGCTTTTTATTTACGCCACTGCTTTTCTATTAACTTCCCTTGGATGAAACAACAGCTGCGTGCCATCTGCAAGCGATCTAATATTGTTAGCGGTTTTCTGACATAATGCCCTGTAAAATTTTAACAAGCCCATATGCTCTAGATAGATGGAGGGCATCCAGCGTTAAGGAGACTCTTGATCCGTGAAGAACGGGGCATTAAAATTAGCATGCTGTTGCCCTGGTGACGGAAGCAAGCTAACCCGAAGCTGCACCGTAATGTTGACGTTTAGAAAGTTTATTTGTAAGTGGAGACTCTGCGGTGTAGCATTTTTATAAATTACCCATTCAAGGCTGCCGGGGGGCTAGCAGTAAAACCCGAGGAAACCCCTGTTACTGCTTGGTAAGGGGTCAGGGTTTGTGTGTGTGTGTAGCGGGGAGTTGGCAATTAAAACTTGCTGAGCAGCTAGCAGCAGCGCCACTACCGTTAAGCTACCTGCGCAGGAGAATCTCGGATAACGGGAGGCCGTCTCACAAGGTAACGAATAACAACACGAATTTTCCAGCTCTGCTACTACAGAAAGTGAGGTCTGCTTTGTTAAATCACTGCTGTGGTAAATGGCGAAACATACATAGCAATTACACACGTGTTTTGAAAATTGTAAGCAACGGTGAAACATGATAACAATTACTCCATATTATTTATTGGTTCATTTAGGGTCATTTTATTGATAATCTAATCTGTAATATTTTTATTTAAACTGGTTAAAACGTTTCTCTTTTTAAGGCTAACTGAAACTATTATAGGTATTTATATATTCTATACATTATTATTGTTACTTAATAAAATAAATTAATAAATGTGTTTGTATTGGCTTACAAACTTTGCATTTGGAATTTAATGTTGCCTTCTTACACTGCAAAATGTCGTGTTTAACTATTAAATTCAACTAAACGTAATGTCATCAGGGAAAAAAGTTTTAATTAATACACTTGTGAGATCATGTTAATAAATCTTTAGTTTAATCATGTCCTTTATTCTGGCTGTATTGTGGCTTTTATTTACAGATATCCTGTTTCACTTAATTAACCATCATATGTACAAAATAAAATCTCTTTTTTTTAGGTAAAGTCGAGTCCATTATGTTTATATTGCCCCAAATCAGAAAATCTCTGAGCTTCAAGTTTAAATTTTTCAGTGCATTGTTTAACTTTAATATTAAGAGAGTCCAGCTTTGCATAAAGACTTTTCTATTTGTGTCTATTTTCTTATAATAACTAATATAACCATAGTCCAAGAGTGAGTATTTGAGTAGGGTAGGTAAGTCTAATTGCCTGAGGGTAAAAGCTCCTCAGAAATCTTTCTGTATTGGCCGCTGGTACGCAGGAGTATCTTCCTGATGGGAGCATATGGTATGATGTTTTTTATAGTGAAGAATAACTAAAATCAGGGGTGAAAAAGTCATTATAGTTAGCTTTAGCTTCTAAATATAACACCTTAAAATGAATCTCTGGAAGCAACTGGAAACTTGAATAAATCAGAAACAAAAGCAACTAAAAATAAATGCTAATTTTTAAAAAAGAAACTATGATAACTCTGCACGGCATGCTTTCAGGTGTGCAAGAGAAAACCTGACCTTAGAAGATGGTGAAAAAAAAAAATGCCAAAGGGCGTCACAGGTGCCCTTTCACAGACAAGACACAAAAGTCTGTTTCTCACATCGCAAGCAGCAAAGACCTGATCCAGCTGGATGATGAAGCTGAAAGTGACACCTCTGCAGCTCCTCCACAGCCCCACATAACCATCCAAAGCTGCCAGGGCTTCCCAGACAGAGTTTACCTGCTGGCATCAGTAATCTATCAGAATAACCATCTGGAAAAGCCCGCTGCACAACGGTTAGTGAGTTATGGCAAAGAAAGAGGACTCCGGTTACCTGAAGTCAAAGATGAGGAGATGCATCGTGCAGCTTATGAGTTGGCCTTCAGCACACTAAAATGTAAGTTGGCAATTAACTGTTAGCTCAGGGTTATTTCTCGAACCTTTATTATTCCTTTTTTTGCCTTTCTCTGCCCGCCTGCCATATAAACATAAATCAACAATCTCATATGAGGAGCAGCTGATGTTTCTGTTCATAGTTTGTTTAGTTTGTTTTTGCCTTGAGATGATCTTTCACAACACTACAGAAGGGAAAATGTCTTAATAAACATTACTTTCTAGCATCTGATTGTTAGAATCTGACTGGTATTAGATCCTAATGTGGCAGTCTAATTGAGATCATGGGATGAGTCGTTTAAGGGCCTGAAACAATTAAAGTCTCATTTAACCATTAATAAAATAAGTCACTGTTTGCTGTGGGTGGATAACCAGTCTGTTACCTCAAGTGCAGCACAAAGCATACAATTTTTTATGATTAAGAAACTGAGATTGTCCTTTGATATAGTATTAAAAGTCATAAAAGTCAATAACAAAATACCAAGACTGCATCTTCTCTGGGCCTGTGAAGCTGTGCTGACCCTCGACTTAAAAGTGTTAAAAAAAAACAAACAAACAACAAACCGACAGATTAAAGCGATTCCTAATTTTTGATTTATACCTCTTGGTAATGGTCTGTGGTTTGGGTAAATGTGAAGCGACATCAGGAAACGTTTTCATCAGCTCTCATTTTGAATCATTTCTCTTTCTAGAAATTGCAAGCAAAATTGATTTGATTTCTGGCAAACAAACAGCTTTGGGCAAGTTAATTGACAGGTAGAATTGCATATAGATAGACTGATGAAGGGCGAGTAGAAGAGGGGGAAAAAAATGCTCGAGTGGTCATGGGGGAATTCTGCGTCATGCTACAAATCAATTTGTCCCTTAATCTGTTTGCTGGGACTAGGGTGAGGTCTGGGTGACCGAAGTCACAGGGTGTGTAATCACCATGGCAATAATGCAGAGGAGGCGAGCCAACAGCCAGGGCAGGAAGCCGGCTGGAATCGATTTAACGTGTTTTCAGTGGATGCCGAGGTCAGGTTGCTAGAACACCCCCATGGCCATGGATGATTTTTTTCATCTTCTCGCTGTGTGTCCACTGAATCTGGATGAATATCAGACATACATGTTAAACAATTAATGCAGATCACCTCAAAAATATCCATCATCACCAGCTCCAGCACCTCATTTGAGTAACTTATATTAGATTTGTAGCTCTAGGTCATCACAGCCTGCTTGCATTACCAGGCGAAACTAGGAAGATTGCTAAGGATAATAGAAGAGAAACTAGCAACTAGTAACTAGTTACAAAATTTAAAGAAAGGAAGGGTGACTCAAGACTTCTCCACAATTTACTCCACATTTTACTTGTTTTTTTAATCACTCCTTTCTTATTATTTTAAAGATAAATACTGTTATAAGTTTGGACTAGACAAGGTAAGATCATTTAAAGAAGCTGTGGAGCCTCACCTCCTTGTGTTGAGTACTTGAGATAGATCAAGTCATTTTTACAGTAGGTGTGTATGTATATATATGACTATTTTGTGTTGCAGAGACATTGCTACTGACATACTTTAATCATGTATGTGTTTTGGATTCGTGTTTGTATTTTTGTGATGTTTGCTGTGTAGATGAAGCGACACACCCTCGAAGCGTCTTAGTTTTTCTTCTTCCTCCTGCAAACACGCCAGCTTTTCGTGCAGAATTTGATTTTCTCCTGACACGCAGCACTAGGATGCTGGGAGTCATGACAACACACATGCATCTTGTAGGTACATTCAATGACCGATCCAAAACTGAACAAAGGTCAGATGTTAACCTAAAGAAGAAGCGCTTCACCAGTGAAAAGCACACAGAGCAAAATGTCAGTGAGTATGAACTGGTATTGATCTTTGTGATTATAACTCTTATCTGTTCTAAACAAAAGGTTCAGTGAGCTCCATGTCGGTGGCGGAAGACACAGACACTCCCTTTCGGGGTGTTGTGAGGAGTGTCGAGCAATGCTCAATGTTATGGGGTTGGTGTTGAGGTTGATCTTTACCCTGGTTTAGAATTGCCATTTCATAAACAAAAGACAAAGCTGTTGGGATTTTCTCCACATCTTCTCCTTCTCTTACACTTCATTCTCACTCTTTTCTTCTTCTGTGCCTTCTTTTGTCTCTTAAAAAAACAATTTTCCAGTGTAGCTCTGCTAGATCAGCGACCTAAAGGCAGGTTATGTTTTCAAGGTTTCATATCTTATTCAGTGGTCATGCAGTGTGCTGTCATTGCTTGAGGAATACGCTCGTGTTAAGCTGTGTAAAGTAATTTTTGTGGGAATGTGGTAGAAATTCATTTGACCTTGTCAGTAGCCATACTGACAAGGTCAGTATGGCTCCCTCCTCCTCTTTTTTGCCTCTTTCTACTGGCTCCTCTGAGTATTTCTGTCTCATTGTCCACTGGCCAACTGGGCTGCCAGGCTGTCAAATGACTGAGGCTGCTCTTCTCTCTATGCAATGAGAAAGGGCCACTCTGTGTGCTATGCTGGACTTGGAGTATAAGACAAAGAGAGAAAGATTTGTCTTTTTTTTTTTTTTTGTCCTTGACCACAATCAGGGCAGTTATCACCACTATGCCTCAGCAAATATTAAATTGTCAAGATGCATAATACGTAAGATAGATTGAGCATTTAGCCCAAAGGTGAATGTATAACTTACTGCAGGTACCTTCAATGGCTGTTCCAATGTTAGATTAATGTGCAATTGGGTGTACTGATGCAGAACACTGTGAGACAAAGACCTGCTGAAGAGGAAAAAGAGACGCCATTCAGGTCTGGCTCTTGTGCTGAGCATTTGTTTGACTACAGGCACCATCAGTCACTGCTCATTGTGTAACACCTGGATGGAAGCCACACGACACATAACCTCAGTTCTGCATCCTACAGTGCCTCCTGCTGATTGAGGATGCATCATAATTTATTTAATTTTTTTTTGTTAGACTCATTTCAAGCGACTGTTGCTTGTCAGACTTAAAAGAGTTTGCATCATCCCCCAGGTAAAAACCCAGCGTGGCGTCTGCTGTGCAAAGATGTCTCCTGTAAGTGATTTATAGCAGAATTCCCTCTGTGTTTTGCTCAAATTGCAGTGTGTGATTTATAGCATGTTAAAGACCATGACCTCTGCAGAATGAGGCGTCATGGCCTCTTTAGAGATCTGTTTTGCCGTGTACAGTGAGCGGTTATCTCTTAAGAGATTGTCTTTAAGGACTTCTGCAGTAATGGGGACAATTCTAAACCTTATTCACCTGCATCTGCAGTAAATTACACCACTGCTGATGTTGTAGAGTTCTGTTTCCTCAATTAAAGATAAGCTCTATCATGTGAAAACAGTTGTTTGTGTAGCCGCCTGTATGTGTGTGTGTGTGTGTGTGTACCTGCATGCAGATGCTTGCCTTGCCCTACACTGTATAGGGGTGCCCAGTGTGAATTTGTGATGTTGCGATAAGTTAACAGCAGTATGTGGTTTCCGTGGTGTCTCGGTGGATAGGGTCTGGTTTTAGATCCTATTTGCAGTCTTAGAGGTGTGTCTGTTAGGAATAGGAATCAACCAAAAGGCAAACCACCCTTGTGACAGACAAAATTTCAAAACTGTGGTTTCACACTTGAAGAAACACATGCATCTTATTGACAGCTTTCGCAGTTGTCTGTTTCTTCACTAGATGCGCATTCATATTAGAGAAATTATCCTTTTGCCCCATTCATTCACTGTGCAGAGAGCAAACGCTACCTGCAGAGAAACTTTGGAAGCAGCGGTTCTTTAATCCTAACATGATAGACGGGCAAGTGTTCCTGTCTCTCCATCTCATGCATATCGAAAAGGAGAGCCTGCTGTTCACAGATGGGAATGGTAAGGATAAGCCTGTTTGTTTTTATGTATATTTTAAGAGAAAGAATCCTGTTGGTTAGTGGGGCAGTTGCTGCTTTTATGATACGATAGCGTGGGTATGGGGGTGGAAAACCACTATAAACCGAGGAAAGATATCTGATAGCGAGCTCTCACCTTTTAGCAGTTTAAAGTCAGCCCTTTCAGACTTCTGTCACCTTTTTCATAAAGAAGGTCAAGAAGAGTTTCCCTGGACTAAAATGACAGAATTAAGTTATTGATTGCACCATAGCGGTGTGCAAATAATTTTTATAGGACAGCAAAGTATAGATGAGCAGGTACCTCTGTAATACTCTGTATACAACAAATTACAGCATCCCCATAATCAGGATGGATTTTTTTTTAATCCTTTCTTATTCCTGTTAAAAATTAAATATAATCAGAGATCGTGCAGTCAAAATGAGATGCCTCATTAAGGAATAATTACTATAAAAGCAAAAGTGAGCAAAAGTAGTGTTATGGGAAAAAAAATATATCCAAGGTCATAAATGTTCCCACACTACCTTGTGTTATCCTTGGTAAAAACGTTCTAGGAGAATTAGACTAGAAATATCATAATGACGTGCATATGGTTAGATATACTTGGGATCATAAATTACTTGGTTACTTGAGGGTTAATTAATGGTGTGAATAAAATGGAAAATTGAATCATACTGGCACATACTAGCCTGGTATGAAAAACACGCTCGCGCTCTATGTTTGGCTTCACTGATTATGTCTCGATCTGACCTTTTCATTATTTTATATGTCATTGGTGTCATTATTCCTCCAATTAAATGGGCTCTCATAGCAAAGACACACTAAGTGAAAGAAAAGAACCAAATGAAGAATCAGATTAGGTCTAATTAAACACCAAATAAGCATTTAATCACGGGAAATTAAACCCCCGATCTAATTGAATTATCTTTTGAAATTAAATTGCCATCATTCGGGGTGCCTCTAGGAGCCTCTTTTGTTCTTTGTCTTCATCTCCTTTAGCTCTTTTTTTGTGTGTTTTCATGTTTTTATCATTAGATGTGGATTCATTAATGGATAGGAGTAATTTATTGTGCCTCCGTCTCCTCCTCCAAATGGAGGAGTCAGGATTGGTTTCGAGGGATAATTAGACATTGATATAAAAGATGCATTAATATGCATCATCGTTACTCACTCACAATTAGTTATTGAAATCTCTGTTATTACATTTCTATCCTTTTAACCTTGTTTTTTTATTCCTGTGCAGATCAAGAACTGCTGGAGGACATGATGATTGACAGCTGCTGTTATCTTACTCAACCAATGGTAAATCATTTCATATAATTTTATATGTCCGTAATGTTATCCCTCTGTGTATAGTTTTGTTTACCTTAGTGCTTCCACAAACACTCTCCAGTGTTCATGTCTTGCTGTTTACACTCCACATATTGTTTGTTCTATTCTCTCTGATGTTATAATCAGTAACAGTAATATTGATTTATTGCACTGACATGCTCCTCTCACCAACTCACAAAGCGTCTCGTTTTGTTCATATTCCCTCCTCTAATCAATGACAATGTCTCCCTTTGGAGTAAAAAACATCATAAGTTACTATGTGGCAGAACATATCTGGCTGTGTATTATCCTTTATTACACCCCATTAATTAGCGATGAAATCAAAACAACCCAGGGGCAGTGAGTTTGTATGTACCATCTGAGTGTATTCTGCACAGTGTGTATGCTGTATTTGTCCTCTAACCAATTTTTATTTTGTTATGATGCTGTGTACTCGTAAAAGAAAGCTTTGTAGCACAGCCGTGAACCTACAGCCTTCTTAAATGAAGAGGTATCCTCTGGAGGAGGCTGGCATGTACTTTTGCCCTACTTTTAACACACCACATAAAAGATTCTGAGCAAAGAGGAGGGCTGCTTAAGCTGTTTTCTCCGACGTTCTGGATGATGATAAAACATGGGCAGAATACAGAGCGACTGCGTGGCTGGTGAAGCAGGTGAAAGAGACGCGAAATGAAAGCGAGCGGCGGTGAATGTGCAAACAGAAAACAGAGCTGTCATAGAGTTTACAGATCGAAGATAGCCAGTGTCTATTTCAGCGAGGGCCTAAGCATATCCGGGCACATTAATACACATGAATATATGTGTTTGCAGTGTAATCCCCACAGGCACACAGATGTACACTTGCATCGTAGCCTTGTGAAATATGGCCCTGGGTGAAATGAATGGCTCTCCCTACGGGATAGTGGCAGGTCGTTACTCTGCATTTCTCTAGCTAGACAATAAAGCCCAGACACAATGAGACAGTCTTTAGAGCTCACTCTCACCTTCTTTTACACTCCTGGCATCTATAAAGTTCAACCTTGGTAGAGAAATAGAGACGGGAGAAAGAGGTGAATGAGAGCGAATAGACTGCATGTAAAAAAGGGGGTACATGAGGGTATTGGATAGGGAAGAAAAAAAAAAAGTAGAACGGAAAAATGAGGGTATACATAGGCTTTGAGCCTAAAGCACATTTGATCACAATGGAGGAGGAAAATGAAGCCTAAATCCCACAGAGGATGGAAGTAACCTGAATAAATTCTAGTCAGGAAGACAGAGAAGGTAGAAAGCATTTGACATGACAGAGTTCCAATCCACGTGTAAAATGAAGCATATGAAACTTTAATAGTAGATGCATTCGGGATATTTCATCTATAGTTTGTTCATTTGTGTTATATCAGTAATACACTACTGAATTGAAATTAGCCCTGAAATTAAACAGAGTGAGATGAAGACAGTCTCAAGAGACTGGGATAAGAGTTGCTAAGCAGAGCTGACATGTTTACTGTTTCCCACCATGGGACACTGTTTCCAGGCAAGCTTAGTGACTGGGAATTTTCCCACACCCAAGTGTTTAACCTTGGTGAAGGACAAGTGGAATTTGAGGTAATGAGGGAAGTCGAGTGAGCTAAAAAGCAAAGCGCCACAACCTGTCTCAGAAATCGACCTTTCAAAAAAAGAAAAGGAAAAAAAAAAGAAATTAAAGGCCTCTGTACCGAATAATAAGGACAACCTAATTCCTCCCCTAAAACAGAAACCTTTGTAGCGTTCTAACTTCTCTGCCCATTAGCCCAGTTGTGAGGATGTGGCAAGCTGTTTCTGCAATGGAGCACCATCTGCCACTAATGCGGCTGGTGCCCTCCCACCCTCAGGGGGAGAAAGGTAGGGTTAGAGAGAGGAAAGGACAGGGATATGGAAAGAAGTGGAGAGAGGAAGATAGTGAGTTTAAGGGAGAGCGATAATTGTAGGGGAGTGGTGGAAACATAACTCAGACTTCCTCCGAGTTTTAATTAAGTACCAAACTTTGGGTCATGGCAGGACATCCTTGAGCTACTGTGTGTGTGTGTGTGTGTCAATTGTGTAAATGAGAAACAGTTCAGTCACTGAATCAATACAGATAAATAGTATCAGTCCACAGTTCTCCTCATTATGTAGCTGAAATAGGGCCATTTAAAAACCACTGAACTACACCGATGCAGGTGTAAATTCTGGACATGCAACATATGCTGACTTTTGAGCCGTTACCACTGAATAAAAACAAGGTTGTTCCTCAAGTTATTAAAATGAGAAATATTTCTATTATGCCTCTGCTCTTGTTCTTGCTTTTAAATGAAACGTGGTGCCTTTTGCTCTTACACTCTAGCCAGACGAACAGATGAGCCTTGTTGCCGTCATGCTCTATGACTTCCAGAACAGGAAGTTCCTCCCTCGGGAATGCAAGGTGGACGAGATCGTACAGGAAGTTAGACATGTGGAGGACTACCTCCTCAGGTGAGGAAAAAAACAAACCAAAAAACAAAAGCACAAAAAAGCTGAAATCACTGCGGGTGAAATTATTAAAAGACAAACACAATAAAACATGAGGAATTTTAGATAAAGTATTTAAAATCTACACAGCCTGGCTGGTATTGTCTTCATGTACATTTGCCTGTGTGTGGGTTTGTCATCACGTGTTTCTGTATTTGTTCTGTTTTTTTTTGTTTTGTTTTTTAAAATCTGTTTCATTGTCTTCAGAGAGATTTTGTAAAAGCAAACCCCAAACAAACCATGATAGCTCTGCAGCTGTGCAAAACACAGTGACAAAACTTTACAGAGATAAAAGAAAAGGTCAATTTGGCAGATGGAAGTAGTCCAACCCATGAGTACTGAGCAAGGGGAGTCAGAAGAAAGGAAGCCAAGAGCTCACTGGTTACCATTCACACATTCTTTTTTTAATCTGTAATGTATTTGTAACTTTCCATGTAAGGTATCTGGTGGATAAACATAAAAAATGTTCAAAGTTCAAAGAGAAATCTGGCCTGTGTGCTGTCATCACAAGGATGCCCCTAGTGTTTTTTTTTTTTTGTTTGTTTGTCTTGTGTGCAGGTTTAAAACCAAACTGGCTGCCTCTCTGGCCCGCTGCAGGATCAAACATGATCTCTTGTCCATTGAGTGTATCCTGCCAGAGAGTGTGAAGAAGAAGCAGCAGAGGTCGAGCAACCTTCCACTTTACGCATGGGTCAACACGCTGAAGAGCAGGTCAGCTGAGCATGCTGAGAGTACACGCTCACCTTCCCAGAAGCAGATAGCACACACTTATACATTTACACCTGTACATAAACACAGACGTGCACTGTAAGCATACCCAGGATGTGTCCACACACACCTGCATTTACACAGACCTTTAACTTTGGGCGCTATCCAGTGTTTTATGGGCCAGGTACCCGGCTGACATCCAATTAAATGCTCGCCCTACACACTGTGTGTGTGCGAGTGCTAATGTGTGTTCTTGCCTGGGCCTGACAGCCTGATTCAGTTAGGTGTAAATCCTGCTGCTGTAGACAGATTCAATCAGCAGCAACCCTCAGTGAGCTCTGGGACTGTAAAGGTCACCTGTTGGGACTAATGGTGTGTATGTACATGTGCACGTGTTTGTATGTGTATGTATGAATGTGTGTGTCTTAATGGCTTTTATAGACCATATTACTATTAAAGACTCTTAAAAGGCCAAATAGCAACTCTGACACTCTAACATTATTATTATCGAATAATGAGAGATAATAATAAGGAGAGGAGAGAGCCTTCCTCTTTCTGCTACCTCTGACCTTCGTCTTTTATCCCTTCTCTTGGGCTTCCGCTAATCTGCTCTCTCCTCTCTCTTCGCCTTATCGCTCCTCTCCTCTTTTACTTCCAGTCTTGATGAGATCCAGAGTGTCCTGAAGAGCGCAGGTTTCTCTCAGGTCAAATCGATTGGGCAGTTGGAGGGCCAGACCTTCTGCCAGGATCCCCACTGTGGGGATATACTGGTCTTCCCTGCACAGCTGAAAGCTCAGCTGTACTCCACCAAGCTGCTCAGCGATCACAAACTCATCATCCAGGTACTAGGTGCACTGAGAGACGAGGTTTCTGACAATATCAGCCTCCTCTCTGAATACTCTAATATAGCTGTGGAATCTCTTTAGCTCCATCAGTCTTCTGTGATATTTATGATTTCACTTTGATAATGGACTTTCTCAAATTGATTGTAAGACTGAAATCGCTTATGCCAAGAAAGATTAGTTTGCCCAGATACAAATATTTCACATCACTTCCACTCATATGGGTGTGCTTCACTTTGAGCCATAAAGAATTATCCTGTTTGGGAGGATTGGACAGTTTAATCATTTAATTTCTGCTTCATAAAAGTCAAGCTGCCACATAAACTGTGAACAGTACGCAGCACCACAACACAAGTAAATCAGATTTTTGTGGCCAGATTCAATCAAATATTCACTGCCTCTCCCTAATTAATCATCTCTCCTTTATATTTGTTCACTGACTCTCCATCACTCTTTCCATTTTCTGTTTTTCTGCTTTTTCTCCTCCTTGGTTTGTCTCATAGCATTGCTGCAACAAACTAATACTTCCACTCCCTGTGCCTGTAGGATAAGTCATGCAGCTTGGGCCCAAATGCTGTGTGCTCCCTGCTACACGAGGAAGGAGATGTTCTCATGGTGGGCTCCTTCTCCAGCCTCACTGTCTCCCACACTGCTGCCCTAATTGCAGAAAAGTATAAAGCCAACAGCATCAATTGGCCCAGCGTCTACGTTTGTGTCAACAACTGCACAGATGCTCAAAGTGAGGAGCTGGAGCTCACTGTCTCTGCAATGGGCTGCAACAGTAAGAGAAAACAGATGTATGTCCTTGAGTGGGCTGTCAGTATCGGTTTGTGTTTGTGTTGGAGACAAAAGAGGCGACAGAAGAAGATGGAACAAAAGAAAGCACCTGGCTGTTAACTGTCTTTGTCTTTAAATGAAGTGAAAACTTAATATAGACCAACAAAGACTGGGCGAGTTCTAGTGAGAAAAATGGATGTTGCTGTCAACAAAAATCCTAGGGACTCATATAAACTCAGTGTGCTTTAAACCAGGTTATTTTGCTGATAGTGGCTGCCACCTCAGCTAGTCATTAGAGAAATAAAAAAGGGGAAGGAACAAAGTTGACATTTTTATGATTGCAAACGACGCCTTCAGGCACAGAATTTTTCTATAAAGAAATATAGTGGGACATCATGGATTTAAGCACGGAGAACATGTGCATGCCTGGTGCTGATTATCATTATACTGTCTGTGTCTGGCGCTCAGATGTGAGACTGATACTGGAGGAATTCCAATCTTTGCACACCGGTGACAAGCGACTTCAAAGAGTGCGCGTTATCCTGTTGACCCCCAAGTGTTCTGTGTCTGCAGTTAGCAACCCAGTTGATTTCATACTACAAGAAAATGGAGGTAACGATTTAAGCACTGAGCCATACACTGTGGGCTTATTTACTATACTGATATAGACCTGGGAACATACAGTTGGTTAATGTGCACAAATCAAGATGTTGTGCACACTGGATATACTGTAGGATGTGATATATCAAGCTTACATTGTTTAAATGCAAATTATTGCTATTGCTTATCCTGTGCAGTTGTTGCAGTTGCATTCATAAAAAGTAAAAAACAAAAGCATGTCCTTAATGTTTTTATGCAACAGCTTAAAAACACTAAACTAGCTCTAAACTAGCCTTAATATTATAAATTGAACATTTTCACCCTGAACAAATATCTGATGGAAGTCTTTCTTTGTGGCATAACAACTAGCGGATAACATACTTACTTAAAGATGCTTTTATACCCACTCGAAGGCAACAGTTAATAAAGTAAAGATTATTCTCTTCTGAAGCTCCTCTTTGTTTTTTCAGATACAGACCTGCTGCAGGACCTGTCCCAAGGCTCCATAGCCCAAAGCAAACTGGAATCCCTGGTAGCACAGCAGAGGAAGGATATTGATCATGCCTTGATGTGTGAGCGTACAACCACCCGCTCTCGTACGCGCACCACATAATCTGAGTTTCAAGCATGCAGCCTCTCTGACACGATGTTGCTTACACTTCCTAATTATCTAATCTCCTATGCCATTAGGCTGAAGTCTGTGGTGTTCCTTGGAGATTCTCTGAGTTTTAATTAAGGACCCTAATGTTACACTGTGCTGGTCATTCGCTGTCTTCTGCAGCAGTCTTTGCATATTTCAAAGTGTTTCGGTGTCCCGCTTTGTGTTGTATAAATTGTCTAGAGGTGATCGTGATAGAAGTATTCTGTTTTATGCCGATGCTACTCTTTTAATCTGCTGTCAGTGTGTTTTTGCTCAGTTGTATTCTACTGTATATATTTATACGCTGCATTTTCCTCTGTTCAGCAGTCTGTATCAGCGAGTTATGCTCATTAGCTTCAATCCATCTTGTTTTGTTCAGGGGATCCTTCTGTCTCTGCTCTGGGATGTGTTCATTGAGCAGGTGGAGTCTGTAGGTTGGGGGAAATGTAAACTAGCTTCTCTAATTAAGGAGCTATTGATCAGCCCTTGTCTGTGGTTTTGCCAGTGTAGATGCTTTCTAATAGGACTAGTAATTAATGGCGGGTATGTATCGAGTGCCGTGGTTCAGTTGTGTCGATGGTCTCATTTCAGCGTCTCTCACACTCACACACACAGACACACACACCTCCAAAGCCTTTTGTGTCTGTTGTGAAGCATCTAATTGCAGGACACCTGAATGACATTTTGGCCTGGTTCTAATCTTTTTGTCTCCTTTTCACCTCTCTCCAAGTTATATTTCACATTTGATTGGAGCCGATTTGCCACATCTGAGCAGGTTTGCTTCTTTATCAGCCGAGTGTTAATTATTTCTGTCTGGCAATAATTAGCGAGCAAGAAAGAAATCAAAGCTCAAATAAAGGGAGTCAGACTGCCAGCAGCCAAACAAATCTTCAAGCCAGTCGCAGTTAAATAAAATGAGCAATGTACATGCATAAGCAGCACGAAGAAATTAATATTCAAGAGCATATTTCTTCAAAGCGAGCAGTTGATGAGGAGGACGGCTCAGCTTGAATAATCAAATTTAATTGTTGTAAATAGGGATGAAGGGATGCTTTTTAACTAAATGTGTGTGTTTTTGTGTATAGTCCCCAAAGTTTTGGCAATTGTCTACGCCACATGCTCGTCATACCCAGAGGAAAATGCGGACGTGGTTAGAAAAGCGTTGCAGCAAGCCCAGGCCCGTGCAGACCAGGAGGGGGAACCAAAACAAGCAAAGTTCAGGTCAGCCTCACTCTCTGCACCCCAGTGTGCTTTCTGCTTCTGTCTCCATCATTGCCTTTCTTTGTCTGTTTGCATTGCTGTCTGTCTGTCTGTCAGCTTTGCAAGTTGTTTGTCTGCTTACCTTTAGACAGGCTTCTGTCAAAGCCTCAGCACACCTCAGACAGGAACAGAAGGAAATTCGGTGAAAATATAATCAAAGGTGCCATTTCATGTCTTTAAATGCTGTGTAAAGGCCACGGAAGAAACGATTTTCAGTCAGCTCGCCTTCCTGCTTTTTTTTTTTTCCAGGATTCTTTTCTTTGTTTGTGGGGTTAAGAGCTAGAGTCTGGTTGAAGTTTTTCAGTCCTGTTGACTTGAATGCATCAAGGCTGAATCCTCTCTGCAGCAAGCTGGCCTGGTGTGCTGGCAGTGCCTTAGGCTAGCGTAAATAAAACAAAGGTAGTATTTCTGGTAGGGATCATACTGGTTTTACCCAGACATCTACTCCTGTGTGCAATGTTTGTGGATTTCAAATAACAAAGTAATAAAAAATTATAATTATAAAACGTTTATGTCAGTAATCAGAAAAAAATATCTTCAGCTGTTATTCCAATGTGTTTTCTTAATGTCACTGGTTATGTTTTTTTAAACTGTATTTTCCTGTTTTGCTGCGTATGTGTGTGTGTGTTTCATTCAGGCCAAGCCCTTCCCCTTTCATGTCCTCTGAGTATCCAAAGGCCATGGATGAAACAGACAGTTTCTTCATGCTGGAGCCAACAGAGCACACCAATGGCTCCTTTCTGGCTGTTCTTACCAGAGTGGTAAGCATCACTTTAGCAGATGAGCAAAGGAATTCTCTAATAAGCCACAATATACGCACCCTTGTTAGTAACTACTTTATTTATCCTGAGAATATACTGATGTACAACAGGACCTCCGTTTTAATAATGTGTTAAGGAGAGTTGTGACCACACAAAATTAACCATTTAAAGCCGGTTGGAGTAGACACGCTCCATTTTGTGTAACTATTTTAAAATCCCGATAGCACTGCCACCACGTAAGCTAGCGCAATAATTATTTTTGCATATGAAACCGGAGGAGTTGTACTTACATCTTATGCCATCAGCTTGTCCTAGGTCACAGTTTCCTTCCACATATAGCTTTGCAAAAACTGCATAAAAAGCATTTGCAGCAACAAAAACATAATATTCCAGAAACACGCTTTGCCGATCCGATCAGCTGTTTGTAACACTTCCTACGTCCATCAGCGTGAACTATCGCATGTCCGCCATGACCTGCCCGAAACTGGAAGTGACGTCATTTTGCGGAAATGTCGTTTTTTACCATCAGGGCCTTATGAGCTTATACTGGTGTTTTTAAAAGTTATGTTTGACTTTATGACTTTCTGTGCCGTTTCTGGGATGCTTAGGACTCATATTGCACTGCTGGAAATAGTTTATTTTGATGCATATGCTGCTTTTTTGCAAATTTGCATTATAATATTTATTTTCGTTTTTCCTGCAGTATATAAAAATTGGTGTATTTCAAAAATAAAACTATGAAGACACTTAAAATAAATTTCCTGTGGTGGGAAACTATTTTGTGCAACTTTCTTGTCTTTACAGTTTTCAGGGATAAGCCTCTTAAATTTCTCTAACTAGAAATATATGTTAAAAAAACAAAAATGATTTTCAATTTTTTTGTAGTTTATTGCACTGTTTTGCAATTTATGTAATTACTTTATGTAATTACTATGCACTTAATGCAGACATATTATTAACATTTGGGCTATAATGGTTGTATTGATGTATATCAACTTGAAATGCTCTCAAAAATGGCACTACAAGATGTAAAAATATAATATAAGCTCTGGCGGACTTGGTTCTATGGTAGGTCTTAAAGGGTTAATGTACATGTACACAGAAAACACTTCTCATAACAGAGCAGCGCAGCTCCTATTGCTCCTTCATGAAGTCAGTTTGAAATCTTACAAAGCTGCTGTTTCCTTGTTGATGTCTGAGTGCTGCAACCACACTGTAAAAAGCCGCATCTGTCCTCGCATGCAGAGTCAACACTTTGTAATGTTAGCTACATTTTGCTTCTTACATGGGATCAGTGATAACTAAGCTCTGTGAAAATGAAATTCCTCCAGGCCACTGCTGCTGCTACTTTTAGGCAGTGCAGCCAAAGAGATAAGTACAGGCAAATGTAGCTCATTTACAGTACTGTGTAAATTCTCGAGTGACCCGTCGTGTCTTTATATTTTGTTTCCAAGGAGTCAAACTTTTTTGAGGAGTAAATCTGGCAGCTTAATGGTTTTTGGTTCAAATCAATGACCGTAGAAGGTCAGGAGGCTCTGTCACGATTTGGGGCTTCATTTCACCCGGTGGTGTTGGGGATCTTGTCAAAATTGATGTAAGTATTAAGACAGTAAAGTAAAGTCAGATTTTGATCCACTATGCAATACCATATTGAAAGAATCTGATTGGCAACAGCTTCATTTCTCAGCAAACACACACATTTTAACAGGGAAGGGAAGAAAAGGCACCAACATCCAAAGAAACGCTTTGGATGTCTTTCAAGAAGCCTGAGAACTATACCTTAAGACTACTTAAAGAAATTAAAGAAAGCTGCCTAAAAGAGCTCAGACTGAAAGAATGAAGGTGGTAAATTGACTGGTTCTTATGTAGTGCTTTTCTGCTCTAACTGAGCACTCAAAGCACATTATTCCAACATTCCACAATCACCCATTCACGCAAGCACTTTTTTTTTCTATGCTTAAGCAACTTGGTGTTAGTGTAGTGTCTTGCCCGAGGATATTTGGCACGTTGACTGGAGCAGGCAGGGATTGAACCGCCAACCATTCGATTAGTAGTACTGCTCTGCCTCCTGTACTACAGCTACCCCAATTATTGGCTCTGAAGCGCATTAAAAAAATGTCTATTTTTGCCTTATATATTCTATTTTCTTTGTACATGTTTCAATTACTTACTGCAGCCTTTTCTAATTTTACTAGCAAACCATAAAGAAACAAGGAATGGCTCAAGACTTTTGCACAGCACCGTTAAAATGATAAACTGTTTAAAAATAAAAGATAAACAGATGAATCAATAATGATTAAAGGAGATGCTGTGGTGTGGTGAATGTCACTCTGCCATTTATGACTGTCTCAGTATCGTGTAATGGACTTTAAATGTCTAAGTATTAACACATACTTGGCTGTATTCCCAATACGCCACTAAAACACACAGATGAATGTTTTCTCATTTAGGGTTAATATAAGAAACAGTAGAGAAATGGGAACAGTAAAAAGAGGAAATGATAGTTTCCTACAATCTCTACATATATTTCTCATTTTCCTAGCAAACTATAGAGACGTAAAGGGTGTCTGAATACTTTTGCACAATACTGTAGCATCCGTCACTGGCAAGCTGTCTGGTTTCAAGTGACAGATAAGTTCCATCATTAGTCCTGGACCTGACTGTGTGCCTCGCCGGTATGATACCAGGGTGTCATGCTGCTGACTTTTGTAAGACCGGCTGACAGTTTATTCAGCCTTCAAAATGAAAATGCTGTGTACCGACAGAGGTTGTGTGTGTGTATGGTTTTCACAAGCACAGACAGAATAGATTGGGTGATCCTTTATTTATGTCTGCAGAGAAAATATCTTGTTCTTCTTCCCCTGAGTCAGTCAGCTCTCTCATAGATAAACACAGACAACGGTGAAATAAGTTTAATTGGCGAAGCTTATTAGTGTGGGGAATTGTGATGAAGTAGATACACTGAGCTGGCTGCAGTCTGTCAAAAACAAGCAACTACCGGGAAACTGAAGCATGAACCATTTGAGTTGTTATGATATTTGGAGAGAAGGCAGGCAGTGCATAGGGACAAAGCAGCAGAAGCTGAGATTGGGTGAACATGAGGATCACAGTGTGTGACGGGCACTTGGTGAGACCCTTGAGGAAAGGGAAAAAGAACGGGTGGAAGGAGGTCACGGTGCTAGAGGAAATGAGAATGTCGAGTCAGAGATGCAGGCGTCTTTTCCTGGTTTACTTGGCATCTAGACCGAAGGTGTGACACGTAGGTGAAGAAAGAGAACATTGCCTGAACACAAACGCATAAGTCTGAACATGAGAGGCCAAAGTCAGTTTGAGAGCAAGTTGTTAAGAGTCAAATCTTGGGTTTTGCAGCCCAGAGAAGAAAAAAAGGGCAGAGAGAGGGATTTAGTTTTGTTGCTATAATGTGTTTGAGAGCAAGCTTTGATAATTTTGGGACTTTTCTGTGAACACTGGTAATTGGGATGCACTCTGTCTCTCTCAAATTCTTTTGTGGTTTCTAGTCACGGGCTTTGATTGCTTAATAAAGACTCTCCCTCAAACGCATCTGCTCTCCAATCCACTTTCATTTTCTTCTCTTTGCCTGTTCTCCCTGTCTTCCTCGCCCTCGTTTATTTGTGTAGGTGTCTCTTTAGAGAGACTCTGTCCCAACTGGCTGCGGGTGCGCTGTGTTGCACTGGATCTTCAGGGTTGTTTTGGTAAAGGTGCATCAGCAATTCTCATCAAGTGTTTGTGACCGTTCTTCCCCACATCCTCATAATTCACAATATAGACCACCCCTCCCCATTACCGCCACAATATTATGAAATCTGCTTTCATGCTTTTGATGCCAGCGCGAGGTTATTAAGCCATCTTACCCCCACCGGGTGTGACGGAGCTCTCCCGCACCGTTTCCCTCTGACCATCCATCATGTTTTATACCTCCACAGATAGGAATGAAAAGATAATCAAAGTGCTGTAATGGTGCCTCAAACATGATTTTTTTCTTCTCGCCATACCTTCAATAAACTCAGCTAATCAAAAGTTATTGTGGCACACTGAAAAGCGTCATAAAAATAGCAATTATATAAGTGTTTGAATGCTGTCTGGCATATATTGCCTGTTGTAGTGGTGCCCACTGAAGTTCTTTATGAGCGGGAACAGCTGGGGACAATAAAGATATTCAAGTGATGCGTTTCTGGCCTAATTTCCCGAGAAAGCGACCCACGTCACAGGTGGACCTTTATCTAAAAAAACAAACTGCTGCTGCTGACGGATTAATTTGGACAGTATTAATGGGAGAGCCAATGCCCTTCAACATTGTCTTTATTTTCTTTTTTGTTCATAAATTTGGAAGCTGTTGACGAGATTCATTTCGGACGTAAATGTTAACAAAAGAGTGAGTTCAAATCCAGGAACTGCTGTGGCAGCTGAGTTTGGCAGAGAGTAGACGGAAGCGAGAGATTTACAGAGTATGGCATAGTTGGTTAGTGGAGATGGAGTAAGTGAGATTTACAGAGGTGAAGGGGAAGAAAAGGAGGCGAGGGAGAGAATCTGTTGAATAATTCAGCGCCCCCTCCGTCTGTATGAGTTAACGTCAGTGAAGTTCAGGGCATCCACCAAAGACCGCATTACTGAGGTGCTTCTAGAACCATGTTTACCTGCCTAGAGTGCATCGAAGCACGCGGTGTCACACAGGTGCAAGATTCCCACCTTGACACAGTGTGCATGCACACATACAGAGAAATGATGTAGACTTATGGACAGCTTGTACAAACGCCTAAATGCATTTGCATTAAAGCACAGGCAAACACTCAAAAACTAAATACACACAAAGACTCACGCAGGCTGCATGTCCCTGTAGTGTGCACTGTGCTTGTGAATAATTCAGGCATTGAGGAGAGCAGTGGGCTGCTGCTGAGACAGCAGGTGACCCTGCAGCCAGCAGCAAGGACATGGTGGCTTCCTTTCCTGTCCTCTCTCCTTTTTCTCTCCTCTCGTTTCCAAAAATTTGTTTTTTGAATAAACATTAAATACAGTTAAAATGTACCATTCAGTGCACTTCCCCTTCCATGCTAATCACTTAAAAGAACAATGTCCATTAACAAATTTTCATGAAACGCTGCATTTTTCATGTCCCTATTCTTTTTTTCAATTCTCAAAAGCCTGAGCCAGCAGTCAAAGAGGCACCAAACGAGGTGATCGCCAGGGCAAATGCAAAAGGCATACTGGACAAACTGGGCTCCAACCACCTTACTAGAAAAGAACAACACGAAAACAGCAGCAGGATGAAAAAAGCAGCCAGTGTTCGCACTACCCAGTCCCAGCTCTCTGTCAGCATTCAGCCCAAGCATCATCAGACCAAGAGGAGTGACAGCGCTGTGCTCTGTGGACATCAGGATTTTACTAACATGAAGCAGTCTTCACAAGGTGGGTGTGCACCCAACAGTCAAATAACTCAAGTCAACTGAATGTGCAGTGGAGAGAAAAGACAGATACCACTCTCATGTGCCCATTAAAACTAAGCTAATGACATCTAAGTTAGAATAAAATGTGGAAATGAATCTCTAAAAAAGAAAAGAAATAGGCTGTGGATAATTAAGTGTCACTGATTGGTTGCATCATCTCTATTTAGTAAATTTTTTTTTCAAGCTGGGATTTATAGATGTTGTGTACCAGTAGTAATGTTTAGTTTGGTTGGAATGAGTTCAGCCTTTTCTCCCTAGCCTCCTACACTTTATTTCAAAATGATAAATTCCTTTTTTGTCCCATCTTATTGTTTTTATCCTTTAGAAAAACCCAAATCACTGCGCTTGCAAGCCACAAAGGGCACCACATCAAGCTCGTTCTCTTACTCCAGACCAGAATGCAACAGCGCTTCCTGTTCCTCCTCCAAACTAGAAAAAAGCTTACACACTGCTCCTGTCACCACCACTCTGCGTTATTCTTCTTCTTCTGCCGCTCCTGCGGTCCCAGCGGCCCGCTCACGTGGACCTCAAAAGGTGGTGCTGAAACCTGTGCTCTTCGTCCTGCCTCCCATTCACTTCCCCAACTTTTTTCCACCCCAGCACAGCCGATCCAGATTCAGCCCCAGCCTCAGCTGCAAGTGGAAGAGACAGACTCCGATCGTTTCCTCCTGCTCCGGCGGCAGTCTCTCCAAAGATGCTCAGGAAATTCCCGTCCTCACATGTTTTGACCTCACAAACACAAAGAAGAGCATAAAGAAGAGCTAGCCTTTGTATCAAACGTCTAATGAAATAAAGCTAGCAGTGCCTAAAACCTGCACGAGAAGTTCTGCGTTGTTAATGAACTGCTTCATGACACACAGCATGTGAATGTTGTCTAACTCTAAACATTATTACTTATTGTAATTTAAGTGTCATTGTGTGCCATAAAGAACAACCTAGTCAAGTCCAGTCAGACTGTATATATTTATATTTCTGTGCCGTGTCATTTCAATGTCAGTACATGATGAAGGCCTATATTTCTGCACTTCTACTGACCTGAAAAATTAAAAAGGACATTTTTTTTTTCTTTTGGTAATGCATTTATTGTCACAACAGCTTACATTTACATGGTGTGGAGATGGGTGAAGAGCAGAAATGAAATGATTTATAGCATCTCTCTAGTTTGTTTAGTGTGGTTTTCATTTAGATCAGACTGCATTCACAGAGTTCACACTGAGTGCAGGTGGTGGCCCCGGGCCAAAGGAGCGCCGTTAAAAACTTTTGACAGCAGTGACAGCTGACACTCTCTCTCTCTCTCTCTCTTTTTTTTTAACTGCTATGAGTGCATATCTGTGTGTGAATACTTGTTTGTGAGTGGGAGGACACTGGCTGGATTTACTGAATTTCTCCTCAGCTTATGGCACAAATCTGATCTTTTTTGGTGTCCAGCAACATGAACACGCGTCACATCTGCCAAGTCGAGCGGAGTTTCTTGCTTCTTCGTACATTTTAGGTATATGTGGTAAAGTTTCCTGAGGAATTTAAGTTGAAAAGAAGCAATGTTACATTCCTTTTCATAATGTATGCAGGAAAAAAAATACAATCTTAACTGATTTATAGCACATTAAAAACTTTCTTTTGCTGATGGACCCATTTGTTAAAACTCATTAAAATACAATCCTTATTTGTGTGTTGTAAATTAGGCAGAAAGCAAGCTTTTAATTATGTTTGGTAAAAGGCCGGATTATTTTTATTATTTTCTTTTTGTGCCAGTGTGTAAATCCAGTTATGGTCAAGTGGAAATGAATTGTGCCGATAGCATCTATTTTTCTTTTTTTTGTCTTCCCAAATCATCAAGATAAAACAAACCCCATCAAGAAAACATGCAAAATCAAACTCTGCTTCTGTCTCATTATTTTAGTCACCAAAATCTTATGTCACTCTAATATCCACAAGCTTTATACCCTAAATTGTCTCTTCCCCCATACAATCATTTACATATGCTCGATTATTACAATCACTTCATTCGTCGTTAAAGGAGATGGTAAGTTTTTGCCTTTTCTTTTTTTTTTTGAAGTTTCTCATTCATCGAAACGATTGAAACATTTTTATGCCATTTGGTGGGCAGCTGCCAGCTGCATGATCTTGGTGCTTTTCTCATTCATCTGTCAGATATCCGTGACCACAGTCCTGGGAGGCTACAGCAGCTCATCCAGTTGAGTTCAGAAGGAGACAGAAGTGGAAAGAAAAACTGGCGAGGGCTTCCGTTACTAGTTTGTAAATAGAAATGTGATTTTTGTTTTCATCTTCTTGGTAATCCCGTATCCTGTCTGTATGATGCGCGATCGAGTAATCCATCTGTCTCAGAAATCCACATACAGGAGGAATTATGTTCCACGTGGACAAAGTAGTGTCAAAGTTCAACAGTTGACGCCAGCTTTTCCCTTCTTTCACACAAAACAGGTGAATTTTCTTTTTTCTTTTTTTCTTTTTTTTAATCGTCAGGCAAGAATGGTTTTTCTTTCCTTTAATCTGTGTTGATGTTTGTTATACTGTATGTACATCGTTGGTTACCATGGCTGGTACTGATTAAGTGCTATTGTGGCGAAAGTGTGAGTGGCTTCCAGGCTGGGGAGGGGTGCAGTGGTCAGAGGTGACGGTCATTGCTGGGGGAGTTCTGATGGCTGTTTCTTGGGTTTCAGAGTGTCTATGAGAGACTGGACGCCGCGTTTCACGCTAGTGGTCACCCGCCGGGTCACTGAGTCTGCAGACGGCGAGGAGGAAGAGCCAGCACGCTGGGAGGGCGGCCGTGCTACCAGGCACTTCTGGTACCGAAGCTGAGAAGGAGAAGGGAAAGGTTTTTGTGAGGAAGTGTTGGAAATATTCCAACCAATGTCAAAAGTGCTAAACAAAGAAGAAAAAAATGTGAAACTAGCTGCAACAAAATCCAACACATACACTTTTACACTTCATTTTTAGTGCTTACCACACAAGCTGCCTGGACAGCCTCAGATACACTGCCTGCATTGGGTTCACACCAGAACACGTGACACTGGAAATGCTGGCTTCCAGTGTCCATAATGAAGGCAAATGAATGAACATCCCGTCCCACGCCCATGAAGGACAGAAAACGGACACGACACTCCACCAGTACCTCCTCTTCCTCCTCCTGCGCAGCCATGAAAGAGGACAGTTAGACTTTGCTCTCTGCCTGACAAGTACATTCACAACAAATATTCCCTTGCCTTTTCTTTGATGACTGCCAACGTGGTATCAGCGATGCTCAGTATAACAGGAGTCCAGTCCTCTTTGCCTGTAGAGGACACGAGGCTGTCTATGGCGCCATTTATGATGTCCATACCTGGTGACATAACGCAGGAGAGTCTCAGCAGTTTAGGATCTAAGAATCTACTACACGAGGTCTTCCAGTGGGTGTTTGAGTTTACCTATAGGTCGAGACACAGACGTCATCCCCAGATAGTGCACATGAAACTTTTGCACCAACTCGGTCTTTGGCATGGGAAACTCTGCAGGGAGAAACACAAAAACACAAATTTTAACATTCACACACACACACACACACACACACACACACACACACACACACACACACACACACACACACACACACACACACCCCAAGAGATTTAATCACGTGACAACATCTAAAGCAAATTTTCAAAAGAGTAGTCCACACATGATAATTGGCTTAAAGTGCAGAAATAAACAAACACTGCTGAATATTTTAATATACTGGGGCACTGTTCACATGATTAGAGCACAAAAAACACAGAAGCATGTAAGCTTAAGCGAGCTGGAGTGGTTTCCCTATGAAAACACAGCTTTGCCTGCTTATATGATCGCCTTTAGGCAGAAAATAGTGTCGTACGCAATGTTGTTGTATCACCTGCATCTCAGTTGGCACAAATGTTTGCATCATCTATCTAATAATGTGTGTAATTAGCTTTAAAAGTTATGGAAAACGCTTTGACTGTCAGTACGGGGTTTAAATTTGTACACACAGAGGCTTTAATGTGCAGTACTGTACAAAAGCCTTGAGACATCCCTCATTCCTTTATATTTTGCCAGGAAAAAGGAAAATATTTGAAAACATACATGAAAATACAGTTTAACAGGCAAAAACAGACTCTGTACAATACTAACTGGCTTAACAGTCAATATTTGGTAAGAACACCTTTATATTTCTACACAGTCTGAATTCTCTTAGGGAAGATTCCTTCTAATTTCTGTAAGTAGTCTTCAGAAGTAGTTATCCAGGCTTTTTAAAGGACATTCAAAGCTCTTCTTAGGATTTTGGCTGCCTTTTGTTCTGTTCTCTATCAAGGTGCTCCCACACTGATGATCTGGGGAAGCAACTCCATGACTGATAATGCTGCATTGTGTGTTTTCCAGTTATGCCTTTACTGCAATGATAGTGTGCTTTTATCATTATCGTGCTAAAAAATTATGCCATTGTTAAAGACTTTCCACATAGTATTATTGCCTGATCAATAATCTGACGATACTACTCGTACGTTCAGAATTGCATCAGATCTCCAAGAGGAGCTCCAACAATAATGGATAAAATAGCCTGCATTGTGTTTTACACAGTCCTGTGTCATGTCTTTGCTAGATATTTCGCTTAATGAGATGATTTTCACGTACACGTCACTTCTTTTTTTGTTCTCCACTTGTCCAGTTTCTTAATTATTAATGATTAAGGAGATTCTGCACATCATGCAAAGATATGCAAAGTTTTCAGCTATTAGCTCTTTGGGAATCATGTTGGTGCAAACGTACTATTTTATGCCTGTCAAACCATATTATTTTTGGCATTTTTCACAGATTCAACTCAAGAAATGGGAAGAAATGATGTGTGAATTTAATTTGCTTCTCACATAAAAATTCTTGCATAATCAGGCCCCATCTTCTCTTAAAGACCTCATCAGCATATCACCCCAATAGAGCACTTCACTCTCAGCCTGCAGGCTTACTCGTGGTTCCTAGAGTATTTAAATGTAGAATGGGAGGCAGACCCTTCAGCTTTCATGCCCCTCTTCTGTAGAACCAACTCCCAGTTTGGATTCAGGAGACAGACACACTGAATCCTCCCTTAGTTATGCCGCAATAGGTCTAGGCTGTTGGGTCTTCCACTGAGTGTTTTTCTTCTTCATTCCCCTTTTTTCACTTATTGCATGTTTATTCACCACTCTGAATTTATTCATCAATTATTATTAATCTCTAGCTCTCTTCCACAGTATGTATTTGGTCCTGTCTTCCTCCCCTCACCCTCAATAGCTTGCAACAGAAGGCTGCTCTTCCATGAGCCTAGTTCTGCTGGAAGTTTCTTCCTGTTAAAAGCGAGTTCATCTTTCCCACTGTCACCACGTGCTAGCTAGTTCGTAAGTGGTTGTCTGATTACTTGGGTTTTCGCTCTATTATTTTAGGGTATTTAAAATACAATATAAAGTGGTCTCCTTGAGGCGTTGTTGCGCTATATACATAACACTGAATTAATAATAATAATAATGGATTGCATTTATATAGCGCTTTTTTTGGGACCCCTCAAAGCGCTTTACAATACCACTATTCATTCACTCTCACATTCACACACTGGTGGAGGCAGCTACAGTTGTAGCCACAGCTGCCCTGGGACAGACTGACAGAGGCGAGGCTGCCATATCGCGCCATCGGCCCCTCTGGCCATCACCAGTAGGCGGTAGGTGAAGTGTCTCGCCCAAGGACACAACGACCGAGACTGTCTGAGCCGGGGCTTGAACCGGCAACCTTCCGATTACAAGACAAACACCCAACTCTTGAGCCACGATCGCCCTGAAATAGGAACTAGGGCTGCTCAATTAATCGAATTTTAATCACGATTACGATCTGGGCTTTCAACGATCATTAAAAATGACTGAGCCGATTATTGGCCCCTCCCTCATTTATCCGCGACACCTTAAAGGCCGGTCCGTGAAAATATTGTCGGGCATAAACCGTCCGTGGCGCAAAAAAGGTTGGAGACCGCTGATTAAGAGGACCCGAGGGAAGCTCGGAAAGCTAAGCAGAAGTTATTTGGAGAGGAGAGTGACTGCCGTTGGTTGAAAAGAGAGGTAAAAAAAAACTTCAGTGGTGTTGCACACTATTTTATATTATTTTTTAAAGTCATTGTTAACCCTTTAGATCCGGTCAGAGCAGCACGCTCCGTTTTGCATAACTATTTTTAAATCCCTGTAGAACCTGGACCGTGTAAGCTAGCGCAATAATTTGTTTTGCATATGAAACCGGAGGAGTTGTACTTACATCTGATGCCATCAGCTTGTCCTCGGTCACAGTTTTCTTCCACATATAGCTTTGCAAAAATTGCATAAAAAGCGCTTGCAGGAACAAAAACATAATATTCCAGAAACACGCTTTGCCGATCCGATCAGCTGTTCGTAACACTTCCCACAGTTAAACAGACGTCAGCGCGAACTGTCACATGTCCGCCATTTCCTGCCCGAAACCGGAAGTGACGTCATTTTCGCGGAAATTGTAGTTTTTTTACTTGTAGGCCTTAAAAGCCTATACTGGTCATGTTTGACTTTTCTGAATAGTTTCTGGGATGCTTAGAACTCGAATTGCACTGCTGGAAATAGTTTATTTTGATGCTGTTTTCTTTGCAAATTTGCATCATAGGATTGTTTTTTCGTTTTTCCTGCAGTATATAAAAATTGATGTATCTCCAAAATAAAACTATGAAGACACTCAAAATAAATTTCCTGTTGTAAACTATTTTTTGCAACTTTTTTGTATTTAAAGTTTTGAAGGATAAGCCTCTTAAATTTCTCCAAGTAGAAATATATGCAAAAAAAACAAAAATGATTTTCAATTTTTTTTTGTAGTTTATTGCACTTTTTTGCAATTAATGTAGTTACTATGGACTTAATGCATACATATTATTAAAATATGGGCTATAATAGTTGTATAGCAACTTGAAATGCTCCCACAAATGGCACTACAAGATGTAAAAAAATAATATAAGCTCTGGCGGACTTGGTTCTATGGTAGGTCTTAAAGGGTTAAATAAATATCGTCAAATAATCGAGATCTCAATTTCAGTGAAAATAATCGTGATTATCATTTTTGCCATAATCGAGCAGCCCTAATATTAGGTACTTTTGTGACAGGCTGCTAGAAACAAAGTGCCTAAAGATATCATTTAAAATTGGTTCTTTATATGTAGAAGCAACACTGGTTCACCCATGGAGTTTGTTGTATTTTATGTTTATAGTTTATACTTGAATGATTCAATAAACAAAAACATTCCTCTGAAAATGAGGGAAAAAGCAGTCAATGTTCAAAGAAAACCTTCACAAAAACCTGGAGATCTACTGCTGCTTTAAAAAAACTACAAAAAAGCCACTACTGGCTACTTTGAAGCAACATAAAGAAATGAGTGCTGACTCTGACGTTTTGCACAGTATAGTAACAATAAAAAAAATAGTGTTTTAATGGCCTTTGGTTACATGTGACCACACTAAGCCAAATCGATGTGTTCAGAGTTGAGCGCTCTTGCACCTGAAGCCAAAGCCAACAGTGACATCATGGACACAAGCAACTTAATTGCAATAGGAATCAGATAACATGGGAAGGTAGTAATTCAGAAATCTGAGCATATAGATTTACATGCGCTTACGTTGTCTCACCTTTTCAGGGCGCTAAAGCTTTCCGAACTGTACTTACACGAACAATGAATTGTGAAAGAGTTTTCTTACATTAATTCTGTTTTAAAGCAGAGCTCAGACAGGCCTGATCCGATGACAACACCGATACGATTATCCTAGTGCTGGTGCTCATCCCAAATCATTTGGTGCTAATCTCCTCAATTGTGTCCCAACACAGGATTATGCGCTAACAGCTACCCAAAAAAGAGATCTAATCCAGGCGAAAACTGTTCCACACACAGAAGGAAAAATAAAAACCCAGCCAAGTTTTCAAGCTAACAGGCCGTTCTATCCATTTCAAGGGCAACACCTTACACTGTACCAACATTTTTAATGAAAAGTGTATGAGTTCAATCTATGAGTTCACGCAAGTTACAGCTACAAAAGATGTGAGGGATCCTCCACCATGAAGTTCTTTGATCCTGGGTTTGGGATGGGAGCTGTGGAGTACCAGGCCTCGCCTCAAAGAAACACTAATTGGGTTTTAATGAGGTCGACTGCCTCTGCGAGTGAAGAGCCGATATAGTTCTTTTATATTCTGATGTCAGAGCATCCCCCCCCAACCATCATGCTCAGCAGATACGCATGGCAGCTGAAGTTATAGCAAAGGATGAATTGTGTCGTGGCTTTTTCTGCTGTCTTCCTATAATTATTTGGGACTAAAAGGAACAAGCAGTGGGAATTAGTGAAATGGAAAACAGTGAATAGAATTATTGTGAGGATAAAGCTCTGTTGAGTGAGGAGTTTATGGCGAGGAGTTATTCTGGTGTCAGCGTTATGTGAATGTAAGTGAACCTAACACTGCTGTCTTTTCTTTTAACAAATGTTCACAGCTGATTCTCAGGCAGTGAGGCCATTTTTTAAGAAGCATATACGTGGTTTCAGATTTGGATAAATGCTATAAGAGAAATGATAAGCTTACAATTCCAAATGCACATAAATCTCCTTAGAGAGTTACATGAAGTTACTTTTTTTTCTCTCTTCTAAGGATAAAAAAATCCTTATCATGTAATGCTTATGTTGAAGTTCTTGGCATTATGGTTATAGTTACCCTAATTCTTTTTTCTAATGTCCTCTGAAGTGATAAACACATGACTGTGCATGCATGTACCTTGCATGGGTACGTCGGAGCCGTTCTGGGAGGAGCTGCCAGCTGCAGCCTTGGCACTTTTCCTCTCAGCCATGATCTAACGAGGAGAGAAAAATTGAAGAGTGTTTGGGTGAAAACAGGGTGAGAGGAACAGAGTGCAAAGGAAAAAAGAGGAATTTGAAAAAAGGGAACACAAGAGGACTGCAAAAAAAAAAAAATGGAGGAAAGTGATGAAAAAGGTTTGGTTTTAAAACAGGGACAGGAGTGATAAATATTAATAAGACTAGATCATCTGACAAATCTATTTTTATCAAAGATTTACAGCTAAAACACACCAGTAACAGACTGGGTATTAGTTAGTACTAGCAGTAAATAAGTGTTTCTACTAAAGACTGTATAATAAAGATAGTTGTAACCATCATGTTTTTGCCGATCAGTTTGTGAAGACTTGTTAACATCAAAAGCAAAGGGATGATCTCAACGGAAAAAGATAAGAAGCATTTCTTACTCATATTGTAGCTAACAGTCAATCAGAAGGTAACCACTCCCTAAATCATATTTATTTTTTATTCTAAATGTGATCATAAACCATAAAATGAACATCATGCTGTGACAAATAAATTTGAAACCACCAGCTGAGACCACAAATTAAATGAGAATAGTTTCACTAAGCTCATAAAGCAAGTAAAACTTTGACTATTTGAAAGATTTTAAAAATGCATTAGCTTCACCTTTGCAACGTCCTTCTTTTATATACAGTCTGTGCTGACAATGCACTCCTTAAAAACAGGCTACAAATAAGCAGTTTCATGTCCTTCAAAAGGTAAAAAAAAATCTCATAAAACAATGAAGCAGCCAAATTTTTTAGCAAAAGGAGTAAGAATGCTATTTGCAAAGGACTATTTTCAGCCTTATAGTTGGTGCACTATTCTGAATATTTAGGTAAGCCAGGGTGTGTGGGACTGAATCCAAGTAGACTGCAGTGCTCATTTGATTGCAATGAAAGATGTCACTTCAAATAACAGTGCAGCATATTGATTTTGGAAAAAAAAAAGTTAAAACATAATGGAGAAATCAGTATTTTACATCAGTTATATGTAGCAGCTGTTTTGGTCTTCTCAGTGACATCACCTGTTACTTCTTTCCCAATTATACTTCAGTTCTGCACTTAAAGAATGGTCTTTTCTCTCTATTTTCTTGCTTTCTCTTGTGCTGCAGTGGACACACTCTTTAAAGAGTGTTGAATATTTTGCATGGTCCCTGCACTCGAGCTGCTGCACTCTTTTCCTGCTACAGATACTTGATTAATTGGAGGTGTCATTAATCAAAGTCTGTGGTGAGTCTGCAACTCTGCTCACAGGGGAACATGCAAGAAGGCACACTCACTCCCACCCTCACACACACACCCACACACAAAGGAGGGCCATTCAGCATGCTGCGCAGCTGCAAGGCTCAGGTCACCAAGTTTTTCCCCTGCAGTAAAGAGAAAACTACCACTGTGTTTAAAATAGGTGGCGTAAAGGTGTGAAGAGTCATGGTCACATCCAGATGCACTGATGCACACTCTTCCTTCGGTTTGGGGTTCGAGATAAGAAGAAATTAAATCTTCTCTCTAAATGGGTCGATGTGCCTCAAAGGGAGTAGATCTGTTGTTCCGGGTACAGTCATTCTTCACAAGGTCAGCGCTGGCCTGAGGACACACTGATTTCTCTTTGTACATAAAGCATTATGAGTCAGTGTGTGTGTCAGTGTGAAATCTAAAGTCTCTAAACAAGTGAACTATGTCACTGACTAGGAAAAGTGCTGTGTTAGTGTTGAAAATAGTATTTGCTCTTTATGCATTACACTGCAGTACACATTGCAAGATAACACACAACTCTCCAACCATACACTCCCTTGTGGATGAGCACACGGACACCTTTGGACATCACAGATGCGCAGTTGTTCTTATTATACTTCTTTCTAGTTGGCTTGGGACACACTTGCACGTGGTGCCCTGTTAGTGAAACAGCTAAATGTCCATAAAAAAATGTCCATTCCCATCCCACACTTTAGGGACATATATTGAAAACTAGCACTGCACATACTCTGCAACTGCAATCTTATCATCTCGCTGTAAAGGCTTTCTGCTATCTCTCCTCACAGCCCTACTTCTCGGGAAGAGAAATCAGAAATCTTATCAGGGCACTGGAACACGCATGTGCGAATATCATCTAAGATACAGGGTTGTTATAATGACCCCCCCCCCCCCCCCCCCCCCCCCCCCTTTATAACATCTGAGCTGATTAAAACTTCCTAGCTTGTTTCAGAGCAGGAGATAAGGAGGCAGGAGAGGTTATGATACAAACCTTGGAACAGATTTCGTGGAGACTTGTGGCGATGGCTGCGGCAGGGGTATCACATCGGAACACGTGGCACTTCAGCACCCGTGTGTTTTTGTCTCTGGCCACATAGGCGAAATCCCTGAAGCACAGACAGAAGACACATGCAGATGTGACACTCAAAGTTTATCTCAAGGCACCCTAAAAGCAGTTGAACCAAACTCTTGTTAAAGGGACAGTATTTAAAAATCTTTTAAGCTTTTTTACAGATGCTCTCTAACATTTATGATTAGAAGACAAAGGACAACTTAAAAAAAAGTGGGACAAGATAATGAAATGAAAAAGGAAGGAGCATCCAGAAAATTGAGGCACATATCTTGAGGTGAGCAACAAAGCCATTAGGGAAAAGAAATAAGCCGTGGGATGCTGAATCACTGAATTAATTTCAATATGATTCCATCTTTTCGTTTATTTACATTTTTTCTGCAGTGATATTTCAGTCTAACGTGTCTTAATTCCAGATATTTGTATGCAGGAGAGTAAGGTTTTATCCACTTAGGTTTAATGCACTTAATAGCTCCTGCAAGATGGATTTTTATCAAATAGATGATATTTTTCTGCTCAAAGGCGCCTGGTATTATTCCTTGGAGATCCATGTTTGAAAATTGTTGAATATTGTGATCAAACACTCTTTAAGGGCTTCATACATCCCCCTGCAGCCACTTAGCTCAGGGACAATATGGATTCATGATCGCTAATTTGTATATTACTGTTCCTTTAGCCGTTTTTGTTTTGTTGTTTCTTGGGTTCAATTTTATCCTCATCTACAGTGTGAATATATTTGGATTACTTGCGACATCTAACACAGTGTTTCAACCAATTGTTTTCTCTCCTTTGTAACAACAGCTTTTTACTGAACTGGGTTTTACATCTTTTCCCTCTTCTGTGTTGTTAGGAGGTGATGCTTGTCCTTGGACCTGTCCAGCCCTCTCCCTGCACCTGTTTGCTTTATCTTCTGTTCAGCGATGTAAAAAGGGGCTAGAAAAGAGAACACGCACAAGAACTAAAATCCACAAATGACAGCAACATTATTATGCCCATTTTGCATCATGATGTATTTACCTCTTCTCTAAGAACTTCTTTTGGGGCTGTGTCTAATTAGCTGAGTCACAAACTGCAGCTTCATTATTTGCGTCATTTACATGTTGCCTCGAGCTGTGCAGGCATTCACGTTAGGACCAGTCTCTTCATAGCAAAAACTGTATATAAAAGATGGGCATGTATTATGGGGTCTGAAAAGTGAAGCTATTACAGGAAGTGTTTTAAATCTGCATTCTTTTGCAGATTACGACTCATTTTTCTTAATGTATTACCTCAGTAAACATGCTTTTGATGAATTTATGATGTCATTCAAGTCTAATTTAGTATAGTATAATATGATTTCTGTAAATTATTACTCAACTAAGTGTTAAATTGATGCTAAACCATTGCGGTGTGGCTACCTTGCGATTGACTAGTTGCTACCAAATGCACATGCAGTGTCCACAGCTTTGCTGGTCATATCCACACCCTGCTTATAATGTCTAACAACCAAGATGGTGACAAGCAAATAGCTTGCTGTGAATATGTCCATCTTTTATATACAGTCTATGGTTCATATTGAACTGAACTGGAGGTGGCAGTTGCCAATATTGGATAAAATGACAAACACTTGGGCTTATGCAAATATTTAGGCAGACGTGTGCGTGCGTGCGTGCGTGCGTGCGTGCGTGTCCTTGAAGAAACTTCATGGCAAGAGCTTCTCAGTGGTGTCACACTGCAGCGTAAAATGAGGAGTATGAGGGTGATATTGAGGGAGGAAACTCGGCTAAGAAAGAAACTTTATTCAGTGTGGGTGGCAGATGAAAACCAGCCACATGTGGGAAATGCTACATACACACATACGCGCACAGACAAGATGAAAGACACATCTCTTCCCCATTAACAGGTGAGACAAGCGGAGGAACAAAAGGTAGGAGGATGTGTTTCCAGCTAGAACAGAAACAAATGAGTAATCGGTGAATACAGAGTGAAGCCAAAACAGATGGCAGTGTCACCAGATGCACACACATACATTGAACACTTCAGAATAACCACAGGCACAAACAGAAATATGCCAAACACTGCCATTTATCACAGCAGGCTCTTTGTGTTTATGAGTCCATTATCTGGCCCGTCTCTTCTGCTTAATTGTGTGCTCACACACTGTAAGTCGATAATGCTCTCTGATTGTGGCCACAAAGGAAAGTGCAATATGATGTGTGACTGAGTGTGTGTGTGTGTTTGGTGTCCAGTACACTTCATTCTGGGACATCTGAGCAGTGCGTCACCAAAGCAGCATGAGTGGCCTTGCTTCGCATACTACAAATGGTTCTTTTATGACTTCTGTATCCTCTCTCAGGGATCACAATGCTATAAAACAGCATGCAACTCTTAATAGGAAACAGCCCGTGGCCAGTCTGGCTCGCTGACGATTTGACACCAGTGATTTAGACTTTCAGTAGTCGGTCCTGCACTCTTGTAAAGAGCAACAGTGACTCTAGGCGAAGCAAAGCCACTGATTTGAAGCCTGAAGTGACAAATGTGATCGCACACAAGGGCGGGAGCCCTGACACAACGATTACAGAAAACAGCTGAAGAGCAAGATCGCACGTGAGCACGGCACAAAGAGCAGTTACCTTTCTCTGTGTCCCCGGAAGCAGAAGGAGGCAGAAGGAGGGCAAGAGGGGTTGTTGAAGAGATGGTGGTTGAAAATAGAAAGAAAGAAAATAAAGGTGATGGTTGTAAAGGAAACATAACATAAGGAATAAGAATAAATGTGTTAAAGGAAGAGTGTGGGACATAAAAAGACACATAAGAGTGGTGGGATGGGAAAGTTATATTATGGGAGAAGATGAAAACCAACAAAAAAGCAAAGTGAAAATGATGGTGAGGATAGGGAAGGCAAAGACACAACAGCAGCGTTAATACACAAAACATACAGAGTCAAAAACAGAGACAATGTTCTTTCGCTTCAGTCACCGCCTTCCCGTTAGGTGATGTATGTGTGTACTTTTCATTTCAGCGGATTAGCATTCTGCAACATTATATCGCAGGAAACCTTTCTTGTGGCTGCATACTTGCGTACCACACACACACACACACACACACACACACACACACACACACACACACACACACACACACACACAGGCGCGTGAACCCACCCTACCCCATTTCCCTCTACCTTTTCCTTCTCCCAGTGTCTTTTATTCAGCTCTTTGCTTCTGCTCTTTAATCTTGCTTTCACTTCCCTGAGCCGTCTCCATCTCTCACTCTTTCACTCACTTTTTCTTCCACACCAGGAGACATCCACCTCACAAAAAACCCCCAAAACAAAACATGCAACATAGAATGATTCACATCGAGAGCGTAACTCATCACAGCTGCACGCAATATAGGCTGTGATGCTCTACTATCAGAAACACTACAAAGAGGCACAGGCTGAATGAAGAACAGAGGGCTAATTCAAACATTGACTGCCTTTGATTCTTTGATGATCCACTTTGTAAGAAGCTGTGCGTGTGTGTGTGTGTGTGTGTGTGTGTGTGTGTGTGTGTGGAGGGTAGAACAGCTGGTAGATTATTTCAAACAGGAATCCTATCTTCATTGTCAGAGCATCAGAACTGCTGCTGATCTCCAAACAGCCTTTATTCATGCAGACCTACTAACACACACACACACACACACACACACACACACACACACACACACACACACACACACACACACACACACACACAAGTAGAGACACATGGAGACTAAATCAACACTTGTAGAAACTACCTAAAAGCTCTAACTCACCACATGTAAATGCATCTGCACACGTTTTAAAATGCATTGCTTTCTCATTGTGTTTGAATTTCATTCATGATTTTTTTCCTCACCCTGTTCCCATTATCTCGGATTCTACGGCCTTCTGTTCCATTTCAAATTCAGGCTCCCTGCTTTATTCGCTGTCTGTCACTTTGGAATTGCATTTCAGAGTCAGAAATTCTGAATGGCCCAAAAGTGACTGCTCTCCATTTACTTCAAAAATGAAAGCCTGTTGTTCTCGCGCCAGAACTAATTCATGTGTCAGTCTCAACTAGTTACAAGTGTTTTATTACTGATGAAAAAACTACATGAAAAGCCAAATAGAGTCTCACATTAACAAAACCTACAGTACTGTCACGATCACACCACATATATTTAGACTTTTACAGCCAGTCTGAGGATAACTTGGCTACATTTTTCTTCCTGCGGTGTCATTTCATTAACACTCAGCTGCATTTTTAACAGTTGCATGTGTTGTTTTTTAAAGAGGAAAAGATGACATTTTCTGATGTAACTTAAGTGTTTCGGGTGTCTCAGTTCTACAGTCACTCATTGAAAATGTCAGTAAAGCCACTGACCCACAGTGGGTGTTTTTGAGTTTGGCAGGTGACTTTTGGTAACCTTTGTAAGCTGTAATCACAGCACTAGTTTTAAATTACACATCTGTTAAACTGTATGACAAACAGAGACAACTAACATGTGAACTTGGCTTTCCTCCAACACTGTGCGAGTTTCTAAAGCTAGTTTAAGTGAGCCAGAAGCAGATGCAACTGACTTTAACTGGAACCCAGTCCCCGGAATTACCACCTCCAAGTCTAAGGACATGGTTCTCAGCTGTTAAATCATGAGTTCTGCCTTAAATTTTAATCACAAGTTAGGAATATGCAGTTCACTATTTAATGAGGATGTTTAACTTGTCAGTAGTGGTGAAGACAGAGTTGGGCGAGGCCAAAATATCTGGGTAGTGACCAAAAAAATAATAAGATTGTGGATTCAAGCAGCAGAAATGAGTTTCCTCCAAAGGGCTTCTTGGTTCGAAGCTCAGTCATTTGATAGGAACTTAACAACTACTCCACATCGAAAGCTCAGGTGTTTCAAACATGTCGAACTTAGAGGAGACCCCAGGATAGAACTAGGACATACAGGGGGTTTGGGCATGATTAGACTTTTGGCCCTGCAACCCAGATGCAGGTAAGTGGTAAAAGATGACTCAATCTATCCATTTATCTTGTAAAAAGGAAAAGGATGAGGATTGTTGCTTTTAACTGAATGACACACAGATTTCATAGACGTCGGAGGGCATTTTAGAGGGAAAAGTTAAGGAAGAGGATAGAGAGGTAAGATCTCAAGAGAGGAGAGTTATTGGCCAGAAAGTCAAAATGAAAGTGGGAGTGGAGAAGAGAGGAATGGATATAGGGCTGGATGGTGAAGGAGGAGGTGGAAAGGGGAAAAAAATAGGTAAAAAAGAGGTACGAGATGAAAGGTGTGAAAGCACCAAAGCAGAAAGATGAGTTAAAGCAAGCCTCCCACCACTCGTGCGTTCTTTTTTTCTCTCTCTCTGTGCCGCACACACCTCCAGAGCTCAGTAAAGGATGACTGACTCACTACTACCAATCGCTCTTTGATCCTGATGGCTGCGAGGCAGCCTCGGCTGAAGACGATGTGTAAGACTCCGAGAATAAATGAGGTCACGGCTGCAGATGTGCGCTGAACTGGGTTTGAGAACGTCACAAAGAACTGTCAGTGTCTGCAGAGATGACAACTGTCACCTCCATCATGGTTCTAAGAGCACGATGTGTAGTACTAGTCTACAGCCGAAGGAGAATCCCATCCTGGCATGCCTAAACATGGCTTAGGTTTGTCATATTAATACTGGGATCATATCTCCATTTTATAAGATTCTGATTAAAAATGTAAGGGGAAAAAAGTTGGATCAAAAATGTATAATCCACAACAGTCTAGATCTAGTTCCAGAGGGTGGATGTACAACTCGTGTCTTAGGATACATTTATAATGGGTAAAGAATTTGCAGTCAATATGGTTATTAATTGGAAGTGTAAAAGCCATACATGTCATTAACCATATTTATTTATTTATGCTAATGAGTACATTTAATGTGACTTTGCAAAGTTTGTGGTTTTGTACACATACACACACACAAGTGAGGAGTAAGGATGGCGCAACAGGACACAGGAAGCAAGAGAAAGATTTCAAATAGAAATGTGCACATCCACAGTCTTTGTTATCTACACACACACACACATACAGTAAATCAAGTATTGAAGGTAAATTAGCAATAACTTCTTTCAAAAGTGGGGCTGGGAGAATAATTTCTTTAGATTTTTCGTCAAACAGCAATCAAAATGCTCGATAATTTTGCTGACAGCAGGATATTATTTAAATTTAAGTAGTTTTGAAAACTTTACAGTAAGCAGCTTCACAATGCATCTTCGGTTGCAGGAATGGTGTAATAAAGCTAAACTGTCCCAATACTGGTGCAGTAAAAGAGGCTGTTTAAGAGGCAGTCAAAACAGCACACATGTAACTAGTCCCCGACCAGCTCTGCAGCTCTTTCTTCTGCTCTGTAGCTTCCAGTATCGCTCAGTAGAGACTCATGTCTCCTCCAAACCATCTGTCACACACACACACACACACACGCACACACACACACACACGCACACACACACACTAACCCTAACGCACAGAGCACCGTGGCATCACACAGACTTCAATTATCAAACGGCTTTGCAGAGTGTCTGCATACTGCTGGCCGCTATGCTAATGCACTTACATATGCTAATTGCAAAGCCAAATGCTGATTTGAAACGTCTGGGCGCTCCTGTCAGCAAAAAAGTCCACCGAGAGCCAAGGTCCACACCGAGGACCAGGTGTGTGCGTCGTATGCATGTGTTGTGTTACTCTTCCTATTGACTGCAACAGAAAAACTTCCTTTTATTATTGATACTGTTGTGACGTTGGCTGGAGTCCAAAGCAGACGTGGATCTGATCCATTTTCAGCCCCGAACTGTGACAGATGTGCGACACTGAAACAACAGCTAGAAAGCGATTTAGAGGATTGCCCTTTCATCATGCTGCAAAGAGAATAACAAAAGAGCTGTCAGGTATATTGATATTTGGAAACAGTTTCCTTCCAATTATTCTACTTTTTTTGAACTGTTGAGTGAGTCTCTTTGTTTGCTAGCTTACTTGAAAATCTGATGCAAGATAAAATCATCCACAGTAAGGAAATGCACAATTAAACCTGACTAATTTTATCAGTGCAAATTCTTGACTTCCATAAAAAAATTGATGTTAATACTGGAAGACAAATTTAGAGATAACAGTTCTGTTTACTGGTCTACAAATGCTTTCATAGCCATTCTAAGCTGCTTACAGACAATTATAATCTGCACATGTTAGTCAAAACTCAGTTAACTTTCCAGCACAAAAGCTGTTTTGTTTTTTTTGTTTTTTTAAATTGGACCCCTGAGTGTCGATAATTGTGTTTGCAAAAAACAGCAAATGTGGCTCATCACGGCAGTAAATTGTAGTTTATTGTAATGGAATGCAGAATATGGTGATAAAAAAAGGGCATAAAAATCAAAGATAAAAACCAGATACATGAGGCACAAAGTGCATTGATGCTGTGTTGTGGTGCGCAGTCAGGTATTTACTGCACCGACTTATCAACAGAACATCAGCATTGGCTGATATTCGCCTTGTTGACTGCCATTTACTGATGGCAGAGGCTGCCGTTTATTTGTTGTGTGTCATCAGTTTTGTAGTCCTTGTGTCCGTCCGGTGTTTTAAATAGTCACAGTCACGTAAAAAGGGAAGTACATCCTCTTTTGATTCTAAGATTTTATGCGTCTGGGTGAACAATGATAAATGACATATTATAGTATACCGTTACTGCGCGCATAGAAACTAACAGGGTGAATCAAATACCTCTGATTAACTGATCGTAAGGAGGTCTGAGCACCTTTATAAAAGCAAATGTTTTGGAAGTTTGTTGTGTTGGTTAATAAAATGCCAAGAAACAGAGAAATCAGCAGCGATCTTAGAGAAACTGTTGCCGCCCATCAGTCTGGGCAGGGTTATAAGGACTTTTCTGAACAATTTAACTGTAGATTTTCCATAATTCTACAGTAAAAAAGAATTTTCACAAGTGGAAAACATTCAAGACAGCTGCCAAACTTCCCAGGAGTGGGCATCCCCGGAAACACACCCCGAGGTCATGCTCAGACTGTACAGGCCTCAGGTAGCATGTTAAATGTTAAAATTCATGATGGTACAACTGAACAGGTATCGGTTGTGTGGAATTGTAAACAAATATCAACACAGTGTTTTAAGTTATGTGTTCGTCTGAGGTGGAACCATATTTTAAACCTAGTATAAAATCCAGATAAATCTAGATAAATTATTATTATGTCTTGATACATAAAATCTTAGAATTTCTTTTTCACATGATACAATTTATGAGTCGATAAATTAGTTGTGATCAGGATTTGTTTGTTTCACCGCACAAAATGAGAAAAATGGGAAAATCCAGTTGTAGAAAACATGCATCTCCAGTATTTTTAGTTGTGTATAGATTAGTAAAAAAAAAAAATCAATCATTGCCCATTTACACCTTTGATAATTAGTTGATATAATTTTGCATAATGACTTGGATGAAGTGGCCCATTAGATATTTTATTTAGAAATATGTGGTTAATAGCAGCAGTTTTTAACAGAAAACTTTGTGCTGAAATATAGAGGAAAATAACATTTATAACGCTCGATCTTATAAGTGTTAAAGCTCCCAGTACATTTTTTGTTACTACTTGTGTACTTTTCCTTTGTCATTCTTTTTCTTTATGTTGGATTTCGCTGCACTTTCCGCCTTCTCTTACCTACAGAATCATATCTTTCAGTTCTTTGGAGAAGACATAACTGTGATTTAGGACAATGTAACTAAAGTTGACTTGCTGACATGTAGCTACCTCATATATGTTGTTGGCATATGCTTTTGCATATAAACTGAAATATCTGAGGTGATGAGCAAACACTGATATACATGTAGCATCGGTCTCCTTATTCCAGAAAACGTGGAACTGCTCCTTCTAATAGCAGGCATCAAAGTGATAAAAAATACAAAAGAGAGTCCATGTTTTGAGCTAATTTGGAACTAAGTGAAAGCAGCATCACTTAAACCTCTTCCACAGTTGCACTCCGACACTTAAACCTGTGTGCGACAGCTGAACAGGGTAAACCCCTCTGCGACCTGGTGAATTAGTCATGACCCACAGCCATTAGAGCCTAATGTAAAATGTCTGCACGTAATTACCATCCTACACCGTAAACTTGTTTACAGCACCAAGATGAGAAGCAAAACGAGCACCCGGGGCTTGAGTCCCCCCCCTCCAACCTCCTCTGCATCAGAGGTACCACATGACACATACTCCTTGTTTCTCTAGGCACACATATACACACTCACAGGCAGAGAGACAAGAACACACTATCACCAATATTGCCAGAGGCGGCAAAGAACTGGGACAAAATCAAGTCGAAATAAAAATAAAACTCTTGTCTACGGTGTATTAAGCAGCGAACGCGGCGCGCGACGCTGCCTGTGCGAATTGAGCAGCCAGTTGATGTTGTTTACAGCAGCAGCTACGCCTGCATTTGATTCATCCTCAAGCAATCTGAACACATGTAAAACATTTTACAAATGACAATCTGAATGGTTATTAATATTTTACGCGCAGAACGCCAACTTCACAGATCTTCAGACGGCTTTCTGCGCATACAAACGCCTCAAAATATTTGAGCATCTTCTGCCTTGGCGGATAAATATGTGCACGCTCACACATATCCAAAAAAGCTGCGTTTAAATTGGGTCATATAGAGTGGATTACAGAGGGGTGTAATTTCTAGGAAGACTTTTTTTTTCATCTAAATAATAAACATTTTCTCCCCCCTTGATTACAGCTCAGACATTTCCCCCCTGTATACACTCTATACGGCACTATATACAGCATGGTTTTAAATGACTGAGCACAAGGATAACTCAAAATACATTTGAGGCCAATTTCTCTTCACAAAAATAAAAAAAAAATGTTATACTGAGAGGAAGGAAAACACGCAACCCCAGTTTATTTTGATGCAGCTTTGTGACCCAAATCCGAGCATTCGTTGAGGCAGAGAGGCAAACGAGGGAGGGAAGGAGGGGCAACATGCAGAGGGAGCACACACAGTACCCATGTGTCAACACTCGTCATTTTTCATTACATATTTAAGAGTAGAGTTAGGTGGGTGGGTGAGACAGACAGACAGACAGAGAGAGAGAGGGGAACAAGAGATGAGTGGGGGGAGGAAAAAAGAGGGATGCTGGGTGGACGAGAGAGCAGGGGAAAGATGATGTCCTGCTGTTCTCTCTGCTCTTGATCATTTATACATCACAATTCACTGGTGTGTGCAACTATGTGAGCGCGTGCGTGTGTTTTCGTACATGAGCGCAATATTCTCGACAAAGCTTCAGTGAGATGTCACATCAGTGAGACGCCCCTCTTCATGTACCCTACCAACATGTGTCACAAAGTGTGGGAGAGAGCGCAGGGATTCGGTGACTAGTGGAGTGGAGTTACTGTGCCGTTTGGATCATTTGCATGTAACCTAATTAGCTGCATGTGCCATAAATCACTACATTTCCTGCACATGCGATATAGTAAACTGGAGTACACTGGATTTGCTGAATTCCTCAATGGAGCAAACACAATGCAGATAGTTGTTTTAAAGATACAGGATGCTGTGTTCAGCTTTAAAGAAATGTTGCTGCTGTTGAATTTTTCAAGTGGATTTTTTTTTTTTTTAAAGAACGGATCATCACTATTTCATTCCCATCTTTTTTAGCTGCAGGCAGAAATATCTGAGACCTAGCTCTTTAAATCATTGGTTCTCAAACTGTGGCATGGGCCCCACTGGTGGGGCATAGAGCCACTGCAGGTGGGGCAGGCAAAACCAGCGAAAAAATACAGAGTGGTAGTTCTTCTTGTTCTTCTTCTTCTGTTGGCTGTTCCCTTTAGGGGTCGCCACAGTGGATCATCTGCCTCCATCTCACCCTACCCCTCGCATCCTCCTCTGTTACATCAGCCCTCTGTGCGTTCTTTTTCACTACATCCATCAATCTTCTCTGTGGTCTTCCTCGTTTCCTCCTGCCTGCCAGCTCCATATTTAGGTTTGGCCAACCTAAGCTGTCCATCTGATAAATTGAATTACTAATCCATGTCCATTCTGGTCACTCCCAATAAACACTTTAACACCTCCAGCTCCACCTCCTGCCTTTTTTTGTGCCATCGTCTCCAAACCATACATTATAGCAGGTCTCGCTTTCTCTTTCCCTTTTACTGCTATCCTTCTGTCACAAGTCACCCGTTACACTCATCTCCGCCCACTCCACTCTGTCTACACTTTTCTCTACCTCTCTTGTGTACTGTCCATTGCGTTGGGTAGCTGTCAGCCTGTCCATCACCACTGCAAACAACAAGAAGCTCAGTAGGGAGAATGATCGATATTCTCTCCCTAGGAAAAACAAAAAATCACCTGGATGCTTTTATCAATAGCAGTTGTGATGTTAGACACTACTAATGCTATATTTGTTGTAATTTAACTAAAAGGCCTAATAGAAGATATAATTGAAATGATTAGAAAGTCCATCTGAAATAGTTTCATATAATATTAAAGTTTGTTTGATTTTTTGGGTATGCATTATTGGTAGACATCTGAAGATGTCACTGTGAGCATAAAGAACACTTTCCAGCGTTTTACTGGCACTTTGTAGATAAAAAAGATGCATTTTAGAAAATAATAATCATTTTTCATTCATAATGAAAAGAATCGTTAATTACATACCCACTGAATTATTTGAGCTGTACAATTAAATGCTGTTAGATTTTCAGAGCAATTAAAACTATACTTGATTAGGGTTCCTTTATAGTTGGCTTGTAAAAGTCCACACAAGCAACAAGGGAAACAGACTCTGAGCTTTCAGAGCCGACCAATTATCCATTTAATGTTCAGCTTAGTGCTGTTATCAAATCAAGTGGACCACGAACATGTTTACCAATTAGAGGTTTTAAATCATTTCTTTGAGTTTTTGTGAGTAGAGGGAGCTGAGGTAATATTTCTAAGAAACATTAAATGTGTAAACTTTGAAAATAAATGACAGGAGGTTAATTTACCACCTGATATAGTCATCATAGTAGACATGTCTGCTGCAGGCCGGCTGAAAACGTAATCAAAAGCTCAAACAAAACAGTGTTAAAGTATTCAAATATATTCAGCTTAAACAGTCTCTGTAGTCTGAATAAATGGAAGAGCTACAGGCAGACACTGACTGCACAAGGGTCCCGCTGCGTTCAGCCTTGTATGATCAGCTAACATCAGCTCACATCTGTGCCCACCATGGCTAGGACCAGGGAGAGTTTTATCTGTGAGGAGATTTATTGGCTGGCGGGGCCAGGGAGGGAATCTATAGGGGGAACGGGAGGAGTAATCTGTCAGGAAGACAAGGATTACAGCAGGTGTGCCTAACAATGCTAATGTAAGACAGAGAGTGAAAAAGCAAACTGAGAGAGAAAGAAGGAAGCTTTTTTTGCAAAGCTTATTGTTTGTAATTCTCTGTCTGTGTGAATGCATGTGTGTGTCTGTGTGTGTGTGTGAGACATTGGACTGTGGGTTGGAGAGAGATGAGGGGACACAACATCATAATGACCCTTTGCAGAATGAGGGTTTCTGGGTTGCTGGGTGGACACATCCTGACAAGGGCTGCGTGTATGTGTGCGGAGAAGTGGGAGTGATGGATTGTGGGTAAATGGAAGGAGCTGACGCAGAGGAGCGATGACTTGCCAGGAAAGAAAGACGTAGGCATAGGGCTCAAATCGGTGCAGGACTGGGGAGGAAAGGTCATCAATCACTCTGGCGTCTATCGAGTGGGTCTAGGTGTTCGGGCTCTGTCCCTGTGGGCCATCAGTGGGGTCTTGCATGTTAATTAAAGCCACAAAGGCCTTGACATCAGCAAACAGGCTGTGGTTACACTGGGGCATCATGACTGAAACAGCTCGAAGAGCGGATATGAAAAGTCAAACACGCACATGCAAACTCATTTCACTGACATAAATGGAGGAGAACGCAAGAGTGTGTTCAGCATTAAAACATTTATGATACACGGGCTCTCTTCTCTTCTCTATGCCATGCCTGTCCATAGAAGGTCAAGCAGTGGGGGGAAATAAGCGAGCGCTGGAGGGAATAGGCGAGCAGGGTCTCACTGCTCCCCACTAATGAATATGAATGAAATGTGGAATCAGTGTGCATTTGTTGGAGTGTGTTGGTATGATATGTTTCTGCTTGTGTGTGTGGGTGTGAACTCGAGCATCTGCCGTTGAGCCATTAGTGAAAACAGGTAACATTAGTTCATTTAAATAGTAGAAAAAGGGACATAGACAGCAGGCTGGCGCAAAGATACTATTAAAAACGTACATTATTGGGTTTTCAACGGCGTTGTCTCAATCCTAACAAGTGTCACATGCCAAAGACACGAAAACAAGAAGACAGGGCCTCTCTGATGCCATAAATCATTTCTCTGTGGCTTTTTGTTCTACGCTTAGTGCTTCCCTGCTCATCCCTCTTCCCGCTTTCTCCTCCTCATCCTCTGCTAGGAGAGAGAAAGGGAAATTCCCTGTATGCATATAGTAGCTTCTGCTATGCACACACACACACACACACACACACACACACACACACACACACACACACACACACACACACACCTAGGTATTTAAACTAATTAAGGTTTAAACTCATGATGTATATGTCTGCAGAATACACACACACAAGCCTACACACCCATACACACACATATCAAACAGCTCCAAACAGCCATGACAGACACTTTAAAAAATCCCTGCAGCATATCCAAACCCGTTAATCCTGTCTTTCTCATCCCTCCTTTGCCTACTTCATCTTTTTCTTTTCTCTTTTGCTCTTATGCCTTTTCTTTCTCATCTGACTCCCTGAATGAATGTCTTGCTCTTGTCTCAGTGACTCTGGCTGCAAACCTGCTGCCGACAGCCTGCATCCCTACACCTGCTGGCAAGCCAGAGAGAGAGAGAGAGTCAGAGGGACAAGGTACACAGCTTGAAGTCAAACACACAGCAGGAAGCTGAGACGTAAATGAGTGAAAAAATCAAGGGAAAGCTAATTAGAAAAAGTAGGGCCAAGGGACGTGTGCTGTGTCCTTTAAACAAACGGAGCAGTTAGAAATCATCAGAAAGGCTAGAGAGGGTGATAGTAAGGTGGAAAGAGAGGTGGTAATGGGTCACTGTAAGTGTATAGATGGCTTTGTGGATGGATGGATGGATGGATGGATGGATGGATGGATAGATAGATGGGGAATAGAGGACTGAATGAACTACAGATCAGAGTACTCACACAAGCAGGCATCCTCGACCCGTTACCGACAACTACTTCTCTGCCTCGTTAGCTCCTTCGCCGCGGTGACATTGCTACAGCCCCTTCGCAGCAGTACCCCAGGGTAAATCTCTTCCTGTCTGCTTCCTCTCTTTTTCTTCTTATCCTTTTTTTTAATCCTCTGGGGCTTCTTCCCCCTTCTCCTCTCCCTCTTTTCTTCCCCTCCCCCTTCCTTCTCCCACTCCTCCTCCACTTTTTTCCGCTACACCTTTTCTCTCTCTATCTTCCCCTACAGCCGGCTTCCCTCGCTTTGCTTGCCTGGTCCGGAGAGTGTCCTGCGAGGTCCTGCTGTGTAAAGTGCAAGCAGGGAAGCATGCCTCTCTCCCTTTCTTATTGGCTTTCCATCACGCTGATCATTCCCGACACACTCTCTCAAAAGCAGTGCCGCGCTTTATTCCCCGTTCTCTCACTGTTTGTCTTGAGTATCTTCTCGCCTTCGTCCTATCTTTGTCTCTCCTTCTCTTGTCTGAGTGAAACTGGGAAAAAAGAGGGGGCTTCAACCCCACTAAAGTGCAGTGGCAGGACAAAGAAAGAGAGTCAGAAAGAAGAAGAAGAAGAAGAAGAAGAGGCAAAGCTGTGCAGCCAATGGCACAGGAGGGAGGCAGAAAGAGCGCTGGAGACAAAGAGTGGAAATAGCACAGACAGAAAGATGGGATGGGAAAAGTGGGGGAAAACACATGCACACCCACTCATTCACCATCACACACAAACAGAGCGCTCCGGATTTAGACCTATGACTTCATCAGTTCAAGTCCGCATGCATACACATAAATGTGAACAGCGTGCACGCGCAATTTGGGCGTGCACGCGGTCAGACTTGCTGAGTGCTCCAGATATAGCCTCATGACTTCATCGAAGCGCTAACCCCTCCTCTACCATCGTCCCGCCCTGCTTACGAGACGGGGGGACTCATTCATATTGAATCAAGCTGAAGGAGAGCGAGAGAGCGAACATTCGGGACAAGACTGGGAATATTCCACAGATAGATGGTTAAAGAAAGAGACAGCTGATGGAGAGAGAGCAAAGTGCGAGCTATCTTCTATGCTTGCTTTCAGAAACAGCCTTTATCTTTCACCTCTGCCTCCTCCTCTTTCCCTGTCAATTTATGGCCTTTTAAACATAATTAAGAAAGACATTTCTCTTCTGCATGTCTTTCACCGCCTACCAGCTTCAGTCAGTTAACAATATTACCAGTCTGACTTTATACACACACAGTGTGCAGGCAAGTAAGTCAACCACTTAGGCAGCACACTGAGCTGCCAATCATACAAAACATATAGTGGACTACCAAAACCTGGCTATTCCTAAAGTTTTTGCTATTACAATCTCAGCTCTATGGAGACTTTTCAAACCTCCCTGCAGGAGTTGCTTCTATACAGACCTGGCTCCAGTTTAACCACAAAGGGATTAGATGTGGTTAATGTTAGGGTTTTGTGTGGGTCAGTCTTTTTTTTTTAGATAGAGCACATAACATTAAAAATAAGAAGAATAACCAAGCAACGCATGACACGAAGAAGCTGACGTCAGCAACATCTCGCCAACGCTTCACAGGATCACAGTATCACTCCAAGACTGTCACAAAATAACTGAGCAAATTAACAAATGCAAAAATATTAATCACTCAGTAGTGACAGCACACTCCTACAAGAATAAATAAAAATCACAGCTGTAAAACAAACAACCAAGTTTTTCATTTTTCTACTAATGCTGTTTAACAGGCACTGTTTAAAATAATCAACCCGGGAGAAAATGATCATCTCAGTCCACAGGAGCAGGGGTGCTCACATATACTTTTGAGGATTCAGCTGCAAGCTTCTCTCCATGAGCAGGCTTTGATTACAGTGCACTCTAGTGGCAGGACTAACAGAGCAAAAATTCCAACCTGTGGCAAAATAATCTCAGATACAATTGCACACGCACAAACTGCAATGCAGGTTGCTGTAAAACAATTTGCTGCATACATGGAAAAGCTTTAACACCCTGTGCTGGTTTGAAGGCCAAGCTATCCAGTTTTTCACATCAGTCCCAAACAACTTATCACCATGAAAGCGGCTTCACAAAAAATCCCAGTGGATTCATCCTGTCCCCTGGACCACATGCTAAGCACTTTACTTCTTAAATGGATATCGAAAGCATTGAAGAAAATATTGTTTTAGTTACTTATGTATGAACATGTATCTAATAGAGTGAATGTAAATGTTTTCCTTTTTGTGACGTATGAGAGCAAGAGTGTTTCTGACTTTTTCATTCTGATTGTGGTACATCCAAAAGTCATGAGCGTAAAACCAAGCAGAGGAATGCAAGACTGCACCCTGCAGATTTTAAAGAGCTGCTGGGTGAGGTGGGGGTGGTGGTGGGGTGGTGGTGGTGGGGGAAGCTGTAATGTTATAAGTGTGAGAAAGAGATGCAGTGAGGGAATAAAGGATAAGAGAGAGAGCTATCCTGAGATGACCCTCCCCTCCTCTTTCCACTACACGCTTTATCCATTACCGCTGAGAGAGACAGCCACTGAAAGTTTCTCAATCCTCGGAGATGGAAGAGGGTGGAGGGACTTTCTTTCTTTATTTCACTCTCTTTATCTCACTCGCACACATACAGCTAATGTTGCTGTAGTGTTGTTGGGGGAAGTCAAAAAGGAGGAAGACAGGAGGGATGGAGAAGAGTGGGAGGATGAGAGGGATGCTCTGAGAGAGAAAGAGAGAGAGCGAGAAAGAGACTATAGCAGTACTTAAAAGAGAAAGACGGAAATAAGATAGACAGAGAGACACTGAGGCAGGAAGAAGGAGAGGGGGTAACAAGCATGGCTGAGTGCGAGTGAGCCTTTTACACAGACTCTATTTTAAACTCCATTTTCACCCGATTCTTTAACAGCTGATTACACATGTCAGGACCCGACCGTTTCTTGGACTGAAACCTCCAGCCCATCTTCTCGTTTGATTTCATTTGACACATCTTTAAAGTAAATCCTCAAAAAAAAAAAAAAAAACGTTTTAAAGTGCTTAGATTTTTAGCATTTTGTGTTCACAAGACTTTTGCTCTGTCTGTGCTAAGCTTCCAAATGCACATAGGTGTCTCATACATATGAAATCCATGCATGCCATGCATCAGCGCTAACGTTTCCACACGAGTGTATAGGTTAATATGCAGGTTAATGGAAACCCAGAGAGGCTCATATCAATGAGGGCTTGGCCAGCTCCCCTCATTAGCAGCTACGCTGCCCTCAGCACACTGTCAGCTCAATGGTGAGAAGTGAAAACCAAGACTATGGGATATTGCCAAATGACTAAAGGCCCCATAGGTCCTCAGTGTGGAAGTGAAGCATTAGGAATAATTGTGGAGTTTTAGCACAGTCTGTGAAAATACAGACTGAATAATAACAAGGCTGATGCTGTTCTCTGATGATTAGTTAAAACTCCTGAGTGTTTTACACACATGCAGTTTAAAAGGTTCCCGTATAAAACTGTGTTTGCACATATACAGAAGGATTATCTGCTCAACATGTTTGTGTGGGTTCTTGTCTGTTTCACTAAGAATGGCAGTCATTAACTCTTTACTCATGTCTATTAGGAGTAACCCTTGAAACTCTTTTTTAACTGAACAGTTTCTGTCATATTTCAGGGCTGCTTATACAACAAGATTACTGGGTTTGTGTCAGAAGTGAATGAGGGTGGCCCTTCCAGTTACCCTTTGGAAAACCTTAAAACTATTTTAATGGTTGTTAAACCACATGTTTATTGAAATTCATCAGGGAAGGTCATCAAAATATCGCCTCCACAACGGAAGAGTTATAAAAACAGAACAGCATGGTTTTAGTAAAGATTTCTGTAATGTCCTCCCTACCTGTCATGGTCTCTGCCAACACCCCAGACACGGATGCTGCTGATTGGCTGAGAGTGGAGCAAGCTGCGATCATCAGGGTCAACAAGAGTTAACATGCGATCCTGAAGCACTAAAAGCATCCCTTTGCCCTGCAAGATAGCAACCAAGGATACATCAGTGCTGTCATCCACAAGCCAGCCAGAGGTTTTTGTGAGGTAAGTTATATAATTTGTTGCAACATGATTTAAAAAAACAACTTGACAGTACTTTGAAAACTATAGAGCCGGCTCCTTCGGCTCCGAACCGGCTCTTCAGGTTGTTATGTTGCTTTAATTAATTTATTAATAACAATAATATAAAATTATGCACAAAAGGAATTACTAATGTAAAAAAAAGTGGTTTTATTTATATATGTTTATATATAAATATATGCGGTGGCCCCTAGAGACAAAACACATACAAACTCCAAAACACATTTCTAGCTTTAACTGAACTTCCAAATCAGAGCTACCTAGATCACTTAAATTACACAATTGAAAGCATATGTGTATTGTTTGTGTATTTATACACAAGCACTCATATCTATTAAAATAATTAACTACTACCACACACCACGTGCTTCAGAGTTCGTAACTGTTTTGAATACAAAAACCAACTGTTCACATTTCAACTTTTAACTATTTAAATTTTCAGCTTTTTCCTTTTAAACAAATTTAAAGTGAAACAACACAAAACACTGCAAACCACAACACAATTAAATATAAATTTAAATATGAAAACAAAAAGAAGATGCATATTCTCTGTCATATGGACCTGCATGAATAAACTTTCTGAATCCTTTATCGTCTGCAACTGAAAATAGTTGTGGATGATTACTATACCTTTCTAATGTGATGCTGTTGTCCCTGGCTCTCTTTCTCTCTTTCCCTCCTGCTCTGTTTCTGTGCTACTGCGAGTGAAACTACCGCCCCTCCCCCTCTTCCCAGCGCAAAGCACAAGGCTCGCATGGGGAGTGAAGCAGAAAAAAAGTGCGAGAGAGAGGGTGAGAGAAAGGAAAAAAAAAAAAAACGGCTCGCGATAAGAAGCCGGCTCGCGTCGTTCACGTCAAAGATCCGGCTCTAAGAGCTATTTCGTTCGCGACCGACACATCACTAATAGCCAGGAACAACAGTTCACTGACTTCACATATACATCAGAGGTTGTGCACTCATAAACCTTCTTCCTACAATGTGTGCCTGCGAGGCATTTTCAGTTGGACTCAAGGAACTATTATGATTTCACATCACACACACACATCACTGTAATTTAATTTATGCACTATTTGTGACATCATTTCAAACAAATGTCTAATAGCACAAAATTATAAATTGATGGACATCAATGTACAAAGCAGCCGGCAGTAACGCTGGTTCTCCACTGACACGCAGCAATACTGACTCATAAACATGTAAACAGTGTAAATACTGTATGTTGAGCTGATCTCTTTTGGACTGACCTCTCCCCAGACACCGGCCGAGTCTCGTATGTCCCTCCTGCAGTAGGACAGCTGTCTGATACAGTGGTGGACAGCCACGCTGCTCCTCCCTTCACACAAATCCTGCTCGGCCATCTCCACCCAGCCCAGAGATCTCACTGGAAATGACTGGAAGAGACACAGACTCTGTGATATCGCTAATAATCAGCACAACAAATATGTGTACGTGTGTGCACAACTACAGCACACGAGTGAGGTCCAGGATGTCACTCATGTTTCATGTTTGGTGATCATTTTAAAATAGGTTTAAGCACTCTGGTTGTTTATTTAAAACCTGTGTAAGTGCTCGTGTTTCTTGTTGTTGAATGCTACCATGATTAAAGATCTCAGGATGTAACATGATGGTTATAATCTTATTATAAGTACAAACAAAGGTGCACAAAACACTTCAATGATTACTGTTATCATTTATTTAAATTTTAACCAAGGTACACAAATCCACACAGCGCATGAATATGAGACACACACACAGAAGTTTCAGCTGTAATTTAATAATGCTTACAGTGAGAGAGTGTAGTGTGCAGGAACAACTCAGCAGTAACTGAGAGCTGCCTGACGTGAAAGACAACACATAAACTATGAAAGACTGTGTGTGTGTGTCTGTGTGTGTGTGTATCCGGGGGGGGGGGGGGGGGGCAATTTTGATTGCCTCAGGTCAGCAGCTATCACCATCCTCTCTTCTCTTCCTCACTCACTAACATATCAAGGAGGTTTCTTTTCTGCTGAGGAGAGGAGGCATCTCTTAAGCTGTCACACACACCCACACGCACAATCTTTTTTCCACTGGCCATAAAATTCCCTTTGGGTTTCTTCCTCAATAAACTTTCACACTTTCTAAGTCCATATCTTAATCCCCACAATTCCCTCAGAGCTATATAAATGGGGTGGGGGATATATAAATATAAATAATTTTGCTGTAATATACTCAATTTTGTTCCATCTGAGCCAACAACTTCCACTCAAAAGACTGCTCTTTCTGTTGTTCTTTATCTCTATTGTTATATGTTAAGTAGCATCCCCTTCCATTAGACTGCTCTTATATTCAGGCATCACAGCATCTCTATGCTTAAGCATGTGTACGTGAGATTCGTCCACAGGGGGGCAGCTAAAAATACTTTTGCTGTGAATGCGTTCACCATGTGTCAGTTCATGAAGTGACCACTGCGTGGCACTGCAGCAATCAGAAAGAGAGAGCAAGGAGCAGGTGCATTACATCATTGCATGCACTGCCTGGTGACTTCCTCTCATTAGCAGTATTTTCTTTTTTTGAAAGGTTCAAGTTTTTAAAGTGTAAATAAAACCACACACATGCACACACACACACACACACGCACACACACACACACAAATGTAAGCTATTCATAAGCCTCCTCACAAATGACATTACTTGTTTTGGGGCCTTTAACTGTATTGTAAATGCCTGTAACTTCGCCCCTGCTGGCTATAGTAAACCACAAGAAAACAAATAATCAAACTATAAAGAACGCTCTCTATTCAGTGAGCATTTTTATTTAGAAAAAATCCCAGCATATTATAGTTATTTCAGATGCCATTATAAAGCCTGTGTTATTATATGTTGTTGTTTTGAACTTACCATTGCCTCCGGATCAGAGAATGTGCTGTTAAGGTCCACTGTCTCTAGCTGGGCAGGAGGGCTGCAGAGAAACATCAGGGATTAAAACAGCCACATTAAAATCACATTTTACACGTGAATACATGCAAAATATCATGACTGAGTCCTTGCCACACAAGAAGAAAGTCTGTAGCACTAAGTGTGAGTATGTCTGTGACTATTACTTGAGCTTGAGTGAAGCATAGCGAAGAGTAGCTCCTTCAAATGCCTTAAGACTGGGATCAGGATAGACTGGATAGTCCTTTAGATCCTGGAGCATGAAAAAAAAACAGATATTCAGAAAGGAAATAAATCTTTGTATTTTTAAACAACCGACTTCTTCTCAAATAAAAAAAGAGACAGTTTCAATAATTGTGACTTACGGTGGCTGTGCAGGTGGTGGTGGTGTTGAGACTTTGTACAGAAGAGGTGATGTCATTGAAAGGGGTGGAGGAGGAGGAGGAAGGGGAGGGGGAGGATCCAGAGGGCGAGGGTACCGGCTCCACGGAGCTGTCGGATATCAGGCTGCTGGGGCGCTGTGGGAGAGACAGATGGGTGATGACAGAGAGACCGTAAGGGATCCAGGGTGAGAGACACAGAGCTGCACAAACAGACTGATGATGGAAGGTACATCATTGATCAGCAGCAGCTTTCATATATGGAGGATTCTTTCTAAACACAACACAGAAGATGGTAAAGCCTGTCTTTTAATTTGTGTTGGGTTTTTTTACAAGCCACTACATGGACTTGTTCGAAAAAGCAACATTTTTTTAAAATAAATTTGTAAATTGAAGCTTTTTCAGACCTTTCAACCACATCTTACTGTTCATCAGCATCTGCTTGTAGTTATGTAGTGTAAAAAGTGTAGGGTTGACATCTCCAAAGGACGAAAATCCCATATAGTGAACATCTAAACATAAATTTCTCTCAAAGAAAACGCAGGGAACTTTTTAAAAGTATCTGCATTAATACATTATATTTAAACATCTGCATCTACATCTGTTTGCTGCGGTTAAAATTCAGCAGAATTAAATCCTGACTGAGAGCGTTAAGATACATAATGCTGTTAAGATCTTATACATAAAAGATCTCATTATACTTTTAAACGTGCTTTTAATCTTGAAGTCTATTTAGTTCTCTGGGTCGTCTCACCTCATTGGGTGGCTTAAAGGAGTCCTGTGTGACCTGTTGTGGGTCATTCTCAGCATCATTGCTAGAAACGGTGTGTTTGCTTGAGGCAACAGGTCGGTCGTACTGCGTAGTGCCGGTGGGCACGTGCCAAAAATAGACCTCTGATGAGTCTGAGATCTCCCGCCAGCCTGGGGGCAGCTCCCCTTCAACCCATACATCTGCTGCAGGATGACAGTGACAAATAAACACATACTATCATTCAGATAGTATTACACACAGATGGGCTCTGCAAAAATAAAGCAAACAAAAAAACAACAAGATAAAAACACATATATAACACAAGATAGATGTGGTCAGCCTGTCCCTGAACTTGTGCTTTATACTCTACAATAATATTTTACTACAGCCAGCCCTCCTCTTCTCTTCTTCCTGAATTCTCTTCCATCTTCGCAAACTGCTATCTGCACTATCCTGTCATTATGCCCATCCTAATCATCTCTGCACCACATGGGGTTTACAGGGGGCTTAAAGGTTCCAGCAGTATTTCACTGGAGTAAGTGACTTGCTTACAGTCTGTAGGAGGTAGAGAAATGGAGAGAGAGGAGGAATGAAAGGAAGGTGTAATTGAGGCATGATTAAAGGCTGACACAGCTATGGAAATTTTTCAAGGGAACGATTAGATGGCAAGACAAACACACACACATACACACACACACACACACACACACACACACACACACACACACACACACACACACACACACACACACACACACACACAGATATATATACTGAACCTGTCTCTTTTGGAGTCTGTGGAGAGGGTGACTCCTGAGATAGGGTGGTCCAACTGGAGTCTTCATCTTCTGATGGAGTCTCAGGAGTGAGATCCATTCTTAAGCCCACTTTTGGAAGGCCGGTTTCTGGTTCAGGCTGAGGAGGGGGCGCACGATTCCTGGTAGGCGTGGTCTTCTCTGCAGCTCTGGCCTGTTTAGGTGAAGAGGGTGGGTACTGCTGAAGAAACTGGTTCTCGTTGTTGGGGTGTAGCTCCACCTTGATCACCCGGGGCTGGGTGCTTCGGGGAGGCTTTGCAGGGCTGCGTGGGCTAGCCTGAACCTGGGCGCAGAGCTCCTCTTTGACCTGGGCTGGAACTTGGTTCTGCAGGTGGTTGTGGTTGTCTGGAACCCACTCTGGGCTGTTACTAGAAGAAGACGGGGTGGAAGAAAGAGAGGCTTCGACTACCACAGGTAGCAGTGGCTGTCTTGCCGTTGGTGTGGGCTCATCATTTTCTTCATCCTCCTCCGCCACCGGCTCAACCTCCTCCTTCTCTTCCTGGCAGGTTTGCTTGCTGCTGGCCTTCTCCTCCTTCTGACTCTCCCTTTCTTTCGCAGGACTAGCCTGTTCCTTCTCTGGGGAGGGCTGCTGCTTCTTTTCCCCCTTGTCCTCTTTGTTTCCCTGGTTTAGGTCCAGATCCCAGCCCTTTCCATGGTACTCCAAGAAGCTCTTGGTCCTTCTTCGAAAGGGCGGAAGCTGCGAGTTATCTTTCTCAAATTCTAGCCAGTCTGAAGTGGGATTATTGATGAGATCGTTGTCAATTTTGCCCTCTGTATTGGCCCTGCTGAGCTCCAGCTGCTGGCTCTCAGCTCGTCTCTGCATGTTGGCGCCATTCTTCACCAGTTTGGGGTTAGTTGTATTAAACAGCGAGGAAGAGGAAGAAGAGGAGTAAAGGGCGGAGCTGGAGGAGGACTTGGTGGGAAGGCCATGTCCTCTGGTTACAGGTTGGTTTTTAGACAGCAAAGCCAAGTTGTCACTTATCCCCATGGCGCTGCGCACGCTGGTCATCGCGTACCTCTGGCGGCTCTTCGGCAAGGTGGCCGAACTTCCGGTTTCCATGGACTCTTTAATGACATCTCGTCCAAGCAGCTGATTGTATGATGAGCGAAGGCTGAGAGAGGTCGGAGGGGTGGCAGAGGCCCCGCTGCGATTCGCTAGACCAACGGTGGAGGGCGAGGAGCCAGAGCGGGAGAGGGGAGGAGTTTTTACTGACATCATGGCTGACTGGAAAATCACTGCAGAGATAGAGCTGATGATAGAGGAGATGGCCTGTTAGAGATTAAGTAACACATTATAACCTGACCTACAGCTTTATATGTAATTATTATTATTTTTGCCAGTATTGATTAAGCATGAAGAGGAGCTATTTTTGGCTTCTGCCACGTTTGCCGCAGCAGATTTTTAACACCGGATGCTCTTCCCGACTCAACCCCAAAAGGGTTCACTGACTATACTACCTTAAAAAGTCTTGGTGATGTTTTGGTCTTTCCAAATGAGGCACTTTGAGCTATGTAGTCTAATTTAAAAAGGTTTATTGGGTCAAATAATATATGGATTGACAAAAACATAACATAAAACCACATTAATGATACACTTATTTTACATATGTTTTTAAAATAAAAGATTTATAAATATCAACCAGCCTTGAAGCCTTACTGCTCACTCACTTTATTTTAAGAGCTTTTTTTGTGGTTGCAAGATTCTTTTACGCCCACTTACTCTACAACTGCCTATTGTTTAGTCACTGGGTTATTATATTTTTAAAATCCTTGTTTCTCTGGACTCTCCTGCTTGCATGCTTCCCCAAATAATTACTTTTACATATAACATGATATAATTTAGTTTTTTTAACGTTACTTGCTTAGAATAACTGCTCACTGACATCATTCAATGTGCAGCATTATCACGCTGACACATTTCCCCAGCCTCACAACTGATCATCTCTCTTCCTGTGGCTTGACCAGTCTCAGAGGCTTTGATCAATGCACGATGGTGCAGATCTTCTTCCAGCCTCACACCCCTTTTACACACAAGGTGTCACTTCTGAAGTGTTAAAAAGAAACACTGCATCAAAGTCATGTAGCTGGAATGCATTTATATGATATCTGGAGTGAGTCAGACCCTCAATTTATTCAACTAGGACTGACATTCAAAGCCCGAGCTGAGCAGTAAGCTGGTCTGTGGGGAGGAGAAGTGCCAGCCAACTCCTGCTAACTAGCTAGCCGTGTCTCTTTTATCTCTGGGTGGATCAGCTTTGTGATGCGGAATGCAGACAGATGGATAGAAACAAAGACAGCGGCGGCAGAAAATCACCTTGCTCTTAAGATGTGACACGTAACACGGCTTTTTAGATAATTTAATTAGGCTCCCACCCTGCAGAAAGCTTGTAAACAACTAATAGATGCGGGGAAAAACATGCCCAGACACGCAATCTTAATGTATAAACATCTTTTCACAAATGCACACATCTCAAACAATGCTGGAGTCATCACTGGCACCTCTACTTAGAAACATGGAAAAGTCAGACACAGCAGATTTCAAAGCTTGACAAGATCCTGGGAAAAGATGGAGGCGGTAAGTTAAAGAGAGCAGATTCCCCGGACAGTGCACTTTTGTCCATGCGGGGACCCCTATCTGCTCTCCTCCCTCTGGGTGGTTGTTGTCGCCTCTGTAACCCAGTTTGTGCTGAACCTGCACTTCTCTCTTCACGCCTGTGACTCAGACATAAACACAATCAAGTCAGGTCAACAGGTGCAGACTGTGCCATGCCATGTCTCAAGCAATGCTCTTTTTCTACTGTCATTTACAGGTCCATAAAGCCACATTTTAATGCTATGTCCTAAATTCTCTTGCCTGTAGTTTCACATACAGACGCACTAATATATGACTAAAACACACAAAATGGGACATCTGAGCAATACAAGCCTTAAATTAGATGGAAACAAAATATGCTGCAACCTACTGAATATAAAAATCCTAACAAATACACTGATTGAATCAACACAACTCCAAATCATCCCTTTCACCCATATTTGTGTCGGGTATGAGCCGCAGACAAACTGGATCATCTTAAACAGAGATTACGGCCTTTTCTTTTCCTTCTCCTCTTCCTCTACAACAGCACAGGCAGGTCTCTGCCGCTTAAATAAAAGTGGAGCAAGGAGAATATGTGAAGTGTGCGGAGGAGAAAGGATGGTTATAAGAGGGATAAAGCGGGGAGGATGACACAGCAGTTTGCTGGACAGTGAGGGCACAGTTAACACACGGAGGTAGTGAAACTGTTGTCCTCAATAAATCTGTTGTGCTGTGTAACAGCAGAGGTCATTCATGAGATGCACAAGATGTTAGCAGCTGGTCAGCAACGTGGATCCTTATTAAACAGTTGGGTCTCAGTCTAGTTGTTCATGCTGTTGATACTTGCCGGGCGCTGCATTGTCTGTTGTGATGATGCAAAATGTGAACGTGACACCAAAGTTAGTGAGGAAATGAGCAGATTTACATGGATGACAAAGGAGACTGCTAAAAAAATTTTTAAAAGGTACTGACAGGAAAAGCATACTAGTACTAGTTTTGGAGGTAAGTGTTAGATTATGACTCTTATTTGCTCATTTGTTGCATAAAAGTGTTTTCACCTAAAGGTCATCAAAAAAGGAAAAGATCGGTTTCCTGTGTGTTATAGCTTTAGACATTAACACATAATTTCTAAATCTATATATATGTATATACATGTATAGATATGTTGGGAAACCAACTTGTTATGGTGGGCCCTCCTTTCCTCAGCGCAGAAGCAAGTGCAACAGATGAAAGCTCAAGCAGGAGGGGAAATGAACTTGAAAAAGTCGATGATGTCATGGGTGGAGTATTCTAGCTCCCCGCTTCTTGCTGCCTCCTTAATAAACTCCCCTCACTGACAAATCGGAAGCACCCCATCTTTAAATCTAGAGAAATACGCGGATGGATCGCCGTAAATGCCATTATTGCGGAAGATAATCTGTTAATATGTGAACAGACGCAGTGAATCTTTAGCATCCAGCCTCCCCTCCTCTCTCTCTAGCCCCATCACCACCACCAGCACCACCGCCGCCGCCGCACTGGGAGGGGAGCGCATCCCATCGAGAGCATCTATTTACATCCACTCACCGCTTCGGTCAGCCTCCGGGGCTTCTGCGCTTGCCTTTCCTCCGACGACACGCAAACACAGTAGTGAGCAGGGCTGAAGTCAGCGGCCGCTTTTTAACTGCCGAGTCCGCCCGTAACAGCAGCCGGCCGCCCGTATTATCATATCACATCACATCATAAACCCTCCCAGCCCGGCTCCTTGCTCGCAGGCGGCCAAGCTGCGCTTTCTCTCTGCGCCAGAGGATCCCGGAGTGGCGTGGCGCTGTGGAGCTCTTCAGCCAGCCGACCAATCGGAGCCGAGAACGCAGGACGCTCGGGTGCACGGAAGGAGACGCAATCGCAATCAATATACCGGTGTTATTTTGCGACTCAGGTAATGGAATCACACATCATCCGACTCTTACGTCATACACAAGTCTGAGGAAAAATGCATGGCTTCTGGTGCTCGAGCACACCTGACTGTGATAAAAAAACAACAACAGAAAAGCCATTTCCAAATCTGACAACGTTGTTTTGCAACACCGAACACAGAAAAACTACAATTTGAAGCCAGTTTTATGATGAGTATTAAAATAACGATAAAAGAAGCCAGGCAGCCTTTAGGATCTTTTTTTTTTAATGTGCGCATTTGACAACACAACATCCTCCTCACAGTGCATTAATTTTCCCTTTGGTTGGTTTATCACAAGCATGCAGTCTTTCTTTTACAACGGCAAGCCACACTGAACCGTTTAACCTAAAGACATAATTATATTATTTAAGGTTAAAATATAACATTCATGTGAAGCACTTCCTCAGTTTCAGAGGTTTAAAGTTGGCATTATTCTCTGCAGTAGACAGAAGATATCAGATACCTCATGATTAAATCCTTATTAGCAAGGAGGGAAATAAGTAACCACCTGATCCACCCAAAAGGCACATTTCTGGAGAACTTAGCAGAGAGAAGATTGTAAGAAACAAAACTGTAGTGTACAAAAACAAATGACAGATGGCTTCTTCTCTGATTCCAAGACCTTTTGCTCCACAGCTCTTTCTGACATAAAAAAATAACTCACATCTTTTAAAAACTAAATAAAACTTGTTTCTTTTTTGAGTATAAAAGCAATTCGCTCCGATTCAGACCTCACACACCGAACACACTTTGACCTTTCCCAGGTTTCTGAAAACTCATTCATACTTTGAAATACATTCCTCAATCTGTAATGCGGCTGGCTCTCGGTATTTATCCTATTCCTACAGTCCACTGGCAGCTTCTTCTCTCAGTGCTCGGAGAATGGAGATGGAGGGGTACGGAGGACAAAGATGGGAGCCCGCTGAGGCTCCCGGTGCTCCAGGAGTGAGGCAGGAGAGGGAGGGCGGTGGGTTGACTTGTGGAGGGAGTGACACAGCTTGACAGAGGAGAAAATGTCTTTGAGAAGCATGGAGCTGAATGGATGGACCGCAACACTGATTCTTTTGCTACAGATGGAGACAGAAAAATAAAAATAAAAGTATTATCACTGTTGTTTGGCTCACTGAAACTGTACTACAACAATGCAGTGACTAACATTAATGCACATTTTTTGCATCCTTACTATAGGTTTCATTAGGAGGCCTCAGTAATCTCTCAGCTTGCTTGTTCCCCGCTCGAGCGGCTTGTTTGTAAAATTTAATAGCTGTCCTCAAGTTCTGTTGCACAACAAAGCCGCTCTCATAGCAATTTCCCAAGAAGAGCTGAGCAGTGTCATCCTGAGAACAAAAGGAAACATGCAATTCAAGTAGGTAAACCTTCCAGGGCAAACTTTAAATGTACAGTCAGCAAAACCAGCCCTAAACGAATTGTAAAAACAGTAACTGATTATAATCTTTAACACAACTACACCAGAAAGTTGCAAAACATCTGTAACTGCAGATTTTTTTAATTATCAAAAACCAGGAGACTGTTGGAATAATCTTTTCCTATCGGATATCCCGACAACCTCCAGCATGATCGACTCTAAAAAGGGAGGCGATCTCTGAGATAAAGCATTGATTAAAGTCTAGAAACATCTAAAGGAAGCACTCACGCCACTCTCTGCTGCCATCTCCAGGTTCTGGATGGACTTACAACCATATTTCACTGTATCCTGGGCGTAGATGGAGGCCAGGCTGAGCTGAGCCTGAAGAGGAGAAATGGAAAGTTGATTTAATTCAATAAGGAAGCGCCAACATCAGCAAAAAACAAAAACAAAACCAAAAAAAACCCTGATACATGCTGATAGCAGTAAATGTGCTTGAATAACAATTAAGAGATGCTTAAAGATAGAAGGAAAAAAAGACTCCAGGTGGAGTTTGAGCCAGTTATTTGATGCTTTCAGCTTATTTAATTTTAAAAGGCAAAAATCTTGCAATGTAAGAAAAAAATGGATATTATCTCTCAGTGCTCAGATAACAGAGGTGGAGAGAGCCTGCAGAGGTATCAATATCAGCATGTTAACAAATGCTTTACTTTCTCAGAGAAGTTTTGTTCCAGGGAAAAAAATATGAATGAAAAATTGTATTTACATTATCAGCTATTTGATTTCTACATTTTTCAAATGTAAGTGGGTACTTTTCCAAATGCAACATGCTGAATTCTTCTGTATTGAAAATGTTTTAAAGTTTGTTTGTTTTTTCTTTCAAATTACACAATATAATATATAAATGTACTAGAGTTGCAATGGTTCTCTGGGAGAAACTGATCATGACTTCTACCTTGGTCAGCCCAGCTGCAGCAGCTTGTTCCAGAAGGTCGATGGCTGTGCTCAGCTCCTCTGGACTCTGGTGCCCTCTGCTGGTCAGGAGCAGCTTTGCACAGCGGTACTGAGCTTGTCTGTGGCCACTCGCGGCTGCCTGCCTATAATAGTGCAGAGCCTTAAAGAGAAATCACAGGAGATATTACAATAATGCAATTAGGAAATTAAATATCAGAAGTAAACAATTCATGCTTAATTTTATACATTTACATGGTCCACAAAAGCGAAACTGTTTGCTACAAGAGTGATGGCCGGGGTCTCACCTTCTCCTTGTTCTTGCTCACTCCTCTACCTTTCTCATAGCACACCGCCACATTAAACTGGGCTTTGCTGTAGCCCTGCTGAGCTGCAGCGAGAAAACAGGTGAAAGCTTCCTGGTGGTTTTCCCTCTTGGCATTTTCTAGACCTGTTGTACACAAGGAGATATAGAACAGGAAATAAGGGAACATACAGGAGGAAAAAAATAACCGTGCAAAGGCCATTTCATTTGACTCCAACAGCAGTATGTGTTAAGTTTATCTGATATATATGTTTTTTTTTTTAAGTGCGCTGATAAATAATGACCAATTATGTTGAGGACAACAGGAACGCAGACGTCTTCCACACGTCTGAGGTTCAGTGCTGCCGCTGCCAGCCTCTCTTCATCAGATAACATTTCCTGGAAACATTAAAGAGGATAAAAACACAATAATAAAGATAAGACAAACGGTCAAGTCTGTTTTTTGAAAGTACAAAAAAAAAAACCCTTTCTTTAAAGTTGACAAACCAAATGATGAAGACTCACCTCATCACTGGTGTCGGGTTTCTCTGCCTTGTCTTGGCTGGCATCATCCTGCAGCGGACAGGAAGCTGACAGGAATTCATCCTCTACAAGTCAAGGAGGAAATACTTGTTGATTTTTCTATTTCATAAAATATAAATTAATAAAATGTATTTTTTTTAAGATACTTTTAAGCAATCTTTAGACTATGACAAGCACAGAACCAACCTGGTATAAGTGCATCCTGGATCAGGAGTTCCCTCTGGTGGTCAGAGATGGCAGTCAGCTGGTCCTGTGTGCTGCTGCTGTCACTGTCACTGCTCTGAGTTGGGGACTGATCTTGGTTCTGTCTCTCTAGCACCCCCTGCAGACACAACACATTCCTTCCTCTGGGCAGGACATCATGTCTTGATACTGCGTAAAAAGAGCGAAAGCAACAAAATAGCCAGGACACAAGTTAAAAGATAGAAGTGGGGTTTTTTTGTGGAAACGGTTACATGTCCACTGTATGAAACTATTTTGCCAAGGGATCTGCCTCGTGTAAATCTACTCCACAGCTACAACAATGCAGAAGAACTCACAGATCTCTAGTAGGATGTGATAGCCACAGTTGTGTAGAGTGGAGGGGGCTGACAGGGCTCCGGGGCTTGGACTGGGCTCTGTGCTTGAGGAAAACTGGGAGTGGATCCTCCTGCAGAGCTGCATGAACAGAACTGCTGCTGCACCCTGCAGACAAACAAATGAGAACATCTGATGTAGTGCACCCTCGCCTGGAACAGCCAACCAAGTGTGACAGAGGTTTCTATTTCAGCTAAAACTCATGAGTAATCAGTCCATGTGTATAAAACATGAACATTTCAGAGACAGTGGACATACGTATTATGATAAAAGCATAGTGCAGCTATTGTTCTGCTGCAGCAACATGAGAGCAAAATGTCCTCTGGGGTAAACAGCTGGGTCTGACCTGCTGGCCCACTGATGTCTGCCATTGCTGTAGCTTAAAAAGCAGTTACAAAGTGAAACCACTGAGCTGCGCTAAACGAGTCAGAACACACTGAGTGCAGATACTGTGGATTTCAGCAGTGTGTGCAGCAAACTGTGCAGCTCCGGTGTTGATGATGTTGATGTTTAGCAGTCGTTTTAGTGGCTTTTGTCTTCAGGAATGTTACCATCTGAATATATTAAATCAACAGCAGCCCTCACATGTGTCCTGACAACTTTCTTATTAGAACATGAAGGCAATTCCTGATAAAGTTAATGACACAGAAAAAGTGATGCAGGACATGCTAAGAAATATGTTTGGTTACATGTTTGTATTTTAAATGCAACAACACATGACTTACCCATCCCACAGCATCCAGAGCCGTGTAACGCGGAAACGCGTACTTGGACTGAAAGGTCCTCTGCTTCCTCCTCCTCTCTCCATCCTCCTCTTCCTGAGATCTGCAATAAACAAAGCAGAGAGTAATGAGAAAAAGAAGATTTGCACAAGATTCTGTGCAGCAGTCTGGTCAAAATATAAGTACACCCTTTCAACAGCTAGTACAACCACCTTTAGCAGCCGTGACTTGAATTGTTTTCTGTAGGACTTTATCAGTCTCTCACATCTTTGTGGAGGAATTATGGCCCACTCTTCTTCCTCCTTCTACTTCTACCGCTCACTGCATGTATTTATGCACAACTCTCTCACCACATCCCACCACAGAAGCAGTTAAGGGTTTTTTTGTACAAAATCCTGTGAAAACTTTCTTTTCCAAATGTCTGTATTTCCAGTCTACTGTATTAAGGCACTGCATGAATTGGCTTTGTTTCTGTTCCCTTGACTTGCATTGTTCATACACCCACACCCACACACACACAAAGCAATTGCTTCTGGATGATGCAACCAGCTGAAAGGGCAGCAGCAAGGGCAAAATAGGTTCAAAGTGGGGCTAAAGAAACAGGAAAGGACAGCAATGAGGGCAGAGTCTGAGGTTTTACCCTATTTCAAAGGTTCTTTTTCGTCACCTGATGATACGGCCTGCATTTTGAGGGCAATAAAATTTGGACATCAAAGGGAGATGCTCAAAGCCCGCCTTGTAAAGTAAACAGGTAAAAGAAGAAAGGAGGCGTGGAGAGGAGGAGTACCTGTTGTCAGGGGAGTGTCGAGACGTGGAGAGGACAGCTGAGCTGTTGATGACCTCGTCCTCCACATGGTGGTTTTGGGACAGTCGCAGGGTGCTGTTGCCATGATATCGATGCAGAACTGAGCAGAAAGTTAGACAATGTAATTAGGAGACAGTCTCCTCAGAACTACAAAGCATTCTCTGTACCTTACTTATCACAGCCTAATTACTTCAGTTGTTTATAAGCATTGAGAGACAGAGATTTTGCACCGCAGCTGGACCGCTATGCACTGAAACCACAATAACAACAACGCATTTCTAAAGAACTGACATTGCCTTTAATAAATTTTCTGAAACCTTTTTCTGAAGATCTAGATCCGATAATGAGCTAATTTTGGAAAATTAAAGCAAACTAAGACGTGGGCAGTGCAATCCAGACGGGAATCCAGACGTCTTGGCGTGTGGCACACACGACAGGTAGTGTTGGTGTATGGGAACTCTCCATAGCATTGACAATAAATGGATTAGCACGTTTTGCAACAGGAGCTAACCCTAGCTTCAGCTCCGTACAACAGATTAGTAACTTAAATAACCTCAGTTCTCTGTTAATAAACGCTTGGTAAACTCTGAAATGTTGATAATAATTGACTTCAGTGTAGAAAGAGAGAAGAAGAAAAAGGGGCGTTCTCGACTTTTCTCTCACCTCTTCCAACAAAACCGTGGAGCCTCCACATAGTTTGTCTCTAACGGCTCCTTTAAATGAAAGGTTATGTCCGCACTGGCCTGTTTAAGTTATCTGGGGTCCGTATGGCTCCATACCGCTAACGGATTTCTTCCAGCACTGGTGGTAAATAAAAACCTGTCACGAGTTACGCCGTAAAAATACCGACCCGGAAGTGGAGGGTGGCGGGGTTTACGCAATCGATGCATTTGCAGTTGCATCTTCACAGCACCCACTTGCGGTGTATGAGGGTATCACACTTTCAGACGCTTAGGTTTCTGGAAATTTGAGAAGTTAATTGTCATGTGATATTTTATTTCATTTTATAAAGAGAAAAACAATATATATATTTTTTGTGTTCATGAACTGAGTCACCCACAGTTTTTTGTATTGCAGGAACTGTGCACTGATATTATTATCATTTTTATTCGTACTGGACATCTCCTAGGTACTACATGACGACTGCAGATTTGTATGAGGCCATATTATTGTTCTTCTCTTACACCATGTGAATGTACTGGATATTTTATTCATTGCTGTTCTATGTGTCTTAGTATGGACCATCTCTTTATTTCTCTTGTCGTTTCACAAACAACCTGCACTTTTTTATCTGGGGATACATGAAGATAAAATTGAATTACATTAACTGATTTTAATGCCGAGGCAAAATTATTACTTAAAGAAATGCAAATCTGTGATCACTGAAAATGATCTTCTTTTGCTCTTAACAGATGTTTTTAAAGGTTTATCATTTATCGATACTAGTTACTGTTGTTTCTATTGTTATAATCATTTTTGTTTTGTCTTTTTTTCTTTTTGTTACATTTTCTTTCATATTTTTTATTGATATGTCATGACTTTAAAGCCTAACTATAGTCAAGATCTGCAAGTGAGCTGTGGCTAGAAGTCCTGTGTACAGTGCAGTGCTTGATGGTATATTATAGCAATCTTAATATATCCTCACTGAATACAATGAAAAACATGTTTTGACATTGTGGGTAAGCAAAGAAGGCTTAGACTACAAGCAGTAACCTGAACAGAACTAGAACTAGAACTAGATCTGTTCTGCTTTATTTAGCTTTAGATTTGAGATGATTTTCTGCACAAAGACAATGTAGATTGAGACAAGCTGCAATGTTTAATCCTGGTGCTTGCATCAATAAGCCATGCACACATTCACAACAGATAACATTAATGCTTTCCTTGTAGTAGATCATAACACCATCCAAGAGACAGATGAAGAAATGCTACTGCAGAATCCAGCCATCAGTGAGTAAATGAGTTAATCATTTACCACAACTTTAATTAAAACGCCTCCAATGAGTTGTGAAGTTAACTGACAGACCAGAGAGGACAAGGGGGGAGCACATGTACACTAGGAGATCAAAACACAACCAACAACAAAAACTCAATTGAAAGACACCCTCAATCATGTCACGGTTCTTGGTAAAGTTTTCTTTAATCTTAAGGTTCAGTGGCAACAAGACTTTGTAGAAAGACTATTATCTTTGCAGTACACTGGCAAAAGTGTGAGCTATATTTCATATTGCATCCACAGCAACACACTGCTTGACTTTTAAATAAGAGGGCACACGTTGCGATATTGACTGAATAAATAAGCCAATGGATGTGATACAGTCCATACTTCACAATTTATTAGTTTAATATTGCAGCAGGGCTTAAACATTTTTTAAATAATTCTAAAAATTACAAGTTTTTTAAAGAGTCTGCTCATTAGGAAAGCAAAAACTGACTTTTCAATGAAGTCCCTGCCTAACTGATAGTATCTGATTAAGGATTAACTGCACTATGGGCCTTTTTTATATTATTATTATTTTTGCATCTGTAGCACTTCTCTCACACACATCAGCACTTGTAAGACCTGGTTAAGATTTCCAAGGATCAGAGTGCCCTCTTGGTAAGGTGGTCTCATGAATAAGGAGAATAAGATGCTCCTGATCTGAATCATTGATGAATTGAGGGGCTGATCTAAGCAACCATCCAGAGCTCATCCTCATCAGTCACTCTGCAGGAGCGTTTGGCCTTCTCTGCCCTCCATGTTGATCAAACGGTGACGCACACCCCTGTGCTTTACTGGAAACCCACATCCTTCCCGTCAGATGGGTCTAAACAAGGGGCGGGAGGTAAGAGGTCTGCAATTGTAAAGACAGATTAAACTTTGAATAACTCACTCCCTGACCAGTTGCCATGGTGACAAAGTCTTCATGTCTTTCATTTACGATCCTCCTCAGGCAAATAAGTCTAGCCTGAAGTAGTTTGTAACGTTAGCAAGATCGCTGCACAGCCAGATAGTGTTTGCTGCTTCGCCTGGGGCCAGATTTGTCTTGGCAATATGGAAAAACATCAGGGTGAGCTGGAAGCACAGTCCCACAAGTGCTGACTAATTGAGCAGTTTGTTTTTGCTCATAATACAATCTGCACTTCAGCTCTCAAATGTGAGACATTTAAAGCAGTGAGGGGACTTAATAATAAGTGCTAAACAAATTCAGAAATCTCATTTGCTCTTTTATTTTGTCCATTTTAAACAGTTTATGACAGCAGAAACTTGCTTCACCGCTGTTATCTGATAGCTACATTTATTTTTAGAGATTCATGCTTTGTGTTACAGCAGTCCTAAGTATTTTTAGTGGTTCAAAGACTAATCAGAATCCGACTCGTATGAGTAGCTATTAAACGAAATACAGCACTGTGTAAAGGTTTTGAGCCACTCCCTCATTTCTTCATATTTTGCTTCCAGTGAGCCAGATTTCATTTTTTTTCCAGGTGTTAGAAGGTCTTTCAAAGTTATTCTTTGAACATTGGCTGCTTTTCCTTCATTTTTCACCTGATCCCACTTGTTAAGCCACTTAACACAGACCTTTGACTCGTCCGAGCATGAAAAAGGTACCTAACCAAAAAAATGAACAAAGATAATACAATTTGACAAGCTTAAATCAGTAATTTTACACCAGCAAGGTGATTCCCAGAGAGCTGTTAATTAAAATTTTTCCATATTTCAGCATGCTGTGCAATATGTCTTCAAAAGAAATCAGGGAAACAGTATCTGAAGGAAAATAGGACAAAATCCAACAAAAACCTGATACAGGATCTGAGAGATGCATATGAAGTAGTTACAAATGTGTTACCTGGAACAGTAAATGACACTACTGACACTAACGATGTGATCATACTTTGATACAGTATATATATGTTTTCATATCTTACAGTATTCTGTTGGTAGAGTTGCAGATAGTAGGACTTTTTCTAGTACAGACAGGAATTGAAAGCTTCTTTTGAAAAACTGCTGCATTACACCCCTTTGATCGCTTTCACCCCGACCTCTGGAATCTGAAGCCCCCTGTGTCTCATTTAGAGGACGGGGAGGGAGTGCAGACATGATCTGAGGTGGCTGGATGACCTGTTTATTTTGTTAGCTGTGTGCGTTGATGTGAAGCTGGATGTCAGGATGTGTGCGTGTGTGTCTGTGTGAGAGAGTTTTGTGTCCTGACTTATCATTGGACCTTGACTATCAATCCAGATAATCTGTGGACACTGAAGTGAGGATTACTGAGGATTTGTTCTGAGAAAAGTGAGCCTTACTTGAAGTTGTATTGTCTTAGCCTTTCTGCAGTCACTACGATAGAGCAGACACTGTGTGCCGGTGCAAAGAAGCTACTTTTATCCATCTGTGCAATGAAAGCCAAAGAGACAAGTCCTTCAAGGCTCCTAAAGCTTGAACGGGCAGAGAAAGAGTTTTGTGTACCAAACTAAGTGAAGGGGGCGGGGGATGTTTAAAAAAAAAAGACACAGGGGGTGTTTCTTGCCCCTCTCATCCTTTTTTCTGTCCCTGTTGGTCTCCTTGGTCACACACATGCACACATACTCCTCGGAAACACACACACACACACACACACACACACAAAACCACTGACAAGGGCTCAGTCCTGCTATGGCCACCACTACCACAGAGGAAAGCTCTCCAGTCCCGACCACTGTAGCACCCCAGCAGCCTGACTTGGATGACAGCCTAAAACCAAACTCAGAGGCAGAAGCTGAGCTGGGCGAGACCCAGTGTGACAGAGAGGAAAAAGAGGATGAGGAACATGAAGAAGTGGGAAGAAGCTGTGATTCGGAGCAGGAGAATACAAAAGGGAAGAGTTTGGACTCAGAGTGGGTGGAGGAGAGGTTCAGGATCGATAGGAAGAAGCTGGAGACCATGTTGTATGGTGAGTTAAATGGGATTATCAATTTTTATGGATGGAACTGTCAGTGCTATGTGCCTGAACTTCTGGGCTTTCTTATCGACTTCATTCTCACAGTCTGCCTTGAACTCTACAACATCTGAATTTTGTGTTATTTTGAAACCTATCCTATCCTGTGTTCCTCATTGACCTTGTTATCTACCTGATCCCACGTGCCTCTGGGGGCCTCCAGCCGCCTGTGCCCTTGTTGTCGTCATCAGTAAACGCCATCCACTAAACCCCTGTTGCTGCATCATTGTGATTTATGACCTGCAATTGCTTATGCATTCGCAGGTCCTTTTGGCTATTATCATTCCCGTCTGTGAAGCAAAGGTAACTGCCTCTGTTAGTTATGGCTGCTTGGCGGGTTTATGACAAATGCCTCCCCTGTGTCGCCGGGGAAACTCTTTCTGACAGCGTGCCACCGCTGTAGACACAAGCTGATGTTTGCGCTTGATGGGAAAGTGCTTCAGCTCTGATAACCGCGGCTTGGTTTTTAATGCGCGCGCAGCTGGGACTTCTGCTTTTACTGCTGTTTGAGCAGCCTCAATCAGGCAGTAAACACCCCATCTCAACCCTTTAGGTAATAATCTGTCACACCACATTCAGGCCTTCACACTGATTTTCGTACATCCCCCTCCCTCCCCTTTGGTTTTGTACTTTAATTTTTTTTTTCTTTTTGTTTGGGTAAAGTGGGAGGTATTTGCGTCAGCAAATGCCATTGATGTGATTAGTTGTCTCCAGGCTAATTTGTGGCTGCCTTTCCTAACCACCACCTTTTGCTCCACCCCATAGTGTTTTCTTCTCATTCCTCAGCTCTGGCCAGCGTAACCCGTAGTGATAAAAGGAGGGGGTTGAAGGCGTTCCTGGGGCTCCCCCTGAACCCTGTAAATGTCACCATGGAGCAATGGCCTTTTAAACTTGTTTATGTTCCCAGCAACCTCTTGTTCCACTGGCTTGACAAATTTCAGCCAAGTCAACATTGAAATGCAGACTTTGTGTTCACATGCGTCATATTGAACATTGCGTGGCGACCAATACAACCTGACAAATCTCTCTGCTGGGTTTTATTAGGGGTTTATTTTATCTTTATCTGCCTTGTTTTTACATTTGCCTACTTCTTCTTTCAGCTCCAAAGCATGAGGGTGTCGAGACGGGAGAGGAGTTTTTTGAGAGAGTAAGTGGCTCTACACACATTCAAACACTTTATTCATAAACCAAACAACTAATAATATTTGGCCATTTTCCTTTGTAAAAACCACTGACAGTGTAATCACTAGTGTTTTAAAGCCTCGTGGTGAAATTTATCTTAGACCAGTGAAAACATCCCTGCTGCAGTTTTATTACTTGTTGGATGCTCTTCATTCAGTGATTACAGATTTTATGGTGGTGATAATTGGAGGTGGAGGCAGCTTTGTATCCTAAGATCTGCTGTGTTCTCTGAATGTGTGTGTTCTCATTGTATCTGTTACGATCTTTCCTGCATAGAGTGATAGCAGCTTCTTTGTTTCTCACTCTCTTCTATTGTCCGTGCTTTCACAGGTAATGAGAGAAACTAACACTCAGGTGAAATGGCCATCCAAACTGAAGATAGGAGCCAAATCAAAGAAAGGTGGCAAATTCTTCATGTTCCGTTCACACCAAAATCAGTGCTCTTTGTTTTGTGTTTTTCCCACAGCTTTGTGTGTGTGTGTGTGTGAACAGAGATTTATCATTTTCCATCTATTGTTTCTAGATCCACACGTGAAAGTGGAAGGGAAGAGAGCTAATGTCCTGGAAGCCAAAAGGAAGATACTAGAAGTGTTGGAAACCAGGGTGAGGTTGCTGGTGCCTTAAATTTACAATGTCAAGAATCCATAGAGGAATGTAAGCTTTTAATAAAAGTAGTTTTATGGTTTTTTTTTTATGTTAAGGCCAGTATTGAACTGAAATCTGCTCAAATAACCAGTGTTTATATAAAACCAGGTAAACAAGGTGACTCTAAAAATGGACGTGGCCTATACGGAGCATTCTCATGTGATTGGAAAAGGCGGAGGAAATATCAAAAAAGTGATGGAGGTCACATCCTGTCATATTCATTTCCCTGACTCCAACCGTCACAATGCTACTGGAGAGAAAAGCAACCAGGTAGGTGGCATTTTAATTCCACTAACTGCTGCCACTATGACAGGAAACTGAAAACCAATTTGTTTACATGTTATTTATTTATTAATTACCAGGTCTCCATCGCTGGGCCCGTAGAAGGCGTAGAGGAAGCCAGGAGGAGGATAAGAGTGAGTTGTCAATGTGTAATTTGAGCAAACTGCACAGAATAGATTTTTATTTGTCTCAACACTCAATATTTTCACTCCTGTCAGACGGAAAGATCAATAGAGTGATTAAGAGGATGGCTGACACAAAAAGGACAGGTATATCTGTCAATGCACTGCCTGTCTTGTCTCTGTCTTTGTTTCTCTCCCACCTCTTCATTATCCCTCCCTTCTGTGTCTCCTTCTCATCGAACCCTTGCCCTTCTTATCCCAGGACCTCCAGCCGCTATCCTTGACCTTTGACCTGCCAGTGAGTCTTGTGCCCCAGGCTCTGCCAGATCCGGGTTCACCACTTATCCAGCAGGTAGTACAGACTCTGGGGGTCAGTGTGAGCTTCAGGGCCATGCCACCCCAGCCTCAAGCCCAGCCGCCCTTTTATGGAAGCTGCTGCACCGTCTGGGGTCTGCAGGGCAATGCAGATGTTGTAAAGGTTAGCATTAAAGATTAAGGAGACTACTGGGTAATGAGGTTTAAGTATCATGTCGTGACTATATATACCATCACCTCACAGAAGGCGACCTGCATCTTGATGGACCTCCTGCTGGGAGCAGAGGTTGCAGGCGGTATTGTCAACAGCCAGCTGGACGTCACCTCCCAGCAGCACCTATTCCTGCTGGGACAGAATGGCGCTCACTTCCTGAGCGTTATGCACCAGACCCAGACCCAGATCATCCTACCGGACCTCAGCGCCCCTCAGAGTCCTCCCTCGCTGCTCATTCAGGGCAGCCCTGATGGGGTTTGTCTGGCTAGGCAGCATCTCATGGTACAGCGGGGCTGTTTATTTTGTGTGCACATAACTGCTAAAAAACAATGCTGAGAAAACTTTGCTGCTTTTAATGTTTGACACTTTTACAATCTGTGTGATGTTTGCATATTTGTGTACACAATAGGACTGTCTGCCTGTGTGTTTGATGTTTGACATGCGTGAAGATGGGGAGGCCGATCCCTGTAAGCTAGCTCAGATGATGCGAAACCTTGGAGTCTTCATTAGCGTCAAGCCCAAAGTAAAACAGACCAGCAAGGTACATTTTACCTCGTGGCTCTGATGCTTATTGTTTGAGACACAACTGAAAAAATAATGCTAATTTGATTGGGCTTTGTATTGATAAAAACTTGCCCTGAAATATTTCTTTGATTTTGAATGCAAAATATTCTCCCCTGTAGTTTTCTGCTGAGTTGAGTACTGATCTAAAAATCTGTGTTGGTTTATAATTGTCAGTCAGTTGTGGTGAAAGGTCTGGAAAGGAATATTTCCTGCCTCTATGAGGCCCGCCGTCTACTCCTGGGGCTGGATTCCTCTGAGACTGTTAAGATAGCTGAAATGACCCCTGGCTCTCTGCTACCTGGCAGTGGGCTGACCAATTACTGGCTCAATATGTTGCTGCAGCAGCTTCGCCTGTCTGAACAGGGTGAGAGCATTAACACATGTGATTTGTTTTTGCAATCAGAATAATTATTTTTAAAATTTTTCTGCTTCATACTGATTCATTCATATCACCCTTCTTCTTGATGATCAGGCCCCGTGCCTGTTCCTGCTACAGAGATGCCGAACGGTACAAAGCCACGTCCCTCACCTCCACCAGGCCTCACCTCTCCCACTGAGGAGGGTAGGGTAGGGCCGAAGGGAACAGATGGTCGACCTCTGGAGAAGGTGTTTCACTGTTAATGTTCAAAATGACAAAACACAATGGGAAATTCTTCTGAAACTTTCCAATTCTCTTTTTCAGATTCTGGAAAATGAGGACCAGTTTGGTCAGCATGAGAGCTCTGAGTGTGTGGCGATGTCATCGTCTGAGACGTGTGACGCTTTGAAGAGCAGCATCAGCAGGATCGGACTGAATGGTCGGAGGGGGAGCCTTCAGGGTCCTGAAATTGCCAAGGTTTTCAGCCAGGGCAGGCGCCATTCAACAGGGCAGGTGTTAACATACAGGTGAGCGTTTTGCAGGTACACACACCTACTCTCTGATGACTCTTCATAATCTTTAAAGTCTTAACTTCTGGAAAATTCTTTTGTTGTTGTTTATACTTGCTCTACTTTGGTTTCTGTTTGATTTGATATAAATCAGCTCTACAGAGCGTGCAGTTTTAATGATGCAGCTCACATTTAACACACTCTATATTTAAACTGCACGATGACACTTTGAAAGAACTGCTGCAGCCAGGTGAAAGAAAGAGTTAGTAAGAACTCAAAGATTGCACAGAGCCATCACAGTTTCACCTAACCTTGCGTGCGTGTGTGTGTGTGTGCGCGCGCGCGTGTGTTCCTCCTGACTGTGCCAGACTGCTGAACGCAGACACTGAGGGGGGGAGGAGTGAGCGGAGGAACAGCCTGAGGAGAGATGTGACTCTGGCTCAAAATGTTCGCGCTGACTCATTCAAGGCTGAGGTGAGAAAAACAGGAGCTGCAGGTTTCTTCCTTGCTTGTTTCTTCACAAAGTTATGTACAGATCTGTGGCAGACATTTTGGTCACGGATGATGCTCAGTGGACAGATAATCACATCTCTGTAGGACAGTGGATGAGCGAACGCTGAAAATGTCACGTTAAACTGAAAATGGGAAGATCATTTTCTTTGTCACGGTCTATAATCTATTGATTTGCAGTTTGATTTTGAAAATTGGGTTCTCTCTTTGTTGGTCTCCCCTCTTATTTTTCTCCCATCTCACATACGCAAAGGTTATGCAAAGAAGGATTAACAAGTTTACTGCCACGGCAGCAGGACGTGTTTTCTTATGCAAGTGTTTGTTCCTGCTGTAAATTAGGTTCCCGCTATCCTCCCATCTCTCAGTAACCAAAGAAAAAAATTCAATTTCATGCATTATTTACCTACTCCATTTCCTGTTTGTACTTTGTAGGATTATGACTATGAAAAGAAGAAACTGCTGGCAACCAGAGGTTAGTCCTCCTAAATGTTTAATATTTCTTCCTGTCTTGCTGCGGTTTCAGAAACGTTCTGCAACAATGATTAGCACTGCTAAGCAAGCGTTCCTTCTTTTTTATTGATTCACAGTTGCTGTTCTGCAGATAGTTGCATGAAAATAGATTTTGGTGAAGTATATTGTTGTTTTGCTCATCAGCACACTTTTTTGTTTTGTTTTCGGAGCTGAACAGGAGCAGGAATAATTTAGTTTTGCTGGTAACAATCACATGTTTTGCTCACATCATTGCTGGGAAAATACTTAATGTCAGTGGATTAAGCCAGATGAAGTAGGCTTTTAAGTTTATTCAAGCATGCTATAGGGGAGACACATTAATATCCCAAGCAGAAGTAGGGATTTGATAAAGGGGTCCCATTTCCGCAGTGCTCACTGCCAAGACAACTGATGAAGGGGGCCTGTTTATGGGCTGCAGTGTGCCAAAGTTATAATAGAGTAGCACTGGCACTCCCACTTAATTCACCAGGGGTAGATACACAATGCAGACAACCCACGCACACATGCATCCAGGAATGGTGCGTGTGCTCTCATACACAAGCGTGTGTGGACACACACGTAGCATCCCTCACGCAGAATGAGAGATACTGAAGAGATCTGCAGCCAAATGGTACCAAATTCCCTCAGTGTTCCTTTATGGGATTATGAATTAGCAGTTTGAATGGGCCATCTGCCTCACAGCCATTAAGACACCCGTATGCCAGGATATGAATGGGACATTTACGCCACAAATACACACAAAGACACCCGAATGAAAACCTACCAGTAATAATCCTGTTGATATTGCACTCTTTATGGAGTACTGTTGCAGTTTTTATCACACATTCACACATGGAAGAGGCCCAGGGTCACTTGTTTGTCGATTGAATGCGTATGCCAGTCTAAGTCTTAGCGCTCAGAGTTTTATTAAGTATGCCACATGCTGGCAAGAGAAGTAACACTGTTCGTGATTCATTATTTAACACATGAACCCAGCCTGCTCACATCAGAGTACCAAAGAAGACGTGGAAAACCTGCAAAGCATTTTTATGATAGACAGACTGCGGATATGAGTATTGATGCTTGCTGCAAAATCCATTTATGTGAATTTAAAGCTGTAAAGCTTTCTGAAAGTGTTTCCTTATTCACTTCTTTTGCCACAGCACTACTACAGTCAGACTTTCCGCATTGAACATGCAACGTGCTGCATTTATGTGAAAGCTGGCAATCAGATTTCAGACAACATCACAGACGGTAATGCTTTTGATACCAGTTGGTCCCAAAGTCACATTTTCTAACTCTGTGTTTATGTGTATTTATGTTAGCCATGCAGAGGAAGCCTATAGTCACAGAGGTCCGCACGCCCACAGACACGTGGAGTGGCCTTGGCTTCTCCAAGTCTATGCCAGCCGAGGCTGTAAAAGAGCTTCGCAACATCAGCAGACGCAACTACAAACCCTACCTGAGCACCGGTAATAACCAGCAACAGGTACAGATGAGCCTACTGCTTACTTAAAAGCTGAAAAAATGGTCTCACAGATTAACATTTTGAGTTTTCGTTCAAAGTTATAGGTAGAGTTCATGATTTATAGGTACAGCTACTTTTGTTGGACTGAATTCAGTTGAAGCTTTTACTGCAGTGCAGTGAAACAAGCGCTGCCACGGTGTCCCTCTAACACAGTCTCATTTATTGGTTTTGCCCCCTAACAGTCTCGGGCATTTATCTCACTGTGTGGTAAGCACTGCCAATTTGTACGCTCAATTACCTGGAGTCTGATACCATCAGTGTGGTCAACACAGGCACTCTTTGGCAACCTGTTTACCTGAGCTGGTTCAGCTCATCTCCCCTGCTCTTTTAAAGCCTTTTGAATAGCTGCTCTCTGACTGCCCACTGGCCATTGATGTAGAAGCAGACTCACTTAGGATAATGAAAGCAAGAGGCATTTCTCCAATGAGTTCAATTTTCCTCTGAGACCCAGGCAACTGGGAGGAAGCATTTGCTATGCCCGCTGCATTGATAGATTCGAGTGAAGGACTTTTACTGTCACAGATCAGCCCACAGTGGCAAATAAGCTGGTTTAGAGACACGCTAAATGGATTTGGCTAAATCCTTGGATCTACAGGCATTAGAAAGTTTATGGCCACTTGCAGCTATTTGTCTCTGGGACAGAGACAGGGGAGAGATGACAGTAGGGCATGGTGGCAAAATGACACGATGATGCTATTGTGCAAAACGCTGTCAGAAGAAAGCAACATTAGCCTGTATAAGGGAACTTATTATAGATTCCCATATTTTCAGTTTGGATACAAGAACAGCAGTAACATCCACCTGGTTTTCAAACCTGTCAGACAAAGTGTCAGAGCAATACAAGAAAAAAAAAAACAGACAGTGGATGAACGGAGGGGATGCACCAAGACCCAGTAAAAGATAAATAAGGAATATCTTTAACCTTGCATCATGCAAAGTTAATAGAGTCCAAGAGCAAAAATAGGTCCACTTTAATGCTGTTACTATCTCCTTCTAGTCTTGGGCTGCTCAGACAGGAAAGGTGGCTAATGGAAGCGACTCTGAGAACTGGAGGGACAGACGTGGATCCACATCTTCATCCCAGCCCATCTCTTCCTCTTCGTCCTCATCCTCATCTTCCCCATCCTCACCTCTGACTACTTTCTCCTCATCATCCTCTTTTCCTGCATTTGCCTCCTCAATGAACCGCAGTAGAAGCGACAAGCCCTGTAAGTCTGACCTCTGTGCACTCAGCTAAACAGAGATCACCTGCTCCCTGCTGCGTTTAACCTTTTCCTCTAAACTTTGGCCTCCGGTGTTCAGCGGAGAGCTTTGCGAGCAATGGCAGCAGCTACTTCGAAAGTGTGTGCTCACAGAGGAGGGGGTCGACCTGCAGTCAGCGGAGCCCCAGCCCCCACTTGACAGATGACCTGCCCGAGCTGCTCGGCCAGCTGGGCCTGCTCAAATACATCGATGTGTTTGAACAGCAAGAGGTAAACTCACACACAGAGTCGCACTTGATCATTTTTTGAAATCACTTTTTTTTTCATTCAGCTTGCAAACACAAGCCGAAAGAGTTAATGCATTATAAATGAGCATCATGATGCAACTTCGGTCTACACTCCTCTAGATCGACTATCAGACATTCCTCACTCTGTCTGATGAAGATCTGAAGGAAGTGGGTGTATCTACCTTTGGAGCAAGGCGCAAGATGTTATTAGCAATCTCAGGTGAATCTCTGAAGCCTCAGCCGGGATTTATGCCGTATCCGCTTCTCTCTCTGTTTTGGCAGTATGCTGTGCTCCTCTCCTCTTGTAAAATTGATTATTTTTCCTCTGATACAGAACTGAACAAAATCAAGAGGAGGCTCTCGGATACACCTGCTGTGAAGTCTGGCTACCTGGAAGGTGGTGCTAGTGGTAGACTTCCACGAATCATGGATGTGGAAGCTGCAGCTCAGAGTAACCGCTGGTGAGGGAAGACGCCAAATATGTGGAGATATTCTAATGGGAAAATATACAACAATGATGATGCCAGTGCAAAAGTCTTACTAGCTCATTTACTACAAAGGGAGAGGTGCGAGATTATCCTGAGAAACTACAAAAATTATGTAAAACATTTAAACAGGGTGCCTTTCTTCTACAACGTAACCCAAAGCTTTTTTTATATAATAATTCAAAACAAGGAGGCTTTCCATCCAAAACTCAGTTATGACAAGAAACGAACTACACAAAGCACACAGGAACAGGAGAAAATGTTGATTTTTTTTTTGTCATAAAGTGCCTTTCTTATGCAAACTCTATATTTTGACCATATTAACCACAATCTTTATGCAACTGTAACATTTACCCAAGAAAAAAAACATGTCATAGTGATGATAATTAAAAGGTTGCTGTAAAAGACTGTTTTCTTTTATGAGAGTGAAAAAATAGTGAATGACATATTTAAAAAAAAAACACAACACGTCTATGGCCGGACTCAGTTATGTGTTCAACGCCTTAAATTGATAACCTCCTATGTCATCAGTGGAAATGTGTGAGGCAAGTAAAAACTGGGAGCAGACCACAAGAGGGCACTAGTGTCACACACAGTCTTCTTTTTACAAATTCACGTCACATTTGTGCTGCATGGAAAATAATGTCATTTGTTTCAAAGTGACAGCAGCATCACAGCTCCTGCTGGACAAGGTGGGGTTTGGTTTTGAATTATACAGGGCCTAGTATCAGATAAGACAAATGATTTAGAAACCATAAATACATTTATTTGTTTGAGGGTAATATGAAACTCCTATTATAGTGGTTTGCATCTTCTGACTTCTCGACAAAGAGTTTCAATTAGTTTTATCGCTACTCCCTGGAATGAAGCCAGTGCAGCCACTTTTTGCTACCTGTTAATATTATCTGCAGAAGGCTGCATGCAGCAAAATACGTGCCATCAGGGAGAGGGCGCTGACAGAAATGTGCAAATTTGGAATAGCAGTGCTGCTTATCACATGGAATTGAATGGGCCAAGATAGCTCCACTGGAGGGCATGAAGGGGTCTCGAGGCTCGACAAGCTGGTTGGTACAGTGGCAGCCAAGCATGAAAGAGAGCGTGAGTGCGATTGGTGGGCTGTGACAGATTAGGGGGAGATGATCCCTACTTATTACAATGTGTCTGCCAATTACATAGGCAGGCTTTAGACTGGTGATCCTCAAATCTGGTCCTTGGGCTCTGGAGGGATGCTGAATTTCTGTCCTGTCAGGTAGTTATTTGCAGTCCCCTGGGGTTGTGAGCGTGAATTGGTCCTTGATCACACAGCTAGAATGAAAACAACCTGGAAAAAAAAAGAGCAGTGCTCTCATTCCTGAGGACTTTGGAGATCCACTTTGACTTTTAACATGTAAAGTGGCAATCTTGACTTATGGCCCAGTTAAATATGTAAAATGAAGGTATGAGTGACTCCAATAGCAGCTTGCCCACTTTAGAGAAGTCTGGTTTAGTACTGGACTTAGCTTGTCGATATTAATAACTTGTAGTATACCCTGCAGCTTTTAAATGGAAGCCCATGGATTTAACTGACGTGTATGTAGGGAACCTGATACCAACAAACAATCTAATTATTTCAGTATGAATGCATTCAAACATCACCACATCTTCATAAGCATCTCATCAATGAAACTACATGCATGGTGCTACATACAATCAGCTTCCTGTCATATTTTCCCCAGTGGGAAACTCCAAAACTGTGCAAATGACCTTTAAAACTACCAGTCTTTATTGTTACCAACACATACATGGCAAAAGATGGTGACTTATTAACCTGTGCTTGAGCCATGATGACAGCTTTATCTGTTTTCTTCACAGCCATTAGATAAAGACAGAATGTAGGAATGTATCTGTGCCGCACTAGTGAGTTTCATAAAGTGGAGCAAATCCACATGTAGGACATTGTCTCCAAATGTGGGATGAGGGAAGAAAAATGCTGTGTAGTCCTACATAAATGATGACCCCTTGTCACTGTGGATCAGTCACATGGCCATTTACTGAATACATCTTGTGTGAATGTATGTATACGGGAAGCAGTTTTGGAAAATATGCTTTGTTACCTTTTTGCCAAGTGTTAAATAACAATCTTTCAACTTCAATGTGAATCTCCATGCAAGCATCTTAATAAAAATTCACTAACAGAAAAACTACATGAAGAAACAAAGTATAGGTATAACATAAGGTTTTATGTGTTGGACAAGATCCTGACTAAAAGAAATTCCTTTTTTTGCTTTAACTCTTTAACTCCACCCAGGAGCTTGATTTCCATACGATAACTGCAGCCAACTGCATAAAGCCCCACTTGTGGCCATCACCGGTCTCTATGGAGACGCTGGGTGGATATGAGGATCCACCCAACAGGAAAAGTCATTTGGGGATAATAAAGAAGCAGCCAATAGAGAAACGAAACAGAGCAGTGAAGTGCCCTGAGGATAGAATGCAACCAAGCTTTCCCTTTTCTGAGATGAAGACAGAGCTCACTACAAGAGGAGTGAGTTTCAGTGGGAAAGCAGAAGAAAACAGAAACAATAATGAGACAGCATGTGAGTGGCTGAATGTGAGCCGTGGTGTGCAGTACACCACGTTAGCTGAAGTTCCTAAACAACCTTCCGTGTGTTCAAAATATCCATCATACTCCTGAACCCAGTGATACTTTGTCTGATTACTCCTTTTAGTAAAATGGCATCTGCACGAGTTGGAGTTCTGTTGCAGGTGGCTGGACGAACCCATGCTGTGACAAAAATTTCATAACAAAGATACCGAGATGTCTTCAAGCAAAAGCACAGAGTGAGAGGAAAGATGAAGAAAACAAGCCGATTTCACCTTAATTCTGAATAAACAAACCATTTCCTCCTTAAACATCACTCTGAATAACAGAAATTAAACACTTTATGTAACGGCTCTAAAGAGGAAGAGATGTTTTTCTGAAACTGCAAGGTCTTTCTCCTGAAGACAGACAAGCATGGCCTTGGTGCCACAGATGCTTAAGTAGATGCATTCCTACTTATGACTATATTTAAAGGTTTTCTTGGAGACCTTACCAAGGAGAGGAATCCCTGCATACAGGCAAGCTGTTTTGCATTTTATGTGAAAAAAATTAGCTATTACAATGCTATTTATTTGTAATAGGAATTTGAGCAAAATGTATTTTCGTTTTCTTTATGATTTGATAGACTGTGTTATCACTAGGGCGATCGTGGCTCAAGAGTTGGGAGTTCGCCTTGTAATCAGAAGGTTGCCGGTTCGAGCCCCGGCTTGGACAGCCCAGTTGTTATGTCCTTGGGCAAGACACTTCGCCTACTAGCCGATGGCGCGATATGGCAGACTCGCTTCTGTCAGTCTGCCCTGCCCTGTTGTAGCAGGTGGTTCGTCCAGCCACCTGCTACAACTGTAGCTTGCCTCCACCAGTGTGTGAATGGGTGGATGACTGGGTGTGTAAAGTGCTTTGGGGTCCCTAGGGGGATCTAGTAAAAAGCGCTATACAAATACAGACCATTTACCACTAATTATTATTAAGGCTCCAGTGAAAGGAATAGCTGAGAGCCATATAGCACTGCAACTGGGAATATAGGCGGATACAGTAAAGACACAAGAAGCAGACATTTTCTTTCCAACTTTTCTCATGTAGCCTGATGACAGCAGAAGACGCACGAGCCAGGGTCCCAGAATCGGGTGATTATACACCCTCCACAGCTTCCAGCATAATTTGATGCACATAGTTAAGCCCATTGTCTATTCTGTGTGACAGAGAGTCCTGTGAACTGCTGAATAGGCTTTTTCAAGCCAGAAGATTCAGTTGTCCTTTTAGCTTCTGATTGTTGCTACAATGTGTTTTCAAAGTGCTGCGCAGGCTGTTTCAAGCCAGTGGGGTCAGCTGTCCCATTAGCCACTGATATTACAAAAACACTCATTAAGCTTTTATGTTCTTATGGGCACCGCTAGCTTTGTGATTCTCCTCTCTCAAAGGCAAGTGATAAGAGTATTTTCTGCAGCTACCATTTATGTCTGCTTCTAACAGGGACGACGCTTTCTCAAGGTTGGAAAAGGTCAGTATTGATGGAGGGCTTTGATTGTAATACTGCAGCGAAATCCGGGCTTTGGAAAAAAATAAAAAATCTTATGCAAATGTGTTTGTGGTTTCAAAGAGAGGCAAGAGATGTGTTTTTATTCATCATTTTTTTTTATCACGATTTTGTGAAATGAGATGAAACACATGACGTCCTGCCTAAAAGGTTTCATCACGGGGGAGCAAGAGACACATGGACGCAGACCTGTAAGGTTCAAAAGACACCCAAAGTGCCACTTTACTTAAATTCTCAAAGTTACAAATAAAAGTTCACGTAGTTGACATGGTGAAGATTTCAATTTCAAATCACTGAACATATCCAACGCTTTGACGCACAACTGAGCCTCTTCTTCTGCATGACTTCGTGTGTCCTCCCAGCTCAGGAGCAGCTTAGTGTCCATGCGCAGTCAAAAATCCTCAGCAGCCCTATTGACCAATTAGTAGAAGAATAGCTGGCTGAGAACCAACCGATTTGGACTGTAGGTTTTGCAGTTTGCTTTTCTTAACTGCTATCACACTTTGCAATGCAACTTCCTACCTCCTGAGATTGGGAGAAGAACCAAAAAGACACTAGACAGCATCAACATAGCAACAAAGTATTGTAGCAGCCAAATAGGCATCACTTTCTGTTTGAGATGCATAGAGCTAGACCTGGCCAGGTAAATCTCTCTTTTATAGAAACACGATGAGAAACATGCAACAACAACGACAATACATCATTAATCTCATTGTTTCCTGGGCTTCCTGGAACATTCAAGATCAACAAATATTTTACAATCCTCCTTAAAACAACAGAGAGAGAGTGAGAGAGAGAGGGAGAAGGAGCATCTCAGAGCCTTAAACTGTGGCAGCAATTTGCAGAAACATCATTGAACACCAGAAGGAGCCCGACGGTGGAACACACAATATGAAAATGAGCCGCTGATGGAGCAACAGGGAAGGTAGTCCATAGCCTGGCCTCCCTTAAGGAAACATATTTACATCCAATACATCAGCTAACATATCTGGGCTCATAGACTGACCAGAGATTCTGACATGGACATACAATGATAGGAGAAAGGGAGAACGACTGAAAGAAGATGGAACGAGTGACAGAGATAATAGAGTCCCTGTTAGAAGGTGTTTACGATCACAGGTTTGGGGGAACGTGGAGGCAGAAAGTGGACAGCTCGAGCAGAATTCTAAAAGGGGCTTGACAGTTGTTGAAATCTAATAGTCTCTCTATTTTCTGTCTGAGGACAGAGTGAAACGCTTGAAAATGAAGAGGTCAGATGAGGTTCACTGAAGAGAGAGATTTGGATGAGAGACAGAGATTGCAGTAGCAGGTTGAGGGGCCAGGAGATGGACTGCTGCCAAGGTAACTGGAGGAAGAGACATTGGAATGGCTTTAGATCTGTGCTGAGTTAACGGAGTTTCCTGGTCAGCTGATGGCAAAGGAAAATGGAGCGGAGCTACCAAACGTAGCCGATTTCGTCATCCTTGTCCTCTTCCTCGTCCTCGTCGTCCTCAATGGTCCCTCGGGGATGGATGCGGCCCCGTCTCTTCTTCTGCCGGCTCCGACCGGTCTGTGATGGCTCCTCTTCTTGATCGTCGAGGAGTATGACCGCACCGCCGCTGCCAAAATCCCCCGATGTCTCCTGATCCTCATCTGTAGAGAGAGAAAAACATAATAAAGAGATTACACAGATATCCCCAGATTAACATTAATTATGATATATTAATGATTTCCCAGATTATAAATTCTTTGCCAGTGGGCTCCCTGAAACTTGAAAGCCTACTGGAAGTAACCCTTCCAGCACTTTTCTGAACTGACAGGTTTCTGTCATATTTAAGGCCTGCTTACATAACAAAATTAGTGGGTTTGCTTCGGCAGTTAGCAAGGGTGGTCTACGCTTCTGCAGCTACCTTTGGAAAAACCCGGAAACTATGCTAATAGTCATCAAACCACATCTTTATTGATATATACAGAGGTGTCAAGACTTTCATTAGAGGGCACAGGAGGTCATGATGCAAAACAAAACATTCAGTGTAACACTTCACCCCCAAAGACCTTCAGAACTAATTCCACTCTCATTAGCTCCAGCCTTGTTTTGTTTTGCACTAATTGCTAATGTTAGCAATTAGCCTGGGTGTAAACTCTTGAAATAGGGCACAGAATCAGAGTAGGCCATCATGAGCTAACTCTTTCCCTAACCAATACATTCTTTTCAGGGGAGCAAATAATCTACTAGAAAAAATAAATGAAAAAACAACAACTTTTGCTTTCTGTTGATTTACCCAACAAACAACATGCGGCTACAGGGAGTTGATTATACTGGATGGTTTTAGTGGTGTTTGGTTAATGGGAGGCTAATGCTGAATCCAGTGGAGCTACAGTGTGAACAGGAGTCATTATCAGCTTCTGCCTCGAGCATTTTTTGAAGCTCGAACTTCAAATTAGTCTGTGTTCAAAACAGCCTATTTACACCTGGGTACAACTGCGCTGTGGTTGAGTGGCACTTACGCTGTTAAAATCAGTTTGGTGTCCTTGTGTTCAGGCTATTGAGTGGAGAGCTGCTGCATTGCTACCTGTTTGTTCTACGCAGGCCAGAATGGGAGAACTCCAGGCAACCCCTGCCTCAGGCCACTCAGCCAGAGTTAGATGAGCTTGTTAGGACTGGTGTTGTCTACGCGTGTGCATGTGTGCATGTGTGCATGGAGGCTGGACGGACATCAATACTGGAACCTGCATTTACTGGTTTTCGACTAGACTGGCATCCGTGCGAGGTGCAATCTGCCAGTGAGTTGGCTGTTTGATTGGTAATTAGTATGTCTGCCTGGATTCTTTCCTCCTAATTATTGTTCTTTTTTCCACAGTGCAATTGATTTGTAGCAAAGTGCTTTTATTGGCTTTTTGACCATTTCATTTGAATTTCCATGGCTGACTTGTTAGGTATCACTATAACATGTCAAAAAACTTAATCTTGTATATTCTTTGTCAAAATATAATGCAATAGGCAGTAGTTTATTTGTTTATTCTCCCCTGTGAGGTACGCCTCAGCACTGCTTCAAATTCATATTCATAACAGATCTTTTGACATTGCTCCCTGCTGACAAGTGTGACAAATTTTCTGTCTTGACTTGCAAGATGCTGGTGTTTTATCAGAGGTACACGAGCAGGATATCAGAGGCAGATAGAATCAGGCATATTAGAAACAGCTGAATTGGCTCCAGAGGCATGCCTAATGTTATCTATTTCCTAAATGATAACTGATCCGTAGATACCGGTACAGATAGAGACACACGGGGAGAATTACTGAGCAAAGAAAGAGAACAAAGTTGCAGCTGCAGTGCTCTCTGTGTGTCAGTGTTGTAAAGAAGAGATCGGCAGGCTTTCTAATTTGTAGAAGATTACAAATGAAACAAAAAAGACAGATGTTCAAGCAGACAACGTGGATCAAAGCACTAACACAGAAAGAAGGTCAGAGAAATGGAGGAATAACAGAGCAAACTGAAGAATATCTACATGTGTGGCTTGGTCTTACCACAGTTGGGATTGCCTTGTTTTCTAGAGCCAGCTATCTCGTTGCCATATTTGTCCACACACCAACACTGGCCAGTGCTGCCGTGACACTGAGTTGGTTTGAAGTAGCCCTCGTCAGTACAACGGGGAATATAAGTGCCTGGAGACGAGCAAAGAAAAGCAGGAGGAAATGAGAAGGAATGACGAAAAGTCACAGAAAGTTATAGAAAGCTGCTGGAACGGTTAAACAGACAAAAATTAAAAATAAAATCTGAGCATATAATGCAAACTCTGCTCAGCAGAGGTTACATGTACACGTCCTCAACTTGCAGCAAAGGTTCTTGTGTATTCACACAGGGAGGGAGATCAACAATCAATTACTGCTGTGAAGGTTGCAGACAGGAACCATACATTCTGCTTAAGGAAAAGCAGTCGCTTGATAACACACATCCACAAACGCACACATCTATTTTCTCTTACCTTCATTTGACCCTGTCCCAGCTCGTTTTTCAAGCTGTTTTGTAGTGAGCTGAAACACTACACGATCTGCTCAATGGGTACAGATGACATGTGTACAAAGTGCCTGGATGTGCTTTATAGTGCTGGTGCAATATCTCCTTTTTTCCCCTACTCGAAAATATTTATTAAAAGAAATCCAACTGCCATTTCACTCTGTGGTCGTGAGTTTTCCTCCAAGGGCATTTAAAGGAGCGAGCAACTGACAGCTGCCACTTCAGACTGACCTATGAGGCTCTTTCTTCGACTTTGACTCTGGATCCTGCTCTTCTCAGTTTGACAAGGCAGTCCTACAACAACAGAAGAAAGTCAGTATCATTAAATTGAAAACTGAAACAGCTCTAGTTGTATCTTAGATTATAGTTAATAATCACTCAAACCTGTTTCCCTCCACTAACAGCTTAGTGACATATTATACTGGAGACATCCTCCTTTGCTATCAGGCTCAATACCCATTATCCTTACATTCACTATTGATTTACAGTCCTTGAATGACGTGACTATTTATCCTTCTTAATACATTATTAATTAAAAACATGTTTTTATTAGTACTCCATTACTAACATTTAGTTCATTACATTATATCAGAACTACTGTAACTGGTCTTAAATGAGGTAATTCAGGCAACTCGTATCTGTGTCACTTAAGCTTTCTTTCCTTCCTTACTTATTCATATGTTCCCTCCTTCTTTTATCCCTTTATCTTTCATCCCCCTTTCCTCACCATCGGGCTTCTGGAAACAGTAGCACCACTCGTTATTAGAAAGCTTGCCATCCTTGAACGAATCACAGGAGTTGAAGAGAGGCTTCATGCACAGTTCATACTTGTCAAGGTAGATGGCACTCAGCTCCGACTGGTCCAGGAGTAGGTCAAAGTTCATGTCTAGCTTGTTGAACATCCAGCCCAGTGAGTCCTTACAAATGGGCAGGATGCTTGTATCAAAGTCTAGAGAAGAAAAAATGGAGACGCAAAAAAGAAAAAAAGGAAAAAAAAATCACATCTGATACTGCAGAACATGTCCAAGTCACCGACATTTCCTTTTTTTAAAGTAACACACTGAGTTTCGAGTTCGAGTATGTGCGCAAGAGTGTTTTCAGCGGCAGAGAGCTGAGATGTGTTCAGACTAGAGATGGCACGATACCACTTTTTATGTCCGATACCGATATCTTAAATTTGGATATCGTCCGATACCGATATAGTGTGTTTTTTAATAAATAAAACTTTTTTTAAAATATCTTGCTGCATTTTGTATAAGTTCAAACTCAAAAAACCCCCCACTAAAGCTATTCTGTTATACCTGTATGCAAAAAATACACTGCACCCAAAATATTTCATAGTTCAGCAATACTGATCAATCTAATAAACTTAAACCTACTTCATCCTTCCTATTCTGGTATTTTAAAGAGTAAGCAACCTAACTAATAGGGTTGCAAACTCCCAGCAAAAAAATAAAAAATAGGGAACCACCCTCCACCTCATGATGCTTAATCGACGTAATCAACTTTAATTTGATGCAGTGTGAAAAAAATGCACAGAAATCAATTATTTTTCAAGAATAATTAAAGAGATTCAACATCTTTCTTCAACAGAATTGCAGACTGCACAGATGGTATCTTCCCAAAGGAAAAAGTACTATAGTTTACTAGGGTATATTAGACTTAATAGTTACTATATACAGTAATGGACTTCTATACTTTTTACATCAGATTAAAACTTTGGGTGTAAGATTCAGATAATTAATTATTAAAAGCTAGACATTTTAAATGAGAATAAGAAAGAATAGTATGTCTTTGTGCCCCCTTTTCCCTGTTCATGCCCTATCGGCCCCCCTGGCTAAACTTTGCTAGATCCGCCCCTGCACAGTTACCAGCCGTCAGCTATGTAGAAAAAGATCCTGGTGTAGAAAGTAATATTAAATAAATTCTAACAACAGCTTATCAAGGTTAAACGTGCTGCTGTTGTTCAGCCGCTGGTTTCCTCTTTCTGGCGCGAAGTGGGCGATAAACAAACAAGAGAGACGGACTGACGACAGAAAAGCCGATCAGCTGATCATTGATCAGTTTCACGATTGAAGTAGCAGCAGGAGAGAGAGAGAGGCAGTCGCTCCATATATTGGTTGTTAAGCTTAACGCAGGAATGCTTTACAAACATTCAGAGATGAACTTACACACTTGCTTTACTTCTCTCTGGGATAACTTTCTCGGAGATGAAATGCTCAACCAGACCACCGACAGATCTGGCACGCCACAGCCGCTCTATCACGTGATGCATACTGCTCTGACGTGCTAAGGTTATGAGCCGAGTTATGCCATGTCGCAAGTTTTGTGAGGTGCTTTTTTGATATTTAATGGATCGGATTACATTTTTTATTTCTCTCCGATATCCGATACAGTAATTTAGGTCAGTATCGGACCGATACCGATACGTAATATCGGATCGGTCCATCTCTAGTTCAGACATGTTGACATTACAGAGAACAGAGCAGGGTCACTGTCAACATCAGTGCTAGCCCTCATGAGAACTGAAAAAAAGCATGACTTTTCAGCAGCTACTGGGTACACACACGCACACACACACACAGGCACACGGCATGGGGATGTACTCACGTCCAGTGGTGGAGTCAAAGCTGTCAGAGGATTTGAGGTCTCTGTTGGCATCGAGGTGGAGAACTCCGAACCAGTCCTTCAGTCTGGCAGAGAGACTGTGAAGCTCTGTATCAGTGCAAGCTGCAGAAACACACACACACAGACACACAAAATAATGAGGAAAAGGGAAGCTGTCAATCTACTGCTGTCATCTGAGTAAAAAAAAACAGCTCTTTTTCTTGCTCCTCATCAAACTTTCATTCCATTTCTGCTGTGTACTTTTCCTTTGTATTCTTTCCTTTCTTTTGTCTCGTCCAACTTTTCTCCTTGAGCAAACACAGTGGGGTGATAACGCATACTCAAATACTGGTTACCATAGGAACACAATCTGACATGCACATATGCACATACACACATGTACAGTATACATATTGTTATTTCCATGGCTCTTAGCATTTCTGTCCAGTTTCATTTAGCATTCGTTCAGAGTTCAGATGAATGACTTTATCTTTGCAGGAAAAGACACAATCTCACACACATACACCATACCAGTGGAGGTCTGTCATGCCACTTTGCCTTCATAGTAAAACAAGAAAAAAGAAAAGAATAGTTGTGTCTGCATTAGATGCCACTTTATTGTTGCAATTTTAAGATAAATGCATGTGTTTCTATTAGGGCTGCCACAAACGATTATTTTGATAGTCGACTAGTCACCGATTATTTTTGCGATTAGTCGACTAATCAGAGTCGACAATGCATCCATTGGACGTAAAACGTACAGCTTATTGCACCAGCATGCATCTGCTCTTATATAACTATCATTAGCTTACAGCTTTAAGTGTTTAAGCTATGTGCTAACTCAAAATAAAGGCAAGATGATAGTTTATTAAATTTTAATGAAATTTACAGATTGTTTCGGTGAAGTTTAATAAACTCCTTGCTACTTAAAATATAACAGGACACCGGAGTATATTCTTGAGCATCTCACACTTCTGATAATCAGTTGTCTGCTTGACATTTATTCAGCTGTGTAAAAACTATAACTTTAATCTCAGCCAAACCGATTTACTCAGGAACAAATAAAATACTGAAAAAAGCCAAACAATAACATTTTTAAGTTATCTAAGTGACTTATATATGTTTAACCTGAGTAGCGAAAGACGGCGGTGGGTTTGAAAACGATTTGCCCGGAGTCCGGGATTCTCACCGGCTCTAGTGAGCTTTGCCCCTGGCTAGCTATCGAGCTAGTGGGTAACGCTTTTCAAAATATGCGGTGTCTTGATAAACTGAGCAGATATTTGAGGTTTACACAGTTACATTCTCGTCTGAAAATATGTTAAACGTTTATTTTGTGACCCAGAAAGAATAATAAGAGTAATATTAAAACTAACTAGCTGCTGCCATTGTTGGAAACTGAGCTAGGCTGCGCTATGAATTCTGGGACAAAGCTACTTCTTCTTCTTCGGGGTTTAACGGCAGCTGGCATCCTTGTACATGCAGTGCTGCCATCTTCTGTTTCAGTCCGTTATTACACTCTTAAATCCTACTACTCATTCCTGCGTCTTTTGTGATCTTACAAAGCTTCAAACGACGCATCGACTATTAAATCAGTCATCGACGATTTTGATAGTCGACGTAATCGTGACTAGTCGACTAATCGTGGCAGCCCTAGTTTCTATCTTTGTGCATGATCGCTCGCATCTGTGCAAATGCAAAGAAAGTTCACCCAGCACTGTCACCCATTTTGATGCTTTAATGACAGAGAGCATCAACTGAATTTCCCTAATTTGAGTCATAAACAACAAGAAAGAAAGCTCTCGTTGCTTCAGCCCCGTGGGACAGACATGGTTGGACTGCAATTCAAGCAGACCTCTGCCTCTGCCTGTCTCATTCTGCATCTTTGTGTGTCAATCTTCTGCGCCTGATTGACACATTTGTTTCTCATTTTCTTTCGTCTGAGAGTTTGATAAATGTGCCTAGAGGACAACAGCCATTCGGCATCTCGAACCATCATTACCGATCAAAATCCTTCAGCTTTGTCGTGTAGCACAGACGATCCACAGAGGAAGGTTGTTGACAATCCTGTTGCACGTGGCTTTCCTTTGATACAATCGTTCTTTTTCTAGTGTTTACATCTGAAGATAGAAAACTGAGAAAATCTTCTGAATGTTTGAAATGTGAACGCCTAAATGGACCAAAATCACTCATCCACACACGCACACAAGGACTTGCACTTAAATAAAGAGAAGACCTGAATCACACTTTGCTGTCAGTGGATTAAGATGTCAGCAAACATGGGATCAAAAGGATATGAGCACATCACACACACAAGCAAAGTGTAAACACTCCTCAGCGTCAGTGGTAGTTTATAAGCACATATTTCTGGCATCTTGCTTTTAGCTGAGCCACACTCAACATCCTGTATTCATGCATTCTTGTCAGGTCATGCACACATGGAGATACACCTGTACATACTGCATTTTACAGTAATAGTTTGGAATTGTGCACATCTTCCTCCATAAAAGATGTTCTTAGTAAAAGAGGATGAAAAATACTTGTCTGACTGAATTCATGTGTACATGTGCGTAACTACGTATGTGTGAGTGTGTGCCTTCAGGACCAGACAGATAACATTTCACAGCACTCTTCATTTCCACAGTCTGGAAAGAGAGAACAAAATACCAACAGCTAAACATCATCTCTCCTCAGCGATTCTCAGTCGGTAGCACGTCGCCCGTTCGAAGCTCAAACCTCTGGAAGGTTTGTCCCTGCCTGATCCTTTATGTGACTGCACTGCATTCCTACATCATCTCTGCCCTTCATCGTCTTGCTCTCTGTTCCCTCTCATTGCTTTTTGTATCACTCTTTGCTTTTCTGATTCTTTTGTTGCCTTTGAGACTTGCTGATTTCTCTCGATTGCTCGTTCATTTCCAATTCTCTAACTCTGTCGATTTTCAAGATTCAATATAAGCCACTTATCACACCTGGCTGTGGCTAAGCCAGTTTCTTTTTATGACGAAGAAGAAGGCCACTTTGATATGTCCGACTCTCTTTATTTCTTTCTCTCACCTAAATTGCTTTGAGTGCTTCATTTCCCATTTCTCTCCTTGTACATCCCCCTACAGACTCTAAAGATTTAAGCGTTTCTTTAACAGTTTTTACCTTTGATATCCACTCCCTCTATCGCTTTCCATCTTATTGTACACTTTTTCTGACTTCACTACACTCATCTTTTCCTTTCAAAGTTTCTAGACTTGGCACTATGGCTCAGAATGAGTCTAGATGGACTCTTATCTTTTTATTTTGTCTGCATTGTTGAAATAGTTTCTGATAATTCCAGCACTGCTGAGTGCATAAGGAGCCTTTTCAGAGGGCGTTAAGTTAGAAAGCTGAAAATATTCACATATACATCCAATGCAGAGAGTTATAAAGGCCTGTTCTTACACTTTTCTATGTTAACAGAATACATTACTGTGCAAAAGTCTTGAGCCACTCTTTCAATCAATCCCACACTGGTTTAGTAACCAGTCCGGGGACTGGTGAGGCCAGTCCATGACACTTATAACTCTATTGTGTAGTTTTTCTATCCAGGTATGTTTTTACTGCACTGTTGGTGTGTTTGAGGTCATTATCACGATGAAAAAAGAAACTGTTGCCAGTCTCATATTTTCTAGATCAGCGGTCTCCAACCTTTTTTGCGCCACAGACCAGTTTAACTCCAACAATATTTTCATGGACATACTTTAAGGTAAATAAGGTAAATACAACAAAATAAAACCAGCACCAGTACAAAAAAGGGAACATTTATTCATAAAACACATGGGAAAAGACCCAGGGAAACCGAGTTAATGATAAAAATTATTTTAAAAAAATGACAAATACCGATAAAAACCTTGAAAACTATACATTTCACACCCAAGTCTCAACTCTCATGGCCCAGTACCAAATGACTCGGCCCGGGGGTTGGGGAACGCTGTTCTAGATGGTATTGCATGATGGATCAAAATCTGCCACCTCTTATTTTATCCACTTGTAGATTTTCCTTACATTTTTTAAGGGCATGTGACACACCATGCTGAGGTACATCAGCTTGTTACTGTAAAATACTATTTTATGTCTAACTATGTGATTGTGTACATTTTTCATAGATTTGACTACAAAAATTGGGACAAATTAAGGGTTTTGTGCCAAAAGATACAATTTAACATTTGTCTGTTATGTTTAGAGACAACACCCATTCATTCCTTGAGGTAGGTCTATTTTTAAGCTTCCATTCCTCTGTAAATGTCAGCTATAAGGACTGAAAATGAAACAGAAAGAAAGGCAAGAAAGTCTGGGTCTATGAAAGCAAAGTATAAAGAAATGATGTGTGGCTCAAATTTTTGCACAGCACTGCACATCATATTAACATTAACATTTGTATAAAAGCTAAATTTTAATGGGTTGTTCCTGTATTCGTTGTATTTACTTCTTTTCACTTACAAAATCAAAAGCCATGTAGGCCAAATCTATCCCTGGATACTTTATAACTGTCTAAGGTTCTCAGTTTTCCCCCCTCTTTTCATTAAGTTGTCAGGATTTTTCCATTGTGTATTTTCATAAAGAAAGTTTGCTGACAGCATCCATCAGTTCAGGTAGTTTCCAAAGAGTTTTGTATGTGATACTGCAGAACTATGACTAAGCAGCAATGCAGTCCTTGATTTCCTTGTGAAATCATAACTGATGCAACAGGTGTGAGAAAAACAAAGCTGAAAAGTTTTGCACCTTGTCAGCTTCAAGAAACTGGAAGATCTCTTTGGTGGCTTTTATATTTTAGCAGCAAATTTAACTCTTACTTATCACAGTGCAGAGTGACAAAAAAAGGCAGAAGTGGGCAGAATAAATAAAAACCTTTGGGTAAATAGCTACTTTGTCAAATCTCAACAACTAAGAGCAAAATGTGCACTCTACTTTAAATAATAAACCAGACAACTGCTTTCCATCTGTTCTTAGGTGGTGTGGAGACTGCAGTGTCAGATTTGTCAAAGCCCCACTCTAACCTATCAAAGAGAGTTTGACGAGGAACCTTTACAGCGGATGAAGCAGACAGAGGCAACAAGTCAGCCAGCCAGACACTCACACACACAGACACACGCACATATATAGAGGCAGCGTTCTCACATGAGACGCCATCGATCATAGCTGTGGGTCAAATATCAACCACTGAATCGTGGCTTAGAATCACCATCTATCCTTCTTCCTTCCTTCTGCTTTCCCTCTCACCCACCACATCCTCACATCTGCTGTCTTTCATGTCTGCGAACCTGGATGAAAATCTGGCACCTAACTAAAAAAAAATATCACAGTCTACGAGTCCTTCACAGACTGATTCAGAGGAAAACTACCTGCTGAATGTGGAAAAGCAAAGTTAAAACTGAAATCCATCACAGAAGATAGAGAAATGGACAAATGAAAAAGTGTGTTGAACAACATTATCTTAGATAGTGGCAGTGAAATAAAAAATGAAAATGAAATCAAACACTAGCTGGACATTTTAAAGAGGCTGAATTGCTTCATTATGTTTAAAGTTTGGTTTATGTGTTGTCTCACTGGGAATTACAGTTTTCTTTTCTTTCTTTTTACACCTTAAAAGCTCAAATTTCAGCTGTAATCTTTTAAATTGAAGTGTACTACACTGCTACTAAACACCATGACAACAACGATAGCACTGTTTGTGTCCTTTAATTATTATTTTCCCACCACACATACATATAAATATATATATATTTATGTGCACACTGGATGAACACGGGCAGCTCCAAAGAAGACTGGTTTGTGGGTATTCTCGGTGATGCCACTTTAAACATTTTCATTTGTGTTTACAGATGTGTTTTGTTGACTTGTCGTACTAATTATCCCTGAAAAACTTTATTATGTGCCTGACAAAAAAATGCAATGTCCTGGTAGCTCACATAGCTAAATGGTAGTAGCCAAGTTTCAAGGAACCATTACAACTAAAAAACAATGATCTCTCAGTATAAAAGAATAATATATAGTTTGTGTAATTAGTCGGTAAATGTCACAATGCCCATGATTGAATGTTAGCCACTTGAAGACAAATGTGCTAATTAATAGAGGTGGGAATCACCATACATCCCACGATACGATATTATCACAATACTTAATGCACGATACGATATTATTGCAATTTTTTAAAATATTTTGCGATATTCAGATTCTGTACATAAAGGTAAACTTTATCAATATTCATTTTATCTAATATCAAAGTCTCGCACTCAGTCTTTCTCTCATTTCAGTCAGTTTTAATGTTGACAAACTGAACGGTTTGTATTACAGTCTAGTCCAACTTAACTAAATGCAACCATCTGGTACAATTATAGCTATTCTGAACTATGCAATTTATGAAAACTATGCAGCCCCTTCAGCAACTGAAGAATTTGAAAGTAAATTAAAACAAAATATAATTTTACATTAAATAAAAAAGTTTTAAACTTAATTAAAATAAAAAATGTCTTAAGTTAAAATAAGTAAACTGTCATGTTTATTGCTGCAAAAAAAAAGTTAATCTTTTGCTCAGAAAAATATCACGATACTACACAGTATCGATTTTTTCTCACACCCCTACTAATTAACTAGATTTAAAAAAAAAGGGGGGGAAAAGGGGGGGAAAAAATCCCTGCATGAGTGCTTAAAATTTCAACATCTACTGCCTTCAGACTTTAATCTTACAAAACTGATGCATGAAAATGCAAACTACTGTGTGCGTTTTTCTGTGCTAAACAAGCCCTTAAATGTCTCTTATGCAATGACAACAGTGAAGACAAAGGCGAGGCAAAGCTATTGAATTTAATTCAATTCAGGTTTATTTATACAAACCACAACAATCACCTCAAGGTGCTTTATACTGTAAGGTTCTGAAAACAACCCGTAACGATCAAACAAACCCCTATGAGCGAGCACTTTGTGACAGTGGGAAGGAACAACTCCCTTTAACGGGAAGAAACATCCACAAAAGGAGAAGAGAAAAGACAAAGAGAGCATAGTTCTCCTAAATCTTCTAGAAATATTCTCCCATACTCATCTGTGCACTTTTGCACTATCACCAGATGTTAGAGTTGTTACTTTCATTAGGAGGAGATTGAGCAGAACTTTCCCAAATTACATATGTCAAACCCTCCAGGGCAGTTTAGGTCATGAGATAAATGTGTGTGCCAGACGTTCTGAGATACAACTCCAAATATCAAGAGAAATTAGGCCTTGAGGTCCTCTGTGGGTCCCCTTTATCACCTGTAAATAATTAACTAAGCGTCTCACTGGCTCCAGACAAAGTAAAAGGTAGGTGGTGATCACCTTGAGACATCGAGAGTAGCGTCTGATTGAATCAAAATTAAAGATAGATGGAAAGCGAGAGAGGATTGGTGAGAGGCAGTGGAAGGAGATGGCATTTCTTAACAAGGTAACAGAAAGAGAAAGAAAGGAAGTGCGACAGTAAGGAAGGAGATACAAGGAAGATAGAAGGTCAGATTCATTAAAAAGATACAAAGGTATGTTTGATTTCCTTTGCCCCGAGCTATCAGCGTTCCAGAGTGATTTCACTGGCACTGAGCTAAGTTTCGCCCAGATAATGATCAGTAATACAGTGTCTACACAGGCAGAGAGACAGGTAGAGATAGAAATTGGCCAGATACACAAACAGCGGAAGGCAGACAACCAATTCAGGTTTAGCCTTAAGAGTAATTTTATTTTGGCAAAATCAGTATCTCTTCTACTTTTTTAAAGCTCATTTTTCAAAGTGGAACTTTTCTGTGTAATCCAACATCACTGGATATAAAACAGTCTAGAGAGGCTGGAGGAGAATGTGTAGGGATTAGGGAATTAATAAACTAGCAAACCAAAAGTAACCATTTCAGTCACCATTTTATTGGTTATTTAAATTTACGGCATGGCCTGGATATGATAAGGCATGTGAAACTACTTGTTTGATACTATAGCTATACAAAGACAGCAGAACGCAGAGGTTCCTATTATCCTGATGTTGGATTGTCCATGCATCACTCCAAACAGGTTATTTCCTCTGTTTGGAGTGATGCATGCACAGCCCTTTGCTGTGTTACATATTCAGAGCAGTGCCACAAAACAAATAAAAACAAAGAGTGGAGATTCTTATTAAACTTCTAGAAAATGCAACTATTTTCCCCAATTATAACTAATCATTCTTGTAATTATTATCTCCAAATGTGAGATATCGGAGCAGCCACAAGTTCTGGCATATCTTAGCTGTTTATGTCAATGCAATTCTATTTTTCTGCCTTAGATTAATTGTAATTTAGGCCTCAATTACACAATGCAAATGCGACATGCTTAAAGTTGTAACCACAAAGTTGTACACTAAGCCCTGCAGATGACTCTCAACATGACGCTAATGCAAAATCATTTAGGAATTATGTATCAACGTAAGAGCAAGGTGTATAGTCAGGAAAGACCAACAAAGACTGTTTGAAAGTGGTGAAGACAGTCTCAACAAGAAATTCGAAAACACTCTTCACGCTGGTCAAGACTCTGGAAAAAATCCCTGAGCAATTGGCACACGTCAGGAGAGCATAGGAAGTGTGGAGGCAGGAGAAAAGAGAGCACAATCTGTCCTCCTGTGTGCTCTCAGTAGAACTGTGAGACTGAAATGCCAGGGCAAATTTAATTTAGCGAGGGGATTTAGCCTGTTCAGCATCTTACAGTGCTCTTTGTTTTGTCAGTGTCTTTTTTCCCAGTGACAGCTGACATAAAAATGATCTATTATTACTTTAAAAATCTCATTGACCATAACCAGCGCTGACTTACGCCGTTATAGAAGATCATCTGCTGGATCGCTTCATGTCAGGTCGAGTCATTGTTTTACAGGGGAAAGTAATGATGTGCAATGTCACAGAGTGCTGCCTCAGGGGAGATGGCAGATCAAATGAAACCTCAGCACCCCCGTGTCGATGTGTTAACCTTCTCTGACAAACAGGCAAACAGCAGCAATGGATTTCTGAGCACATCAGGATTAAATGTTCATTAGGAAAACTCAGAGAAATTACTGGTTAACGCATGTAATTAACCTGCAATTATGGCCTAATTCTTAAGATTTTTCTAAATTCTCTGTTGTAGACAATTTATTTTCCCAGAGCTTTTGTAAGTTACAATTCTGCAGAGACTTTCTATCATCCGTTTATGCCAAGCAGACACTAATTTGTCCCCATATAAATGCAGTTCAGAGATGCATGTGTTTCACAGTCTTCTAAACAATCCAAAAAATCCCCAAAAAACAAGAAACAACAGCAACAACGAGAAAGACAAAAAAGCGGAGGTGGAACTTTAACCTAACACTCTGCAAAATGATGGAGTGGAGGCTTGAGACAGAAAATAAATGAGAAACTGATAGAGTTGGGAGAGGGAGGAGGAGACTGAGGAGTCAAAGGGAAAAGTGGGAGTGATGTGACTGACAAACACACATGTTCCCCATAGGCCCGCTACCACTCAGTGATAAATAAAGGTTATTAGTGTGGTTTAGGGAAAAGTATACTCGCAAACATGGAATCTGAAGACTACCACTCTGCCTTGTCAAAGAAAAACAACAATATTCACCCTGCTCTCCAAATAAATTGCATGCTGCAGCGTAGACTCTTCTACAGCTATCATTCAAAATCAAGGGAGTGTGCAGCAGACATAAGATACAAAGACTGAAATCTATGTACAGAAAGTGTTCGATGCCTTTGCATAGTCATATGACAGGCAACAAATTCATTTATTCCCAATCCTCAGACTATGTGGCCCCTTGCGTGCCCTATTCCATCTGTGTATATATTTTCTGTCTTGTAAAAGCCTTTTTATGGAAGTGCAGAGTTCAAGATGAACTAAAAAAATGTAGCTATAATAAATATATATTCAGTGTTCACTTTGCCATTCAAGCCGAGCGTCCAAGTGGAGAAGAAAACTGATTAAAGTGACTTTAAAGCTGGCTTGATTGTTTGTGCCGGATAGTATTTTAGAAACTGCTGAGCTGCTAGGATTTTCCCACTTAACCATCTCCAGGGTTTACACAAAATGGCCTGGAAAAGAGAAATATCCAGTGAGAGGCAGGTCTCTAGGTGAAAATTACTCGTTGAAGCCGGAAGTTAGAGGACAATGGCCAGAGTGCTTCAATCTGATAGGAAGGTAAACATTCATTAAAGCCATAGTATGCAGAAGAGTATCTTTGAAAGCACAACATGTCAAACCCTGAAGCAGGAGACCACACCTGTCAGTAAAGAACAGAAAACTGTAGGTTCAATTTGCATGGGCTCACTAAAATAGGGCAACAGAAGATTGGAAAAAATGTTGGCTAGTCTGATAAGTTTTGATTTCTGCTGCAACATTCAGATGGCACGGTCAAAACTTGGCACTAGCAAACATGAAAGCATGGATCCATCCAGCTTTGTATCAACGGCTGAGCTGCAGCTGGTAGTGTAATGGTGAGGCGGATATTTTCTCGGCACACTTGGTTCCCCTTACTACCACTTAAGCATTGTTTAACTCCCACAGGCTACTCAGTATTGTTGCTGACCACGTCCATCCCTTTATGACCACACCGTACCCATCTTCTGATGGCTGCTTCCAGCAGGATAAAGCATCATTTCACAAAGCTCAAATGATCTCAAATTGGTTTCTTGAACATGACAATGAGTTCACTGCACTCAAAAAGCCTGCACAGCCACCAGAACTCACTCTAATAGAGCACCTTTGGGATGTGGTGGAACAGGACATTCTCATCATGGATGTGCACCAACTGTGTGACGCTATCATGACAATATAGGCCAAAATCTCTGAGGAATGTTTCCATCACCTTGCTGAATCAGTGCCACAAAAAAGCAGCTTAGAAAGCAAAAGCGATCCAACCTGATACTAGCACAGTGCAAATAATGAAGTGACACCTAATTTAAGAGTTCAAATTCTTTGAAAAACTCCAACAATATAGCAAAATCTACTGCTTTGTATTCTGTTACTTTTAAGCTTGAATACTTTACTACACTACATCCTACATTAGCGTACAAAAAAAGCAAACAAACAATAAATAAACAAACAAAAATCCAATGACTAATAAGTTTACCTCTTCTGTTACATAAGGAATAGTGGGTGACTGTTTAACACAGGGTTAATCAGAAAATTTTTAATTAGATCTCAGGTTGCAGAAAAAGTGCTAAATGTTGCCCTGGCAGCAAATTCTAAGGCATCTATATTCAGTGTTTACTTAATGTAATGGAAAGGAATTTAAAGTGTCTTGTTTACTGGGTTTACTGACAGTTATATAAATGTTTTAATCATTAGACTCACCTTAACAGTCTATGTGCTCATTATAAATAAACGGTATAAAACGACTACAGGAGTAAATTTAAGTAAAATGGTAAATGGTCTGTATAGCGCTTTTACTAGTCCCCCCTAGGGACCCCAAAGCACTTTACACACCCAGTCATCCACCCAGTCACACACTGGTGGAGGCAAGCTACAGTTGTAGCCACAGCTGCCCTGGGGCAGACTGACAGAAGCGAGGCTGCCATATCGCGCCATCGGCCCTTCTGGCCAACACCAGTAGGCGGTAGGTGAAGTGTCTTGCCCAAGGACACAACGACCGAGACTGTCCGAGCTGGGGCTCGAACCGGCAACCTTCCGATTACAAGGCGAACTCCCAACTCTTGAGCCCCAAGTATTAGAGCATAATGTGTTTTCCAGCCTCAGTGTAGCCCCACAGTGTTTACAGGAAGATATGAAAACATGCACATTATATTTAAAAAGAGAATATTATGTTTGGCTCATTTAAGCACTTCTTGTAAATATAACAAGGTCAAATCAGTGATATTAACAATTACAATAAATTTGTGTAATTTATAAGCTTTAAATAGTGATGTAATCATACACAGTTGAACTTGATATCATATAAAAGTAAAAGCAAGTCTATTTATGATTTTAAATGATGTGTTATATGTTTTTAAAACTTGATCTCAGAGCATCTAATACCTCCGGGGTTGCAGCTGAAACAATCAGGCACACACTACAACGCTATAAGAATACATGCAAGCATAACATCGGTTTAATGGAATATGCTATTGTCATTATAGCTGGATATACCAGAGCCTTAATGATGGTGCCACATACTGATAAGTCGTGTAATTGAAATGGTGTGCTTCTTTTTTGCAGATATGCCTCCTGGCTTTAAATGGACTTGATCCAGTGCTTTTACCTTGTTACGAACGACTTAAAGTCCTTAGGGCACACATGCTTAGTGGGTTTTTTTCTGTTACTTACGTACTGCTTAGCACCCGGTTGGATTTGGGCACTTAACCACTGTGCATTTTTCTAATATAATAGTTTGCTCTTTCTTTAAAAAACAAGCTGTTCTTCTGCTGTTTGTGCTTATATGTTGGAAACACCACTAATTCCCATTCATACATAAGTTGCATGAATGGGAATTAGTGAAGCCACGTAAGGAAAATGTTGTTGTTGTTTCATGAGTTTTAGCACAGACAGATGTGGTCAAAGTGATTCCTTAGTCATTGCTGCAGTAAAAAGCTTTGAAGTAAAACTTTGCTGTCTGTCAAGAAAGGCACTGCATGCTAATTTTATATCAGTCAAAAGTAATAAGCAATCCCATTGGATTAATTACTGACATGTTAATGCTAAAAATAGTAGATTTCCTAAGACTGGAGCCAACTAAAGGAAGTTTGGCAAGCTACTTCTTGCTGCTCCCTTATTCCACACCACAGCAGGTAGTTTGTGTTTGATGCGGCATTTTTTTTATACTATGTATGGTGGCCCTGAGAGGCCAAATGGACAGCAACTTAAGAAAACACCAGCAAAAAGAAAAACGCTGCAAAAGCACACAAAACACAACGGAAATAGGAAAAAACAGATTTCCAAAAGCACAAGGGAAGTGTTTCTCAGGAGACAATAACATGATAAAAGACACCTAGCATGTTTTGGGTTCCTGCAACTGGTCCGTCGGGTTATTGTCTCCCCAGAAACATTTCCCTTGATGTTTTTTCCTATTTCCAACGTGTTTTGTATGCTTTTACAGCTTTTTTCTCATTGCTGGTGTTTTCTTAAGTTGCAGTCCGTTTGGCCTCTCGGGGCCACCGTATGGATGCCCTTCCTGATGCAAGCGGATCCTGAAGTCACACTTATAACATATGAATACTATGGAGTCAATAACAAAACTTTTAAGCAATTTTAACCCCCTCAAAATAGACACTTGAAACTTTTTAAATGCAACTGATTGTAACAATCAAAAAAGTAAAAAAGTAAAATCAAACCAGCTACAGGCCCGTGTCAAGCTGAAGCTCACCAAACGGTCAATTAAACCATCCAACGATATCAGAATCAGACTTTATTTATCCCCAAGGGGCAAACTATGACTTCTGATATAACTATGACTTATGATATGACTTCTGCTCTCTATAGATAAATAACCAATCCATGACACTCAGAAAAAAGACAAACGTCTCACTAAAAGCACAATCAGATAACATCAGCATGGATTTATCACAGTGGAAATGAGAAATTTTCCTTGAACATGACAGCCGCCGATGCCCTTTTGTCCCCACACAGCTTCACAGTTTGTTTCAAAGTTTAAATCAATAATTGCTCCAAGACATTCATAAGACTGAACACATTCCACCGTCTGACCCTTAATGGATGCGATCTCTTGTGTATGAGTACATGTTCTAAAGCCAGTGATCACATATTACTTTTTAACAAAATCATCAAGGACTGTGCCACGGTTGGGCTCATTATCCTGGAGCTGACTAACAATAACAGAGTCATCTTGATACTTTAAAATGAGCCTGCTTTCATACCCAACTCTGTACACACATATTTGTGTATGGAATAAATAATAGATAACAGATAATAAATAAGGGTAAAAGCACACATCCTGTGGGATGCCAGTCGCCTTCTGATTAAAATGTGAGACTGAATTGTGTTGAAGGTCAAAGAAAACTCAACAAACAGTAGCTGACCATGAGACCATGAGAAGTATTTCCTTCTAAGTGTTTAACAGTTATGTTCATCAAGGTTATTGTGGCATCATCTACTCCTTTGTGTGGTTTATAAGCTAACTGCATAGGATCAAGGATATACTTAGTTCGTTGAGATTTTCAATTATTTTCCTATCAACTGATGTAAAGATAATTGACAAATGGATTTAGGAGCAGGAACTAAAACAGCTTCTTTCCATGCAACACTGTGCCTGTGAAGACTTTTTAAAAATGCAGTGAAATACAGGTCTCAGCTGTTAAGCACAAGATTTAAATAAACAACCATAGAAATTGTCAGGTCCATGACATATATTTAGTCATATGGAGCAGAAAGCCTTTTCATCACTCCTTAGGGCAATGTTAAAATACTGATTATTTCCAAGCTTTGAAGCAGTTCCTGAATCATTATGGCGGAAAAAAAGTATGAAAATGATTTTAAAGATGATAAAGTATATTAGCTAACCTAAAGTCTGAACAGAAGCCATCCAGAGTGACCTGACTGCATGATTTGGGTCTTTTTTCATACTGGACCAGTCTTAATCAGGTTTATTTGCAGCCATTTTATTCTTTAAGTAAAAACAAGAGAAGCCTAAAACCTGAAAAATCCATAAAAGTACCCATAAAAGCAAAACACTTAAAACACACAGAACATTTATACAAGGACGCCAAACTCTCACTGCTGGTCGCTGCGTGTGCACGCGCCATTATCTATAATACATCATATATCTAATAATAAATGTGCATTTTCCCATATTTACAACTGTGCATATGACAAAACAAACAAAATTTAAAAAAGAAAAAAACCCACTATCATCTATTCCTTTTTATTAAATCTAATTAAAGTGAATATTAAAACAATAGCCTGCATGAACACTTGTACAGGTACACATTAGAGTGCACACCATCTGTCGTTCTTCCTGTGTCTGAATCTAAGCAGAGAAAAAACCCGAAACAAGCAAACACAGAGGGGCAGTAACACAACAGCACTGTTTACTGATAAAGTGATGCTTATGGTCCTGCAGTTACAGACGCAGGTGTAGTGTCGAAGTGTCGGAGTCGAATTTCCCAGAGGAACCCACCCGAGGGATTAATAAAGTTCTATCTTATCTTATCTTATCTTAGTGCGAAGTGAGATATTTACTAGTCTGGTACCAATGTTCAAACTCCGTAAACACAGTCGAATGACTGCACATATCAACCTGATGCAATCTATTGACTGTTACCACAGGAACACAATCTCACACATACGCAGAGTGTTTTCCTCACCTACTGCCACCCCCATCTGTTTACCATTTTATGTTGCTGATCTAATGAGAGATTCTATCAGGTTGGGAGACGACAAACATTTCACTCATCCCTGCCACCTCTGAATGCACAAACATTTGGACCTGCTATCTGATCGATGGTTTTTAGGACAGACTGTGCTGAAAAGGTTAGTGAGAGTCATAAAAAGAGGAAGACAAAACCATAGATGAACTTATTTAAATGAGAAATAGGGACAGAAAAAATAGACCTTAGTGAAAAGAGTCAAAGCAGGAAGCCAGACAGAAAAAAACCCCCAATGCTGCATGCTGACAGTGTCCAAGATCTGGAAATAGATTTCCTTTTTTCCCACAAACTCATCCACTCTGTTCCCTCTCAGAGCCAGACTCTTAGCAAACCAAACACATAATTATCGTTTTTATTGAGCAAAGACAGAAGGGAATTAATTAGACAGCAGTCAAGTTGTTAAAACACTTCTCTGTAACCGCATCACTTTCTGTTCCCGCCATTCATTCAGACTTAAGCTAATGGACGAGACTGTAAGATAAAGAAAGAGTTGTCATTAATTAGCAGACACTGAACCTCGGGAGCTTTATAAATGCTTCACAATCAAATAGTAATTAGATAAGACCTCTGAGAGTACAGTTTGATTTCTGTATGAAGTATAGATAGATATATATATATATATATAGAGAGAGAGAGATAGATAGAGAGAGAGAGAGAGAGAGATAGAGAGAGATAGATAGAGAGAGAGAGAGAGAGAGAGAGAGAGAGAGATAGATAGATAGATAGATAGATAGATAGATAGATAGATAGATAGATAGATAGATAGATAGATAGATCAACACTACACAAAGTAAAACCATTCCACCAATCCCCTATTTGTGAGAGAGGAAGTCTGTAACGATAACAATCCATCCTATTCCTTTGCTGCTTTCCTTTAGATTGCATTTCTCTACCAGAATCTCTCCATCCATCTGCTGAAATCCTATTTCCATGACAAACAATAAGACACACACACACACTCACTCCATCACTGATCCCTGCAGCTGTCAGAGAATGGGTGGGGGTGATGGGACGGTAAGGAAAGAAAATAACATAAGTAAGGAGAGGGGTGACAGGAAAAGGATGGAAACACTTTGAATCACCAGAGAGTTTGAGGGATTACCAGTGAAAGGATGTTTTGTGTGTGTGTGTCTGGTGAGACATAGTAGAGTGCTTCTGAAGCTGAAAATTGCTAAAATGCAGATAATCTTTTTCAGCTCAAATAAAGGCAAACACGACTAACTACGTAACCGCCTAAATAAAAAGGAAGCAACTTTAAACCTGATGGTTAAAGAAAAAAGATGACTATCAGGTTAAGTACTCACCAGCCTTCTCGCCATTGTGCAGTGGTTTGCTGAGCTCCTGACTGGGCAAGCAGGGACATAGCCCATCACATTTCACTGAGATTTTCTTCCCAGACAGGCAGCTCTGGAACTCCAATTTACACTGTAAAAAACCACAAAGACCTTTTCAGGGTCTAATTCCCACAATCACTGATGACAAGAGCAAAAAGGAAACACTAATTTGACAAGTTTTTTTGTTGTTGTTTTGCGTTTTGAGAATGATGTTAAAACTTTGAAAATAAACTCATTATTTTGATTAAAAAAATGCTGAAATAGTATTTCAAAGAAAACAATTGGGATTGTGAGGATAAATTTGTTATACAGTGTGGTGATACGTATAAGGGCTTTGAAGAGATGGTGCAGAATAAAACTAAACATGAAATAGTTAATTTTGTAAGTGAAATAGCTGGCAATGGACTTGATCTTATGCTCAACATTTCCACTTTATTCTCAACTTATTCTTGAAATTTCCACTTTATTCCTAACATGAGCAATACAAAATCCTTCAAACATTTTTTCCTTACACTTGAGATACTACACAGCTAAATAAATAAAAATAAATTCATCTGCATGTTGTATAATGTCACCTGTGGCCTTGCAAGCGCTATGAGTGTAAGACAACAAGCTGTCATTGACGAAATCATTGACAAAGTTTGCGGGAAAGAAATAAAAATAAAAACCAGAGTGCATGGGTGTATTAAAGATCCCTATTATATACTGCAGTCTAAGGAGGCAACACTTCACGAGCACTTTCAGTCCAAAATATTGCCCTGAATCTACAACTTTGACCTGACTGAACTGAAAGATGGTAACTATGAGCAAAAACATTTTTCTGCAAACCATGCAAACAAGCGTGAACTTTGGAAGATTTGGCAAGCATCAGGAAGTGAGTGTTTACTATAGAATTTGTACTGAGCTGCGTTATGTGGGAACTGGATGTTACCTGAGGTGAAAACAAATAATGGCACTCCTTAGCTGGTATGTTTAAACCATGGTGGTTTATTATTCTATATATGAAATTACAACAAAACAAAAACGTGAATATTTCTTATTTGAGCTGATTATGGGAAACATTTGCTGATACAGGATTGGTCATTTATCTTGGATGAACAAATATGTCCGTTAGGCAGTCATGTAGACATGCCATTAGAAACCGAGATTCCCGTTGACATTCTATTATTCACTGCAGTACAAACCTAATGCAACCCAAAAAGCAGACTACTTCTGAATGTAATTTAACAGCATAAATCTCATTTCAGGTAAGTGAGGGATAAGAAATTGTTTGGACTAGTTGGAGGAAAAAAAATCCAATTACCAGACCCTTCCAAGAGGAATAATGAAAACTGAAATGAGATATGTAAATTCTGTTTGCGAGATGATGACGACAGGATTTGTCAGAGTGGGACCATGACGGTGCATAAACATCTATACGCATATCACGCCTTACACAGGCTTAGCCTTATCCTTCCAGCACTTTCATTTCCCACGTTCTAATTCAAATCCATCATTTCCTCCCTGTCACCTCTTTGATAGCGCCGCTAATGTTGCTTAATGAAATCTGTTGACAAAGGAACAGTGCTCTGTCCTGTTTTCAACATATTGAATTAGCTGTCTGCGGATGGGAGAGGGAGAAAGAGAAAGAGAGAGAGACGGGTGGGGATAGAGGGTGGGGGAAATGGATGTCCTCCCCCAGTCACTGTCAGAGAGAGAGAGGCACCATGAATCTTTATGTTTGTCTCTCTCCTGGGGTTAATGTGGTTTTGATGAAACAGTATTTTAACACCTGACTTGGTCAAGTAAAAATAGAGGTGAGGTGAGGAGAGAAGCCGAGGGGAGAGGAGAGGAGAAAGGATGATTTAAGAGGAAGTAAGTAATGGATTTAACTTAGTGGGCCGAAGCCTCTCAGGAGATAAGAGCACTGTCCTCTTAATAGGATATTGAGTGTGTGTGAGAGTGTGTGTGTGGTTATGATGAGGGAGGCATGTAATGTAATAATAAAACATGAATAAGCTTGAGACCAGCAGCTCACTGGTGAGCAGAGTTTAAGTTGGGCCACAGGGACCCATCACTCCAGCAGCTAACTGAACCCCTCCAACTAATTTACCACAGAGAGCAGAGGGATTTCCTAGCCCTCCCCCGGCTTTTTGTTCTTCCTCTTTTTTCGCCTTTAACACGACTCCTCCTCAGCTCAGTCCCAGCTCACAGGCAGTGTTGGTCATTAGCGAGGCCTACGTCCCGACTTCTGCGGGTCAGGGCACAGACCTTGATAATCGCAGTTTGTGTCATACTGATTGGTTGGAGTTGCAGTTGTGGATTTCGCTGGTGCAGTAAGGATGGAGGTCTGGGTAGGTGCGTGGGTCAACAAAACATAAGGATGCGCATGAAAATGTTTATTAGCCAGTTAGCATTATCTATTTACTATTATTTTTGTACTCCACCTCCTACCCTATGACCCTAACCCCCAGCAGGTCGTGGCAGACCGCTGCCAGAGATTTCCTCTTCTTAAACGTTTTTCCTTGCCAAGGTTGCCAAGTGCTTGCTCATAGGGGTCAAGTGGTTGTTGTGATTTTCTCTGTATTATTATATGGTCTTTACCTTACAATATAAAGCACCTTGAGGTGACTGTTGTTGTGATTTTGTGCTATATAAATAAAATTGAGTTCATTTGAATTCTTCCCTCAGTCCTGAACTGGAACAGTGTGGTTAAGAAAATGTATAGATGGATGGATGTTCTCTAACTATAACATAAATGGAAGCTTATGGAGGCTATTTGAATCTACAGCACACTTCAACCACAGTGTCACCGTGCTATAAAGATCAATGTATGTGTGTATGTGTGTATGTACGCATGTATGTTCCCTTCTCCTTCTAGACGAGTGGACCAATCTTGAACAAACTTTGCATTGAAATTGCCTAGGGCACCGTGAGTGCCAACATCTATATAGCTTATACAAAAATTCTATCTAAATCTCACAATCATATATATTTGTACATTTGACAGTTCAATTGAGCAGTTATCGTCCAAAGGAGCTGAGGAGATTAACATGCTTAATGTTGGGATGTCCCCCCAAAAATTTCCAACACACAAAAACATATACTGCTCTACTTTTATTGATTGTGTCTCATCAGACAAAATTGCGCTGTTAAGGTAAGTTCCTGACTGAAATGTTGGAATACATTACAGCGAAAGTGACAAAAAGTCTTCAGTTCCCAGATTGCTGCATTTTGCCAATAACTGTCATTAAGACTTTGAATTAGCTGTGTAAAACACTAAAGTGCTGTCCATTATGTTTTACGGTTTCTGTGTATTGGACTGTGTTTCACTGCTGACAACCAAAGGGTTGAATACAAGGACAAGAAGTTAAGATGAACATGGACGTCAATAAGAATCTACAGTGTGTTATACCAAGGACGGAGCCTCACTTCTTTATGGCATTTTCTGCCCCTGGATATCGATCTTCGCCTCCCCCAGCCCTAACTTCTTCTATTTACTTTCTTCTTGACTTATCACAAAGGTTAAACCGTGAAATGTCTTTTCTAATTACATGGTGAGTTTGTGTCTATGTGCGATTTTATGTAGCTCAGGAGGCGCTTACAGGTAGGAGTTAGTGGCTAGAAAGAATTGCACGGGACAATGGGTGAACAGTTTTTCCAAAATGCCCAGTGACATCACAGGCAATGTGATGTTTTGAGAAATTTGCTCAGCAGACTATTGGGAACCTGCAGCTCAAAATGAATCAATGCAGTGGAGGCATCTGGGTAGGAAGAAAAGGTGACGACTGATGAATTTGAAGAAGAATGAGCACATTGAGTAAGAGCATCAAAACTATAGATGCTCATATTCCAATGATGCTAACAGAGTTATGTCTCACCTCGGAGGAGTAAGTGTGCCCATCAGAACCACAAACAGGAGTTGACTGGAGGGCTGAGCAGAGCCTGCATTTCCCATGAGCACCAGCTTCAAGCCTATGCTTGTGGCCTGCACTGCCTTTCCTGGGTTTCACACTGGTGGAGAGAAAAAAACATTACAAACAATGTTTTAGACCAGCGGTCTCCAACCTTTTTTGAGCCACGGACCATTTTATGCCCGACAATATTTTCACGGACCGGCCTTTAAGGTGTCGCGGATAAATACAACAAAATAAAACTAGTACCGGTACTGAAAAAAAGAAGATTTATTCATAACACACGTGAAAAGACCCAGGAAAACCGAGTTAACGATCAAAACGATAACAAAATAATGCTGAAAACCGATAAAAACCCTGAAAACCATACATTCCACACCTGAGCCTCAACTCTCGCGGCCCGGCACCAAATGACTCACGGACCGGTACCGGTCCGAGGCCCGGGGGTTGGGGACTGCTGTTTTAGACAGTTATATGTTTGACTTTTGACATACAAAGTAAAAGATTACACAGAGCCAGAAGCCAAACTTTTAGTAGTACATATAGTATAGGCATAATAACATTTGTGTGCAGAGGGAAATTGTTGTAATGATCATAATTCTTTTTTTTTGTCAGAGTCAGAAGAAGCAGATTTTCTGAGAAGTCCCTTTCAATAAGCAGTGTAATTATGTTTGATCCAAATCTTGCAGCAATTTCTGTCTAAGTGCTCTCATTGAACACCCGGCTGCCTCCTGATCTATCAAGCAGATAATAAAGCTGAAGAGACTCTTGAAAATTCTGTAAATTTCTGTAATATTTCTCAATTTGGAGAACACCTCTGACCAAGTGAATGTCTGACATGTATAAAATATTCAAGAACAAAAAATAGTAAAAAAATCCATTCCAGAAACCCCCCCCTCCCAAACCAAACCAAACCAAACAAAAAAAACTTTCCCACTGGAATATTACCATAAGTGTTGGGCTATAAGCCGCTACTTTTTGCACAAGCTTTGAACCCTGCGGCTTTTAGTCAGGTGCGGCTTTTCTATGGATTTTCCATGATTTTTGTCATATCGTAAGACGATTTGTTTTGTTTGTTCCGGTGTTGTGCGGCACTACGTTGCCTGGCGGAAGGGCATGTGATCAGACACACAGTATCGGGTTCAAGAGTGGTATGTTGGTCACATGTCCATCCGCCAGGCAACATAGTGCCGTACAAGTAGCGCGAAAAACAAACTTCAAAGTACCGCTATGCGACACTGGAGAAGAGGACTTTGGTGGTTTTAGTGCGCAGGAAGATGGTGGTGAATGACTGACTTTTCTTCTTGTTAAAGCCGTGTCACTGCACCTGAGCCTAAAAGGTAGTCCAATCTATTTTTCTGGTGTGCTGTAGGTTATTGTTATGTACTACATTTGTTACTCATTCATGAAGCACAGTACATGTTTTGTACTTGTAATTACCGCTACTTGTACATATACCTAAAAAGTTATGTAAATATGTACCCATAACTTGTTTTTCAAAATATTAATAAAAGGGGTGTGTCTCCAAACAGCCATCTCTTTCCTGACAATTCGCTTTGTGCATATTCTCTTACATATGATAAGTCAACATTGAAACACCTGCGGCTTTTAGTCAGGTGCGGCTAATGTATGTACAAAACAGGATTTTCCCCTGATTTTAGCTTGTGCGGCTAATATTCAGGTGCGCTTTGTAGTCCGGGAAATACGGTAACTTACAAACGTTTTCACAAATATTTTGTTCTGATCAACAGTTTCATGTACAGTTATGTAAACTGGTAAGTTTTACAGCATACACAGCAAATAAATCATTGTTGGCTAAATTATCCAGTCCTGAGACTCGTTCATTAAGTGAATTAAATACCTTAATCAAATATACAGCAAAGCATTACAAAAAAGATACTAAATATAAAAAAATGGTTGGCAAATATCCTTAAAATGAGGGCCCGGTGGCGCCAGTGTTCGGCAGCCTCGCCTCTGTCAGTGCGCCCCAGGGTGGCTGTGGCTACAATGTAGCTTGCCATCACCAGTGTGTGAATGTGTGTGTGAATGGGTGGATGACTGGATATGTAAAGCGCTTTGGGGTCCTTAGGGACTGGTAAAGCGCTATATAAATACAGGCCATTTACCATTTACCATTTAAAATTGCAACTATTTATCCCATATTTTAAAATTTAAATAAACACAGCTCGCAGCTTTCAAATGAAGTGAATAATCCAAAGGTCAAATGATTAAACATGGAAACCATTTATGAACCAAATAAAAGAATACATAAAACACAAAACAAAAAATGCAACAAATCACCAAATAAGATCAAGATAATAAAAGCACAGGATTAAGGTATTACAATCTTCAGTCACCCCACATTTATTTAAACATGTGCAAACCTACATGTAAATACAGTATATAAAACAAAAAACAGAGTTTGTACAATTCTAACAAGCCTGAAAATCAATATTTGTTATGACCAAATTTATTCTTGAACAAAGCCTGACCTCTCTGAGAGAAGCTTTTTTTCAAATTTCTGAGTTTTTTAAATAGTCTTCACCTCCACAGAGCCTCCATCGTGTTTCTCAGATGGCTGTAGACACTCACTGTGGTATCTCATCACCGTATAAGACCTGTTACCACTGATTTTCAGTCCACTTCTTGTGTAATCTGGAATACCTCAGCCTAAACTCCCCATTTTCCTTCCTTAAGAATAGCTTCTTGACAGCTATCCTTCCACTGAGATCAGTTCTGATGAGGCTTCAGCGAACAGTAGATGAATCGACTGAAGGCCATATTTATCTCTCAGGTCCTGTGTCAGGTCTTTGCTGGATTTTTTACTGTTTCTTAACCTGTATTGTTCATCTTTTGTAGATAGTTTTTTTTTCCAGGCTTGTAACTTCTTCTTTTGTTGTCTACACATCCAGTTTCCTAATCTAAAAAAAGTACTATTTCATGCCTATCAAACTGCAGCATTTAAAACTGGTTCTCTGCTAAACTATCTGTGTGAACACAACACGGGTGCATTCTTGATGTTTGAATGATTCATAGGTCAGTGTTCAGGGGCTTAAGAAATCCTGAAAATCTTTTAAAAAATTGTCAGGTAGAAGGACTGGATTGAAAACGAGTGAACAAGCAGCCAATGTCCAAAGAAAAACTTAGACAGACCTACAGAAAGCCTGAATAACTGAACTATTGCTCCTGATTAATTGAAAAAAAAATCAGTCTTGCTCCTACAAAGCAAATTATATATACAAAATGAGGGGTCGTTCAAGACTTTGTCCCAGTAATGTACATTTAAGTCTATTCCATTATAAAATCATGTTAAGAGCGCAACAAACTAACTAAACTAGTTAATGCTGCTAAAGCACAGCAGGCATGCACACATCACTGAAAAATAACCCATACAATCAGCTAAATGTAGACAAAAGTTCATCACAAAGGCCAACGCTTCCCCTCATCCATCTCCCAATCATTTTATTAGAAGACAAGACAGTAGCGATATTTCCATCTCAAACAGACAAAAGAAAGTGATCATTATCTCCCTCATCTAACAATATATTTCAGCTACCCGCTGAGAGTTTCCAAGATGCTGTAGTCTGTAAAGTTTCTGATTTGACATAAGTACAACCCCGTCACAGCGGGACAGAGGGGGCGAAAAATTATAAACGAGCCTCCATAATGGTTTTTGAATTACAGCTTGGTTGCTAATGTAGACGTTCAAGCCTGCAGCTAAATATTATCACCCCAATAAGAAAAGTCAGTTCTATACTCAAATCTTTCAGTTTGAAGAGGAAGACCAAAGAGTGCTTGGGATTTTTGTGTCGACAGCTGTTTAGAAAAGGAAACTAATTTGCATAAGGATTTTTGTTTGTGCTGTTTACAGGGAAGCAGTGAGTAAAATCTAGATAAACAGGACATACTTCATCACTGTGTAAATTATTACACAATATGTGTTTGCCAATGTCTGGAGAACAACAAAGTTTGGATTTGGCCTCTAGGAGGACACTGAATCGGTTTTATGCCAATTGGTGCAACTAGTTTATCTTAAATTGATTCAAAATAATATACATATCATTGTCAAAAGCTCGGGTGAATGATAATACTTGGAAATTTCACAGTCCAGGTGAATAATTTGTCACATTAGAGCGAAAATAGCACTTGTAATTAATTTAATACAAATGGAGGGAAAGAAAGGATTATAGTCAAGATTCTTAGGAGCTAATGACTTGAGGAAATCAATTAAACCCAAGACAGAGACAGAGAAATATTCTGATGTCTTCTTGAAGAAATGCTTCTTGAACTGAAAAATTGAAAACCCTTAAAATTGGCAATGGTTGAAAACACAAACAAATTGGGTGGTGACAGAGCAAACAGATAGTGTGATTAAAATTAATTGGTGTTGGGAATACGTAAGCCAATGTCTGTCATTGAAGTACGCTGAGTTATTACACAGTGCTAACACACAAAACACAAAACGATACTTGTTTGCTTTTGCTTGATGTAATTTGTTGAAACTGCCTTGCAGGTAGTTAGGATATTGAAGTTAAACTTGGCATAGCACTTTAAAAGATATAATAAGTTGTAGCTTTTCGAGCTGGCTTAATAGCACAAATTTGATTTAAAGAGTGAGAAAAAAAACTCCCGCTGCTCTTCGGTATATGACAAAGATAATATGTGTTTCGAAACTGTTTCAAAACTGCTCAAAAACACAATTAACGTTGCATTATCATAATCACATTCACAAATCTGTTTCTGATGTGTTGTAAAGACTGCAACAGAGTATGTTGGAGATTCACATTATAATAGTGTGTCCCTTTCATCAAAAAGTACAAGCTCACTCCAGTATTTTTCTCGATCTTAAGATTTCTTTTAGCTTTACATTATTCTTAGGTGCAATTTAGATGCTGGCCATTGTTAAAGACAAACTTAAATTATAACAAATCTCTCATTTTTCATGCTTTGTTCCTCAGGAGCCAGACTTTCTTATCATTTTTAAAGTGGTCTTCACCTTTCTGAAGGTCTTTCAAAGCGTTTCTTAGACATTGGCTGCTTTTTCACTCATTTTCAGTCCAGTCCTTGTATCTGTTTCTGGGTTTGTTAAAACACTTAACAACAAAGTGTTCACACATTAAAAAGGCACCTAAGTCAAGGAACAAACCACTGTTGTGTCTATACATAACAGGCAACTTAGCAAAAAAAAACAAAATTTTGATCCACCATGTAATACCATCTGGAAAAGAAATTGGGAACTGCATGATTTTTCTGCAGTGACCTGAAACACTCGTAATGTAGCAAAAAGCATACCTCATACTGTTCCACACAAAGTGGAATCATAGATTGGCCTCCCCAGAGCCAGTGTGGGATGTGGGATCATCTTGACAGACAACAGAACAGAAGGTGGACAATATCCAAAGAAGAGCTTTGAATGTCCTTCAAGAAGCCTGAAGAACTATTTCCAACAATTACTCAAAGTACAAGAAATCTTGCTCGAGAAAGTTCAGGCTGTGCTGAAGAATAAAGGTGGCTGTACCAAATACAACTTTCAAGTTATTTCCTTTGCAAAACATGAAGAAATGGGGGGTGGCTGAAGACTTTTCAAAGCACTGTAACTGACTCTTACCTGTGGCCTGGCTGCTTGTGATTGGTGCAGATCGCCGTCTGGTAGTCATGACTGACACAGATCTTGTGAGGAGGACAGCGAACCTTCAGGCATGGATCCTTGGTGGCATCTGGTCCTAAAAATGAGAAAGCAGAAACAAACTTCATCTCTGAGCTGCAAAGAATAAGTTATCAGAAACACATAGAACAGGAGGATCAGCACAATGAAGCGCTGGGGTTGAAAACTGATGCAGCAAAACATCCAGCTCCTCTTTTGGTTTTACAGTTGGCGGGCTCTTATGTTCTACTAACTGAAGCAGGCAGAAAAATAATGAGTTGGAGAAAACGACAGAGGAGAAGAATGGTAAAAGGTATGAAGTAAACGTTGAGTTTTCCGCGTTGTGAGCTGCTTAATGAGTACTATTCTCTCCGAGCGTCAACCCCATCTTCCTCCAAATCAATCTCCAGAGTGACATTATTGCCGTGGCAGCCAGGCACAGCTGGCTGGTGTCCAAGATGACAAAAGATCAAAGCAGCTCATTGACTCTGAGCATTGTGTCATTTCACACTAGGCTAACAGCACAAACCCGCTTTCATTTGACAGACTGAGGAAAAGGGAAAAAAACAAAAAACCCCATAGGAGGCGTGTGAGGTGAAAGCGACAGTGGGAGTAAAAGAAAAAGACAAGAGCTTTTAGCACAAATGGAGTGAGAGAGGCCAGCCAACACCAGCCAGTGCACTCTGGACTAGTGGTCATAGTAATTCTGTCAATTACACAGTCTGTACCAGATATGTATAAAAGAAAGATGAAAGCCCTTAAAATGGACAAACCCGAGTGACAAGACAAAGCTAATAAAATGAGATCAAAGATGGAGTGGGTTTTTAAACCGCATACGGAGACTGCATGCTGTCCCCGCAGTGAGTGGACAAAAAATGATTTCAAATCCTAAGTTAATTCTCACTCCTTGGCGGCCGCTTATCGGGGCCTGGAGCCTGGGGCTCGCTCGGGCCACTTCGGAGGTGGGGTGCCCCCGGCCTCTCGGCCTGGGGCTCGGTCACTCAGGCGCAGCTGGCTGCCGGCGGAGCTCACGGGCGCGTCACTGCAACTCCCCCTGGCTTCTGCTCCGCGGCTGCTGAGTGAGCCCTCATCTGGGACTCTCCTCAGCTCTTTCCGGGACAGTGGCGCAGCTGCCCCTCTGTTGGTCTTCCTTGGTCTCTTGTGTTCTGGGGGCCTCTGGATGTCTGGAGTTTTGATCTCCTCCACACCTGCTTCACGCCCTGGAGGACGGGGCTGTGGCCCCCCCACACCCTCTAGCAGATTATTACATGAAGGAACCTTTTAAAAAAACAAAAAACAAGCGCGTCCATGCTCACAGGTGTACACACGGGTGATCACACCCACAAACTACACCCTTTTTGGCTCCTACCTCAAAGCACACTGTGTTCTGTTGATCTTATGTGCTGCACAATAATGTTTAACATTTAGTATTTACTGTCATATTCCCATATATCATTGTGATGTTGTTTATTCTATTACTCTTGTTCTCTTCTGCTTGCTTTCTTTTTTCTTTCTCAGCAGGTGATCCAGGTGATTGATATATGCATTTTTTTTCTCTGCCCGTTCTGTTGGTTTTTGTCTTTTGCCCTTCTCCCCCGTCCCTCTTCTCAGCTGTTTCTCTTTCCCTCTTTCTTTCTCCCCTTCTTTCCCCCAGTCAAGTCTGTCCCGTATTCAGTAAGTGAAAATAAAATAAACAATAAAAGGTGAATCAAATGGACCATTACGGCAAGGCTGGGATGGTCAGTTTGGTAAAGTAAATCCGTTGGGCATCTTTCTTTGCCTTTAGACAACAATTCTGATGGCAAAAGAGCCAAACGGGACAGGCCAAAAAATAAATAAATAAATAAAATAAAATAAAAAAAATAATTAAGAGTGAGTACAAAGTGTATAGATCAAAGCCCAGCATTATGTACAAGTCATTACCATGAGGCTGCTAACATCATAAAACAAGAGCGGCCTTGTCTCCATTAGGAAACTAATGGGTTGTGTTTGAGCCACAGCTGGTGTCTGATGCCAACATCAAGTAGTTTCTGACCTGATCACACACCGCGCTACGGTTTGCATTATACTTTATCATCATTAAATTGTCCAGAAGTCCGAACACGGTGCTGCAATCTCAACAATCTTTGGGGAAAATATATAAAACAGCTATGTATATAAATTGTAAACATGTGCTACTGTGAATATCTGGAGCTGTCAGATATTATGGAAGAGCTTTCTTTATCTCTGAGGAAAATGTACAAACCAAACACTAAAGATGGTGAAGCTTAGATAGTCTCAAGGAAAGAGATTCATAGTCCCCTGTAGACATCTGTCATAAATGAGCAGCACACTTTTCTTCCTCCTTACAATGCGTGAAACGCATGCACAGATGCAAAAATACATTTATAAGCCTGCATGGCCTCTTGTAATCTCCAGAATGCAGAGAGAGATGGAAGGTCAACCTCCCTCCTGATAGCTGTCTGTTGTGCAATGTGCTTCTTTTGCCTGCTGATTTGGGGGCCTGTCCTCACCTCCATCTATCAGCACTGGAAGAAACCCATCTTATTTCACTTAGCTGAAAGATGGCATTACCACTGCAAGGAAATGAGAGATGAAGGAAACGAGAAGAAAGTGACAGAGGAAGGATGGAGGAAAGAGGGGGTGGATAGGTACCTGGTTAACAGAGGATTGGAGGACAATTTGGGATCATTGGGCGACCTCCACTCTTAGATAAATTGGAAAACACACACACACACACACACACACACACACACACACACACACACACACACACACACACACACACACACACACACACACAAATAAGGGACACCTAAATACTCCCAATCACAGAGGATCCTATCATATGTAAGTTTTATGTAGTAAACAGTAAGAAGTCACTTTATAGAGACAATGATAGTCCAAATGAAATATTGTGTTCAGCTGGTGTTGAGAGTATTTTGGATAGGTGAAGAATTACAGTAGATAAAAATTAAGTGAAACCAGGACAAGAAAAAACAAGGGAAGAGAGAAAAAGGGTGAATAAAGCAGGAGAAGGTGGAAGAAAGAGGAGCCAAGATAAGGATGAAAGTTTAAGGAAAGGAAAGAAAAAAGATATTGAAAAGAGAAGAGAAGATGACAGGATAAAGAGGATGGAGAGAAGGCAGAGAAGAGAAGAAGCGACTAAAAGAGTGCTGGGTGACAGAGAGTTTTATCCATCTATTTAAAGCTTGAGTGAGCAGCACTGGTGGTTAAACCGGCCAATCAATTGTAATGCAGGAGCACTGCAGCACATTTGCCACCTCTCTTTCAGTCTCTCCTCTGCTTTTCTCAAGTATTTCTCAAGTATAAGTCGAAATGCACAAGTAACAATCAAATTGCACTTAGTAAAAGTGATTTTACTTTAAAATGTTCAATTTTTACCACATTTCTATAAATAAACCCACTCTCTGCTGCGGATATGATTTTTTCCATAAAGAAACAGAAAGTGCAAAAAATCTGGTCCTCGTCTGTGAGCATGAAGTAAATATGATTCATTGTATGACACGCGCAGTGGATAAACCATGCTTTGCTTTACAACTGAGAACTCATAAAGGAGAAAAATATGGAGCAAATCATGTGTGTGTTCTTTGTGTGACGCTAACCATTTCTGCAGAAGAGCAACAGTCTTACTCTCAGACACCACTACTAATTTGTTTAGCCATTGTCCTTGGCCATATGTAGGGATGACTGATTCCCCTCGGGTGAAGGGTTACCAGTCTGTTGGGATGAGACAGATGGAAGAGCTGGCAGAGCTGTAGCTGAGGGTGAAGAACGCACAAGATGCCTGCAGAGCATTAACAAATGCCCTCCGTTTGAATTCAAGATTGGCATATTTATTTTTTTCCTGTCATTAACAAACATTGTTTGTATATAAACACTAGTTTGTGGGGCTTGTGGCATGGAATTCAGCGTTTTAAAGTGTACAATAATGGCAAAGTTGAGCTTCCTCAATGGACAAACTCTACGACTTTTAAGAATCTGCCTTTGAGAATCTCTTGGCCTACACATACATAAACAATGCATGGCTGTTGTAGTGCTTTGAACACTGCAAACCCAACATCAGCCCCACTCCCATCTGGTCAGATCTGCTTTTATATAGTGTAGTGAGGATCAATATACTCCCTGGTTGGTAGCTCACGCTCAGAGAGCACAGCAAACACATAAAAGAGAACACATTACCTGCTGAAATCAAATGTTGTGCTGCATCTTAGTAGGAAAGATAAGCTCAACTGAGTGAACATTAGGATCAAAGTCACCCTCTTTAAGATCATGTATAAATAATATCCATATATGTCTATCGGTGAGAGATTAATCAGCTCTCAGCATACACATAAATCATTGTGTTAATGTTTTGTCTAAGCGGCACGTCTTTTATGCACTCTAGTTTTAATAAATGCCTCACGCATTAATTTTCAGAAGCCATAATAATAAAACCCAATACTTCCATCACTCTGTTCACTATGTTACATACTGTTACAGTATATCTCAAATACCATCTTTCAGCTCTCATATAACTGACAAAAGAATTGAATTATGACTGCAGTGATTCACTTTGTGCTTATATGGCAAGCTTTTAAAGATGCAGTATATTTTTTTTTCATACGTGTGTGTTCTATGTATATCCAAATCCTTAGGGACTAATAAAGTATGCTGATTCTGATTCTGATAACAGTGGGTCTCATACTCATCTGTCATATTTTAGTAAGTTCTAGTGCTATAAGATTATTATTATATGATTATTATTTCAAATAACTATAGATTAGATGCGTAATGATTTATTTGCTTATAAAAACAGGCGATAATTAACTTTTCCTGATGTCTCAAGAAAGGTGTCCAATTATAACAAAACGTCTCAGTTTTTCAGCGTTCAGTCCACTGTGATACTACTCTCTGCTGATGTAACTCAAATGCTTGGAATTGTTTCTTGGCTCAACCACATTATTTCGGTGTTGTATGGCAAGCCATGGGTGATGTCTCTTTTGGTAAGAAGATTGTAATACTACCTGCATGCTGCTAATAATTCAGACCTCTCTGTCTCAGATGCAATCGTTTGGAAAACCAAACTCATGACTTTATGCATTTTTAAAACACAGGGAGAAGTAAAAAAGAAAAAAGAAAAAAAAAAGGTAAACAGACTGCTTTTTTAGAGTTCTCTTTTACTTTTATCCACCAAACAGTTATTACTATGCATACAGTGCTTTTCTCAGCACAAACCCTTTTGATGAACATATTTTAGGAACCTGTACCTTTCCCAAAGACACTTTGACCAATCCTCTGATTAGTGGACAACCTGCTCTACCTTTCGAGCCATAATTGCTCTAAATTATTCCCTCGTTTTCTGCAATTTTCACACTTTGCAAAGCGTTCTTGTGGTCCACAGATCAAAAGTTTGAAATCCCTGGTTTAGAGGAATATGCCCAGAGGGATACGGGAAGAGGATTTCAGTGATTTTAAACTCCCTGCTTTTTTTCAAGAGATAAAATCTGGCAACTGTAGTAAAGTGATGACATTGTTGTAGTCATTATTTAAAAATGAAACTTGCAGATATGGAGGTTTAATGTCCTCAGTCTCCTCATTTTCCAGGAGATTCAATCCCATACATAAATTGTAGCTATTTAATTGCTGCAACCCTTCCTGGCAGAAAAGCACATTGTACTTGTGGCTGTAAAATGTTATCACAATTAGAGCTGACAGTAAATGACCCTACTTGCTTACGTTTTTGTCTTCGCAAGACTTTTTGTCTTCGCAAGACTTTTTGTCCCTCTTTTTAAAACTTTAATGTTCCTTAAGAGGCAGGTAAAACTTCCTAGAAAAGAAGCGGTGGAAGATAAAACACTCCTCTTGTGTCCTCTAATACTGGATGAATGCCAGGGTGAAGTGCAGTGATTGGGTAATAAAGATAGAGTCCAATAGTAGAGGCCACAATCCCAGCAAGCCCTGCCAGAGAACAGACCATAACCTCAATTTAATTGTTGTTGAGCTTTACATGGGTCAGCCAGATATTTTTAGTAACCTTTGTGTATGGATGTGTATATTCCTTTATTCATTCTGTTCTCAATTGCTCGCCATTGTTTGTGCTCCTCAGATAAACAGCTACTTTCGGCTGCTCCCTTATTCACTAGAGGTCACAGCAGGTAGCTCTGCATATTTGACATGGCAGATATTTACATGAGATGTATCCTCACGCAACCCCCGAGTGATGTGTTTCCACCTGGGGTTGAACCAGGGATCTTTGACTTGTTAGGTAAACGTGTTAACCACTTTTTTTTTCTAATAACACATAAGCTTGAAATTAAATAAACAAGAGCTCCAAAAAACATTCCCAAAGGACAAATTCACAACTCTTATTAGAAATATGAGCACCACTTTTAGGCTTTGATACACTAATTAAAAAGGTGTTTCTTCTCTTTTGCCTTAGAGGGTTAGAAATAAAAACAAGACGGGGAAAAAGAGAGGGAGATAGACAAACATATCAATAGGAGATTAAAATCTTCCCTCTATGCTTTGTGAACATTCCTCGGGATCTTACTATTTGGCCTCAAAGAGGTTCTAGAGCAAAAGATGTCAGAGAGTAGTGATAGAGGGATGAAAGCAAGCACAGAGAGCCTTGGGGACAGCACAGGGAAAGAGCAGAATCACCATCCAGAAAATTAATTATTGAAAACATGGGCAAATCATATTATTGTGGATGTAACTGAGGAATGGAGAAGATAAACAGGCTGCTACAGTTTGAATGTCAGAGAGCACATTGGCTTACGGAAGAAAAATATCTAGAGAGAGAGGCTATTGACTATCACTTACAAGCTGAATATTCATCACTGCCAAACAACCATTATATGCACACACACATATACACACTTTATTGTGAAAATCCCTAAAAGAGGACGCTTTGTGAAGCTGTGGCTGGCAGCAAAACAATTCTAAAAGGACACTATGAAAGAAAATAATCAAAGAGTCTTTGAAGACAGCTTCAAAGAAAAGGCACAAAGATGCTTTTAAGGACAACATGCCTACTAGAGGACATTAATTTCTGGTGGAAGTTGTTAATAGTCACGGATGAAACAAAGTTAATGCCAAAGCTACCTAGCCTGTCTTGCTTGAAGCATGTTTATAGTTTTTACTGTTGGTGTGAAGAACAGAGCAAAAATAACATAGAATATGCATGAAATTGTCTAGTTTGGGATGGAGACACACTTTTAAAGTGTTCAAACAATGCTAGATGTAGAAGCTGGGGGGTCATGTTGCATCCTCGCTGAGAAAATAAAAACAGGACGTCAGCTGAAGCAAGCTGCTGATAACAGCTGTTAAACCAAGTTATTAGGCAACATAGCTATGCAGTGATAACTTCAGCAGTTCAGGCCTGTAATATCTAGGTACAGCAGGCTATTGTACAGCTTATCAAGTATTTAAAAAAAAAAACAATGTAACACACAGAGTAGAATTTTGACAGGTTGGTGGATTATAATTTATAGCTTATTATAATCTGAGGGACCTGTGAATTGCAAATTATGTCCATTGACTCCAAAGATAAGTCATTTCCCTCAAAATCACAAATGTGAACCTCAAGGAAGTACAAACTTCTCCGGCACAATAGTAGGGGATTCATCCTCTGAGGACCATCATGTTTGTCACAATCTTTTTCCAATCTAGCGTCAAAATTTATTTTAATGTATTTTGTTTTTTAAATATTTTAGTATGAAACCTGTGATGAGCAAGCATTTGCATTTATTTTGAAGCCCTGCATCATTACACAGTTTTGTAAAATGCAGTCTGTAATTTCCTTGCTCCTTTTCTTCAAAGCAATGCAAGGAAGAAAGAAAGAAATATTATAGACATTACACCTGTGGGCACCAGATGCTTGAATGGCAAGGAGCTATTCAGGAGGGGAAGTTTTTCCATTTTATTCACTCTAGAATTCTTTTAAAAAAAAGGAAAAACCTTTTTTTTAATGCTTGTACAATGTCAAGTGGTCTCCTTTCTTCTTCTTTAAGAAGATCCCCAAGGCACTTAACTGGCCATGTGTTGCTGCCAGACAAGTAGCTTGTGTCAGCTTGACCTTTAGTCAATTTCAGGAGAGGTCACAATGAAAGACCACAAGCTTGACTTACAGTGTGATTTTTGGCTCATTGACACACTGTGATCTCGTCCTTTTTTTTTTCTGTACACACACACACACACACACACACACACACACACACACACACACACACACACACACACACACACACACACACACACACGTGGTCAGAGGGCCCGGTGGCGCCAGTGTTCGGCAGCCTCGCCTCTGTCAGTGCGCCCCAGGGTGGCTGTGGCTACATTGTAGCTTGCCATCACCAGTGTGTGAATGTGTGTGTGAATGGGTGGATGACAGGTTGTGTAAAGCGCTTTGGGGTCCTTAGGGACTAGAAAAGCGCTATACAAATACAGGCCATTTACCATTTACCAATACACAAACATGCACACATGCACAGAGGACAGATCTGACCTCTTGCCCCACCCTTCAGTGTCAGAGATAATTAAATGTTTCTGCACTGTCCTAGACTGTGGCATTCATTAATCTGAAGCTGAAGTGTGTGTTTGTGTGCACGTGTGTGTACAAGCATGGATAATCTCACACAGATATAGCCCAGTTTTCCCCCTGCTTTTATCTCGTCTCCTCTCCTGTTATCAGTAACTAATCTCACCATCTTATTATTGTTCCTAGAAAAAATTACACAAACAGCAGTTAACATGGCCAAATAACGTGTCCTTTATATCAACTTTGCATAAAGTGCGTAAATCAAATAAATATTGTGCTCCATTTAAATGGGAAATCCGTGAAGTTTATTTCCCAATAGTCCACACAGGGTCAGCACCAGTGAATCACTTTACTTTACTCTGTTACTGAGTTTTTTGGGTCCTACAACTCACAGCCATGATCATTCTGTTTTGAAGCTAATGTATAGCCAATCAAAAGCATGTTTTAGGATACGCAGCACTGCATTGTTATACAGTGACACTGCTTTCATCATCAAGATGACATCAAACACAAAAGAACCTGTAAATAACTAAAAATAACCAGACGTCCAGATGCATCTGTGAAAATGTACTGAAAATGTATCCAGGGTTTCGCAACATCACAGGTCTTTTTCGTAGAAAGTGCGGATTACTATGTGTTCCCGTGTTATTTATCTTGTACTGAATTACAGATAAAAATATGTGTAACTGGATAACAACTCTGTCATTTAAGGTGCACTGTGCATCTTTAGTAGCACAACAAATCCTCCACACAGCATAACAAGCACTCTCAGGGGATGGTCATTACAACTTGCTCCCCTGGTGCATGCTCTTGAAATGATTCTGTGAGTTTCATGGTTATGCCTTGTCAATACCTTCTGGCGAGTGGACATAGGAGCACTTCTTATGTTATTTAACAAACTGACCTTGTGTTTTGCGCAATTATTTTATTCACAATCTACTGTGGTGGTGCACAGAGGAAAAACTGCAAAAATTGTATCCAACGTATTAAAGATCTAACTGCATGTTAGTACTGAAGACAAACCTTGAAATTACTATTCGTTAGGAAAGAGGCTAGGCTTGATCATTCTGTGTGAATATGCAGTGATCCATCTAGTTCAGATGAAGCAATTAGCTTTATTTATCTTTTATTTACCACCATGGCATCTTTGTAATCAAGCTGAACAGGGCTGGGGAACTAAATTAATTAAACACTTTTGCATTATATCCGATGTTATTCATAAACTTCAGCAGACACATCAGACCAGTTTAAGCTCAATGTAAAGTAATGCCACAGTCTATTGTCTAAATCAGTGCCTGTCCACAAAGCACCTTATAATCTGTGATCAGTCTGTATAGCTATATGAGAAGCAACATCATTCTAACCTAATAATACATACACAGCAAGTCAGCTAAATCCGAATAGGTAAATGAACTCTATCTACAAGGACAGGATCGTTATGGTATCAACCAAGTATGAGCTAAAAGTAGCTCAGAGTACCTGGAGCAATAGAAAAACATATATTACCATGGATTTAAATAGAAACTAAACAAACTAAAATAAGAACTCACCATCCTGTACTGTCTTTTTGGCCGAGCTGGAGTGGGCTTTAGTTCTTGGGTCTCCATATCGGCCAGGTTCAGCCACTCGCTCTGAATGAAAAAATCATAAACATAAGACAAATTCATTAGAGAATGCTTTTTCATGGTTAAAGTAATAGTTTACCATATTCTTTAGCCACTTCTTTGTTGCCTTGGTGGTATGTTTTGGGTCACTGTTGTGCTGGAAAATCCATCCATGACCAATCTTCAGTGTTCTGGCTAAGGGAAAGAGGTTCTCGTCCATAATATTACAGTACACAGCCCCATCCTTGAACCAAAAAAGCCTCAACGCACAATGTTTCCATCTCCGTGATATGACCTAAAGAACCGCATCCCCACAATGGTGTTCTCGAGGTCACACACAGGAAGAGAAATTATCTCTTCCCCCAAAGATGCCTTGTGGAGTTGATGCCAGATATCTCAGTTTTGGTTTCAACAGCACCTTCTCCCATGTTTACTGGCAAACTGGTTGATATTCTGTCTCTCTTCATTTAAATTAAACTACCATAAAATCAGAGACACTTCGTTTCTTTTTAAGTGAGAAAACGTAATTATTCAGAAGGAGATCAAATAATTATTTTCCCCACTATAATGTAATTCCCTTCATCTCCAGTTCTGTACTTAATAGACAAACATGTCAAACTCTCAGAAAGAAGGCAAATGCGACTGTGTGCCAATATTTTACACTCCTACTTTGTGTTTTAGCTTAATCAATTTACAACCTGACCAGAAGTATTTCCTCACATAATGCCTCTTAATCACCAGAAATACATTATAGACTCCATTGGCAAATTTGGCAGGGAGGCAAAGTGACAGAATTCTCCTCATTATAAAAGAGTAATTGCTACACTATTCTCGCTCTTACACACTCACAGCACTACAACATCCCATATGGAAGGAAGCCAGTGGCAGCACTACCTCAGGGAGGAAGCAGAGCAGCCAAACACTGAGTTACAGGGAGTTTGTCATGTCTGTCTGTAGGCTGTGACATTAACACCCAGAAATGATTAACTCTCCGAACTCATCCATCTCCAGTATTTATTAGCGAGCAAGACTTTTGAGTGGGGACTGACCATGAAGTGTATTTAATGATCAGGAAAGAGGGTGTGGGTGTTTGTGTGTGTGTGCAAAACTTAGTCCAACTTTTGTCAATATGCCCTCTGTTCATTATTCCTCCCTTCTCTCCCTTTTGCCAGACTTTCTCTCCTCCTCATTATGGGAAAACTTTCTTATCTCTGAGTTATCCTCTCTGCAGGCACTCTCTCTCAAGTGTTCTCTGTAGGCCTCATGTCTATATATCTTTTGTATCCTCCCCTGCCTTCTTCCCTCCCGATACTCCCCGATGCCACTGTCACTTTTGCGTGCTGCCGTTTAGCTCGAGGGCTCCTGCTATGATCGCTTGCAACAACTGCCTGCTCATATCCTCTGAAGTTTATTTATCCTATAATTTACAATTATCATCAGAGTCTCTAGTGGCCACGGGGCAAGAAGGGCAGAATCAAAACAACAACACACCCATTCACTTGACTCTCTGTCTGCGTGATCTACTACTGAGCGCATCTCTCCTTGAAAACAGCTTGTTCAGCACCGTTCAAATAACTGCAGTTCACTTTATTTTGTTGTTGATTTTGGTGGCGGGGGGCAGTAATAATTCACTCCACTCTGTGTGGTCTGCTGACATTTGTCCTTTCTTAATCACTGCTTTAGCGCCTTCCATACCTTTACGTCTTTCCATCTCAGCTGCACAGATATTTAATTGCTTTGTTGTTATGATTGGCTTTGTCTCTTCATTGAATTAACAATACCCACGGTGTGACTGTGTGTATTTACTTCCTCTGCATCTCAGCAGGCTCCAGGTATCATTGATTACCTCCACTGTGTGCGTATTTGACTGGTTAATTTGCTGTGTATGCCTCAAATCAGTGTAGCATGTATCTGTGCTTTTTTGTTGATAATCCCTTTTATGTGCCGAGGCTCAACACGGCGAGAGCTCACTCCTCTGAAAGAGCAAGATAAGGGCTGAGCTGAGGGTCGTGGATATTGAGTCATTTTTTATGATGTGGCCAACAAGCCATTAAAATCAGAGTGGTAAACAATGTTTAAAGAACGCCTGGTGAGCGAGCAACAAACCCTTAGCACATTACACCGAAATGAGATATTTGTTCTTGCTCCAGCACACACTCTGTTTCATACACAGAGCTGAGGTGCTGACTGTTTGTTGTCCTATATGTCTCTTATCAGTTTCCCTCTTTCTAATTCTTTTAGCTCCTCCAGGCGCAGATCAAAGGCGGGTTTATGAGAACGTATTAAGAGGCAGTGACAGAGTTACAGAAGATTAAAGATGGACCAATGAGAAATGGGAACTGACAGACAGAATATCTTCAGAGAGACTGCGACTTAGTGAATTGGAGAAAGAGCTGATGAAATATATAACAACGACGAACACTCTGCTGGGAAAACGCAGTGTCATGTCTAATCAGGCCGATTGGCAATTTGGAAGCTCCAGATTTTCAAGGCTTTGTTTGCCGCTGGTACTGCCAAACCCGAGTGCTTCGCAAACGACTTTGGGTTCTGCTGCCAAAACGGTCCCCATAGCAACCACTAATTCATTATGTAAACTAATAAGAATAGACAAGTAGCAAACACCTGAAAATTGACAACTTGAATTGTATTGTTTTTTTCTGCGCTTGTATTGCATCCTCTAGTTGTATCTTGGTGCCAGTTTGACTCTCCTGTGCTCCTCTGGACTGGCTGTGATAATGAGGCCCTGTCTGGCATTTGTAATCTTCCCTTTGACTCCCCTCTCTGGATAATGCATTGCAATAACAAGCTCACAAATCTGTTGGGCAAGCCCATACGGAGGAAGCCAGATTCAAATAACCAGAATACTGTTTCTACCATTGGTCTCGCTGACAGCACATCCGTTATCTTCTGCCAAGGACTCTTCCTCCTCTCCTCTCATCTCTCTGTCTGTCTACTTGGGCTGAAAAGCCTGTTAAGCACAACTCTCCAACCATTACTGATGGGACTGAAATTAATGCACATGTAGAAAGTTATAAATAATAATTCAGTCTGACTTTGGAAGAAGTCTAAGCTGCCCTGGAGGACATATAGGATTCAGGTTTAACTGGATGGATTCTGAAGACCAGGCAGTAATATGTAATAAGTTGAAACATGGTACACAGTGTGTTACAACAAGGCGAGAGAATGTTGAGACACTGGTACAATGTTTCAGTAAAAGAAATAAAACACATGCCTAAATTAATGTAAATACAAAAACGTGTGATCCATATTTGAGACTCTCTAACAGAATGTATTTTTTCTACAAAATTTATTAATTTATACTACAAAATTAAATGTAAATGTCAGGACATGGCTGATATTTTAATCACTGTAGTAGGCTGTCACTCTTTTTCCAGGTCACTGCAGTCATGCTTGAAAAGTAAAAACAATAATTAAAGTGTATGCATGTCTTCCAGCTTGTCTCTGACTTCATATGCCTCTGTACTGTCACCGTTGGTGCAAAAAAAATAAAAAGTAGTTTGTTTTTTTTAAACCAAACTCACGTTCTTTTTGAGATGGAATTTTCTCAGCTGTAAATTAATGTTTCTGAATGCAATGCTACAAATATTCTGCAGCTATGGCTGAGGAGATAGAGCAGGTTGCCTATCACTTTGAAGGCTGGTGGTTCAACCTATAGTATGCATGTTGACCCAAATGCATTTATCAGTATGAGTGCGTGCAAATATTCAGTTAAAAGCACTGAGGCATAGAAAAAAGCACTTGTGTAAATAAGTGAACGAGGCCTGTAGTGACAAAACACTGAGTGGCTCAAACACAGTATGAAAGCATTATAGAAGCGTGAGTCTATTTACCTTTCTGATAACCGATTAACTGTGCTAGTAATTACAAACCCATGCTTCGTGTTCGTACCTGTCAAAATAAAACATCAATTCAAACAATTTTTCTTAACAAAAGAAGCAAATTAACCAAAATAATAACAATAAAAATATTATTTGTTAAATAATCTTTGTTAAAACTCTGGAAAGAGAAACTTTAGTTGAGAATATTTTGACTAGTTATTTTTGTAGTTTTAATAACATGAGGTTTGGCTTCTGTGGTAAAACATTTATCTTGTTTCATATTCAGTAACCTCTTCCTGATTGTTCCTGGGCCATTTTGGGGTCGTTCTGGCACACTATGAAACATAAGCCCTGATGTGAGTACAGCAGATGTCTATGTAATCCACCTACAGGATGAGCTGAGCTGTCTGGGACTCAGGCCAGTGTAACCCACACAACCCTACCTCCTCAGAGGGCTGTAGAATTTTGTATTAAGTGCAACACGTAAAGAGGCAGTTTTTAACAGTTTTTAACCATCCATGACTAGAAAACAGGCAGGTCAACGAACTGTCACCATGGAAACAAGTTCATGCACAGCAAAATATCTGGGCACATGGACAAGGGAGACTGAAGGGTTGTAGCATTTAATTGCTGTGTGGGATTTGTCCAAATTTTGCTTTTTAAAGACACATTTAATTGCAAACTTAATTCCTCTCTTTGTGTATCACGCTACGTGCATTTTGATCAAGAACATTATTTGTTTTGCAAATTCAAATTTGCATTTCTCATTTACTTTTCTAAGCACTATTTTAATAAAATTTTTTATCATAATTATTTATTTTACTTGTTAGCAACTCAAAGTTATCTGTTAAAAAAAACAAATTAAATGCAAGCATGCTGATCCACACAGGTATGCACACATGGGTATTCACAGACGCGGACTAAAGCTTTCTTGGCTGCTGCCTCAAAGCACACTGTGCGCTGTCTATCTTGCGTGCTGCACAATATCGTTTATTATTTAGTAAATATTGATATCTATGACTAGCTAGTTTATTGTGATGGTGCTTTGTTTTCTCTATTATTATGTTGCTCTTTGTTGTTTGCTGTCTCCTCTGTTTGTTTTTTTTGTTTTTTTTTTTTTTTTCTCCATACAGGTGACCCAGGAGTTCTTTTTTTTTTTTCTCTCTCTCTTCCCCCCCCCTTCTCACCGTCTCTTCTCCCCTTTGGTTTTCTTTCTTTCTCTCCCCCTCTTTCTCTCATTCATTCCCCCTGTCCTATTTATTTAAAAAAAAAAAAAAAAAAAAAAAAAATGACAAAGGATGAACTGAAGCTCTGCCATCACGTAATGTCGCATACTGCTGTTTCTGATGTCATTTAAAAAAAAAAAAAAAAAAAAAAAAAAAAAAAAAAAAAAAAATTAAAAATTAATGAACTACTAACAAGCAGGAGGGGTGTTCTGTTGGTGAGTTATTCTTTTTTTTAACAATTTAATTTAAAGAATAAAATAAACTGACAAAACGAGCACGAATAGTCATGACTACAAGAGCACATGCACAAAAATATAAGAATAGCAACCAAATTCTTTAAAAAATTAATTAAAGGTGCATGAATAAAGCAACCAATGAACTCTCACAGGCTTTAACTGCATGTGTGCGTGTATTTACGGCACTGTGGCATGTTGATTAACAGTAACCCATTGTTCAATATTATGTAATTTCCATGTGATGAACTCAATACGTCAGAAATAATAGAAAACTGTGTAGAAACAATGAGCAGATACACAGGGCTGTGAAGTGAAAAGGATGGAAGAAAAAGGAAATTATCTTGAAAATATGAAAGAGAACAAATAAAATTGAAGGGACAAAACAAAATGAGGGTAATGTTTAAAGAAAAGGCAGTGAATTAGAATTCAGCTGCTTTAGTAAATTGCCTAAAACTTAACCTAAAGTTAAATAGTTAAGTTTGTGACTACTTTAGTCTTTTAGAAAAATGACTTGTGAGATCTGAGGAGGTGAATGTTTACTTTTAGCTATAGGATACCAACATCTATATGATCTAGCCAATTTACAAATGGGTTTATACAATACATAACAGGTTAAAAAAAATCAAAAAATATTTCCAATTTTGCAGCGTTAGAACCTCCAGTGAGGAACTAAACACATGCAAACAACAGATTTGGAGCTTGAAACGAGTTTGATTTAAGAAATTGTTTGCTGAAATTCAGTGCAAAGAAGTGCATAAAATCTCCTTGTAACTGCTTAAATAATAGATAAACTTGAAAAAGTGCAACTGTAAACTATTCCAGTACTGCTCTATGTGTGGGGAAGTGTTTTAAGCCAATCGTACATCTTTTATAGAAAATTATAGGTGACCACGGCAACCTGCTAGGGACCAAAGCAATCTCAAAAGGTTTTTAGTGCAGCCCTGTATATTTCTTTGCAGTGAATTTCACTGCAAATCAACTGCCAGCAACCACTTTGCAGTTAGTTGGAGAATACACATTTTTCTCTTGTTGCCTTTGGTTGTCAAGGAGTCACTCACTGGTCTCTAGGCTTGTGTCACTGTATCCTTAATTGGACACAGTTTTTTGGGGGGATATGTAAAGAAGCCAAAACAGTTCATCCATGACTAGAAATCAGGCAGATCAATGAACTGTCACCATGGAAACAAGTTAACAACATTTAGCCTTAAAACTACTCATCTGTGGGAACTCAGTAGGCACGACATGTCTGGAAAACAGATTTAGCACCAGTGGATTTGATGACTCAGCATTACAAACAAGCCATTTGTGATAACACTAATTTCATCCATGCTACAAAGGTGAACATTAATTGCAGAGTGATTCATCAGGGACTGGATTTTCCCCCAATCAACCTTTCTGCTGCTGATTAGTCTCCAAGGACGACCTGGGATTCATTAGTCAAAGTGAAACCTGCAGGTGCACGGTATTGTTTTTTCTGTACTGACCTCAAATCAAGTGCTGTGGTCGCACATGTCATTTCAGTATCATTAGCGATCTGACCACACACATTAGATTATATAAGATTTAATCATTTTGTACGTTTTTTTTTTTTGCAGTGGTTCCTCACATTCACTCCGTGTTACCTAGAATCTTTATTGTCTACCTTTCAGTTTAGGCAACTTTAATTCCTCATTTTAAAACTTAAAGGAAAACTAAAATCCTCTGAATACTAAAAATTGTAGATAGTTGAGGAGTCAGTTTTGCTTAGATCATGAGTCATTCACATCCAATACTCTGATTTGGTTCAAAGGTGAAGTTTACAGTAAGGAATGAAATGCCTGCAGTATCAGCTGGGTGAAAACTGGACCGACTGAAGAAGCACGTGATAACAGCAAATATTCCCAAAAGAGGACCAGATTGTTAGATTGATTCCTCATACTTATTTGGTGCCTAATCATTTAGCCATCCATTACTCCCAGCTGAGCTGTTTGTGTGGGAGTAACTGCAGAGTGCAGTTTGAAGGAGTGCAGAAAGGGCAGGCTGTTTCGAGCTCTGCAGCAGGGGAGCAGTCATGTTGCAGCTGATGTGCAGCGCTGCAGGAGAAATTATACGGCACAAAAAAGTATGTGCAGTATTTAATTGGCATGAATATGACCTGTGCTTCAGCTGCACCCAATGAGTCTCCAGATAAATGCACAGATGTCACATTGCTGTGTTGAACCAGAATGACTCACATGCATGGAGTGGACAGTTTGATGTTAGTGGTCTCATCAAGGAGCACTTTCGAAACAAAATGTAACAAATGGTAAAAGACAAATGATGTAATCAGTGAACTTTACTGACTCTTGTTGCAATTAAAGGAAAACTACACCTTGGGGTTTTTTTGTTTTGTTTTTTTCAGTCTGTCTTTTGGTTCTAGTATGTCCCTGTTGGTTACATTTAAACAAATGGTTGGACATATAAAAATTAAAACCCCTGGTATAATTACCAGGAGCTAAATGCTAGCAAGTAAAGAGTAACACCTCGCTTGAGTGTACATGAGTAACCACACAGATGCTGAATGTCTTTAGTTTGCCAGTGCAGTAAGTGTTCTTTCTCTTCGGGTTTACTCTGTCAGCACCAATGAAATGAGAAATGAAGCACTCTTGTGTTTATTGTGTTTGGTCTCCGGCCTAATTTGGTGAAAGATGTTGCAAATAATATACAGCTGACAACATCAATATTGAATCCTATGAGAGGTTAAATCAAACCAGTGCCTCCAGGTATAGAAAGAAATGTGATACAGATGTTGTGGCACTACAGTACCTTTTTTTGGCCAAGTATATAATTCTTTTAGCACCTAAATCTGGCCTCACTCCTCCTGGATTTTGGCACAAAGAATAATATTCATAATGCAGCAAGCACTGAGTCCCTAGTTAAGAGAATGAAGCTCTGTTTACCTTTTGTTTTTACTTATCTCTGAGAAAATAGAGTATCACCAAAATTTGATGCACTGAGGCAAGGCTGTTCTCATTAGGCTCAGTATCCACGAGGAGCTGGCCCAGATAAACCTGCTCAGCAAGTCTTTCCCTGAAGAGTTGCAGTTACTGTGCTACATATGCAAAACCAAGCCAGCAAAGAACAGAACAAGCTCAGTGGTAGCAAGATTTCTGGTGCGCTGTTCAAAAAGCTGCCGTCCAATTAACCCCACAAACTACCTCGGTGTGAGAGTGCGTGTGTGCGTCTGCATACGTAAGTAAAGCAAGACTGTGAGTGTGAATGAAAGTGAGTTAGTGTTTGTAATAACTGAGGTTAGTCAAGAGTTACTGGGGGTCTAAGAGCATTACACACTTGACTGTGACTGATAAAGTGGACTTGGCATTATTGCCATACTAGTCCATAAGCAGCACGTACAGTTCAAAAGAAAGAACATTTGGCCAGACACATGCACACAGTCAAAAAACAGCAGAACTACCCTAACTTTAAGAATTAGACACCACTTGCGATGCATTCTTGCTAAAATGCTGCAAATCACATTATGGAGACTTGCTTTTAGAAGACAAAAGAAAGATGAGTACACATAAACTAAAGGGATTTTTGTCTGCACAATAAGAGTATTACATAAGGGAGATTATTGGGTTGTTGGCAGCAAATCACTCAACAGTGCAACTCAGAGTCCTTCTAGCATCTTTACTGAAAAATGCTAAAATACAAAGGTAACATGTAAATGCAATGTGAACATCAAACACAAGTCACACAATAAAGTTTCAGTGACGTAAATTATCTCTTTATAACACTTGACATTTACTGGTTTTGAACTAGTTGTACTTGTCGATGACCTTCAGTATTAATTTCTAATTTATCAAACAATTTATATATTTATTACACTGTCTACATACTGTGTTATGGTTTTATTTTTAATAGTTGCCTCTGGTTTTCTTCATTGTTTCATTTTCTGTGCATAATCAATGTCTAACTTTCAATTAAAGATTATGATTTAGGTCTTTTACGCAGCCTCTGAGTATCCCGATTTTGGGTCCTTTTATTGGGGTGCTATTGACAAAACACAGTGTTTAATTTAGTTTCTTTTAAAGCTCATCAGATGACAGCAAAGTGGAGCTGTCTGACCACAGCGCCACATTTGATAAAAAAAAAACAAACACAAAAAATCAGCACAAACACCTCATACCAGCTGCAAAGCACGGTGGTGGAGAGGTAATGATTTGGGCTTGTTTGGCTGCTAAAGGACCTGGACACCTTCCAGCCATTAAGTGGACCATGAACTACTCTGTATCCCAAAGTATTCTAGAGTCAGATGTGATGCTGTCTGTCTGGGAGCTAAACCTACGCAGGTCCAAATTGGGTCATGCAGCAGGACCATGATCCCAAGCAGAACAATAAACTCCTTTTGGACATGACTGTATGTGTGCTAAAAGAAGGTTAAATATACTATACTGCATTTTAGCACAAATATACTCCTTGCAATAGCTTCAATTTGAGGACTATGCACTTTTTATATCTGTTGAATTTGACAAAATCTGACAAATCTCTCCCAGTACTCCCAGTATTTAATGTTTCTTAGACTTTCTGATTGGCTTACTTAGATTATTAGACACATAATACGGTATACGGTAAAAGGTATAGCATCAGGCATCACTTACTAGTTTAAAATCAACTTAGAACTCAAAGCAGCAGTGGAATTTTCCATTTTTACCCGTAGTTTCACATACAGCTTACAGTAATACAAAAATTTATAGTAACACAAAAAAGCAAAACTCACCTTGATCGAGAGACTTTGCAGGTGCCCAGCTTTTGAAGTAGTCATCCTGAGTGGAAACACAACAGAAGCGATTGGGTTATGAAAGAACTAAACATGTGAAGAGTGGACAGATTATTTTATTGAACAGAAAGTAAACAAACCAAATACTAAATGTCACTACTGAGAAATCCTGTTTCCATTCTTCTCTCTTTTTGTTCGTCTCTTTGTTGATTTTAATAGAAAATATGTATGGTATGAGCTTGTTCGGATAATAAAATAGGGACAAATGTAAATAGAAACTTGCAGCAGAAACACTCGAGCGTAAAGAAGGTTATATGCTCCAAAGAACAAACAAAGCAGCATAACATTTAACAGCCATTATGAATTAACACTGGTCAAATATGATTTTCATGACTCTATTTGAACAAGTCTTTGTTCACCACAGTTTTGTTTAGAGTTAAAGGGAAAGCTTCATGAACTGAACATATTCAAATAAAAAAATAACTGGCTTTTTTAATACTATTTGATACATTGGTTCAATTAAGAGCAGACTTCCTGCCTTGTTAGAGACATCTTCTGCTGTGTAGAGCAATTAAAGTAATAAGCCCACTGTGTAGAGTGATGACTTTGTTAGTGTCATGTAATGTGTTTTACGTAAGTAAAGAATAAACAAAGAATGGTCTGACATACAGATGAAAGGAAAAAGTGGTATAAGTGGTGTCATTTTGGAGTAGCTACTTATAGAAAAAGCAGCAGATTTGCATTTAAAACATCTGATCTGTTAAGCATAAACTGATATTTGTACTTGATTGAACTTTCGTGAACACTTTATGCTTTAACATACACGATAACGGCTTACAACACACTAAAACGATTGTGTTATTAGGGTTTTAAGGAAATTTTGGGTTGTTTTTATAATTGAAGGTATTTTTCAATTATTTAGATTTACCAACATTTTAGTTTATTATAACAGTTTTATTACCAAGACACCATGTGTGGGTACCTAAAGGAAGAGCTGTAGTTGACCCCTCCTGTCAGATTCAGTTTATATTTAATAATAAAGATAATAATATTACATAACGTACTAATACACACACATATATGCACGCAGAGGTGTGTAGTGGTGGTGTCTTCTAAATGATTTCCCTGGGTGAACCATATGTGTGTCAGCAGGAAGTGAGCCTGAGTCAGTGACATTTGTGAACCTGCTGGGTCTGAAAACTCTATCTCCTGTGCTATTGAGTTATAGGGAGAGCGAGGGAGAGCGAGCATATAAGAGTATAAAAGTGAGAGAGACTAAATTAGTATCAGTGATATGGAACAGTCCAGTGAAAATGGACAGTTGACCCACTCATACAGTCCTTGTTCTATAAATGACAACCGTCAAAATTTGAGCCAACGCAGAAGTTTGAAATCAGGAGATGAAACCTAATTAGCCTGTCCCTTAGGCGCTTACTTAAATCATGTCCTCACATCATTTTCTTTCATTTATTTTATGTCCACATCTCCTGCTCTGGTTCAGCATTATTAGTGTCTTCACCGTTGAGCAGCTTTCCCGTTCCTTGGATAGTGATACAACCTCAACCACACTGCCAGATGCTGTCTTTCCTCTCTAAACCAGACCAGTCATTCAGTCAGACATGCACAGATATGTCCAGGTTCTAAATAAAAAAAAAAACACTGCACACAATAAATAAATATAGGTACACAACCATGCACATGCATACTTGGATTTAACTTTCTTTTTGGATGCTACTTTTATGATTATTTTTTTTCAAAATAACTAGTAGTTTTTCTTTATTTATGGAACACGTAACTATGACCTTTGCCAACATTTTTGGGATGAACACAGACAGTCCACATAACCCAGCCTCAGTAATGCTCTGAAGCAAACTGCCAGAGAAGTCCGGTTAATTCAGTTTACTTCATTGAAGCATAGTAAGCTTGCTTGAGAGTGTGAAACCTACAAGCACAACAGCAGAATTTTAATATGCTGGACTATAACATACTATGCATGACTAGCCACCTAACCTGCTGTGCAATTAAATCAGCAACACCTATCCAGCAGTTTGTAAGTGCACTAAAACTTTACTAAAGAATTACAATGTGTTTCAAAATAATGACAGTTACAAAAACAATGACTCTACTTACCTCTGCTTCCTTTAGATGATTGCAGAGGACAGAAAGGAATAGAGGGGAGGGAGAAGAAAAGAAAGGTCAGTGATAATGGCACAGTATGCTATGTCTATCAGATGTATTACAACCCTGTATTACTCATTCTGAATACTGAGTTGAACTCTAGAGTTTCATTTAATACGAATCTGAAGGTGGTGGAATACCCAAGGACCCGCACACTTGCACCGGCGCTCGCAGCATTATGAGATAGCCTTATTTGATGTGGCATGTAATTTGAAACACATTGAGGCCAAATTGTACATGCAGCGTAACAGGGCAGCATAAGGGAAAGGAGAGAAGAAACAGAGAGGGAGAGGCACGGAAGTTGCGCAGAAGAAAGCATAGAATTATTTAACTGGGGGTCCTTTTTACAAATGCCAAAATGCCATATGAAAAAAAAGAGAAAAGGAGGGCATGTAAAATTTTCAGGGACAGAGACTAAACAAAAGGTTTACTGTTTTAATCTGGATCTAATCTGTAGATGAAAAATGTCCATTAACTAATTGATGCTGTAGCTAAATCCAGTCCCAACTGAGAGGAAAAACAGCTAAAGTGACATGCAAAAACAACATCATCATCATCAGCAGCAGCAGCAGCAGCGTTGAAATGCAGTGAAATCTGTAAAAATCAGGGATGGTCCAAGAAATAACATGTAACCATCTCAGTGTAACAATAATAGCTTCATAATTATATTCATGGGACAATGACTTTTAATAGGCTTTATGTAATCTCTATGGATGCTATCCTTTGGGTAAATGGGTGCAATCTTCTGGGATTTAAAAATAGACATATGATTCTTGGTGAATATGACAACGTTAAGACAGAAACAAGAGGGGTAAGTGGTCTGGTCAACAAACTAAGCCAAAGGCTAGATGGGTAGTCCTGTATTTTCTTTCTTTCACTAAACTCAATTTGGCCTGCTGTGGCGGGAACCGAACGCACAGAAGCAGACGACGAGCTGCTTGCTTTACTTTTGATTCTTCTAACAACATTTTTGAGTGGACTGAGACTTCTGGTCGGGGAAAAACATAAGAGGTAGTCAGTAGACTTAAGGGTCGGTACGCAAGCTGCTCTCTGACTAACAGCAGTTGTTGAGCAGCATAATAATGTATTATGATCAAATGAAGATTGCTTTCATGTTTTGTTGGCTGCCTGTGTTAACAATGCTGTTGAGGGGCTAGTTTTATCACAAGCAGAGCCCATTCTTGCTGGACATATCTTAATGCACTGAAACAGATGGTCAGCTAGATTAAATCCTTATAGACATTTAGTTCAGATGAACAAAAATTTTAAAAGAGATTGAAAAAGTTTATTTTTAAATCCCTTCTTTCTCCTAAGACAGGGATGTCCAAAAATAAGGACCAGGAGGGAGGGCATAGATTTTGGACTTTGCATCATTTACATCTTAACTTTTTTTAAATTAATAAACTTAATTTTAACATGTAACTTCACACATTTATTTCTTACAATTTAAGAGTTACAGTATAATTCTTTGATTTACTATAGGAGCATTTCTTTATCATGTATCATGCACTTTTTTTTTTTTTACATATCTCAGGGATTAAATGTGTAGTTAAACATAAGTTAAACATCTTTACACTGGTCTGGCCCATTTAAGGTCGAAGTGGGCTGCATCTCGACCATGATGTAAAATGAGTTTGACATCCCTGCCCTAAGATCACTTAAAGTGGTCTGAAAACATAAAAAATGTAGTTATTTTGAATTTTCTTCAAATAATCCAGAAGCTAACTTGTCATCTATAATAAATAACATTTAAAACCTGATTAAACTTCAAGACATTTTCTTATTTTTGTTAAAGTCACAGTATTTTCGCTTTTCTTACACCTGTGTACAAAAAAATCACACAAACATCATGATGGATTATAGCGCCTCTTTGCAATGGGTTATTTGCAGTCAGTAACACTAACGGTTTTCATTTGTTTTTCTTCAGCTTTGGTAGAATCACTATATTTGTTTTCTGTACCATCTACAATTTGGAACTCCTCTGTATTTTCTAGTGAGACAAATTTTACCTGTGACTAAAAAACCCCAAAAAAACAAACAAAAGTTCACAACAGATAAGAGCATTAACTGTATCCAACAGAGGACAGCAGCTGAGCTGCTGTTGCCTGAGAAGAGCCTTCACTGTTTTCTAGCTGGTGTCACTTAAGGTTCACAGTGTTGCTACTAGCTCTCTTATTATTCAGCTTCAGTCACAGTGATGACCTTTCCTTGCCCAAGTCCCCCATTAATATTTTATTGTGCTCATCTCAAAAGCATTAACTGGCTGTTTAGCTCTCTGCGACACTGCCCCAATGTCATTCAAACCCTTTAAAGTGATTACAAGGACATAAAACTGTGTCGTTATTATCATATCGTCTTTGTTGGAGGTGATGGTGGAACTTTCAGGAGCGAGTCTCAGGAAAAAACCTGTTAACCATGTTGTGTCCAAACTTGTGAACACTGCAGAAGCTCTGACACACACATACCGTAAATGTCGGGCTATAAGCCGCTACTTTTTGCACAAGCTTTGAACCCTGCGGCTTTTAGTCAGGTGCGGCTTTTCTATGGATTTTCCATGATTTTTGTGATATCGTAAGACGATTTGTTTTGTGTGTTCCGCTGTTGTACGGCACTACGTTGCCTGGCGGAAGGATCGGGGTTCAAGAGTGGTATGTTAGTCACATGTCCGTCCGCCAGGCAACGTAGTGCCATACGAAGTAGCGCGAAAAACAAACTTCAAAGTAGCGCTACGCATTCAGCGGGAGGCGTGGATGATGAGCGGCGATAAACTTGCAAGTTATGCCCAAAAAGCAAGTTATGCCCAACTCCACCGGTGGATTCTGACAGCGTGGAAAAGTGTGAAAACATCCACGATCACCAACGGATTTTGAAGGGCTGGACTGCTGCATGATGGAGAGGAGGACACCGCCACGGCCCTTCTGAGGGTGTTCGACTCTGACACTGACAATGAGGATTTCTTTGGTTTTGAAAGTGACAACGAAGGAGAGAAGAAGAGTGGATGACGAAGCCATCCTGAGCCTGTTTGTATCCGACACTGGAGAAGAGGACTTTGGTGGTTTTAGTGCGTAGGAAGAAGAGAAAGATGGTGGTGAATGACTGACTTTTCTTCTTGTTAAAGCTGTGTCACTGCACCTGAGCCTAAAAGGTAGTCCGAATCTATTTTTCTGGTGTGCTGTAGGCTACTGTTATGTACTACATGTGCAAATATGTACCCATAACTTGTTTTTCAAAATATTAATAAAAGTGATGTCTCCAAACAGCCATCTCTTTCCTGACAATTCCCTTTGTGCATATTCTCTTACATATGATAAGTCAACATTGAAACACCTGCGGCTTTTGGTCAGGTGCGGCTAATGTATGTACAAAACAGGATTTTCCCCTGATTTTAGCTTGTGCGGCTAATATTTAGGTGCGCTTTGTAGTCCGGGAAATACGGTATACGCACACGCTCACACAAAATATCTGTGTAATTAAGTCTTTTTTGAGGTGTTCAATTAAAAATCAATTTAAAAATGTAGCATAACAGCTGTCACTGAAAATTGGATTCTTTTATTATACACCTGTTCATATTACAGTTTATTTACAACCTCTATTTTAATTATGGTTAACTGACTACATGTTTTTGTGCAAACACCTTCAAATTGTAGTGAGTAGTTTCATTAAGCTTAGGAGCTAGAGGATACATTAAAACGTAGCAGCAGTGTTTTAACTGTCTTCCCAGGGAAGGACAAGGGGCACCATGCCAATGAGGAAATGCAATGAATATAGTGAAAACAACAAATTAGGATATTGTAGGTAATACATTTATATGTATGACTGTGCTGTTTATTCTGGGTCTCATCTCTAAGTCAGATTTCAGTCAGGAATATGTTTTTTCTGCATATATTACGTACTGAAAAAACATAGTTTCCAGTTCCTCATTTTGAATATACAGTACTAACAGGAGTACTTTGAGAAATCAAAGTGGCATATAAACACTTTAATGCATGAAAAGTGGGATATTTGTCAGTTAGCCACAGTGTAAATTGCTGCAGAACTGCAGTTTAACAGGTTTCTCAACAGGATTGTGGAGGCAAAAGAAATTCCCCTGGCAGTTCACCCCATCTGACCCTTGACTTAGAGGAGACTGTTAGGTATTCAAATGAAAAACATAATATTATGAAGGGGTCACAGCTAAAATGTACTGAGCTCTGCTGACTCTGCTATAAAATATTCAAGCTCAGTATGATACATGGTGCAACAGGAGAAACACAGTGAAGCAAAGACAATAAGACAATAATAACAACAATAAGAAATGGGATTGTGAACATGCTCATATAAAAGTTAAAGGCTGAGAATTGTTTCACCAGTGTGACACCAGATTTTTATTCTCATTCTTTCTCAATGTCATTTCTATTTTATTAGTTATTGTACAATCATGAAGTAATTGTGGGCTGCTGACTTCTTTTGTATTGCCATGGTACCTCAATGTTTATTCTACACGAGGATGTCACATTCATTTACAATCAAATTGGGCTGTATGCACCCCAATTTGATCCATACAATCTGACTAAGTATAGCCATTGCATAGCAACCTAGAAAACCTTTTTTTTAATTTAAGTATACTTTATGAAAGTTTTCATATTCAATAAAACCACATTGCTGCAAAAGCAATCCGTCTTTTACGCTCGACATATACTGTTTAACTACTTTTAGACAGTCTGACATTATCAATCAATTGAACTTGGACTACGAGCAGACAGTAGATATAAAACAGAATGCCTCAAGCACCAAAAATCTTGCTCTTCGTCTACAGAATCGATATATGTACAGTGCTGTGAAAAAGTATATACCCCCTTCCTTATTACTTTTTCACCTTTTTACGTTGGGCAATTACTTTTTCACAGATGGCCTGCTAGGTTTGGGTTTTTTTCCTCTTAATAAATTAAAATCACGGTTTAAAAACTCAATTTTGTATTTACTTGGGTTATATTTTTGTAATAATAAAATTACTCTGATCACCTGAAACATGTAAGAGCAACAAATATGGAAAAAACTGATGAAATCTGGTCGGAGGCAAATACTTTTTCACAGCACTGTATATGAAGATGCAACTTAAAACACAAAGACACAAAGTGCAAAAACTGACTAAATAAATAAAAGCTGTCTTTTCGTTTGTTAGGCTCTGACAGATTATCTATGGAACGCCAGGACTGCCATAATGAATTAATTAAATACACCATTAAATAATTAATTAAATGTGGCAATAATTAATTAAAATTGGAATTAATTAATTAAATAAATAGTTATGACACATGTAATTAATTAATTATTGACACATTTAATTAATTATTTATGTATTTCACATTTTAATTAATTATTGACACATTTAATTAATTAATTATTGACACATTTAATTAATTATTTATGTATTTAACATTTTAATTAATTATTGACACATTTAATTAATTATTGACACATTTAATTAATTATTTAATGATATATTTATTTATTTCATTTTGGCAGTCCTGACGCCTGGCTCTCATCATGAAATAATTTTATCTGTCAGCCTCACCCATCAAACTCAGGGGGCGGGGTTAACGCTGATCAAGTCAAAACCATTGCTTAGGCCTGGTGGCCATTGTTTCTAGCACACAACAACCGGCATGTGGAAGCTAACAGAACTGAGCTTTGAAAAACCCTGTTTGTGTGTTACCAAATACCGTTTTAATATTTTTTTAGCCGAGAATGTAGTGGTTTAATCTTCATGTGTCTGGTCGGTTTGTCAAGATACAGCCTCTTTGCAAAAGTGTTTCGATGATTTCGGAGATGTCTGCCCAGTCTCACGGCAAAGCGTGGGATAGACCCGCTCGCCTCGCAAGCAATCCCACCGACAAAGCGCAGGCCCCGGTACACAGCTGTAGTAACCCCCGCTGACTTCTTTTACTGAGGTTATATTTATCGATGTTTTATTTCCTGATGTTCTTATGTGTCCTACGTGTTTCAGTCGCCAATTCTGAATTATAACTAACATTAAAAACATGTTTAAGGAGGAGAGAGAGCAAATAAATCTGTTTAACATCTGATCTTTGGGTTTTTGTTCAGTAATCAGCGTGACCTGTGTATAAACACATAAAAGAGATAACGTTGGTGTTTCCGTCATGTAGTAACTGCTGGCTTTAACTGTACAAAGGTTGTTCGACACTATGAAACACATACAGACTTCATGATGTTCGGCTAATATTTTTATTGTGAATATTAATCATGCTGACCTCGCTCTGTACACCACGCAGCGAGGTCAGCATATCCACGATATCCTCAGCTCCATGAGTTAACACAAAGTTTCCCAGCTGACTATCTAACTGCCAACTATTCCAGAGACGTGAAAATATACAGCATCAAGAAAAGTGTAAGAGACTCAGCAGCAGATTAGAATAACAGTTATACATTTAATAAATCACCAAATGAATCCAAGAAACGAGCAAACCTGTTCCGACAATTTGAGTTTGTATTCCCTCAGCTGCAGACTCGCTGCTGTTTAAATGTTTGAAAAGGAAGATTAGATATAAAAAACGTCAAACATAGACTCAGTCTGCCTTCACATTTGATATGAGGCCAGCACGTATAGTGGCCTCAGCAGGCTATTACTGAAATACACGTGCTATATCATAAACTATGATATAAACAGGGAGGTCCTATTAACATGTTTAGTTTTAAAGGACACCTTCCTGCCTTTAGTCTCATTCATGAGCAGCATTAGTTTTCTTCTAACATCCAGAAGTCTGCACAATGTGTTTCATAGTTTGTAACAAGCCTTTGACAGGTAAACATAACATGACCGAAAAAGAAAAAAAAAAGAAAAAAAAAAGAGAGAGAGAGTGTTGACATAAGAAGAGAAAATTCTCTCAATTATGGAGACAGACAAATGGTTCATTTATGTTTGATGTGTGTTTATTCCTCCCTAAATATCGTCGGTGAAGTTCGCCATGCATGTCAGATTTTCCTGCGCATTTTTATACCTCTGCCAACAGAGAGAGAAAAAAAATCACATTCTAACAGACAGCTGGTGCTTAGAATACAGTTGAATAACTATTAAAAAACAGATGATATTTAGATGATAGTTCAGTCTAACACATGTGCCAGTGAACCATTAAACGTCTGTGAAACTATGCAGTTATGAAACGTAACTTTAACCTCAGCCAAACCGATTTGCTCAGTTGTAAATAAAACAGCGAAGTAAACGTGACCCGACAGACAGAACCTGAGTGAATGAAGTCCAGCGTTTAACCACTGAGAGCTAAAACTCAGCTGAGGTTTGAAAGCTGTGTGCCGGTGATTGGACATCAGCCGCTGATAAAGCTGTTCGCCTATAAAGTGCTCTGTAAGGAAACGAGCTCCAGCAGCTCTGCGCTCGGGGAAAACACTATATTTACTTATCTTGTGCAGAAAAATGCGCTGACATTGCGTTATATCGAGCACCGGCTGCCCAGTTAAACTGTGACTATCACCAGGTAACTAGGCGTGTTTCTTGAATTAGCAGCAGGTGTTAAACAGCTGACAGATGAGGAGGAGGATGCATGCAGGTAAACTGAGGGTCTGCTGAGCTGATCGCTGGTTTCGTGAGAAAAATGTCAGCTCGTTCTTTATGTTACAGAAGCACAGAGACACAAGACCAGGCGGAAAGAGACGATCGTTCGGTGAAAATGAGAATCTGCGAATGCAACATGTGGAACACGGAGAGTGGAATATGTAAACAAACCGGTTAACGTAACCCCCTGGGTGCACTCTGCATGCTAACTGTTAGCAGAGCTAGTGAAATCTCTGAAAACATCTGAGCACTTTTGCAAGCATGTTCTATGTTGACAACCTGACCAGACATACGTCGCGACATTCGCGGCTAAAACACTGTTAAAAGTGTAGCTGGTGACAGAAAAACGGGGTATTTTAAAACTACACCACCACCATTGCTGCTTGTGATTTGATCTGCATTCTGGGATAACTGGCTGCCCCAAGTCTACACAAGCAATCGATTATCTAGGATCGACCTGTTTTGACTTACTTTGCACGGCAACCAATCAAATGTTAGAGAAGCTGCATGGGCAGCGTTAACCCCGCCCCCTGAGTTTGATGGGTGAGGCTGACAGATAAAATTATTTCATGACGAGAGCCAGGCGTCAGGACTGCCAAAATGAAATAAATAAATATATCATTAAATAATTAATTAAATGTGTCAATAATTAATTAAATGTGTCAATAATTAATTAAAATGTGAAATACATAAATAATTAATTAAATGTGTCAATAATTAATTAATTACATGTGTCAATAATTAATTAAAATGTGAAATACATAAATAATTAATTAAATGTGTCAATAATTAATTAATTACATGTGTCATAACTATTTATTTAATTAATTAATTCCAATTTTAATTAATTATTGCCACATTTAATTAATTATTTAATGGTGTATTTAATTAATTCATTATGGCAGTCCTGGCGTTCCATAATTATCCAGTGAGCCAGACTGAATCCTTTGGTGAGCCAGTTGTAAAGCGCCCTGTAGGCTATCAGTGTGGGGGGAACTATTAAAGCTACAAAAACAGTGCTTTTGGTCTGCTTCTAAGGAAGATCTGAAATAATCTTTCACTGTTACGATGACCTCACAGTCAGTCTAGTAGGACTTCACCAGGTCAGCTCATTTTCTTTTTCTCAGTTTAATGTGATGTGCCTGATATTATCTGATAGGAGGTTCCTTAGGAAATCTGTGACAAGAAAAGGGACAGAAGGAACCAAAGCGGGAATGGTTTCAGCCCGATTAGCTTCTCTCAGCAGAAGTAACCTTCTCTGAAAAGTGTGTGTTTTGTGTGAGTGTGTATGTGTGTGTATATGCCTATTCTCACAAGTGAGTAATAGTGAATTTGTGCAAACACTCACATTAACATTAAAATGGGCAATGCCAAGCCTGGAGTGCTGACTGAAGATGTCATAATCAGGGGATGAGGATGCAAATCTGGCCTCTCAGTGGAAACTAAACAGCATTAAAATTTTACTGTGTACTTTATGCATTTTATTCATGGCTCTGGAACCTTGCCGAATTCCCATCCTCCCACCCTCATCTTTTTCCCCATAGTCTCTAATTCTCCCCCTCCTCATCTTCCTTTCCGTCTCCACCAAGTCTCTGCTCTTTTCCTTAGGCAACATTATACTTAGAGACAAGGACTGATCTGGGATCTGATCAGTGCCTTGTGAAGCTGATATATGAGCTTTGTGAACAGATAGCACAGAGCAGCGAGTGGATTTCAGGGATACACTGCGTCAGATTACTGTACTGCAGGAATGAAGAATGCTCAATAGAGGCAGCAGATTTGCTTTACATAAATTTTAGATACTACATGCTCACATTTGGAAAAGCAACACATTGATTTAGAGTGAGAAGCTGAGCAACCGATAAGCCTGTTCACACAGTGAAATCTTGCAGTTATTAGAACAAAAGTACAGGGAGTGCAGAATTATTAGGCAAATGAGAATTTTGTCCACATCATCCTCTTCATGCATGTTGTCTCACTCCAAGCTGTATAGGCTCGAAAGCCTACTACCAATTAAGCATATAAGGTGATGTGCATCTCTGTAATGAGAAGGGGTGTGGTCTAATGACATCAACACCCTATATCAGGTGTGCATAATTATTAGGCAACGTCCTTTCCTTTGGCAAAATGGGTCAAAAGAAGGACTTGACAGGCTCAGAAAAGTCAAAAATAGTGAGATATCTTGCAGAGGGATGCAGCAGTCTCAAAATTGCAAAGCTTCTGAAGCGTGATCATCGAACAATCAAGCGTTTCATTCAAAATAGTCAACAGGGTCGCAAGAAGCGTGTGGAAAAACCAAGGCGCAAAATAACTGCCCATGAACTGAGAAAAGTCAAGCGTGCAGCTGCCAAGATGCCACTTGCCACCAGTTTGGCCATATTTCAGAGCTGCAACATCACTGGAGTGCCCAAAAGCACAAGGTGTGCAATACTCAGAGACATGGCCAAGGTAAGAAAGGCTGAAAGACGACCACCACTGAACAAGACACACAAGCTGAAACGTCAAGACTGGGCCAAGAAATATCTCAAGACTGATTTTTCTAAGGTTTTATGGACTGATGAAATGAGAGTGAGTCTTGATGGGCCAGATGGATGGGCCTGTGGCTGGATTGGTAAAGGGCAGAGAGCTCCAGTCCGGCTCAGACGCCAGCAAGGTGGAGGTGGAGTACTGGTTTGGGCTGGTATCATCAAAGATGAGCTTGTGGGGCCTTTTCGGGTTGAGGATGGAGTCAAGCTCAACTCCCAGTCCTACTGCCAGTTTCTGGAAGACACCTGCTTCAAGCAGTGGTACAGGAAGAAGTCTGCATCCTTCAAGAAAAACATGATTTTCATGCAGGACAATGCTCCATCACACGCGTCCAAGTACTCCACAGCGCGGCTGGCAAGAAAGTGTATAAAAGAAGAAAAACTAATGACATGGCCACCTTGTTCACCTGATCTGAACCCCATTGAGAACCTGTGGTCCATCATCAAATGTGAGATTTACAAGGAGGGAAAACAGTACACCTCTCTGAACAGTGTCTGGGAGGCTGTGGTTGCTGCTGCACGCAATGTTGATGGTGAACAGATCAAAACACTGACAGAATCCATGGATGGCAGGCTTTTGAGTGTCCTTGCAAAGAAAGGTGGCTATATTGGTCGCTGATTTGTTTTTGTTTTGTTTTTGAATGTCAGAAATGTATATTTGTGAATGTGGAGATGTCCCAAGGTTCCATCTTGGGACCCCCTCTGTTTAACATTTACATGCTCCCACTGGCACAGATTATAAAGAACAACAAAATAAACTATCACAGCTATGCAGATGACACACAAATATATATCACAATGTCACCAGGAGACCGAGGCCCTGTACAGGCTCTTGGTAAATGCATTGAGGAAATTAATGACTGGTTGTGCCACAATTTTCTCCAACTAAACAAAAACAAAACTGAAGTAATAGTCTTTGGCGCCAAAGAAAAACGATTACAGGTCACCAGAGAACTTCAATCTATACATCTAAAAACCACAAACCAGGCGAGAAATTTGGGTGTAGTGATGGATGCAGACCTAAACTTAGAAAAACACATTAAGACAATAACAAAATCAGCTTACTATCACCTCAAGAATATTTCTAGGATAAAAGATCTGATGTCTCAACAGGACCTGGAAAAACTAGTCCATGCATTCATTTTTAGTAGGCTTGATTACTGTAACAGCATCTTTACAGGTCTACCTAAAAAATCAGTCAGACAACTACAGCTCATTCAGAACTCTGCTGCTCGAGTCCTCACTAAGACCAAAAAAGTGGACCACATCAGTCCAGCTCTGAGGTCTTTACACTGGCTGCCTATCCGTCAGAGGATAGACTTTAAAGTTCTGATGCTGGCCTATAAAGCTCTGAATAGTTTAGGACCAAAATACATCAGTGACCTCCTGACCCAGTATGAACCTTCCAGATCCCTCAGGTCATCTGGATCCAGTCTTTTATCAGTTCCCAGAGTCAGAACCAGACACGGAGAAGCTGCATTCAGCTTTTATGCTCCTTATATCTGGAACAAACTCCCAGAAAGCCTCAGATCAGCTGAAACACTCAGTTTATTTAAATCCAGGTTGAAGACTCACCTATTCTCAGCTGCATTTGAACAAAGCACCAAATCCACACTTTTAAGCTTAAATTTCAAAACTTACACTAACTACTGATCTTATCTATTTCTGATTTTATCTGTTTTGATTTTATATACTGTTTTGTTTGTTTGTTTGTTTGTTTGTTTGTTAAGTGGGATTAGAGCTCTGGGTAGCTCCCCAGCTGGGTCTAGACTGGGTCTAGAGAGTATTTTAAATTCAGGGAATTTAAAATAGAAAGTAGCTCGTCCACAGAAGGACTGGTAGCTCCCCTTACGATAAGGGTTCAGATCGCGCGAACAGGTGTGAAATGTGTGTGTTTAGTTAGTTTGTTTGTTTGCTTGTTTTAATCAATTTTAAATCATGCTTTTTATTTGTTTTTGTTTCTAATGTCTCTGTAAAGCACTTTGAATCACCTTGTTGTTGAATTGTGCTATACAAATAAATTTGCCTTGCCTTGCCTTATATTGGTTTCACTGGTAAAAATAAATAATTGAAATGGGTATATATTTGTTTTTTGTCAAGTTGCCTAATAATTATGCACAGTAATAGTCACCTGCACACACAGATATCCCCCTAAAATAGCTAAAACTAAAAACAAACTAAAAACTACTTCCAAAAACATTCAGCTTTGATATTAATGAGTTTTTTGGGTTCAATGAGAACATGGTTGTTCAATAATAAAATTATTCCTCAAAAATACAACTTGCCTAATAATTCTGCACTCCCTGTATTTAACATTTCAGTCAAGTCAAACCATTTTACAATTCTCCAAACTATACAAATGTATCAACAAAAGATATTAACAAATTAAAAAAAAACCCTAATCTCTGCATTTAAAATGTTAAATGACCTTCCATTAACAATTTATATCACCTCAAGTGGATTTAAAGCCATACAACTGAAAATAAAATGATTATAAGGGCTTATGAAGCCTTCTGGGTCATTATCACAACAGTGATGAATTAATATGAAAACTAATTAGCTGTAACACAATTAACAAACTACTTGGATTAAAAGTTTTTAAATGGAGCCCAACTAATACAAGCATTTTAGTGACATGAGCAAATTCTAAACTGACTGCACCACTACTTATGCCGCAGGATGGGTTATTATGAACACATTTAGGTACGTTTTGCAACTTATTTGTAGCTGGGACTGCTAGCAAGAGACTGTGTGCTGGCTGGAGCACTGTTAGTGCTCTGTTCAAAATATAAATTTGAGAATTCAAAGAGATTAATCAAAAAGAGACTGTCTTGATCATACAAGTTTGACTACAGTTTAACCTTTTTTAGACTCCATATCGATATTTTCAGCAGGGCAGCAAAGTGAGAAGGTCGTGGGTTTTTAAATCCAGCCTGGGGCCCTTCTGTGTGGTGTTTGCATGAAATTGACCATAACCGTGAATGTTGTCTGTCTCTATGTGTTAGGTCTGCAACAGATAGTCTGTTTCAGCTCGGTTGGGTTCTATCCCCCACCTGACCCCTATAGCAATGACGAACTGGATGAGCAAAGGAAAATCAAAGGATAAATAGATTTTAGCACGTTATGAAGCACATTATATACCTTCTCAAAATTTCTGACAAAGCTTGTTAAATAGGTTTTTTTCTTAACAGGCAATAGTAGCCTCCACAAGTGAGAGCCCTTGTTTGCATATCCATTCAACCCTTATTTCTTCGTAATGGAGCTATGAAATGGACGATGTGAGAAAATGAAGATATAATCAGGAGAAGAGGAACAAAAAGCTGTACTGGGAAAATTGAGGATTTAAAGCACCTGCAGGAAGAGAAAATATGAAGGCAATTATGAGATGCTTTGCAGGAGGAGAGCAGGAGAGGAAGCAGAATAGTCGACGAGGACTAAAGAAGAAAGACGACGAGACGAGAAATGGACAGACAGGGAAGAGGGAAAAGGTTTGGAGCACAGAGTGAGAAGGCAACGCAGTGAGAGGCAAAAAAGAAAGAGGAGAACAGAAGAAGAACAGAGAGGAGGGTTTGCTTTCCTGAAGCAAAGGTCCACCGGAGTCGATCCAGTATTTGAGTCTCTAGCCTTAAGATTGACAGGCAGCATCTCATTCATATGAACACATGGATAACACTGAATATTACATGTGCTGCTCAGAAGATGATGGAGGAGGATACCCCACATGCACACACACACACACATAGACGCACACACACACCTCCCCTTATATTATTGGAAGGTAGTCAGCCTTTACTGCCTCTCTTTCTCTCTCACTCCCTGTTTTGCACCCACGCGCGCACACACAACTCATCTAAAATAAACATGGCTTCATCATTAGAACAATGATTTCTGTCCAGCCTGTAAAATTATGTAAGACCTGACCTACCAGTGATAACATGTGCATTCACAGCCAGTCCAGCTCCTCTAAACTGAGACAAACAACTTCTTTTCTCTCTGCATGCTTCCCTTCCCTTCTCCCTTTGGCTTTCTATTTTTACAGCTTCCCTCATTCATCAACTCTCTTCCTCTCTGCTCTTGTGCTATTTTTTTATACTGCTGAGCACTATCCCCTTCAGATCCAGAAACTGAACAATATGGCTGGAAGCCGACATCAAAAATCTGCTTCCTCTTCATTCTGTCCTTTCTTTTCACGTTAATGAGAGGAAAACCTCACTGAGGAGTGTGTTATTCAAAATATCTTGCCATCTTCTCTGCAGATTTATCTCCTCCTCCAACAGTTCCCCCCCCAAAGAAAAAGCTTCATTCCATTTTCTCCCCATATTTTCTTTCAGTTTCAGGATATTGAACATGAAAAGGATTCAATTATGATAGAAGAAGTGGAAAATGGAAAGAGAGGAGTCAATTTAACAAAAAAAGCATTGAACACTGAGTAGAGTGAGAAGAATAAGAGGACAACTAGTTTGAAGTAACAACGAAAAAAAAAAGGCAAAAGACGGATGATGGAGCCCTGTGGAAGAGCACTCTTTGCATATACCTGCTGACAGCAACCAGACCAGAGTGACAAGCACAGAACACAGTGGCAGGAAGGATGATTGTTGAGAGAAAAAGGGTTGCTTTGGATGTAGGAAAATAACTGTCTATTAGGAAACAAAAAACGACCACACATAAAAACAAAAAAATCTTTGAAAAATGTTCTTCTGTATGTACGCTCGCACTCACTTTAAAAACGTGCACATTCATAAATCCAAAATGTATCCTATTTGATGCCAAAAAAGTTGAAACAAATTTGATCTGAGGATATGCTAAAGGCTGTAACTGCATTCTCTGTCAGAACGAGTTTGTACAAAATGTTGTTGAAACTAATCAGAGAGCAGAAACAGTTTTAGCTGCACCCGAAGGCCTCACTCGAAGGCAGGGAGAAAAAAATCTGAGAGTAGCTGTTTATAAATCGGGAATAGAGCTGCACATTTTCTAACAGTCTTTCCTCGCAGTGATTATTATTGCTGTTTACGCCTAGTATCAGATTCTATTTATGTGATATTCTCACTGTAGTTCTGGTAGACTCAGTATTTTGAATACTTAGGCTTGCGTTAAATAGTAGAACTGAGCTATTTTCCTGCTATGACTGTAAAAAGATAATGGGAGGAATGTAACATAAGTCCAGCTGGAGCTGGAGCGCCTTTATCTCTTGCTATTTAGCATTGTCATGCAAAATTAGATCAATTCAATAAGGAGAGATCATTTTGAAGAATTGAACATGATTTGTTCAGATAGCGAAATTAATCAATATATTTGGCGATTAGACTCTGATGACCCGTCATGGCAGAACAGAATCCCAGCAGTAATACGATTTAGGACAGGACCCCCTGGAGTCTAGACGCTGGTGCTAGTGAAGATGGATACTGAGGCTTGGATGGAGCTTCGAATGACTTGGGTGAATCAGGGGTGGGGAGGAGGTGGGTTGCATGAATGAGAGTCTGAAAGGGAGAATGGTGGAGAGCATAGATTTAAACCACATGGGGCAGAGGCTGATTGGCTCAAAGAAGGGAGGCAAGAAGATGATTGGATGTCAGTATTGAGTTTGACAGCGTGGGAAAGTGGAAGGGATGAAAGAACGGGCTAACAGGCGAGCACCCAGACAGCAGGCAGCACAGATCCTTATTAATTTAAACATAAGCTTCGTTTGGCTCAAACGCCACCTTCTTGTCATTTTTGTGTCTTTCACACAAAAAAATGTCCCATCTTGTAGAGAAGATGAGTTAAATTCAGCAATTCATTTTCCTTATTGATTATTTTGTGATACTCGTAGCTAGGATAGGCTCCAGCCTCTTTACGACCCTGAACTGGATAAGTGGCAGAAAAATTAATGGTTAGATGGATAGAATCCACAATTTTGTATTGTTTCTCTTCAAAATCTAAAAGTTTTAAAAACTGCCATAATTTCCTTGTGGTGATGTATTTGTTTGTATACAATGTTTAGAATATAAAATGGAATAAAGGAGCTGTTCTGAGATTTGACAAAGAGGAATGAGCAAGACATTTTTCACCACTAAATCTCTTTAGCAATAATCGTTTAATTTCATTTCGGTGCTGTTTGATATTATATTTTTTCAGTCGTGTCTACTTATGTCTGGTACAGCATGTGCCAACTTTGAAAGCTTTGTGAAGAAAAAACGGGTATTCGTGCGTCCCCATCACTAAGTTTGTAAGAGGACAAACAAGTGACTGCCCAAAAAATTGTAAAATTGGCAGTCAGTAAGTGACAACGATAAAAGGAAAAAGGCTGAGCATGAGTTTTGTGTTAAACACAATGACAGAGGAGTCTAAATGAATTTGCTGTGACTCAGAGATTTTCTCCACATGCCTAGCTAAGTGTCATGCCATGAACTGTTTCCATGTCACAGCAGCCAGCATGTAAACCACAGGCATCGAGGTCGACATAGATCTAGGTTGGTCTAAGTGGAGGGGAGATACAAGCTAGTGGACACAGTTCAATAAATAATAAATAAGACAGCATGTTAGTAAATTAGCCTGACACTACCACAGATCTGCCGTCCTTCATTTTCAGAGGAAGCAGGCAACACAGAAGCATTAAGGGACTTGTTGTTTCAACAAGCCAGCGAGTATGTCAGAACAGATTGTTTTCAGTGAAGGTCAGAGGTGCACAGATCGATAGACTGGTGACCAAAATCTTTAATTTTTCCCTCATAGATCGTGTAAGCTCTTAACTTTAGTGCTTACAAAGAAAGGAAAACACAATTGGCAAGTCAGGCTTTTGAAAAACTGAATTGCAATCGGTCCCTAACTTGTGTGGTTCTTTGATTTTTCTTATCTATGAAGTGAGCTCCACTAGTGAGCGTACAGCCATAAGCTAGATGATGATGATGAATTACTTCCTCTGCCGCGGTCTGCCATGCTTCCATAACCTCTTCTTGGTGTGAAAAAACAAAGCAGTAGCTGTATTTTTCTTCAGCTGCTGGATGAAATTCTCTTAACACTTTGCTGTGATCGTTTCGGTTTAATCTCTCAGTGTTTTACAGACTGATAGGGAAGACAGCAGAGCAATGCTCGCTCTTATTTGGTTTCTACTAGAAAGCTTCAATTTGTAACATTAGCGTGAGACTGTTGTAATAAAAAGCCATAGTGGCAGTAACTGACGCCATACATTTGCACTGATGGGCTTCGAAAAGGTTCCAAAGTAAAAGATTCAAAAGGTTACAGCTGTCATAATGAAGTGATATGGCAACTCTGTTTTTCACTCTCAAAGAGAGCTAGTGCCATAAAGGGAGATCTATTCAGTCTCACAGCAAAAATGTGTAAAAAAAAATCGAGGAAATTATGCAAAGAAAAAATAGAGAGTGAAAGGGACCATGATAGGAGGCTTACATCTGTGTGTCTTGGGCATTTCATGTTCGAGCTCAGGTTCACACGCAGCATTCAAATACGCTGATTCAAATTCAGTCAGCTAACTTCATGTACAAAATTATCCAATCTTTTTTAAACACCATCCCATCTGACAGAATCCCTCAGCTCCTGATGGTATCCCACAGTGATAGCGCAGCAGTGGCATAGGGCCAAGTGTTAAGCCAATCATACACAAACCCTCTTATCTGTCTGCTCCACTGAGGAAACAAGGGAAGAGTTCAGGAGGAGGGAGAGATAAATGCCCTTTCTTTACTCCAAGTACATTACTCTGCTCTGTTTAATCCTTTTCTCTTCTTCCTCAGTTCTACTCTGTAAGTTTGCAGAGTTTCCTCCTCCCTTAAGATGTTCGAGCAGTACCGAACCAGTCAGAGGATCGCTGTGCTCATCTTCTACTTTCATTCGTTCCCCATCTTTTTCTCATTTGCCTTCATTCTGACACTTGCTGTCTTTTTTACTGTTTTATACTGTGTGTTCACAGAGTAAATGCCAGGAGAATGTTCAAAGGAAGCTCATGGGAAGGAGCACTTACATCTCACTGCATGCGACTGTTTATGTGTACGTCTTTGTGCAGATACTCACCTGTCTCTGAGGCTTTGCCAAACTAAACGCAAGTCAAATAGCCTACATGCAGACAAAGCCTCCACGCACGGCCCCAGACAAATTCCCACAATGTTTTGAAGTTTGCTGCATGGGAACAGAAAATATCTGTTGGTTCAGCACTTTGTTAAAATAATAAAATCTGCAATATTTACCCTTTGGGTTTTCCTAAGGGCCAGCCAAATTATTTTTACAGTAAACACTGCATAGGCGCTTTTAAATAAGAATTATTAATGCTATACATCCCCCACTTTAACAGTCAAAGCACAAGGGTTGTGGGTTTTTTTAGGGCTTATGTGGATTTCATGAACACAAAGTCTGATACTTTTGCAGCATGAACAAAAATCTTGTTGTTAATGCTGAATGTAAATATGCAAGGCAGATTTTTGTACACAAAGTAGTAGTGGAAGGGCACATAGTATTTTTCTCAGTATATAACTGAGCTCTTTGGTCTGCAAAACACATTTCACAGAGCCCTAAATTATGCCACAATGCATTTTGTTTAATTCTTCAAATTTCAAAGACCAATTTACTATAACTAAGCCTTTTATCACTATGGTCACAATAAAAACAAAACATAAAACAGGCTTCATTTGTGCATTTAAATTTTAAAATATTGCCAGACAGTTTGTTCTGTTCAAGTAAATACCATTCCCACTAAAGTTCCCACTGACATTTTTACTAAATACCACATTCATCATATTTATCGCAGCTGAGTGCGTCCTGTACAGGAAACAACACTGCACTGAGCCAAAAAACGGGACACTCCTCTTTACCAATAGATTTCTTATCTGTGCAGAATGTTTTTAAAACAGCACTGCTGCTGCTCGAGGTAAGGAAGATGGGGTTCAAGCAGGACAGCACTTTGGAAAACTATTGCACTCCTTTGCTTTTATATTAAAACACAACAGAAAAAAACAGCAGTGTGCCTTATGTCTGATCAAAGTTAGCAGTAAAGAATACCGGGACTACTCACTGACACCCCCACCATCTCACACAACACAGCTCTACGACTCCCAGCAGCCAGGAGCTAATTTCACACAGTCTCACGGGAACTGAAAAGGCTTACTCAGGAACAGAATCAGTGAGGGAAACAAAGAGAGAAGAGGAAAAGGTGCTGATGTAGGAAAATGAGAAGGAGAACGGATTGGAAAGGGGAATGCAGGATAAAAACCACGGAAAAGGTTGAGCGGAGAAGAGCGGCGCGGGGAGAGATGAAGCAAACACAGTAGCAGATTTAAGATGTTGTTGCAGATAACGGCAACTTGAGGTTTGCTCGAGCTGACAGACGTCTTTATCTCAATAAGCGCGTTCCTTCAAAACGAAAGCTTGCACAAACAATGCACTCGATCCTTTCATATTTGAGGATAAATACATCACTTATTGTTCTGTCAACACTTTCGAAGGCTCCTTTCCATCATGTTTTTTGTTAGAGTACTGCTTAGTTTGTGAAAACAGAGTTTAGTTCTTTAGATTATACCGGTGTGTTGGGCATTGCTTAAAATCTGGTATACAGTAAGAGCACCTCAAAAATAATGACACACAATCTACAGCTTACTGCCAAAGCTAACAAAATACCAGTGAATGTAACTGTTATTAAACTTAAGCATTTATTATTGATTAGTTGATTGGTATGATCAAATAATCAATAATGTCCCTATCCCTGTGACTGCAGGTAAGACAAAACAAGTGTTTCCAAATACATCATGATGGAGTCTAATAAATAGTAGTAACTATTTTTCATGATTATGCCACGTTTATGGACTAACAATTGATTAATTAATTAAAGTTACTGTGTTTGAAAAACATATCAGACCATCACCCACTGTAAGGTTTATGTCACAGCTCCCCTAAATTAACTGTATTTTTAATTTTAAAAAGCACTTTTTATATTCCTGTAATGATTACGCCACCAATATGTACAAACTTTTTAATCAGAATCATTTTTTGAATGCTGATATATTATCATTATTGTTTTCCTTGAATTGTATTTATTTATTTATTTTACAAAAAAGCTGAATAAATAAATAAAAAGCAAATCATTAGTTTTTTAATTAAGGTTCCATTTCTGACTTAGTCTAGTGTGACGGCTCAATTGTGGGTATAAAAAGGGGAATTCAGTTTAAGGAGGTCAGAAAGTTTTAGTTTTTGACAGTCTTGCATTTTCTTGTTTTTATGTGTTTTTAAGTAGTCCAATATGGTAATGTAATAAATTTGTTATGCATTGTATATGTTAATTCTACCACTGAAATGAACATAACATACGATTAGGCGAGTGATTGTAGAAACTGCAGCAGTTTTACACTGAACAAAAGGCGTGAGATGCACTTTCATAAAAGCAGCAGAAGAATATTTCAATTCTGGAGTCATTAGTTTCATTTCAACTGGAGTAAACATTTAACAATAGAGAGATATTTAACCACTGCGGTTACTTGACATTAATGTTTTTTCTTTAAATGAATGTTCAGCCCATGATCACTTCATACCTTCCAATTTGCTCCTGGTGCTGCTAGTGACACTGTATTTTTGCTATACTGACGAGTACCCATGGAGACGGGAAAAGACGGGAGCTAACAATGGGATAGTCAAGACTCCTCTGCAGTGATAGGCTCAAATTTTACCAACATCATATTTAATAGAAGCAGGAAGGACAACTAAAATCATATTTGCAAACAGGAAGGTATGATATGTGGGCTGAACATCACATACATATCATGTATTAGTGATGCACCAAGAACAGCACACAGATTACTTTTGATATCAAACCTGTATTGTTGACCAAAATGCTGAATGAAAATCCAAGAGATAGTCTAAACTGTCAGATGTGATTGTAAAAACATGGATGCATGGAGAGGAAGGGCATCTGAGGTCAAAAAATGAAGCCAAGGAAACACAGGGTAAGAACACCAAAACCAAAGAAAAGGGGGCAGAGTGGAATAATAATGACATCAAAAGGAACCACAACATCACCAGGTCAATTAATTCAAAATTAAACCACAAATATTATAACTGCACAAAGACACAAATAAAAATGAAATTGAACCTTGGAACCAACATGCGAAATCTGAACAAATCCCAAAAAACTCAAAGTCAAAAACCCAGGATCACGGCAGTACCTACAGCAGCTATGGGCACACTATGGTGGCACACTATACCACATAATGACATTCAGCAATTTAAAAATGTTTTTGTTCAAAAATTCCTAATTTGACTAAAAAAAAAAGAAATCAAAGAAACAATTATTAATCCAACTGAAGTACAGCTACATCAGTGAAGTTCTTCTGTCTGCAAGTCCTTCACAGAGTGATTCAGCTAACAGCCATGTCTCTGGACACTGGGAAGAAGCCACTGTGATCTTCCACACATTTGAGCAGGAGGTTCAGACAAACTTGCTGTAACAGTGCTAACAATTACGGCACTGTGCCGCCCATATTCCGGTATTTAGTTTTGATGTTTTTAAAATTATTAGCAGACATTCTTATATTTAAACAGCAGCAAGCTTGCGAAAACATTTTGCCAAGTGCACCAACCCACTGTACAGAACACAATGCTACCCCTTGTTTTTATTTAATTAAAAAAATACAGGTTCCTACCATTAGTTGGAGAAAAACGAGATGACTGGTCTTTCTCTAGATTTACTGTGACAGTTATTTTGCATATTGGAACAGTGTGTACAGGACTAACCATTGTCTTCTTAGAAAGGAGGACGCTATTATGTGAATTCTCTCTGCGAACAAACAACACGTCCCTAACAAGACCACATGGGGATTGGTCCTTCCACCTGGACGATCTGTGCACTGACTGACGTTCTCACACCTCTGCAGGAGTGATATAATAATCCTCCTAAAATTATGATATTCTGTCAGACCCCAAATGATGCACAACTGTATTGGGTAGGGACATATTACTGTAACTCCAATCAGACGAACATCTGAGACGACATATAGGAAAGTCTTTCTTCTTTATTCTGACGTAATAAAAGTAAAATCAGATTTAATGAGCCCTCCTGGGAGAAGTGTTCTCTTTCAGCTTTCACCATTTGATGGAAGACTAATTTTCATTTTATAGGTAAGACAAGGGTTTTCAGCTGTAAATTCATGTGCAAAACAAACATGACACATTCAGTGTATCCAGTCCCCTTAATAGCTGCAATTGTTCAGGAGGATCAGCTCCTACCAAATCCTAAAACACTTTTTATTTCCCTCTAAATACTTAACTTAAATAACTTAAAAGCACTCATACTGCTAAACTCACTACAAAATGTGTCACATTAACCATCTCGTTCTTGACGCTGATGCATATGTCAGCAGAAAACAGTGCTAGCTTGCAAGCACTCACCAAGGTTTGGAGATCAATCACCTTTCTCCTGTGCACCAGGCTGTTTATGTCACTCCATCTCTGAGGCACATGCTAAATTTACACCAGTGTCCTATTGCTGTTGTTTCCTTTTGGGGCAACTGGGACCTGTTTCATGCAAGTTGCAACATGCAAAAAGAGATCTTTTTCTCTCCTGTTAATTTGGTACTTTTAAGCCATTAAAAGAAAAATCACATGTGACTCACGCATGACCATGGGAGAGGATTTTGGAATTTGTCAATTTGCAACTATCGGAAGGAAACAATTGTTAAAGGCTCCATTTGCAGTCTATGTGGAGCCTAATTAGTGCAAACTAATCACGATCTTAAGAGATGCTCACTGTTGTTAGAACACAAGTCTACAAACCCAGTTTTACCTTGAGCCGTCATCTGAATCCACTGGACCTGCTGTTAACACCACTACAGGAAATCAGCCTTTTGCTACCAGCTAAATCAAGATTTGTTCACTTGCCATGCTAAATACTGAGGATACAGAAATCCCTGAATGTTGGCTTTTCTTTTTAAAATCTGTGTTATGCAAATCGAAGCTTAGTGACCAGTTTGGTGATTGGTTCTTTGAAGGGCACCTTCTCATGTGACTGGTTCCTTCCGGATGGCATATGAAAGATTTAAGTAACAGAAATGTGGTGTCTGTGTTTACTCTTTAACGAACACAGTCGTGCTCTAAATGTTTGCAACTGCACTGTTGTATTTCAGAAATTAATAACTGTGTTGTCATTGATGTATTCCAAAGGAAGTAGCTATGCTCTCTCCAGCTGGCAGGTTAATAACTGCCCAGTACTCTAATCTGAAAATTCATGTCGCAATTCTTCAGCCATTTGCAATGTTAATTATACCGAATTTTACATGCCCTTTAAAATGGCGAACTTACTAGCATGACTCAAACATCTTATTTCACTCTCTCTCTTCTCAGTTCTGAACCACAATATGAGTGTAGTCGCTCGTCTTTGAGCCGGGCTCCAGAGGAGGTGCTTTTACACACGCTATCAACTTGAATCTTACCAGCTGCTCCCTGGAAAACCTCATATTTCAACATGTGGCAGCAAAGAAGTTCAGTGGCTTATTCTCCATTTTATATCCACTTAGATCGGCCAAGGCAGCCTTAATGCTTCTATTAAAATCCTTCTTTCTCACTGTGTAATTACAAGATCAGTATAATTAGAGTGAAAACATGAGAGTCATGCTTAAGATACTGAGACGATAGCGAGGCTTGAAGAAATCCCCTCGCTTAAAGCAGTGACTCCTCAGAGGAAACCTGAGCGGATCTTTACATTCATATGCTTAATGCTCTTTGCAATTGCTCTGGCTGAGAATGGTGGAAAGAACACCGACATACCTCACACACTCTTCCTGCCATGCTGTTGAAACAGATTTAGTAAGGGTGATGGAGGAGCTTAATAACATTTCTAGAAGCCCTGCTGTAAATGCAGATTTGTTTTGGTTGAAGCACTCTGAGGCAGGAGCCGTTCTGTGAGGTCCTATGTGTTTAGAGAGCCGCTGTGAATAATGAACGAGATCTACATCATTCACCTAGACAGGCGGCCCTTCTGCCATTCAAAACGAGGACTGAAAAGTGCTGTGTAGACCTGTCAGGTGTGCTATCAGCAGATACTCAGTCAAATAAAATCCACAAAGAATGTGTGATGAGCTAGTCTTTGTTTTGTCTGTTTTATTGGGACAATTTTATGATTTTTGACACTAAAGAAAAAAGAAAACACTGACAGGCACATTTCCACAGCTACTCATCACTGCTGTCATTTAGTTATTCTCCTTTCCCTTCCCTTCTGGAAAGCCAACTGAGAAATCCACCCCCCACCAAAAAATGCGTCTATTTATCATTTCATCTATTCTTCCTCAAATTCCTTCTTAATTGCTGTTAAATGAGATTTGAGCTTCTGCATGCAGAGGCAGCATTTGCTGTTATTTCTCCTTTGTTTTCCTCGACTGTGCTTTCATTTCCTCCACAAATTACTGTTCTGATTACATGCCTTAACCTCTGCCTATGTGTTTGTTGGCGTGAGCATATAAATCCTATCTAAGAGGAGTGCGCTTGCAGTTATTCACACCCAATTCACAAAGCATCATGTGTGAAACAAGAGGAATATTTTCCGTAAGGGAGCTGCTGTTTTCTGATTATTTCTCTCTCTCTTTTCTCTCAACACCCATCCCCAGGTGCCCCGTCTTTGGCTTTTTCTATTTCTGAATCTCTCCCTCTGCACAGGACAATAAGCAAGACCATGCCACTTTGGAATAAGGAAATAGGACATTCTTCAGACTATAAATCAAACGTTAAATTCGCAAGCAATGAAATGCACCCTTAATTAATTTAACAGTTCTGCTTGTTTCATTGCTTGAACACGGATGACGGTTTTTACTGTTATGATTTACCTGCAATTGTCTCTTGTGGCTTCAGATGCTACAGCGGTCTCACTTTAAACATATATTAAAAAATAAAGGCAAAACAACAATAATTCAAGTTAATGTTTTTTCTTCTACCTAATAATAAAGCAGGTGAGCTGTTGAGGATGATTATTGTTATTTTTTTCCGCACCTAATCACTGACTAAATTGAAACCCTACACAGATTTACATCTCCCACATGCCCGTAGTAGTTAAAACTCCCGGTTTTCTCCTGCAGACAGCAAATTCCAATCAGAACGAGCTACGGGCGATAAATGAATGTACCAGAGACACAGCCACTGTCAATAAGGAGTGTAATCACAAACACAATCATCATCATCACAACAGTAGTGATCAACAAAGTCAGCATCATAATCATAAAGCTGACAGGGATGCTAATCAAAAAGCTGATAGTAGAGTGGAAAAGTAATTGGAATGAATGTGACGGTATTTATCTCCAATTTAAAGCTGGATAGATTTTTTTTCCCTTGACTTTCAAGACTTTCAAATGTGACGGTATCACTGGAGCCTGTGTTCCACATGTGTGAATACTGTGAATATAAAAAGGACAAAAATATGCATGCTTGTGCAGCAGTGAAAGAAAATTGTGGAAATTAAAAGGTTGCAGAGGGGAGAGAATAAAGGAGAAATATAATACTGAAAAGAATGGTGAATAAATTATTGCTAAGAGAAAGCAAGGTAGAGAGTTGGAGGTTAAAGGTGAGGGTATTAGTGTTTTCATACAAGATTTTTTATTATGGGAAAAAAGGTCGCGTGTAGTTAGAATTAGATGTAGAGCTGTTACTAAAACACTATATAACTACTGCAGGTGTGGTTTTTATATGTATGTACGTATGTACACATATATGTACGTATGTACACATATATATATACACACACACATATATATATATATATATACATACATATACATATATACATATATATATATATATATATATATATATATATATATATATATACATATATACATATATATATACATATATATATATACAACAGGCCACATAAGTGGTCTGTAGGGGCGCATTCGCTGTCAAAATAAAAGACGCGCACCAGATAAGAAGTTGCAATGTGCAATTTCATGGCATATTCTGCACCACATCTCTGTGCGTTCATCATTTGTTTGACGCCAGCTCACCTTCTGCAACCACTTTTCCGAGAATACGCGCTTTTTTTGCGGTTCGGACTCCTTCTGACATTTCTCTGGTGGTGGAGGAACACCAAAGTAATTGCTTAAAGAAGCTTGCTTCTTCGACATCTTCAAGAGTTCTAAACCAATATCTGTTCTCCTACAAAAAATCTTACTTCCTATCTGGTGCTTATCTGGTATATATATATATATATATATATATATATATATATATATATATATATATATATATATATATATATATATATATATATGTGTGTGTGTGTGTGTGTGTGTGCGTGTGTGTGCGTGTGTAATATGTATATGTAATGATTCTAGAACGAGATATAGTATAGCTGAAGGGTAGAAAATGGTAAGGTAAACACTGACTCTGTAGACTCTTTTAAAAGGCAGTTAAAAACTTTATTTAATCTACCTGCTTATTTTACTGTCATATTATCTTTTTATTGGTTATCATTGCAGTTAATTCTTCTATATATTTTGCTCTTTTTGTGTATAGTGCTTTGTGGCTGTCTGTGAAAAGTGCTTAATACTAGTCCTGTCAGCGTTATTCTCGTTAAAATGACGTTAACGCCATGGCGCTGCAAGGCGCCAATGCGTTAACGAGCTAACCGCGCTGATGCGTTGATGCCATGGAGCCCAACGCACGGGGCGATCCGCGTTAACTCATTAACGGAGATTTGCAGCATTAACGCGGTTATGGCGTTAACGTCATTTTTACGAGATCAACGCTGACAGCTCTACTTAGTACATAAACTTTTCTTACTTACTTACTAACTAAAGGAATTTTGACTCATGGTTTTATGTAGATGCTGCAGGAAGTTAACAATTGAAAAAAACAATTGAGCATAAATTGTGTGCCATTGGACAAACTTTGCACTCAGTATCGCCACTGCATGAAATCTTGAGGACAACATGTCATAAAAAGTATTGTAGAGAATGTAGAGAAAGTCAAGACAACCTGACACTGATAAAACTTTTCAAATAAAAAAAAAAGAAAAGTCATGAGCTCTACGGAATTCTTATTAGTGAGCCCGACCAACTCAGATTAGCACAATTACCCATTTAATTAATTGCATATAGATCTACATGCAAGTCAACATTTCTGTAAGGCTCTATAGCTAGAGTGTCAAAATGTGTAAAAATTGCAGAGAACAGTTACATAATAACATGTAAACATAATAATAACACGAAGCTTTGAGACTATTTTCTGTATTTTAAACTGTTAAACATAGTCTTGCAAGTTGTTCCAAATGTATCATGTCATGTGAACTTCTGTCTTGTCATCGGGTATTTAAAGAGTGGCTGTGGCCGCAGTTCTTCACCACATTACTGTGTCCGCTACAATGGTAACTTGGCCTAACCTAACGCTGTTTAAATCCTGTTTATTCCAGTGACAACTAACTTCAGTCTCTCTGCCATCTTTACAGTGTTTCTCAAAGATTTCACCAGCTGTCAAGTTAATCATTCTGCCTCTGGAGAAAATGAGCCAATATGAGTCAATATCTCCAGATGCTTCACCTACAATATCTACTTATCTGAGGATATCAATGCCCACTCCTCAGCCTATACAGGTATACTGTATGCTAGAGTTTGGGATAAATGCTTCCCTAAGGACAGATAATACCACAGCCGTGCAAAGCACACAAACTGTAGCAACTAGCTGTAAAATAAACTAGACCAGAACAGAGCACTTCCTTCCATTACTTTCCCATTTCCTTTTGTTGCTGTGACCATTTTTTTGCTTGGATTTAGTTTGCTCTAAGTTTCCTTTGTAATGACAAGACATTGAGGACAGAAAACTGGAAACCTATTGTTGGAATTGCACTCATTTTTACAGTCATATCAGTACTTTGATCATCGATTTGGCCAAATGGATAGTTCATTAAATGAGAATGTTTTCTTGTGCTCATTGACCTTAAATGAAAGGGGGGGAAAAGTTTCTTTAGTTTATTGATTTTTTTTTTAAATAAATAAAGTTTAAGCATATTATGCACAGGTTTTTCTGGTCAGGCCTGTTGAGATTAAATTGGGCTTCATTTCAGGAGCTAAAATGAGTCTGACACTTCTGCTTCATAGTTTTTTAATGTGCCGATTACCATGTGTATGAGATTACATTACCACCACATTTTTCCAATGAGCAGCTGAGTGTGGGCCAATAAATTTTTTCCATTTGTGCTGACAACTCTCTGTCCTATGAGGTGGATTGTCAGCCCGTCTGCGTGACATTTTGAGCTGAGCTGGATGCTTCCCAACACCTGAATCTCAGCCTGCGCTGCCAAAACTGAGCTGCTATTTTCCCATGTGAGTCTTATCTCCTTGAAGACCTTTCCATCAGCACTGACAACATGACAGTGAGTCCTGGCCAGACTGCCAAGTGTGATGTTACCCAACCCACAGCTGACATATCCAAGCTCTTATCATCTTGGATCTTGACTACTGTAACCCTCCACTAGCTGGGCTGCCAAAACTGTCACTTCAACCACATTCATAAGTCAAAGGTTCAGCATGCCTGTGCTTTAGTCTCAATAAATGTGGAACCCAGTGTGCCAGTGTAAAGCACAATCCACTTCTAAGATGAAAACAATAACTCAACAGATCCTCAACAATTTAGAAAACAAGACTTGACAACAGAGGTTAAAGTCCACACAGTGACTCTAAGTTTGCTGTACAAATTGAAAATACTGAATAATTCAACACCACAGACAAAAAAAATGTCAAGAACCATTTGAAAATGTTGGCCAAAATCCAAGCATGTATTGTGCAAGACAGGGATTTGTTAAGAGATGAAAGAGTTTGCCATTTCTCTGGAGTACACTTGTTGAAAGTGTAGATAAGTCATTGAGCTCACTTTTATCTCTTTGGAAGACAACACATTAAGCTCCATATGGCCACGGGCTGATGACATCATGCAGTCATGTTTTGCATTATGGATGCATATTCTAAATACAGATTCAAATCCAGATATTCACCCAACAAACAAGTGATACAACATGTTATACACTGATAGTTTGCCAGTCCATAAAAAACACACACATCTACACTTACAACTAAATCAGAATCACCAATTAATCTTTCAGTTCATGCCTTTAGGACTGCAGGAGGACATCAGTGAGGCACATAAGCTTTTAAAGCATGTGTCTTTACTTCCCTCATATTGTGTCTAAGTACCATGACAGACAGTGGAATAACCGGACTTCAAAAGAAGATGAAGCAGACAGAAATGTACATCTTAAGATATCTGAAATAATATACGAACACTGGCTTTATACAGTTGGATTAAGTGCGGATGTGATGATAAGAGGAACTTTGCACTTTTGTGTTGCAGTGCATCACAAGCTCACATAAATTCCTCTTATTTACACTTCCTGTATTCACTCTCACAATGCCACAAAATGTTCCAGACATCAGCCAACTAAAAATATCTTGACGATTAAGAATGACTGCAATTACAAGGAGATTTTATCAGGAAAAAAACACAGCTGCACTTGCTGTGCTATTTCAACAAATAACCCTAACACAATGTCTTTTGGATGCTTGGATTTTTGGCCAACATTTTCAAATATAATTGAGTCATGTGGCTTATGTATTAGAGTTTATTGGTGAAACTGGTCACCAATAAAATGTAACTGGTTGCGTAAAATATATGTGGCTAAAGATTCTCATTTCTATAGGCGCAGAGAGAACCAATGCTACTCACTGCAAGGTCGAAATCACATGATATCATTTGTCATTTTGATTGGTCACCAGTTGCTGATTTGAGCTGCCTAAAGAGCAACAGCTTATTAAATGTTCTTGACTGTTAGTAGCTGCTATGACTTAAAGCTCAATGGTAGTTAACCCCCCATACCTACCAACAAAGAGATCTATTTCTCCTCCCATCAAAATAATTCTGTGCAGTTGCACTAACTCCATGTTTTTCCATTCTCAGATCTATGGCAATGTATTGCAGACAGCAACAGATGAGCAATAAGCAAATCAAAGTGAGGCTTCCAGCAAATTCCACATGAGGTCAGAGATCGAGGCACAGTTAGATAAAAGTGCCACTAAATAGCCTGGGAACTATAAATGTAGCGGGTGAATAAGGAATCTGCTGTGTAACACTGTAATTTCAAGGTTTCTTTATTCACAGTAGGGATTTTTTGTTTCATTCTGTATTCATCCATTTTCATTTATTTTAGAATTTATGATTCAAGCAATACCCAAGTCATTTGAAAATGAAGGGCAGCAAAGGACACGAGTGTACACACACACATATACATGCACACATACACACACGTGCACACAAGCTCCGGTGAAAGACCACGATTAAATCATTTTTTATCAAGGCCCCAGGCTCCCCAGTGACACAGAGGCTGATGTGGGATCATCACAGCAAGCAGGCAGACATATAGATGATAGAGAGGGTCTACATGAAGATAATTTTGGATACCTGTCTAAAAAATATATTGTACAATATAAAATGCAGAAAGAGAAAGCACTGTGCTGCATTCATGGATTTTTTTTGGGGGGGGGGTGAGGAAAAAAAATCTTAGTTGCTTTGACGTCTAGATCCTGCCGGAACAAAAATTACAGTTACACAAACACGGCTGAAAGATCGCTTTCACTGGATGGAATTTTTTTTGTGCTTCAGCGTGTTTTCTCAAACTGTGGCCTTAAACGAAACTGAGGCAGACAGACACAAAGTTTATGCAAATCCAGCATAAAAGTGTATTTTCAGTTCTCCATTTACCATGAAATTGCACTTGTGTTACAGCTCGCACAGATCACCTCTTAATGCAAATGCAAGCACAAAGCATTTTTGCAGCTGTAATTGGCAAGAGCACACACAAAGAAATGGACAAAAAAAATATGGATGTTACACAAGCCTTTGTCGCTTTAACTTTTATTTGCTTTAATGCTTAAATATACATATTCAAATCTTCCAACAAGTCTGTATCAATTAGCATTTTTCAATGTGATTAAGTAGAGACAACTGGCAAATTCATACCAACTAAGTAATCAAGAAATCTTTATATCTCCTCTACATGACATTCCTCTCAGCTCACTGATCACTTTAGCAATTATGCAGTAATAACGTGATTCTCTGTCTTCTGTGTACTTTAATTAGTTACACAGGATCAAGATCTACAAAGATTTTTGTTTTTGTAAAACACTTTGAGGAGATTGAAGATTGAAGTCTGAAATTAGCTGTAGAAAAAGATCATTTGTATTGGTATGCATCTCGTCCCCTCATCAGACAGAATATTTATACTATTACCAAAACCTCTTACAGTGGTACGCATCCTCTAAAGTACTCATATTTTGTCTGTGATGCACACTGAATTATTATAAACATGTCGTCAAAAAGGTAAAACTCTTGCTAATCTCAGAGTTTCTACAGGAGTGGGCACATGACAAATATAGCGGTTACAAACAACTGCACTGCTACTATATGTTGGAAATACTTCATTAAACAAGAAAAAACAGACTGGCTTAATAAGGCACAAGTTACTATAATTGTACTTTCACCACCACACAGAATTTTTTTTCTGATGAGAACATGGCCTGGCCTCTCCTCCCGGCTCATTAGAAAACTGTCTGCTGCAATTAAAGTGGCTAAGAGGAACCAACGTGATTGTCCATTATATAGCTCCCTCCAACTCCACCTTCTGACACCGCATTCCTCCTACTCATAAAGTGCTCATCACACTCAGTGCTAAGGCTGCACTTCTGTATCTGGTTACCCATTTTTTAAAAGCTATTTGGTCACATCAGACTTTTTATATGTGCGTCTAAGTGTGAGTTTATATGATGAACACACCGTAATAGGGCGGGTGGCTGCCTCCAAACAGAAATTCAATACAGACTTGGCAGTGCAATCGAAGAAGCCAAGACAGCAGCTGTGCATTTGGGTGTGTTTTTGTTGCGTTTAAGCATGTGTGAACTGTACATGAATGTTTACTCAATTAGAAGCATCCTAACTTTGGGTCTCAGGACATCATCAGTGAGTGAAAAGTCAGAAGAAGGGGTATATTAATCTGTTTACACCCTCACATTGCGTGGATTCAAGCCAATCACCATAATAAGGTCAGTGATTACATTTTAGGCTGAAGACCTCCCGTGAGCAACACCAGATGGTTGCCCCTCCCTGCACATGGTTCTATCGGACATTTCTTTCTGTTAAAAGGAAGTTTTTCCTTCCCACTGTCACCAAGTAATTGCCCATAGGGGAGTCTAATTGCTGTGTAATTGGTTTTTCTCTGTATTATTGTAGGGTCTTTACCTTACAATATAAAACGTAACAGCTACTGCTGTTGTGATTTGGTGCTTTATAAATAAAATTGAACTGAACTGAATCGAAGACTTGGCCTATAGTCAAACTAAGGTTTCAAACAGGAACTAGGATTAGTTGACTTAAAACTGTTGGTTGCATTTCCTTTTATGATTATATGCCTTCATAAAATTTTATCCTCCATTTTCCTTTTGCATTATATTGTTGAATTTATTGCTTTAAATTTTACTTCTAGGTCTAAGCATATTACTGTTTATACTGCAAAACCCAGTGTCCACATGAAGATCGATAAAATTTTATATTTTCCATTTATCATCTTATAAAGAAAGCAACATCTGCAGCCTTAGTTTGGAGCTCTTGTTGAATTTACTGCCATCGATTGGCATTCGCACAGGCACACCCAAGCAGCTTGCCTGCAGGCACAGAAGGTATATTTGAAGGTTCTGACCTTGTCCATCTGCAGGATTTCTGTTATTGTACTCCATCAACTACTACTGTATGATCTCCTTTTCAAAGACAAAGAAAAAGACAAATAGACACCTGTGGAAAGTGTGTTTAGTATGAGTCTGAGAACAAGATGAAAACAGAAAAAAAAAAAGGTACAACTGAAAGATGGGCTAGGAAGTGTGAAGACGTGGTGAGAGAGCAAACGGGCATTCCTTTCTGAAATGTGATTTGTTGATTTCACTGTGGAATCGATGCTGCAAGAAGGCATGCAGGACAGACCACAGACCGCTTCTATCTCTTTCCGTCCTTCTCACAGTTTAATTACCGTTCATCACAAACACATATAGCTGCTGATTGGCATTCTGTTTGAGAGTCGACATCGGTGCTATGTTTGTTTGTCTCGGTGCCACAAAGAGTCATTTCTAGCACTAATGACTTAGCTGGCTCCTCACAGATGATGGAAATAACAGAGCCATCACTGCCCAAACTCAAGCAGAAATCACAGCCACTTCATTTCATTTTCCTTTCCTTTCCTTTCCTCTCTTTTGCCTCATTTACATTGCTCCATTTGATATCTTTAGCATCAATTTATGTGAATTACATCTACAAAACCCCGACAATGCCCGTCAGCTTTTTAACTGTCTGTCACAATCTCTTACCATATTTTCTTTTCGGTATACTTTCCTCTTTCTCACCACTGTGACCTCTCTGCTTGCTTTCCATTCCTCTCATTTATGTCGGGCTATTGACACTCTGTTTGAGAACAGAGATTAGCAATGTGTTTGTTTGCCTCTGTGAGCGCCTGGATTCATTTCTCAAACTAATGACCAGGCTGGTTATTAATGGATGAAAGAAATAATGGACCTGTCACTTTCGAAACTCATACTCCTCCGTTTGGTTGCTTTCCCTTCTTACTCTGCTACTACGCTCTACTATTTTCTACACTCCAATCTCTCCCACTGTTTAGTGTACATATGGCGACATAAATATTTCACTATTCTTCATTTACATTTGAGAGTTGTACATTCCCAGGTATACATACTGGGATATGTGCTGTTGTAACAGAATATGAGCACAATACACTCAGCATGACCCTTTGAAGTTAAAAGAGGAATGGATCCAGATGTACTGCTTCACTATTACAATCATCCATTTTTGTTTCAATTACAAAAAGCTTCAAAGGTGGTGTGATGGACCGAGCAGTGAAGGAAACTTAGGCACAGGTTAAAATCCAAAAAAAATATTTTTCATTTAACCCAAAAAACATAATTGGTTAACTCATGCAAAAAGAATCAAAATCTTGGGCCCATAAAAGAGGTCAAAATAACAAAACTCTACTCAAAGTTGACAACTCAACTGATTACTCACACAAACTGACCTAACTTAATGAGACAAAGGGGAAACTTAAATAGTGGCTGATCAGCCCACAAAAACAGGAGAAGGGGTAAAACACACAAAACCTAACTAAACCAAACATAATGAACTCCAATTCCCCCCCATGGTCCTGAGTTATGGCATGAACCAATTTGTAGCCTTCCTTTAAAGCTCGCTCCGCCCCTTTCCCACCTCTTGGCTCCTTAATCAACAGCTGCAACGAAGGCAACTCAGAAAACAAAAGATTAATCATACATAACAGTGTAAACTAAAATGTGCGCACTTATTTTAGAATGCAGTGTTATGTGGATATGTGAGTGAATTCTAAACCACAACCAGTTATTTATTATCCTGTAAATTAATTCCTATATTTAAAGAAAGACATGTGAATGCAATGTTACTTATAAGCCTCTACACTAACATGGTGATATTACCACTGTGTGGCTGTAAGTGCAGCCATCACAGGTGGAAATTTCAATTATGAGCCAATTAGATTAATGTATTAATATAAATTTTAGGCAGTTTTTGCTGAGATTGTACAAGAGCACAAAAAAGGGATTGCAAAAAAACCTAAAATGTGGTGAATCCAGCGATATATATGCATGTGGTCTTTGATCTTTGGGCTGAAGGAAGGACAACACTCGGTGTATAAATGCTCAATCAACAATCAATTTATTCCATACAATTCTCATTATTCCATACAACACTTTTCAGCATAAACCATCCGGAGGGGAGCTTTTCTCACATTCTTATAGCTTCAGCCCCCCTCCAAAGTCATAATACCTAAACATCCACATTCTTTCTCTCTCTGCTTCTCAATAATTCTCCACTCTCACTTTATTTCTCCTTTCTCTACATCAGGTATAGTCGCTGTCCTAATTTAAAAAGTGTACGGTGTAGTCAAAGTACAATAAAAAAGATGTAAATAGGGTGAAAATGTCAAGTTTATTTAACTTATAATTAGTTTTGTAGAATAGATTTCACTCATATTGGCAGAGCGTCTTCAACAAAGCTAGATATAATCACTAAGTAGGTTAAAAATGATATCATGACTTGCTGAGTGTGATTGGCAGAGGTCAATTTAATTAATTTTAAGCTATTTAAAACCATGTTCAAGTTCTAATTTGACCCGTTCCCATTAGCGGCTAGCTGCAAGCTGTTTTTTAGGAGTATGGCTTGCTGACTCCACTTCTTTGACTTCAGCTAAATGCAAATGATGCTTAATTTCCTCCTGCTCATTCGAGTCACCGTAATAAATTTTGTGTTCTGAATCTGTGTGATCTTGAAAACTAAGCAAGGCACTTTTGAGGGTCATCCCTCTAGCCTAGAAGGCAGTATAGTCTTTAACATTAAAACCAAACAATTTTTGTCATTTAAAAACCATTTACATATCTGGTACTTGTGTTCAATGTTAATTATTTTACATGGTTTTCCACCCACAAAAGTTCAAGGCAGTTCGATGTTTAGTGCACACCAAAGAAGTTATGGTGACAAACTATACCAATTTTACTGCCAAGAAGAAGACTGAATCACACTAAGACTGAATCTGAATTTGAAGGCAAAGTTAGCTTTAGTAATAAACAATAGGTCCTTCTATCTCCATTTAAAAGCAGCAGCAACAGCAAAAAAAAAAAAAAAACTGAAGGAAAGAGCTTAGGTGAGAGAGAACAAAAACCTAAAAAGAGCAAAAATATAGAGCACCCCAAATATTTATATCCTTCGTCCTATATACTGCCAGAAGTAGAATAAACAGGCTCCTATGCTTGTGCTTCACTGCAGAAAAAGCTGCTGCAAACAATTCTCATACTTCTACTGGTTAATCTATTAAAACTCAAAGCTTCTTACCTTCTCCTGCATATTAACAGAAATACATTGATATGTATTAAATAAAAAAAAGAATCTTAATGTAAAATGTCACCATTTGTCTAGAAGAAAAAAATAAACAGTAGTCTTATCCTTTGAAGATAAGTTATTTTTCAGAAAAGTGCACAAAGTAGGCCATCATTAAAGACAAATGTACCCAAGCTGAGCTATGTAATTATTGAGTCTACACTATACTAGAAAAGTTTTAAGTATACAAGAATTTGTATAAGGGATGATTGTCAGCCTCCATCTACTATTTCTGAGCAGAACGCACAAATAAAGAAGCAGCAGAACTTAAGTGAACTCAATGCACTATAAACTCCAAGGGTGTGTTTACCTTCACAATATTCGCCATCCTGCCCAACAGCACTTCTGAGCCTTAATCATTGTACAGGTTTAGGTTTAATATTAACAGGGCGAGTCGGTAGTGATGGGATTTCCGGCTCTTTTTAGAGATCCGGCTCTTTCGGTTCGGCTCACTAAAAAGAGCCGGCTCTTTCGGCTCCGAACCGGCTCTTCAGGTTGTTTTGTTGCTTTAATTAATTTATTATTAACAATAATATAAAATTATGCACAAAAGGAATTACTAACGTAAAAACAAGTGGTTTTATTTATATATGTTTATATATAAATATATGCGGTGGCCCCTAGAGACAAAACACGTACAAACTCCAAAACACATTTCTAGCATGAACTGAACTTCCAAAGCAGAGCTACTAGATCACTTAAATTACACAATTGAAAGCATGTGTGTATTGTTTGTATATTTATACACAGGCACTCATATATATATTCAAATAATTTAAAAAAAAGTTCATTTACCTGTTATTACCACACACCAAATCCGGTCGTTGGTACTTGCTGGCTTGTGTAGCCACAAGATAACAAAGGCTCAACACTGCGCCCAGCATCCTGGAGCACTTCTGTTGTCTTTTGTACGTGTTTTGAGTTTTTATGTGCTTCTGAGTTTTTATATGCTTCTGAGTTTTTACGTGCTTCGGAGTTTGTACGTGTTTTTGGAGTTTTTACGTGTTTTGGAGTTTGTACGTGTTTTTACGTGTTTTGGAGTTTGTACATGCTTCAGAGTTCGTACGTGATTTGAAGTTTGTATGTGCTTTGTCTCTAGGGGCCACCGTAAATATACTTTTATTTATTCACTCCACATAAAATGTAATAAATAAATCATATAATACAAAAATCAACTATTCACATTTCAAGTTTTAACTATTTAAATTTTCAGCTTTTTCCTTTCACAAATTTAAAGTGAAAAGAACACAAAACACTGCAAACCACAACACAATTAAATATAAATTATAATATGAAAACTAAAAGAACATGCATATTCTCTGTCATATGGACCTGCATAAATAAACTTTCTCAATCCTTTATCATCTGCAACCGAAAATAGTTGTGGATGATTACTATACCTTTCTAATGTTGTTGTCCCTGCCTCTCTTTCTCTCTCTCTGGCTCTGTTCCTGTGCTACTGAGTGTAACTACCGCCCCTCCCCCCTCTGCCCAGCGTAAAGCACAAGGCTCGCGTGCAGAGTGAAGCGGAAAAAAAGTGCGAGAGAGAGGCTGAGAGAAAGAAAAAAAAACAAAAAACCCACGTGACGGCTCGCGATAAGGAGCCGGCTCGCGTCGTTCACGTCAAAGAACCGGCTCTAAGAGCCATTTCGTTCGCGAACGACCCATCACTACGAGTCGGGTCTGAAATTGATTTACAAATAATAGCAGGGTATATGAGCATTTCTTATTCCACTCAGGAAAAGGTAAGGGACTGCTGAACCTCTGCAAACTTGACTTCAGGGGTTCAAAAAAATAAAATCCAAAATAAAAAGAAAGTGAACTTTTAAAAACTGTTTTATTTGTTTACCTTACAGTGTTACTGACGACTTTCCTTGACAGTAAAATGAAAACTACTCCATTTCTTATATAAAAAAAAACAATTACCAAAGGTTGCGGCTCGAGGTTCAGTTATTTTGAAGATAAACAAGTAGCTTTTAAAAAGTAGTAAATTAATAATAATACGAGGTAATTTCAACAACAGGAAAACGCTACAATTCTAAAAGCGTATATGCATCAGATGGTGCTGACACTAACTGCCCTCACTCAAACACACCTTAGCCACAGCTTTCCAAACACAAATTTTAATAAACCAAATGATAACAAAATGCAAAGAAATCTATCTAAAACACCGCAATGAAGAACTAAGTAGTGTAGTAATAGTAGGGTTACTATGCTGGAGGACCTGGACTCACACACATGCGTGCATGATTTATAGTTGCTTACAGAATAAATTAAGTTGAAATGAACTGGATAATTAATATGTATTGATCTGTGTGTATCTTTTATTTTATGATAAATTGGATTTTGATGCTTTGACTTGTTAAAAAAAATGACAATTAATAAACAATATTGTCATTACAATAAAGCGTCTTTGAATTTGAATTTGTATACACACACACATAATTACCATGTGCGTTTAGGTCAGTAAGTGACAGTTACAATTAGACATTGCCATGTGAAGTGGATACCTGACGTTAAGGTAAAAAAATATAATCTACCTCAAGACGATGTTGATGCATTTTGCTATATATAGTTCTATTTACCATTTAGTTTGATTCCTTATATCCTTATATCTTAAACCCCAACAATAATACTGTTAATTGTCTTAGGAGTCATGGTTCAATATTAGAATTTCTGGGTTTTCTTCTGACGAGGTCAGACTAACCAATAGCACTTATTCTGGCATTGTGAAACTTGTTACAGGGCAACATATTTCTATTGCAAATGAAGCAGCTAGTGTTGCCATAATACAGTAAGACTGTATGAAAAGTGTAATTTTATGCACCATCAGCAACCACAGCATTTGATAGCGACTTTCTATTACTTGGATTGCATACATCGACTAGGATAGGAAGACGTTCTTACTAAGGCAAACTAAAGAGGTTCCACTTGATAAATAAACTTTACAGCCTGCTGGCTCAGTGTTTTAGAGGTAAATGCTGCACTCATAAGGAATTGTTATAACAGAACTGATACACAGTATATTTCTTTTTTAATGTCTTTACTTAAAACACTACCTCCCCAACTTGTTTAAAACTGTGTAAGAACTGACCTAACTGAAATAACTATACTGAATACTATACTGGATTTTGTTATAAATTTCTAAGTACCATACTTTACACTGCAGCCAGTAAGTTTAACTGATTTTTTTTAAATCACTCTAAGCATATCAGTACAATATCCTACTGAATCTTTGATTTATTATTACTGTGCAACATGCTAAATTGTAGTCTGTGTCCTGTCCAGATGTACCTTAAATAATGGTGCAGACATCTGTTTGCCAGTTGGCAGGTTTTTACCCTCTAGTCAGAAGTGGAAAAAAAATGCTGTGAAAACTATATCAGGATAATCATTCCCACAACAGTGGTATAAAATTGTACAAGAGGGCTACATTTCCACATACATCAGTGGTGTTATCAGTGAACCACGGTCAGAGACTAAAGGCATTAGATTTTTCCCTGCTTTTTTGTAGTGCATTGGAGCCCCATCAAACTGTGGTGAAATCAAACTGTACCGTGTCTGTGGAGATGAGCAGGGTTACATATCTCAGTTGTCACACTCGAGCCTCAAGGTCTACAATGCAGTCACCAAAGCTCTACCTACTAAGACACATAACCCACAAACACACTGACACGCTGAGAGCCACAAACCGTCTTGCCAGCGGCGCAAATCTCTGTAGGTACGTGTTTATATAACCCAGCTGAAAACAAATGCCACAATCCCTCGAGTCCCAATTACTTGCCAACCAGAAAATAAACATAATAGCACATGCTGATAAATAGTCATTAAGTTTTATGCTGTACCTCTTATGTTTATTCTTTGACAGCTATCGTATATTTGTTTTGATGATCCCAAGATTAGAGCTCAGCAAACATTTGCCTCTGTGTTACAATAAAGAAAGAGAAATACAGACTTACCTGTTGTTCCGTCAGGTAAGACATGACAGAAAAACAACAAAATTACCCTGCGATTAAAGAAATTATGCTACATTTATTTTAATTTCATATCCAAATCGACACAAACTCTCCAGTTTAATGTGAGCTGAGATCACGGTGTGTTTGTGTCCCCTAAAAGATGTTGCCTAAAACGGGCAAAAAAAAAAAAAATCCCGATATTGTGTCAAGCTATCTATAACTTTTACTTTATTTCTACTTTTCTATAACTGTGAACATTTTTCACACTTTTTGAAAAACAAAGCTCTTTAATGAAAACAAATCTAAGTTACGTCCACTTCAAACTTCTGTTCCCTGCAACCACGGTTCTCTGTCACAGTGAATAAAGTTAGGAGAGAAGGGCAAACATTGCAACCACAACAAATAGTTTTATATATGGCAATAAAACTAGGCAGACCTTACCACCATCATTTCTACCACAAACTAAATGAAAAAAGTAAATCTGTCTATGACTTAGAATAACGATACAATAACATAAGGAGTTCAGTAGTTAATAATTCTAACAAAAAGAAAAAAAATGGATTTCACCAGATGTTCTGATGAAATCTGTCTATATGATGAGGTTCAGGTGGTTCGAAAACATTGGACCTTAAATATGAAATCATTTCCTAACACCACAATGCTCTCCCATAAAGCAATAGCTAGTAATCTCACCATGTAACATCTGCTGTATTCTCACTTGCGCTGCTCTACCAAGATGTGTAGGCTCAGTTGTTCTGAAATCTTGTTTTTCTTTTCTTTCTTTCTTTTTTTGCACTGCGGTAATTTCAGTTAACGCTCCAAGTACATTATGATCTGCACAGCTCAGTGAGTATTGTCTGAAGTAAAGTTCAGCACAGTGGCAGGGAAGTCCCACCTCTACATGCTATTTTAAAGGTTTAAATACAGAGCAATGCAGGGATATGTCAGGTAGTGTTATATACCATAGCTCTTTTTTTCAGATTGGTTTTTATTTGTATAAACAAGCTCTGCCCTTTAAAACCAGATCTTTTTTCTTCTGCCTCCTGGTGCAGTTTTGAAGAAATGTCAATGTAATTATATGCACTGTATCACTGCTGGTTAGAGACAATAAGCATAATATTATAGTGATGTAACATATTTTTTATACATTTATTTACTATGTTATACATGTCTTTGCCTAAACCTAAACAAAAAGTTTGAAAAAAGTAAATATGTACACACACACACACACACAAAAAAAACTACAGTGAGTGAAAATATAATTTACTGTAGCCATACACATAATGGGCCCTCACTGTATTTATTCACATTTTACATAAAAATTATAAAATAAAATACTAATGCAGATAATGTTCAAAAAGATTTTTACACATAAACATATTAACAGTGCATTAACTAATGCTTATTAACTAATGCTTAATACATATTGATTCAGGTTAACTGAGGCAGAATCTACATTTGAATTTGAGTCAACAATGAATCAGCCACTGACTGGTTATTTATTCATGTAAAAGGATTTACAGTAGAAATAATATTTTCCAACAATCCTGTGTCATTTATAGTAATACTGCATACATGTATTACAGTGTAATTATTTTCCAATTACAAAGAAACAGTTACAGTTTAGGCTGGAACAGATGACACATTCTTGGACTCGTTGTTAATATTATTATTATGACAATCAGTTATCACCTAGTCTAGTGGGAATCAGCAATAGAATCAGTTAATTGGTTGAATTAAATCAGGGTATCAGCTTTGATCAGTATTAAAACTCTTTAAAGTGTTTTCCCTAGAGATCCAACAGTTAACAGTAATACAGTTTCTGAAATCCAGAAAGTGAAACAACAGAGGTTGGATTGACAGAATTTCAACTAAAGCAGGCAGTGTCCTTCTTGCCCTTTGGCTACACATGGCACACACATACCACACACATACAAGTACACACAAATACAGGTAAAAACATTATGATAAATAGTGCTTTCACTGGAAGTGAGCCACAGAAATTCTCACCCACTCTCTCTTTCTGAGCAGCCAGTTAGAGAAAGTCAGAGTGGGTTGATACTGGCCATTTCCATTTAAATGTCAAAGCTCTCACCATGAAAAGTTGCTGTAATAAAAGCGAGAACACATAAAAGCAAGGGTCATAAACTTTTTCATCTGAGTGTATGTATCTGCATGTATACACAAGAGTAGATTAATACTAGTGCAAATCAAAGTATTGTACACTGTTGTTGAATACTTCAAAAACAATCTACTTAAGATCATTAAACAGAGCACTTAAACCACATGTCAGCCTGATTGGATCTTCTATTAGGTTCCAAATATCTCTGTGTGTGGTTGTTCGTCTGTATGTGCACTTAATTACTTATGTACAGTCCAACAATTTCTTTCCAACTACCTGCATTAACCAGTAACACTAAGTGACACTTGATTAACACGCCTTTCTATACTTGCCATTATGGCAAGGCTGGGATGGTCAATTTGGTAAAGTAAATCCGTTGGGCATCTTACTTTGCCTTTAGACAACAATTCTGATGGCAAAAGAGCCAAACGGGAGAGGCAAAAAAAAAAAAAAAAAAAAAAAAAAAAAAAAAACACGCCTTTCAATAGGCAGCTGCAACAGGCTTTATTAGCTCTATGCAACATTGCCTTGGCTCTAACATATCAATTAAAAGAATACATTAATAGGCGAACAAGATCCCATGCAAGAAGCTGCTATACACAACAACATCAAGCTAACAACTTAAACAATTCCTAGTATACCAACTGATACAGTGCCAGTTACAGTTACGTTGTTCTATACTATTGCTCCTAGAATGCTCTGGTAGTATCTAGTATGAGCAGCATTTTAAATATTACGCCGAATCATTTAGTGATATCAGATCTCAGCGTGAAAAGGGACAAACTCTGATGCTTTTTTTTTTTTTTTTTTTTTTTAGCAATGCCAGCAATAAGGGGTGGCTGTAGCTCAGGTGGTAAAGCAGGTCATCTGCTAGAAGTTTGGCGGTTCAATCCCTTGTTACTCCACTCTGCATGCCAAATGTCCTTAGGAAAGCTACTAACCCCAAGTTTCTCTCTGAATGTTAAATAGAAAGCACTTGTGCATAGAAATAGTGTTGTATAAAGTAGTTTGAGGGCACTGGGAAAGTAGAAAAGTGCTATATAAGATCCATCTCTAATCGTCTAACACAGCGGTCCCCAACCCCCGGGCCTCGGACCGGTATCGGTCCGTGAGTCGTTTGGTACCGGGCCGCGAGAGTTGAGGCTCAGGTGTGAAATGTATGGTTTTCAGGGTTTTTATCGGTTTTCAGCGTTATTTTGTTATCGTTTTTATCGTTAACTCGGTTTTCCTGGGTCTTTTCACGTGTGTTATGAATAAATCTTCTTTTTTTCGGTACCGGTACTAGTTTTATTTTGTTGTATTTATCCGCGACACCTTAAAGGCCGGTCCGTGAAAATGTTGTCGGGCATAAACCGGTCCGTGCCACAAAAAAGGTTGGGGACCGCTGGTCTAACATACATGCTGGTTACAACATATCTGTGATAAGCCAACATAAGCTGATAATATTGGACCACCAATATGTCAGTGAGGCTCTAATGCTGTGCAAATAAAAGGTTTTGGCAAAGCAAATCTCTTAATTGCAGCAATTAAAAAAGTCCCATCCAAAGCGAAGCCATGCCTGCCAAAACTGGCTGGAAAGGAACATTTTTTTTTTCTGTCAGTTTGAAAAAAAGGAAGCTCCTCGTATTGATCAGCAGCATCTGAGCACACCGTACTATCCAACTGAAAATCCACGAGGAAGTCACTGGAAATAAGCCAAAGGCTTGTGCTTTCACAGGAGTGCGCTCACATACATGTACACACTCACACACATGCTTAGTTCTGTTCCCATTTTTTCATGACTTTAGAGAACTTTATTGACTTACAATCATGTTCTTAAGACTTACCTTAGTCGTAACTACTACCTGCCAAAACCTAAACCCTGTTTTCATCTTAAAAATTTATGTTTCACATAATGGGGACTCCCTTTGTAAACAAACACACACAAGACAGGCAGAAGAAAAGAGGGAGGTTTAAAGAAACGCACCTTATTCCGTGTGGGCTGCTGCGTGTGTGGCTCATTAAATTGTGACTGAAGTCGCAGCTCAGCCGCCTGACTCAGCTGAGTTTAATTAAAGCTGTCAAACAATTCTTGTGTCAGCCTCCAACACGCATATACATAAACGTATTCATTTTTACTCCCACATCCATCTCACTCTGTCTCTCTCTCATCAAAAGTGTGACATATGCATAATCAATCTCCCTTTATTTAGCCAATGCATATGACCATTTTGCTTCACTATTCTTCCTATGTCTTTCCCCAGCTAACTGCTCGATCATTGGGACTGCCGTTGTTAGCACATGCAACATGACAGAGTCAGTCTATCATACAGAATTAGGGGTGTCACAAAGGTGACAAAGTGAAGGAAATGATAAAGGTAAGTCCATCACACAACTGTTTATTAAGTGGGAACATCCAGATCCCGGGAAAAAAAATCCAAAAGCATGGTTAAAGATGGGCAAAATGCTACTCATCCAATGCCGTTATACAGAAATGAGAACATAAATGTATACAATCTGAGCTGATCAAAATAAAAACTGCACTAATGCACTATCTATTTTGGTCAGATTAACTGTAGTGTTCCATTTGTTCTTGTAAAGCAATTTTACACTTCGTTTTGAATGGTGCTTAATGTGTAATCAGTGATACAAATCCCTGTATGAGCACATGCTATCCTCTAGTGTGTAATGTAATTTATATGGATTATAACTATGAATAAAACAAACCTTATCAGATTCCACATCACAAAACATGTGCATAAATTTGCTTTGCAGATTTTGCAATAAACACATCAAAAGCCAAAAGAAGGTGAAAATATAGACTTAGTATTAACTGTTTGATGCATAAGTAGCTTTACTGATAGTGTCTAATGTAATAATGGTTTAGATTAAAAAATAGCACAAACTCTACAACTAACAATGAAAGGACTCCACTGTTTAAAATAATAAAAACTGAACTTCACCAAATGACTTTTAAATGAGCGGTTTCTCCTTCAAACACATGTCAATATCTTCAACATTAAAAGTTTAAATAACATACAGCATAAAAACACCATCTGGCTTCAATCTGGTTACTCATGTCTCTCTGGGTTTGAAAGTCAGCCTGAAACAGGACATCCGCCCAGCTGTTACTCTGACAACACTGTGACATCTGATTGGAGAGTGGTTGTGTAACGCCTCAGAAAATGGGTCTAAAGTTGGCAGTGACATACTAGAAGTATCTCCAATGTCTGGAATAACTTTAAGAGTTGTTACAGATCTTGATTATTGTGCTCAATATGGTTTTTATCCATTTCAACTGCCATTTCTGACCCTCAACACAGAGCAGAAAATACTCACCACCACAGATTCCCACCAACACACAGGGCTTACAATAAACTGGATTCTTCTCTATTAGGACTTCGCAGCAGGAGTATGGTGCAGACTGTGTTGCTGAAATGTAATACCTGAATTCCAGTTGAATGAATCCTGTACAGGAGCAGTTTTCCTACTATATGCCTTTATAGTATGAAATGGCAATAGCCATGTCCGTCTCTAGATTGGTTTGCCCTATGCTTTGGTCAAGACAGGCAATATCTCAACAAGCTGTGGGAAATTGTTTCGGACTCCTGCGGTCCCCAGAGGACAAATCCCGCTGACTTTTCTCCATATGCCACCAGGAGGTCCACTCTTGTGGTTTTGTGTGAAATATCTCTACAACTGTTGGATAAAACAGCATGACCACAGCTTCAAAATGGGATGTTTTTTGTCTGTTGTAATAACTTTGGTGACTCCGGAAAGCAAAATTGCAGTCTTTCTAAACCTTGATCTTATTTTCAGAGCCTTCTGGGTTTCACTAAATACAAAAATGTTTGGAAACATAACAAAGTCTTATTGAAGAAAAAGCCTGAACTATTATGTGCTTTTGTACTCAATTTAAGTGCTCAAAGCTCTTTTTCACCATAAGCCTCATTAACAAATACATTCAGGGTGCCTTTTTCTACACCTAAATGCTTATAGCTTAACATCCAGATGATCAAGGGGACCTGGCATTTCAATTTCTTGCCCAAGGAAGTTTCACAAAAGCAAGGGTTTGAACCACTAACTTTCCAACTCTACATCCTGAACCACAGCCATCACTAATCTTGAGGGAAAGTGTGCTGTTGATGGTATTGTGCTATTTGAGTGACAGTTAAGGAAACATATTCATGGAAGAGTGTAATTAAAGTACAAATACAGAAAACAAAATAGAAAGTTTAACTTACTGAGGTAAAGGTTAATAAACTCATAAAGGTACATGGTTTCTGGTTCCAAATTGTGACCACAAACTATGCAATAGTTTGTAAATGTTTAATAGACTACCTTTAGAGATAGGGACATGCTGAAAATGTGCCTAATTTTCCTGTATTGGATTAAAACACTCTACTCTGTATGCTGGTCCTTGCATATCAGTGCATGCAGTGTCAGTTTTATGAAAGATGACCACTACGAGTCAAAAGGGTCAAACTCAGCTGCATCACTGCATGCATAACATTGTAAGAATAAAACAAACTGTAACATCAAAACATTCTCAGACACTTAGCAATCTGCTATAATAACCCTCTCAAAATTCAGAGAATTGTCGCTATTGCTTTGATTTACCCAGAGTTTGCATATCATAAATGAAAGTGTTGCAGGGACTTATTTTATTTTTTTAAACTTCATCAGTATATGAATATAAAATAGAATCCAACATTGTCACATAATTAAGCACGTCTAGCCTAAGCTTAGGCTAGATAACAAGGATAGTAGTAAAACCACATGTTCAACAAGGAAACACGTTTGAGGAAAAAATACATGTAAAAACGTGCACAAAATGCAACCTATTTACAGTAAACCAAATCTAAAAATTGGGATAACATAATAGTTTTACTGCAAATTTATTATGATTTCTGTTACGGCCCATTTTGGGGGAATTCTTTATTTCTCAACTTTTTCTACTTGATAAGTTTATAAGCAGTCTTGGTTTTAAACCACACATCGAGCAATTTTTGGCTAACCAAGACAAAGGATTACCATTGTGTAAGAAATGTGATATCTTAAATCATGGCTCCAAATGAGCAGTCATAAATCAAAAGTAAAAACTTATCTGTTTTCTTGTGACCAGACACGCCCTGAGACCACAATTCTGATACAAATACAAGCCAATCAATAGAAAAGCAGCATGAAATGATGCAAGTCTATCTAAGCTGTCAAATGGACAATCTGGATAGGTCACCAGTCTATCTCAAGTCTCTATTTAGTATATTGTCTGTTAATTTAATAAACATTTGCTTTCTGGAGGAAAACCAAATTGATACTGTTTTCTAAACCTTGAGTGGAAATGATGAGTTTTTAAAACATGCTGTAGAAAGTGATACAGTAAGGGATATGGAAAATCAATTACAGCTACACAAAATAAAATCTGTCAGATCTCGGTGCGTCTTCCTCTCTCTGCCTCTCTTGGTATCTCCCCTTTACTCCCTCCCCCTCGAGCATCACATGAGCCGCAATAGCAGAAACCTGATGAATTATTGAAGGAGACAAGACATCTTTCAAACTCACACACGCGCTCTAACACACAAACAGTAACTGTATCCCTTTCCTCAGGGGAAAAACGAGATAATGACCAATTCAATCTGACATGGTTTTAGAGACTGTAAACATCAGAGTGAGAGAAGAAGAGAAAGAGTGAAAGAGGTGGGGAAGAGATGCTGACACTGATCTAAAACTAAACTGCGAAGGTGTGAGGAAAAAAAAACGGAAACAGACTTCTCACAATTTATTCCACATTTTGATTCTCAGGTTTGGAAAGGCTTATTTTTGTTTTTCAAATGTGGTAAGCCAACTTGCATATAAAATCTAATGAATTACAATAAGTGATTATACTGCTACCAAAACACAATATGTAGCCAAACAATTCATTCCAGAGGCTGATGTGTAATTTGAGTGCTGTTTGTATGATAATCTGCATCAGTTATCACGATGAGAAAAGCGATGCGTTCATCATCTTAGTAACAACCCCTGTGATTACGGGGAACAAGCAAAGGAAGACACTTATAATCAGTCATGGCAAGAAGCTGGCTTATAAATCACAAGATATACCTCACTACATGACGGTGGAGAGAAGAAAATGTTGGTCCATTGTGTGGCAGCAAAAAATTGCACAATACAAAAAGTGATTATTATAACGGAGAAACAGTTGAACAGTGAGTATTATCTTTCTCTGCCTCATGCTCACATTTCTTCTAATTAACCCTTACTTCTTCAGATGTCCAGCAGCTTTTTTTCAGTCACATAGATTTCATGCTGCATAATTATTATAATATTATGTTTTCTTTTGACGCCTTCTACAGAACTGCTCAAAGTTTTTCTGTCTGTCAAGAGCCAGGCAGACAAATCTTGACAACTTGACTGCCAGAAAAAGTTCTGAAGTTTTCAATATTCCAGAGGAATGAATCATGCAAACTATGTGTTACCTGAATGTTCTACACTGTCAACTTTTGGTTTAAGAATGAAAAAGCTCAACAGCTACTGAGTGAGGGTATTAACTATGGTGGGCAGATTTGAACTACCCCTGAGGATGAACATTATACCTGCTCAGCTCAGTCACTGTCAACATGTTGAGATGCTAAGTATTTAATAGAACAATACAGTCTAGCACCACCCCTCGCACAGCTATACATTCTTACAATACTATTGCATTAGACTCAAAGTAAGAGACACCAAATTAATAGGTGAAAAGGTGTGTTATTCCAAGGCTATTAAATAACCAATTAAATAACCAAAATTCAATTCAATTTTATTTATATAGCACCAAATCACAACAACAGTCACCTCAATGTGCTTTAAATTGTATGGTAAGGACCCTACAGTAATACAGAGATATATAAAGCAGATTAACAGGGATAGCTCAGTAGGTAGAGTGGTGGCCCCATGATCGGAAGGTCGGGGGTTCGACTCCACTGAACGGCTACCCTGAGGTACCCCTGAGCAAGGTGCCGTCCCTACACACTGCTCCCCGGGCGCTGCACTGGTGGCTGCCCACTGCTTCACTAGGTGAACGGGTTAAATGCAGAGGAACTTTTTCCCTATGGGGACTAACACGCACACTTTACACTTTACTTTACACTTTACTTTTACTTTACACTTTACACACTGCCGTATGGAGAGATGCAGAGAGAGAAAAAAAACCCCAGAGGAAAAGACATCTGATCACACTCTAAAAACAGGTGCACAGTGAGGATGACAGCTTCATCAATGGCAGTGGCAACAGATTCAGCAAGAACAACTGTGACATTTATACTTTACTCGACCATTAATATATAAAAACAAACAAACAAACAACAATGGCATAAATCAATGAAAATGAAATATGGTAAAAGAAAATGAAGGGAGGGGAGGGAACAGCTCAAAGGTGTATGCATACGTCCTGCATGCATTGTAATCACATGTTAACACTAGAGATTTAGAACGTAGATTGAATCTGTTGTAGTGCTCAAATGATTAGTTGAATTATTAATTAGATGGAATCCTGCTCAATACCCATAGCCCAAAGCATTATTGAATTGGTAAGACTGTGAATCAAATAGCCAATCAAAACTATATGTGAAGAAGCGGCAAATGAAAGCAGAGAAAGCTCCACTGCTGATACAAGAATCTCTTTTAATAGGCAATAATGCTTGTGTGGTTGCTAAAATTACTATTGTGACCCATTTTTAATGATAATGATCCCAAATTTTATTTTTCAGATGTAACACTCAAAATAATGTTCAGAAAAAAAAAGGACTGAAGAGGGAATCCACCCAAATTCCATCACGTTGTTGCATTAAGGGAGGGTTTGATGGCATTCAATTAGTTTGTTTATGCAGCGATATAATTACTGCTAATGCTTTTACCTAACATTCAGAGAATGGTAAATTCACATTTCAGTCTCTAGCCTGTGAGATTTTTTTTAAATGATTATATTGCTAGCTAATGCTTGTGAAGGAAATTTCATTACATTTTTGGCACTTAGTGGAAAAGTTCTACAATCTCTTTGCATATATAACTAGACACATTTAACGGTTGTGGCAATGTAATAACTCATTATTACCTCATCTATTACAATGGTACCAAGGACAAGGGTTCTAAATGCAAGTTTTCTAATATATTGCTTAAAGGAATAGATCTAAATGTAGATCTGGTGGCATTACAGTTTTTTGTTGTGTTTTTTCCATGGTCTAGCAGTAGTCTGTCTAGGTAAATCTTTAGAGAGACGCAGACTAATCAGACAGCATCTCTTCAAAAGAATCAACAGCTTAGCAGGAGACCTTCATATCTGCACCAAATAGACCAACAGAAAGACAATCCCCACAGAGAAAGAATGGAGCTTGGAGGGGCTGCCGTAACAAAGCTGACTGAAACACACGCACACGTGCACACACACACACACACACACACACACACACACACACACACACACACACACACACACACACATAGATGATCGATTCCACATTTCTCCTATCCTTCCATGTTTGTCCATCTGTTCTGCCGGTGCTCATAGGCTTCACATTAAAGCTCCTCCTCTTCCTCTCTTCTCCTAGCATCTCTCTCTCTTTTTTCTATTTCCCCTCTCTGGTCTGTAGCCAAAATTACGGCCAGTCCTTTATCTCCCCTGCTTTGTCTATCTCTCTGTTGTACACTCCAGTATTGAGTGTACACACATGTGTGCACACACCCACACTTCACAATCAGTGTGTCCTGGTCATAAGGGACAGTGACCTTTGTCTTTCCTGTGACCGAACTGCCCTCAGCTGACTATGTATGCATGGTGTGTGTGTGTGTTTGTGTGTTCCTGTATTTTTCACTCTTATTGATTAGATCAAGGCTCCAATCCAGGTTACCCTGCCCTGTGAATTGAATAATTGATCTCACCAAAAGCCTCGGGGTGGATGGGATCATGTGTTTGTGTGTCAGTACACACAGGCAGAAACATCAGCAAGACAGACACATGGAAACTTTAGTTTGAAGAGGTACTAGAACACATAAAGAAATGCACACAACCACAGTCCTTTAGAACAGAGATTAGAATCAGAATGTTCTCATTTGACATCAATGGCTCAAAGTGAAAAATATTCACACAGAAGTAGAGCATGGAAAAAAAATCATGGGTTGAAAGGAGCAGAAAGCATGAGAGACAGCGGGGGTTTATTTTGAAGGGCACTGTTTCATCGAGAATTAGTGGAATGTAAAAAAGAAAATGGGATGAGCCAGGAGAGAGAGAGAGAAGAGAGGATAATGAAATGCATGAAGAGAAGGTATAGAAGCAGCTGAGTAGGAGAAAGAGAAATGGAGGGCAGAGCAGAGGGGGAGATAAGAAAGAATGACAGGTGTTCAGGCAAGTCTTTGCTTAATTGACAGAAATACTGTATGTCTGCTGGGGAGAATACACTCAGGATTTATGTATGTGTGTGTGTGTGTGTGTGTGTGTGTGTGTGTGTGTGTGTGTGTGTGTGTGTGTGTGTGTGTGTGTGTGTGTGTGTGTGTGTGTGATCGTGTGTGTGTGTCAGAGAGAGAGAGGGGGGGAAGGTGAAGGTGACTCCAGGGGTTCATCTTTTCTAAGCTACCTCTCTAAACCTCCCTACCCCTCCCCCTTGGCTGTGCAACCGACCAATCAGAGCACATGCATATACAGGCCTGCACAAACCCAGACACACCGACCAATACCATTTAATTTGGATTCAGAGGGGTGCATCCAGGTATAAATGTGTTGACTGTGAAGCAGTGTGTGGAACAAAAAAAAAAATGCATGCTCAGCAAAATCCTTTCCTCCATAAATGCCAAAGGACAAAACATGTAAAACAAGCTACCAAACAAACCATTTGTGAATTTAATAAATGATAATAACTCTTCAGGTGCTTCTGTTGCAGACAAAACTACGCCACAGGCGGGATCTTTGACTGACAGTCCCGAAAATGCTGGCATCTTGGAAAACAGAATACGGATGGCATTTAATTCTCATTGTGAGAATGAGCTGAGACAGGTGGCTCTTATGTTTAAATTACAGGGCACCTACACAAGCACATACACAGGTGTTCATCATGTCTCTCCATACACCGACTAATGAATAGACAGTCTGAAGACGGAATGCATTTACACAAATACATGAGGTAATACACAGCAGACATCCAATGTCCCTCATAAATTCGACTTATTGGATTTCTGTAAACCTGACAGCACACCCTGCAGGGTGGTAGACAGGATCTCACTCTGAAAGGAATGAAAATAGTGGAAGTGGACAGCTAGTAAAAAAGCCTCCTTTAGAAAAGAAACAAACAACAGGCTCAGAAAATTGAAAACTTTTTTCTTTTTACCTCTTTAGTATAAAAGATTCCAGAATAGAAATGACAGCTTTTATTCTGTCAGGAAAAAAAGCCAGAAGAAATGGTGAGAGAAGATGACACGGTTGAGATGTAACTCCAAGTATATTCATGCATGAACCAAATTTTCAGATCAGTATGCATTCCCCAGGTTTGTCCCACAAGTCTAAAAGTTAAGAAGTCTATGTCAACATACTTCCTGTACAAGATGGCATTTTTAAATCTATAACCAGAACTTTTTGTCAGTCAAAAAGTTGTTGTACATTACCTATAGCATGCTAGCAGGGGTTGTATTGAAAGCTAAGGGGCTTTTTTACTTTCCACTATAAGTGTCTATAGTGACTTGTGGCCATGAATGCAGGCAACTATAGGCACTCTGAACATGTGTTCTTTCAGATGTTATTTTCTAGTCTGCTTGGAGAACACAGTTGCAGTTGGTGTCTTTGTTTCCTAGTGACAGTGCAGAAAAGTCTGTGGTGTGCTGTCAGAGATGACTAATGCCACAGGTATGCTTGCCATGATAGTCTTTGCTCACGTAAACTGTGACGTCAACACAGCCATCTAACCATTTTTTTGTTGCACTCAACTTAATGCTTTCTGCTAATAAGCCATAAGGTCTTGCAAGTCACCCATCAGCAGAAGATGACATATGAGTAAACTAAGCAGCTGTTGAGTTTTTGCTGCAGAATGCCTTATTTTTTCCAGTTCTTTCAACAATCTCTCATTCTGCCATCTGGGGATCTCTACGCTCATGCACTGATGTTTCATTTCAGATCAACTAAGCTCATGCTCACAATATAAAAAGGCTCTTCAGCTGTAATGCTTAGAGTACATTTATTTCAATATAAACTAACCAATAACCAATAAAATCCACCTGTGATAGACTGTCTTAATCCAGAATAGCAGAACTGACCCAAACCAGCCAGCCCAACAATGTACACACTGTTTGTTGATAGCTTTCAATATTCTATAAAATTTGATTATAAAAGGATCTTTTCAGTTGCATTGTATATCTCCAATTGCACTATTTTATGAAATGTTATAAATAGATTATCCTACATTATTACCTCTATTCCCTGCAGAGGGCATCTAAGATTGTGGTCAACAAGGTGAACGCTGCTGTAATTAGCCAAATGATTTAGAAAAAAATGAAGGACCATAATTATCTGCTAAAAATGTGTCTATTGACAACACTTGAGATAAGCGTCTGAGGAGAGATAGAGTGGATGAATATGTGCCACCAGTGTGATGGAAGTGTGAATATTGGTGCCTCCGCTCCAGGAAATCAGCGGGGTTGCTCTTTGATGCTCTGTGGCATCATCTCTGTCACTAGGTTTGGATTGGTTAGTAAGGTTTGCAGTTTTTGCTGCTACTAATTCTACCACTGCTCCAGCTGGACCTCTCATATTCACTTTTGTCCTGACCAGAATACTTTGATGTAGCCAACAACAGAAGGCAGCTGCAGGCTTACAACAAAGTTGACCCTGTCTGAAACAGAAACACAGTTGAACCCTGTGCTGCATACAAATGTGTGTATATTCTCTGCAGCTATAGTTTATTTGCATAAGAGCTTATGAAAATTAAAATGGTGATTGCAACCTCAGGACAACTCAAAAAGGCTACTGTTGGCATAAACAACAACAACAAGTCCTTTGGCAAAAGTGCAACAAAGGAGGTTTAGCAAATTTAAGGATTAACCCTTTACAGCCGATCGGAGCGGGCACGCTCCATTTTGCGTAACTATTTTTAAATCCCGGTAGCTCTGCAACCACATAAGCTAGCGCAATAATTTTTTTTGCATATGAAACCGGAGGAGTTGTACTTACATCTTATGCCATCAGCTTGTCCTAGGTCACAGTTTCCTTCCACATATAGCTTTGCAAAAACTGCATAAAAATCACTTGCAGCAACAAAAACATGATATTCCAGAAACACGCTTCGCCGATCCGATCAGCTGTTTGTAACACTTCCTACGTCCATCAGCACGAACTATCACATGACCGCATGACCTGCCCGAAACTGGAAGTGACGTCATTTTGCGGAAATGTAGTTTTTTTACGATCTGGGCCTTATGAGCCTATACTTGTGTTTTAAAAAGTTATGTTTGAGTTTATGACTTTCTGTGTCGTTTCTGGGATGCTTAGGACTCATATTGCACTGCTGGAAATAGTTTATTTTGATGCATATGCTGTTATTTTGCAAATTTGCACTATAATATTTATTTTCGTTTTTCCTGCAGTGTATAAAAATTGGTGTATCTCCAAAATAAAACTATGAAGACACTCAAAATAAATTTCCTGTTGTTGTAAACTATTTTTTGCAACTTTTTTGTATTTAAAGTTTTGAGGGATAAACCTCTTAAATTTCTCCAAGTAGAAATATATGTAAAAAACAAAACAAAAACGATTTTCAATTTTTTTGTAGTTTATTGCACTTTTTTGCAATTAATGTAGTTACTATGGACTTAATGCATACATATTATTAAAATATGGGCTATAACAGTTGTATAGCAACTTGAAATGCTCCCGTGTTCCTTTTTTTTTTTTTTAAGATAAGCCACCTGGACATTGACTATTTAACTATTGCACCAGCTCTGCCAAGAAATGGACACTCATGCATTATGCAGAAGGAGCAAGTGGCTCATCAACAGGGATGCAGAGTGAAACATGGCAGGCAGAGGAGAACAGAAGAGAGGAGGAGTCATGGGTAAGGCCAGGGGAAGAGAAAGGGGGAGATAGGAAGGGCTATGGTTGAGGAAGCACAGGGTCATTCGCTGCTCTGCAGACAGAGGGAGAAAATGACAGAAATGGAGAAGCTTGGAAGAAAAATGTTGACTTCATCACTCAATAAGAATTGATGAAAGAGCAAAGAACTGATAGAGAGACTGACGTACTGCTATAAAAAGAAATTGTTCACAAGATTAATAAGTGGTGATAAAATTAAATTGGAAAATATAAGGATCGGGATAATTTATAGCTGATACTCATTGTTATACACTAAACTTTTTCCAGCAAGGCTATTAAACCTTGAGATATATTTTCAGAGTGCAGCTAATACATCTGTTAGCTGATATCAGCCTATTAGAGATATATTGGTATTGGCAGCTATGCTGTCTGGTAGAGATGTTTTACAGAAAAGGTGCTTGGGTTAAATTATAAACGGTGTCACCATCACCATCATCATAGTTTTCCCTGCAGAGCGACTCCAATACTGTCATTAATGACTGCAGCAAATGTACCAGAGTGTATGTCAGACGAACAGTAGAAGAATATTGGTCATTATAGCAATATATTTTCAGTATGAGCATCAACTCCCCAAAATCCAGTACTGTTGGGTTCTACTGTTCACAATAAAGTAATTATTCTTTATATACTTCGCTTACCATCTGCTTTCACTGTGATATGATAATTTTCCAAGTGCCATCCTGTAGAGAATAATCATCTTTTGTTTTTAATAATTATGTTTTTAAATAATGTAAAATATTTGTTATATTACTCACTACAAGGACAGGCAGGGGTTTTTTTTCATGTTACAATCTGCACATCATCTTCCTTCCACACTATATCAGCTCTGAGGAATGTCAGATGATTAAGACAGCGCCAGATCATCAGCTTAACATTCAACATGTTGTTGACATACTGCGTCCACCCCACCCCAAATTAAAAAAACCATGAGGGGAAAATGGAGAAACCATGGAGTCATGGTTGAGAAGAAAAGGGGGGGGGAGTGAACTGGAATCATATCAATCTGTGTTTTAATTACCTGGGTTGTAAACATGATTCATAGCAGCAGTCACACTGTGGGATTGCAGTGCTATGGCTGGGGTCCTTGTTCTTACTAAAGACTTAAATAAAATAATTACATACATGACACACAGTTTAATTTAAGACTATCATTTAAGACTGATGATTATGCCAAACATTTTTTCACAGTGTTAAGTCTCCTTAGATCACTTAATTGTTGTCTAGGACCAAGTAGTTATGGTAAAATTAATCACAATCACAATTACTCTGATGAAATTAAGATTGTGCAACGTGATTGTTCATTGATTTGGGAAAAATGTGAATTTTTCAAACTTTAAAAAAATGTCTTTGAATTGATTCAACAAGATGCTGGAAGCATTCATCAGAGATTCTGGTCCATATTGACTTTCTGGCATTACACAGTTGCTGCAGATTTGTCAGATGTCCGCCCATGATGTGAATCTCCCACTCCACCACATCCCAAAGTTCTAGTGACTGTCGGGGCCATTTTGGGTAAAGTTTGAGATGATTTGAGCTTTGAGCAGCCATCAGAAGATGGTGGTGCACTGTGGTCATGAAGGGGTGACCATGGTCAGCAACAATACTCAGTTAAACTACCAACCTTCTGATTAGTATTTGAACTGCTCTGCCTCCTGAGCCACCACAAGCTTAGAACACCTGGTATTCCCAGGCAGTCTCTCATTCAAGCACTAACTAGGACTGACCCTATTAAACTTCCGAGATCAGATGAGATCAGGCATACTCCAGGTTAGGACTGCTCGATTATGGCAAAAATGATAATCACGATTATTTTCACTGAAATTGAGATCTCGATTATTTGACGATATTTATTTAACCCTTTAAGACCTACCATAGAACCAAGTCCACCAGAGCTTATATTATTTTTTTACATCTTGTAGTGCCATTTGTGGGAGCATTTCAAGTTGCTATACAACTGTTATAGCCCATATTTTAATAATATGTATGCATTAAGTCCATAGTAACTACATTAATTGCAAAAAAGTGCAATAAACTACAAAAAAATTGAAAATCGTTTTTGTTTTGTTTTTTACATATATTTCTACTTGGAGAAATTTAAGAGGTTTATCCCTCAAAACTTTAAATACAAAAAAGTTGCAAAAAATAGTTTACAACAACAGGAAATTTATTTTGAGTGTCTTCATAGTTTTATTTTGGAGATACACCAATTTTTATGTACTGCAGGAAAAACGAAAAAACAATCCTATGATGCAAATTTGCAAAGAAAACAGCAGGTGCATCAAAATAAACTATTTCCAGCTGTGCAATTCGAGTTCTAAGCATCCCAGAAACTATTCAGAAAAGTCAAACATGACCAGTATAGGCTTTTAAGGCCTACAAGTAAAAAACTACATTTTCCGCGAAAATGACGTCACTTCCGGTTTCGGGCAGGAAATGGCAGACATGCGATAGTTCGCGCTGACGTCTGTTTCACTGTGGGAAGTGTTACGAACAGCTGATCGGATCGGCAAAGCGTGTTTCTGGAATATTATGTTTTTGTTCCTGCAAGCGCTTTTTATGCAATTTTTGCAAAGCTATATGTGGAAGAAAACCGTGACCGAGGACAAGCTGATGGCATCAGATGTAAGTACAACTCCTCCGGTTTCATATGCAAAATAAATTATTGCGCTAGCTTACAGGTTCTACAGGGATTTAAAAATAGTTACACAAAACGGAGCGTGCTGCTCTGACCGGCTTTAAAGGGTTAACAATAACAATGTATTGAATAATGACTTTAAAAAATAATATAAAATAGTGTGCAACACCACTGAAGTTTTTTTTACCTCTCTTTTCAACCAACAGCAGTCACTCTCCTCTCCAAATAACTTCTGCTTAGCTTTCCGAGCTTCCCTCGGGTCCTCTTAATCAGCGGTCTCCAACCTTTTTTGCGCAACGGACGGTTTATGCCCGACAATATTTTCACGGACCGGCCTTTAAGGTGTCGCAGATAAATGAGGGAGGGGCTAATAATCGGCTCAGTCATTTTTAATGATCGTTGAAAGCCCAGATCGTAATCGTGATTAAAATTCGATTAATTGAGCAGCCCTACTCCAGGTGGTACGGCCGGAAGAATTGCAGCCTGGGTTTCCAGTTCTTAGCTGACTGCTGCTGTAGCTCAGTAATACTACAGACTACTCTGCATAGTCTTCTGCATATGCCTCGGTTGTAATGAGTGGTTATTTGAGGTACTCTTGCCTTCCCATGAGCCTAAAAGCATCTGGCCATGCTCTTCTGGCCTCTAACATCAACAAGGCATTTTTGCTCAGAGAACTACCTCTCACTCAATATTTTCTCTTTTTTGGACCTTTCTCTGTGAACCCTAATAATGTTTGCATGGGAAAATCCCAGCAGATTAGCAGTTTTTGAAATACTCAGACCAACCCATCTGGCTTCAACAACCATGTCACATTCAAAGCCACTTAAATCACTTTTCTTCCCCATTTTGATGCTTGGTTTGAGCTTCAAAAAGTTATCTTAACAATGCTTACATCCCTAAATGAACTGAGTTGCTGCAATATAATTGGGTGATTAGATATTTGAAATATTAGCTAAACACGTGTACCTAATAAAGTTGCTGGTAACAGTATAAAATAACTAGAAAAATAAAAGCTAGATAAAACATTTGAGCCTGACTGGGAACGTTATGCTGTAAAGGCGCTGTAAAAGCCACTGCTGTAAAAAGAGGGATGTGCTCATTTATAACACAAGACAAAAATAGAGCATCATAGCAAAATGGATTGTGGCACAATGTCATCTATGTTATTTTGTTTTCATAGTTGCTAGGACCTATTGAAGCTCAAACATATAGCTGAAAATAAAATCTGATTTATTGCCCAACCCTAGTACTGTCCCTGAAGATCACAATTTCCGCAGTCATCAAATTTAGACAGTTGTTTTATAGTTTGAAACTGATTCATACAGAGCAGTCTTCTTACTGGCTGTGATATTAAAGAGTTTGGTGCCAGACACAGGAGGAGAGAAATCACTAGGAATAAATTGTGAAGGAAAGAAGACACAGTTGGACAAATCGCAACCAGCAGGTTTCCCAACATGATAGGTGTGACAGTACACTCACACACAGGGACACAAAGACACATGTAAACACTACAGCAGCTCCCTCATTTGGTTAGTTGCACTGCTTGAAATATTAAACGTACAGTAAATGTCGCAGCCTTTCCCCCCTATATATTTGCTCCTCATTTCCCCTCCTTTTCCTCCTTTTCGTCTCCTGTCCTCAGCTCTCCACTGACAGTTTCCTGTTAATGACTCTCATTTGCACAGGAGACCAGAGAGTGGAATAAAGTGGACACACACACACACACTGCAGGTAGTAGAGCTCAAACTGAATGTATACTGCAATGACCACCTCTCACATCACGGTAACAGTACTATGTGGGGAAGGCCAGCTCTAATAAGGCCAAAGTTACCCCTCTGTCTGCTGAAATCTCTGGGGATTGCAGAAAAGCGCATCATGATGTTAAGAGTATGGCAACACTGCTGTTACTATTGGTCTGGTGATGTGTGTTAGTTCACATTAGGCCAAACCTAAAACATTGGTGGAAGAGTTTGCATCTCAAAATACTTAAAGAAGAGCACAGGCTTTTCCTAATTATTTGAAGAACACGTGTCATGCATCAAGACGTCTGGGTATCCAGATTTATTCTCACTTAAATTATTAAAGATTGCTTGAGAGGTATCTTAACCCATTTAGGGCTCCCCCAGCAGACAGCTGTGTTACACACATAGAGATGGAGGCCAAGCATTTTCCAATAATAGGACGCTTTAGAACTGTTTGATCATGCAGAGTTGATAGAAGATCAAGACAGAGTCCCAATACAGTAGGAACACGGCAGGTTATAGTTAAGGTGCATTGGATACACTTTAATATCTGTTTTAGCAGCTTTAAAGCTGGTAAATTCATGCTGTCAGAAAACACTGCAAACATTTATTTTCAGGTCTGTGTTGAAGATGTGATTCGAACCAAAGACTGCACATTTTTATGGCTTTGTCTTCCATGAAATGAAAATACTATCCAGGATTTTCACCTTACCCTTCAGGAAACATGCCCCTTCGGTTCACCGTTTATGTGCACAGCTTAAGAACACACATACCTCTGCATATAATAGCTGCTACATAAAGTTTGCATTAAACATTAATATTGTTTTAGGTTAAACAGAAAAGGCTTATGGATAAAAAATAAATAAATAAACATTAACTGCAAAGGTGTTTTGTATGTTAAAATCACATAGCACACGCCCATGTCTTCTGATCCCAATGAAAACTGAGATTAATTATTGTTAATGAAAGCCCTATATAACAGAATGACACCCTATGAGTTTGTGACAGCATTACCAGAAGAAGAAAAAAGGCAGTTCAGTAGCAATATCGTTCAATCAATCAAAGCAAAAGCTGGCAAGAATTCTTCCCCGTCATGTACAGAAGTGCAATGTCTGTCGATAAGTCTGATTGGCTTTCAGCCGGGGTTTGAACCTGCTGAGTTTCTACAAGGTGGATTATGCCTGCTGGCAAGTGCTCAAGTACTCACAGGGTGTATCAAGGGTGCAGTGTGCTCTCTCTCTCTCACACACACACAAATCCAAACAGATAAACACAAACACATGAAAAGATTCGCATTGAAGCTAATTAAAACGCCGCTTTTGGCTAGATGTTGTGTTTCTCAGAGCAACTCACATCTCTGAATCTGTTCCAGGATCTGTCCTTATACTGAGCCACGGTTCCCAGCCATTTCTCATTATTGTTAGCGGAGACCACCGTTTCTCTGCTCAGCAAGAGAGCCACGACAGGTAGCAGAAAGAAGAACATCTTCTGAAAGGAAACACAGAAGAGAAGAGAGAGAGGAGAGAGGCGGGGGTAAGAAAAGAGTGAGAAAACACATGGGGAGCGGAGGATGCTGCAAAGTGTAGATGAAGTGAGATGGAGCACTTTAGAGAACACACAACTCTCACGCTGTGACGCATCATGGGTCAGAATGTCACAATGAAGCAACAAACGGACCCCCACTGAAAGACTGCACGGGGTGCAGAGTGATCATTTCATCAAACTGCTGAGGCTCCATCTAATCGGATTATAAACACTGGAGAGTTGTTACCGCGGCAGATTGGGCACAGCGTAACATTAGCTCGCGAGCTTCCCATCCGCTAATTAAAAAACAGAAAAGGAAAAAAAAAAAGCAATTATCGGCGTCAACACAATTGCTGCCCTCACGGACCTTTGTCTTGGCTTTCAGCTGCTTTCTCTCAATATCACTTCAAATTTAGATTTCTTTTCAAATTCACACCAGCGACGCGACGCAGTGAACTGCCCACCTGGAATAGTTCGTTGGTGTCCACTTCTGATTCCCGGGGTAAAATAAGTCCACAGCCCCGGGCACACTCCGGTAGAACCCGACTGCTTGTGGGATTGACGGCAAAAGCGAGCAGCGAGGACTAGAGGACCGGGCGCTTTCTCCTCCTCCTCTGTCAGGAGACACCGCCTCCTCTCTCTCTCTCTCCCTCTCTCTCTCTCCCACTAACCGTGTCATTGATTTTCATCAGGGGATTTTTTTCTGTGTTCACAGTAGAGCGCAGGCAGGATTTGGGAGGCACGTCAAAGCGCTGTTTGGGTGTACATTACAAACACAAATTTCTTGTCAGTCCCGCGCATTTGTTGTGGAATTCGAACTCGTGTCCCCGTAGTTAATACAATTATATTACATAAGCCACAACTGAGCAGTGCTATGTGTGTCTGAGCGTTCAACGGCTTCATTTCCTATGGAGGATGCGCACAGACGGACAGACGCAGGGCCCTCTTTTTAAATGAAAGTACACTTCATAAATAGGGCGCATAACCAGGGCTTTATTTTCCCGGGTATGTGACAGTGTATCTGTAAATTATTAATCGACTACTCTGTTGTGCCTCGCTTTGTAGGCCTCTGGTGTCTGTGTGAATGTGTTTGGTTCAGTGAAAAGTTACTGTCGGGTTCTGTACCTATGCTGATGTGAGTAACAGAAATACACTCCTCTGTGTGTTCTGTTCTGTTTTGGCGCAGATAAAACCAATGAAAGGTTTAGAACATATCTTTTATCTCCGCAAATTCGTGTACTCTTGCTGATGCTGCAGTCGTTTTCACGAAATAGGCTGCTACGAGGATTAATAAGGTTGTCAAGCAGTAGTCAGTAGAGAAACTGTTCCTTTATTTTGCAGTTCTTTCTCGAACAGTCTGTTTGGGTTAGGTGTTTCAGGTGCTCCCTCCCCCCCCCCCAAAGCTAATAAAGTCGGAGATTCCTGTATTTCACTTACTAGTGTTAAAAATGTGGAATTTAGAAGAAATGTTATATCATTACATATGTTACATATGCTATATTTTTAAAGGCAGTTATCCAGTAGCAATGTGCCATGCTGTAAATTTTGTTATGATCTGTTACCAAGTAAATACAGAGACAGGATTGACGATACCAATACCGATACTTTTGACTAATAAAGGCAGCTTATATAGGGGAGATATCATTGGTTTACTATAGCACACCCCACCCCAAAATTAGTTCACCATCTCAGTGGTGTTTAATACTGTAAATATCGGTATCAATCTGATAAGTAAAGTAAATACAGAACCAGTAGTTCTGATACCAATACCAACACTGAAACTTAAGCTCTAAAGGCAGATCATGTAGGGAAGAATCATATTCTGTGTCACATTCTGAATCCATTTTCAGGACCATTTAATAACTGTGATTTTTACTTTTGACAGTGCAATAATTAAGTAACACAGAAAAAAAACATCTCTCAGCTTTTCATGTATTTTGAAACCTTTTTTTTAGACCTGGAATGTAAATGTGCCCGTCTTGAAAGCACTTTGGGGCAAGCTCTGTTGTTTAAGTGTGTTACATGAATAAAACAGACTTGATAAAAACACATCTTTATTAGATTCAGGCATTTTTCACATTTGTGTTAATTAGTAAAATATGAATAAAAACATTTATTTCACACAGTTTCATAGACTGAATATTTTATTTGAATACCTGAATATAGTCTATAGGCAATCAGTCTGCTAAAGTATCAATTACGAAGACCAGTGACACTTTAACACTCCTGAGTGAAACATGACTTTCACCACTGTCTGAGCTACCTGGATAGTCTTTGCCTCTCTGAAAGGACAGTGACAGTGACCTCTGTCTCTGTGCTGGGTGTCTGGGTCTGTCTGAAGGATTTCCTTCCTCCTCTCTTCATTTCTTTTGCTGCTTATTCCAGGACAAAGCCCTCGTTTTGGTCTTTCATTTATTTATATAAGTCAGGGTTGTTGCCACAGTAAAGAATTTTCTTCCAACACACACCACTTTTTTAAAGGATTTTCATTTACTGTTGTAAAGTGCCTCTACACGATGCTCCACTTTCTCAGTCACTGTAACCAACATGTTGCTGCTCAGTGCTACTGAGTTACATGACTGCAGGACATCTAAACAGTAGTGAAGGGAGCAGGGGGTGGAGCAAAGTGTGCTTGCATGAGAGGAGCTTTATTTGCACAGACATATCTCCTGTGTAATGAATGACTAAACTTAGAAGAGGCAAACAAACCAAAGCATCAATCTTATTATGCTAGTATCGATCCAATATCAATATCAGCGTTGATACTGATACTACTGGTACTCGGACTGAACTGCCCACCTCTATTATCCAGTCATAATTAAACTAAACTAAGGAAATATATTTTCTTAGAAGACCCAGCTATGTTTTGGGGATCATTGCAAATATTTTCCAAAATGAAGTCATTGTAAAGCATAAACAATCAAAACAAAGAATGCAAAAAGTAGGAGCAGAAGAATCATATTAGAATCCAAAAAATATTGCTTTTTTATATGTAAAGCTGCTGACATTTAAGTTTGAGTTTTTCTGTTCTTTATTATGAAAAGCAAGCCCCTCTCGAAAATCCAAGCATGCCATTCTGCATCATATGACCTCTTATGGAGGTTCAAGAGACATACATTTTGAATACTTGTGTCTAAGATCTTTTTGTTTGGGAACGTTATAAATATTCAAAATTGTCTCTGTGTATGACAGGACAAAGGTGAAGATATATGTAACACTGGTTCTTTATTATATTATTGTTGTCACGGACCCAGCTCTGGGGACTCGGGGTCCGTGGGCAGTGGGGACTGTGACTATTATTGTTGTTGTTGTTGTTATTATTATTATTATTTGGTGTGTTGTCTGCACTGCCCCTATGCACATCTGTATGTAGGCAGGTATGTGTGTGTGTGTGTTTTGCCTTTCTGCTGTGGCCAAATTACAGGCACCTTCAGCCCTGGGGGCGTGGTCTAACTTGAGGGCTGGCCACACCCGAAGTCCTGGCCGCACACCTGCTCCTCATCTGGGCTCGTCGGGGGAGCTATTTAGATGAGCGATGGAGCTTCCACCGACGCTGGATTATTGCGTTTGACTACACGTCAGTCTTCAAACAAGTCAAGTGTGAGTGTATACCTGCTGGGATAAGTGTTAACGGCTGCCTCTATTGTTTTCCCCTCAGGAGGAGTGTGGGACGAGAAGGAGCAGTGAGCATGGGGAGTGCAGGGACACTGGGGCAGAGAGCACTACACGGGGACTTTTGGGAAGAAGACACTACACGGGAGTCTGGGAAACTGGGGATTTATTGTTGTTTACTTCACCACCTTGTAAATAAACACTGTTGCACTGAAGAGTCCGGCGTTTGGGTCCTATTTCCCCATCTCCCCACGGTCTGCCAGCCAGACCGTGACAGAATAATCCAGCCATTATGGGCCCAGCGGACTCAAGGACCGTCTCACAGGAGGAATTGCTCGCCCAGCTCTGGAAATACTGTCGGAGCATTATCCAGGCGGCGGATCCACATCAGAGACACATGCAGGTCGTATTTTTTGATGCCTTCCTGTCTTCAACCACCTGTTCCATGAGCTTTCTGGACATTGCAAAACTAATTCAAATTGTAACTGTGTTGAGGGCTAGCTCTAGCTTTGAACTGTTTGGTTTAGGCTGTCCAGGCAAGGAGGATGCGGCTGCCTCCCTGGCAGCCCTCGCTGCCTGGTTTTTTCTTAATAGGCGGAAGGTTTTCCCACCGCCGCTTGCTGCTCACCTATTGGACCCTCCACTGCAAGGAGGACGGCGCCCTACTCCATCTCCTCTCACGTCTTCAATGACCTCTGTGTCAGCAGACCAAAGACCGACAGTGCTGGTCACCACAGTGAGTAAACCGGACCCTGTCATTTTAACTAATCCAGTCACAGATGAACAGGGGACAGGTTCCTTTGCCCCGCCAACACGAAAGAGACGGCGCCGGCGTCATCCTCGTCAAACCGAAGCTCACCTCACTCCTGTGGTTTGGGAAGAACCAGCTGACTCTGGACTGACCGTACGAGGAGCCGCGGACCCAGTGCTAGAACATGAGCCTGCCACTACAGACAATCGGGAGGCTGAGATTCTCCCCAGGGCTTCCCCAGAGGCTGAACTGGAGGCCTCAGTTGCCTCTGGCCCCCTGGAAATTGCTGAGCCAGCGGTAACATTGTTTTCCTCTCCACCCTTCATGTTGGACATATCACCCTCACTTCAATTAGCTGCCCAGCTAGTCGGTCAGTCATCATCTGTTCCACCTTCCACATCCACTGCTCTGCCACCACATCCACCGCCTGCTGCTGCCATGTCGCCATCGTCACCGCTAGGTGACCGGCTCAGCGTGCAGGGGGATCCCGCGCCGCAGCCGGAGGAGCTTAGCGAGCCAGCTGGGGGGCCAGCGCCGCTGCTGGAGGAGCTCAACGAGCCGGAGCTGGAGCTCGGCGAGCGGGAGCCGCAGGAGGAGCTCGCGCTGCCCGAGCAGGAGCTCAGCGAGCGGGAGCCGCAGGTGGAGCTCGCGCTGCCCGAGCAGGAGCTCAGTGAGCGGGGGGAGCCCGCGTCGCCAGCTGTGGAGCCCGCGTCGCCAGCTGTGGAGCCCGCGTCGCCAGCTGTGGAGCTCAGCGAGCCGGAGGAGCTCAGCGAGCTAATGCTGGAGGAGCTCGGCATGCCGAAGGAGCACAGTGAGCCGGGGGAGCCCAGCAAGCTAATGCCGGAGGAGCACTGTGAGCTGGAGCAGCTCAGCGAGCCACCCACTGAGAAGCCCGCACCGCTGCTGGCGGACCTCAACGAGCCGGAGGGACCGGCGTTGCCAGCAGAGGAGCTCAGCGAGCCTGGTGAGCCCGCGCTGCCACCGGAGGAGCTCGGAGGTCCGGAGGGATCCGCTGAGCCAGAGCTGGAGGTCGGCGTGCCGGAGGGGCCGCCACGTCCTGCAGCCCGGCCGCCACGTCCTGCAGCCCGGCCGCCACGTCCTGCAGCCCGGCCGGTACATCGAGAATCATGGGTTGTGCTGAGGCGGGAGCTACAATGCCGCCGCCACCGGACCCGTGGCCGCCCGCCGGAACTGCAACGCCGTCGCCACCGGATCCGTGGCAGGCCGCCTGAAGCGTTCTGCTCCCACCACGGGGTTGGAGGTAGGCCGCCCGAACGGTTTTCCCACCACTGCCTGACCCATAGCGGGTTTTGCCTGCTTGCGGTCCACTGGGTCGGCCGCAAGAACTGTTGCTGCCACCATGGCAGTGGTTGGACTTTTGAACTGGGGTTTTCCGGCCCTCCGTCCTGTTTCCCCCCCGCCGCCCGCCCTGGGGTGGTTGGGTTGTGGTTTCTGTTGTGTTTTGGGTCGTCGGGAGCCGACCCTTAGAGGGGGGGTACTGTCACGGACCCAGCTCTGGGGACTCGGGGTCCGTGGGCAGTGGGGACTGTGACTGTTGTTGTTGTTGTTGTTGTTGTTGTTGTTATTATTGTTGTTATTATTATTATTATTTGGTGTGTTGTCTGCACTGCCCCTATGCACATCTGTATGTAGGCAGGTATGTGTGTGTGTTTTGCCTTTCTGCTGTGGCCAAATTACAGGCACCTTCAGCCCTGGGGGCGTGGTCTAACTTGAGGGCTGGCCACACCCGAAGTCCTGGCCGCACACCTGCTCCTCATCTGGGCTCGTCGGGGGAGCTATTTAGATGAGCGATGGAGCTTCCACCGACGCTGGATTATTGCGTTTGACTACACGTCAGTCTTCAAACAAGTCAAGTGTGAGTGTATACCTGCTGGGATAAGTGTTAACGGCTGCCTCTATTGTTTTCCCCTCAGGAGGAGTGTGGGACGAGAAGGAGCAGTGAGCACGGGGAGTGCAGGGACACTGGGGCAGAGAGCACTACACGGGGACTTTTGGGAAGAAGACACTACACGGGAGTCTGGGAAACTGGGGATTTATTGTTGTTTACTTCACCACCTTGTAAATAAACACTGTTGCACTGAAGAGTCCGGCGTTTGGGTCCTATTTCCCCATCTCCCCACGGTCTGCCAGCCAGACCGTGACAATTGTAGTTTTGTCAGATGTGATATATAAAACTTTAGACTTGTTCAAACAATACAAGAACTTTGTGAAAAAAAAAAAAACAAAACATAGTCATCAGTACCTTCTCTTGTGGATTCACATTTTTTATATATAGTGCATTTTCAAAAGTCTCAAGCCACTCCACATTTCTTTATATTTTGCTAAAAAAAGAAAAAGGAAATACGGTGCAGCAATTTATTTAAACACATACAAAAATGGAAATACTATATTTAAAGTAAAAAATGAATTTGTAAATTCTAACAAGCAGTATTTGTTATGCGATTTTATTTTTCAACACATCCTGAACTCTCCTTGACAGGTATGCTGGTAATTTCTTTAAGTAGTTTCCAGAAAACGTGAATCATGCTCTTCAGCCTTTGTTGGAAATATCTTTGCTCTTTACTGGAGAATAGAGTATATCTGTTGGTCCAACCTCAGATTCTGGAGGAACAATGCAGTTGTGGAAAGCTGGACCAATTCTTTATCTGTTCAAGGATACTCAAAGGTGTCTGGGAGCTTGCCCACCCAGTTTTGTTGACTTGGTGAAGGCACAGCCATGTCTGTATCCATGTCCTGTTCTGTTGTACAATATGGCTATCTGAACCCTGTACAATAACATAAAGAGCTTGGTCTGCATTACTCCACAAGTGATATTCATTCTTTGGTGGGTGTTGGACTCTGCCAGTGCAGCTATTGGTCACTAATTCTGTTCATAATTTTCATAGACAGGATTTCTAGGCACAGTGATTGCCACGGTGCATGGGGTGGACCAAGTGGAGCAGACAGAAGTGAGGAGGCGGAACTTGAGTTGCAAACCAAAAGCGAGCCTTTATTGTGGCTGAAAACATCAATACAACTCAAACGAAGACAAACATGGGTGAGAGCTAACTGAAAACCTACACTGGGAAAACTAAGATAACTGCGCCAACAGAGACGATACCGAGGAACTATGAACACAGGAAGACCGAGGACTTAAATACACACATGAGGTGATCAGGAGAACTGGCGACACATGAGGACACAGCGGAGTTGAATGAACATAATGAAACACAGGGGCGAGTAACACTGGACACACTAACATGAGACAGGGACCATCAAAGTAAAACAGGAAACATGACAGGCACAGACTAGACACTGAACTAACCTAAGAACAAACTTTTAACCAGAATAACGCTGAAATTTAGGATTAAAATATTCAAAACAGGAAAACTAAAGAATCAGAAAATAAACCATAATACAGAAAAATACCAAAATACAAGAAACTGAAAATGCTGGGTCAAAATGACCCAGAACCGTGACAGTGATGGGCAGATGGTATCTGGTTAATTGGTCTTAAGATCTCGTCTCTGCTTTTAAAGAATGATGTGGTTTTCTGGCTTCATTAAAGAATAATCTCCAATACACTGGGGCAGCTTTCAGCCAAGTGTGAAAGGGCTGGGAGGAAAGTAGCACCTCAAAGTTTGACACCATGGTCCTCAGTTGCAAAAGGGTTTAGTGCCCACTTCAGATTGGGAATGAGTTACTACCCCCGATGAAGAGAGGAGGTCAAAGCAAAGCTGGCAGTTTACTGGTTGATTTAATCTCTTGCCTTCACCTTGGTCACAAACTCTGAGTAGTGACCAAAAGAATGTGACCAGGGATACAAATGGTGAAAATGAGCTTTCTCTACAGAGTGGCTGGCTTAGAGTTTTGAATTGGCTCGTAGTGGAGCTGCTATTCCTCCACACTGAAAGGAGCAAATTAAGGCGGTTCAGGTATCTGACAAGGATGCCTGCTAATCTTCTAGGTGAGATTTTCTGGGGATGTCCCACTGCGAGGAGGGCCTGAAACAGATCCAGGACACGCAGGAGAGATTTAGTCTCTCAGCTGGCTTGGTTCTTGGTGTCTCTGCTTAGATTAGTGGCTTTACAACCCAGACCCAGATTAGAAAATGGAAAAAACGATGGCTCATTTTTCTGGTGTAACTTGAAGTCTTAAGTTTTAGTTAACTTTATTAATAATAGGATCTTCTTTCAAAACATATTTCTTACTCTTGTATTGCAGAGGTGGGACCAAGTCATTGTTTTGCAAGTCTCAAGTAAGTCTCAAGTCTTTATCCTCAAGTCTCAAGTCAAGTCTCAAGTAATGTCAGGCAAGTCAGAGTCGAGTCTCAAGTCACTGGTGTAAAAGTCCGAGTCAAGTCACAAGTCTGAAACTTTGAATTTCAAGTCCTTTCGAGTCTTTAAAAAAAAAAAGAAAAAATAATGTTGCAGTTATGCTAAATGTAAATATTAGACCATGTAATTTTAAAATCTGTGTTTTTCTCAACACATGACAAAATAGTGAACTTAGAAAATATACACAAATTGTGAAATTGCACCTCTTTAAAATGCAGCTCAATTAAACCTAGCTCCAAGAATAGTTTTCACCGACAGTTCTGAGATAAGCTGCATGTTATTCTTGGATGCGGTTGTAGGACCAGCTTTAAAATCGCATGACAAAAATATCATACACATTAAAAAGAACTGCATCACCAACGTAGCCTGGACAACATTTGCTAGTTAGATGAAGTCAGCTATCTCATTGTAGCATATTTATATGCATATTTATAATCATACGGTTCTTGGAGTGAGTGCATACACTCGTGAAGTTTAGTAACTTCAGGTCACTGCAACAAGTCCGGGTACAGTTTACCGACGGATGGGTGCAGGACCTTGAAATGCACCGTGTAGAACGAAAGACCATCGTACGTATCATAAGTTTACCAGTCTCACAAATTGTCGTCATAAATACACATTCGTTAACCGTTTATTAATAGGACCTTTGAGCTCAACGGTAATTAATTAGTAGTGGAAATAATTTCTGGTAGCATCACAGAAATGTAGCAGTGACAATAATATTGTATGCTGTAATCGCACTGGGCAATTAGTGATACAAAAAACCTGTTTTATCCTGTGAATAAAAGTATATGTTTTTGTTAATGTACCATAATAACAGAAGCGAAACACAATATTGTGTCAGGACAATTCACTATTTATGCACAATAAACACAGGAGCATAGCGCGACAATTTCTGTTCAGCGCCAGACTTGCTTGTAACCTATATCACTAATTATGTTATGAAAATGACGTATTAACTACTAAAAAATACTGACCTTCGTGTAAATGCTTGGAGCAGACTAACCTGTGAGCTGGAGTGTTCTGGGACGTTATATTTGATCTTTGAATGGCTGCAATCCAGGCCATCCGTCGCGTCTTTGTTACTTCGGAAACATGGCTCGAACAATTTCTCTTCAACGACGTAATCCGATAACAACCGATCTCTTTACCCGTCGGCTTCCCGTGGCTGTCATGCGACCGGCTATTGCAGTTAATAATACAACAGCTTCTTGACATTTTTGTGTTTCTTTTTATCGCTGTGTGACTGATTTCAATTGAAAGCCTGCGTGCGCTACTACCGCTTGCCACGAGTTCCCAGAATCCTTTGCGGTTCTACCCGTGAATGACGTCACATTTTCAATCTCTATATAATATGCATGTTAAATTTTATATTTTGGGTAAAATATCAAGTCTTTTCAAGTAAACCGGTTCAAGTCCAATTCAAGTCCCAAGTCATTGGTGTAAAAGTCCAAGTCAAGTCACAAGTCTTAGAACATTTTTTCAAGTCAAGTCTAAAGTCATAAAATTAATGACTCGAGTCTGACTCGAGTCCAAGTCATGTGACTCGAGTCCACACCTCTGTTGTATTGTGTACTGTGAAAGCTGAATTGAAAAGTCCAATAAGCAGCTTATGAGCTAAATGATTATGAAACACTTGAGTTTGACATTTAGGAGCTCATACAAGACATTTATATGCAATATAAATTAATAGTTATGTAGCTTGTGTTAAATGGTACTCTGACATTTATAGTAATACCGGGTAAAGTTGGAGCAAGACTTGGAAATTAGATTAAGCATTTGTCCTTCAGCTGCCAAATGCCATTTCTTTAGCCTTGTAACGTACACTGAGAGAGACTCTACAAGGTACACAACAATAAACACCAATAAAGATACATTTTCACCAAAGTTAATTGTTTACATTAAGGTTGGATTTTGCAATACATTGTAACATTTTTCATTAAAAATACTGATGTCAATGATTGCACATTGTAGGTATGTTAAAAAATACTAAAAGAATATCTGAATGATGCAAAAGAAACATGGTTGAATGGATGAATGGGCAAGAGATGTGAAAAGGCTTTTACCAACCCTTTGCTCAAACACATGCTTGGAAATAAAAGCCATGGTGACATATTCACTGTTTTGACAGTTGTTCATTGTTATTGAGTTGTTATACCAGATTAGTCATGTCACCCCTCTCTGTTTTTAAAAGATACAGTCCAGGCTCACTTGAGTCAGATATTCTGACCCAAACCCCATTGTGCGAGAGGCAGGAGCAGCTGGGAGATAAAGTACAAGTGTGGCAGTAGGAGAGCCAATTTTGAATAATAAAGATCAAAAAATATGAAACAAAGCAAAGGGAAGCAGGGTGTCCCAGCAGTAAGTTTATAGTCACGCAGCTCCCACACAGTAGTTGCAGATGGTGAAAGAAAAAGAAAGATGGTGTAGAAAAGGAAAACAAGAATGATGAAACAAAATTAAGCTTCTGTGTGTACGTGCGTGTGCGCGCATAGGTATGTTAGAGGCAAGTGGGAAAGAGATGAGAAGGGGAGGCGTGCAGAAGATGTTTAAAAGTAGGCAGTGTGGTGTGTTTCTTAATGAGCTTCGTGTCTGTAACATTGGCAGGGAAACTCAGTTTCACTCGAATGACTCCAGAGAAAGGCTCTGTCAGTCTGCCTGAGCACAGACCGTAATCATAAACCCTATCAGCTTCTGAGATCCTACCTGCCTGGGTTGTCCCACTGTGCGAGGTGAAAAATGTTAGCAAATATGGCATTTCCATCACACAACAATTCACATCTCTGCTCGGGGCTCTTGGGGGCATTTATAAATCCAATTACACCTCTGACGTTCCACATAGGATGAAAAGAGAAAACTCAGAGCATGAAACATACCAGCAAATTGGATGAGAGTATAAATGTCTCAGCATCCCAATAGATATTTTTATATGCTATATAGATATCCTAATCAGTTCCTCATCAAGACTTCAGCGCCAGTACAATGTGCATGCTGTTGACATGCCCAATGAGAACACAAGTAATTTAGCATCCAAATAATAATGAGATAATGTTCAGCATGTAAGTACATGAAATTACCATAGACTCTTTTAGAAACAACCTCCAGTCAGCTCTCATATTTTTCTCTGTCATGCAGGCACTATTGCAATTGCATGTTATCTTTTTCAAAGCAAAATTATGGATGTCTCTTGTTGTCACTTCCCTCAGAATCTGAGTGGAAAAGTAGGTTTGTCAAGGCTTGAAAACGCCTTGACAAACAAACATTAGAAAAGCACATTTCTTTGTGGAGATGAAAAGTAGTTTTGGCCTCAGAAATAATAAGGGAAAATTTAAGAAATTAAGGGAAAAGAGTTGTGAACTTTGTTTGGTCCCAGCAAACAATACAGATATTGGATTGTCAAGGCAACTGTGGAAAAAAAAAAAAAATTTAGAAACCAAGTTATTGGATTTTAACCAACCGGTTTTGATTGAACTGGTTTTACATTTCTAGATGAAGACATCTGTTATGTTACTTTCACAATATTTAAATCACAACCTCACAGAAGAACTGTGTGACAGGTAAACGCTGCATGTAAGGCAGCTCCCCAATCATCTACTTAAACTAAACAATTAAACAAGGATTACACATTGATCATTCAGTTTTAGAGATGCTGGGAGGTGGATTTTATTTACCTTTGCACAGAGCTAAGTTGGCTCTCTGATCTTCCACACTTTGTGCTAATTTAAGTTCATTTGCTGCTAGAGGTAGCTGCATGTTTAACTTTCTCAGTGAGCAGGGAACTGCAGGCAGAGGACTGCTTTCCATGGTGCTGCAGGCCAGTGAATCAGAGGACTATTGATTGACATTCAGTGGAAGAACAATGATGACCTGAAATATTGAACTACATTTCAAAATTTGTCGGTACTATTTATCCAGCGACACTATCTGAAAAGATATTGTAGACCTGTGTGGGAGCCCAGCAAAGGAGCTCACAACGTGACACCAGATTACTGATGGCTTACTATTAAAAAGAAACTTGGATTCCTGAAAAAGGCATGTCATCATCATTACTGTCTTACATTTCTAGCTTGACATATTATACTAAGTCTGGCAGTGACAAATGTAGATGATAAGAAAACAAATCAGGTATGAGAGAAAAGCAAAACAAAAAGGATAAGTAAACAGAAATACACTTTTGCTCAATTTTAACCTAAGTATGGCATAATATAGAACACTAGCAAGCAAGACGAGCCACAGACAGTAAGGCAGACAGCATGGCTGGTCAAGGACAAGAAGGCTAGTAGTGAATAGGTAAAGAGCCACCTTAATGGCATTCAGTAAAAATACAGAAAATACTTAACAAGCTTTAATAGCACTGCAGTCTGTCTGCTATTCAGGGTTCAAAGATCCCCAAATGGTTGAGCTGATATTCCACGAGGAGGACACAACAAAGGAGAAAACAGTATAGTGTTACCAATAAGTCATGGAAGAGAGAAGTTATCTTCCCACTGCAGCCCTCTGTTCGGACACAACAAAAAGAGAGATGCACTGCAAGGCAGCACAGCATCGAAAACTACTGGGCCTCCCTCCAGGGTAGCTGTGAAGAGGCAACACACAAGGTGACCAAGGTTTCTTGACTCGGGCAGTTAGAAGAGTCTTTCTCAGGAGGGGTTACTCTCCAGAGAAACAGCAGCACCCTAGAGAGGCATCTTTGACACCATTTACTGCACTGGATGAAAGCAGTGCATTTTCTATCCCTCTTCACACAACTTTTAGAGAAGTTTCCTCTCATCACGAGTTTGAGTTCAGGTAATAGAAAAGTTATACTTTTAGTTTATTGCTATGCTACGGAGCCCCCCAGGGGACATGGGAAAAAAAAAATTAGGGAGGAAAAAAAAATTAAGACGGACTTTTGCGAGATCTCGCAAAAGTATTGCGAGCGCTCGCAAAAGTATTGCGAGATCTCGCAAAAGTATTGCGAGCGCTCGCAAAAGTATTGCGAGATCTCGCAATAAGTATTGCGAGATCTCGCAAAACTCCAACAATGGTGGCATCTACTTAGTTGTAATATTACTCTTTCTGGGTCACAAAATACACTTTTAAGATATTTTGAGGCGTGAATGTAGTTGTGTAAACGTCAGATACCTGCTCGGTTTACAAGACATCACATATTTGCAAAAGAGCTCCGACGTTTTTGGAGATCTGACACCCACTAGCTCGAATAGGGTTGCCAACTCCCTGAAAAATAAATAAGGGACACCTCGTGGCCAGGGCCGGGCAACCTAGTTGTCTTCACCCTTCCCATTGTGGTAGCTCTTTTTTGTGTGTGTGAAATTATTTTTTAACCATTTGACTTGAATTTGATTTAAGCAGATGCATATTCTTTGTGATATGACCATATGGGAAACAAATGATCATTTAGCTATTTATTTTTAGCTCAAAATGACAACATTAACACAGTAAAACAGGTCTCTTTCTTAAACAGAAGCCTGTCATGCTTAACTTTTGAGAATATAAGTAAATCTTTCTTTAAAAGAACTCTGTCCTGCTTAACTTAAAATTATATAAATTAATAGAAAGCAATAGAACGAAAAATATTCTTGTAACAGCGCACATATAGTGCATTTAGTACAATTGGCTTCAGTTGAGGTATTATTTCAGCTTTTCTAAAGCTAATCAGCTGCTCCTGTTTGTAAACCCACTTGTTCCCATGATTACGCATCTTAACTCATCATCATTATTCATCTATGTATTACTTTTATGTATTAGTCATCTATTTGTTGTAATCATCTATCCTTGGAGTTGTTTATTACACAAAATAAATTATATTATCACACTTCTGGCCACATAGCGCTGATATTCACTGCACATGCCCATTTTAACCTTAACCAGAGGGTTTAAAAAACAAACCAGTGTTTACATACCATATCTGCTTCTGCCGTGGCCTGGTGGACAAGAAATTGGTTAAGGGTTCCCCGAGCTTTCACGCCCCTCATGTTCTTCATGTGCCCACCATTAGAAGCATGCCTATGGAAAAAGTGCGCCGGCACACAGTGCAGTGCGCTTTATAGGTGTTATGGTGACCTTTTCCAGCCAGGTGTTTCCCTTTTCCCATTCCTCCCTGTGCTTTTGCAGCCTTTTTTTCTTTCTCTGAGCGAACAAACATTGCTGCTCTAATGCTGGGCTCACACTGTGCGATCTTTGGTCCATTTTGAGACGATTTTTGAGTCGTGCGACTGATTTGGTGATCGGCCCGATTTTGGCCTTCATCGTGCATCGTGTAGTATACGTGGGGTAACGAGAAGCGATTAACACCTCGAGCAGCTCCCGATCATCAATCGCTCTTGAGCCGCTCACACTGCTCACGCGCAAACACGTAAACGTCGGTGAAAAAGACGGAGCAGCACGGCTGTGCAGCGTGTGATCTGGACACAAGCGATGGAGGCACAACTTGTAGAGCTTTGGAAAGCTCATCCGAGCCTTTTCGATGTGGCATCACAAAATTATCACGACCACAACAACCGTTAAAATAGTTGGATCTACATTGCTGCTCATTCACAGCTGCCTGATCAATGTTTTTCATTAGCAATTTAGCAAAGTTGATGGTGGTGGTTTGTGTGTCTGTGTGAGTGAAAGACAGAGCGACAGATTTTCTGTTATAACCTTCATGTTATGGAGGCACAGTGTGAGCACTCAGGTCGCATCAGAGCATCGGGCGGTATAGTGTGAGACCCTGCATCGTGACCTACCAACTTCTAACCCCTGCGAGTCAATCGTGCAGTTTGAGCAGGAGCTGAATAACGTGACTGAAAAAATCGCACAGTGTCTGCCCAGCTTTAGGTGTACTGTCGTCCGAGACTTGCACCGCAGTGTCGGCGTTTGTTTCCCTGTTGGCCATGCTTCTTGTTGTGGTCATCTGTTGTCTTCCGGTATTTTCTCCGCAAGCGACCTTTCCTCGACCAATGAGATGAGTGGTAATCTGAATTGTCATAAGTGTGCTGTCAGCTCATTGGTCACAAAGCAGGAGAGGGGCTGGGAATTATGTTTTCAAACAAAGCGTTAATTCCATAAACATTTATAGACTACTTTTGATTCTCACTGTATTACGGGACAAAGTGCGTCCCTTATTAGCTCAATACGGGACGTGTACTTTTGTTTCTAAATACGGGACGATTCCGTTTTTTAAGGGACGGTTGGCAACCCTAAGCTCGAAGCTAACGGGAGGTCGAGACCTACTACAGCCGGGAGGAACACCGCTTTCCCGGCACATCGTGCCTCGACCTCCCGGTCGGCTTCGAGCTGGCGGCCACTAGCTCGAAGCTAACGGGAAGTCGAGACCTACTACAGCCGGGAGGAACACCGCTTTCCTGGCACATCGTGCCTCGACCTCCCGGTCGGCTTCGAGCTGGCGGCCACTAGCTCGAAGCTAACGGGAAGTCGAGACCTACTACAGCCGGGAGGAACACCGCTTTCCCGGCACATCGTGCCTCGACCTTCCGGTCGGCTTCGAGCTGGCGGCCTCCGAAGAATGCGGCTAAAACTTTTGCGAGATCTCGCAATACTTTTGCGAGCGCTCGCAAAAGTCCGTCTTAATTTTTTTTTCCTCCCTAATTTTTTTTTTTTTCCTCCCTAATTTTTTTTTCTCCCATGTCCCCTGGGGGGCTCCGTACTATGCCATGCTCCTGGATGGACTGTGTCTTTAGACTTGGATTATTGTTTTTTGCTGAATTAAACCTAACAAATGGTCCTTCACAAATGCATTTTTTTGTTGAAATGCTGGTTGTCAGCATGCAGTCACACAGGACAGCAAAAATATGGTGTGATATAGACCTAAGAGATAAACTAAACTATGTGTCAGACTTGCCAGGTAATGTTGGTAAAGATTCATCCTTACTGTTAACAAGATACTTTTAATGTCTCGTTTTCTTTCTTCCAACTGTGCTTAAAAAGTTAGATGTGTAAATGTTCTTGAGTACATTTCACAAAAATACTCTTTCAAAAAAAATAAATAAATAAAATTGGTGCTACTTCTGATGAAGGATGACAGACTTCAGTTATTAATGTGTTCAGGCTTATTGCATTAAAACTTTTATAACAAGACAACATGAGATGCGTAAGATAAGATAATCTTTATTAGTCCCACACGTGGGAAATTTGTAAGTTTCTGTTATGGGGGATCCCATATGGAAAAGAAATAGTAAAAACTTATAAAAGACTTGCATAAGATGTGGCCTACTTCATATAGTGAATCATATAAGGCTTATATGATTTACTCATGAAAGTGGCCACTGCTTCCTCTACCTACAGTGATAGAGGAAATTCTGCAGCTGGCTATAGTGGTGGGCTCAGAGCTGCCTCAGAGTGGGAGGAAATAGATTACCCTTATCAAAGTTTTCTCAAAGGAAAGTTGCAGCCATGAAAGCTAATTACACTGTGGCTCCACAGGGAACAACTACAGGATCTACTGATTTCCTACATGTTATTATCTCTAAGCTTTGCTGACAGGATTATGTGCACAAAGTGCTACTCATGGTCATATTTCATATGTAGTTACATTACTTTATGTGTGATAGCATGTGCAGTGTGCTTTCACTGCAAATCTTCACTGCAGGCACAGGATTTGGCGTCCTTATTATGGATCTACTGGGCTGCTGCCAATATTTAAAAGAGATAAACAAAACAAAGAAGAAAAGAAAGGAAATAGAGATTGTAGGGAAGAAGGATGGTCCACAAGGAAGACATGAGCAAAAAGTTTATCTGAACCAGAGACTGTATATAAAATCTGGATGCAGCCATCTATACATTGCTGACTAATGTTTTGAAACCTTGCGTTCATGATGTGGATGCTGAAGTCGTACGCGGTAGCGAACTGTTAGTTACAGTGTAGCTCGCTTTTTCATCTATTTAACCCCAATTGACCATAAATTTGAAAATGAATGTAATTTTTTTTCTACACATGATGTGAAATTAGAAATTGAGATTATAAACTTATTGGAAAATGGTTTACCAAGGTTCCAGTATAATAGTAATGAAAGTTGAAGATTTTAACCATCTTTTTTTGTTTTTTGTATCCATCAGGAGGTGGGTAGGGATCCAGGGGACTCTTCCAGCCAGTAGAAGCAATGCAGCTTAGAGGTACTTGCACACTGGATTTACTTTTCAGACCCACGTGATCTTTAGTCTTTTGTCCACACACCATCCCTGCAGAGAACTAGTTAATTATCATCCAATTAATTTTCAGAAACAGTTCTCCTGACACGTTCAAATCTGTCTAATATGTGTGAACTTGCTCTAAGCTGTCTCTTTCACCACTGAATAAATCAGTCATTCCTTCAAATGTTTGACATTGACAATGATTGACTACCAATTAAAAAGACTTTTCTCTTTCTCTGTCTTTCAGTCCATCTCTACATGTCTTTCCCTTCATTTTCCTTTTGTTCAGGTCAAAATAATTCCAGCAGAGCACTCTTAGCATTTTGCAGTCAATCTAAAAGACAACATTTTGTCACGCCTGATGGAAAACGTATTAATATTCCAAAAGGAGGCATCTGAGAACCGACCGGCAAAGTTCAAGTGCAGCCTGACACACTGATCACTTATGCGAGACAAGTGATAAAATTGTAGATATGCATAAAAAAAGATCATTCGATTTTTGAAATAAAACTATTTAATAGAAAAAGTAAGTAGAGAAACCATGTCTCTTATCTCATCCTAATGCTATATTTGCAGTATTTCTAAAGTAGCTGCACTTGTAACTCCTACCTTAGTTGTGTGACGATGCTTGTTGCACAGGGGCGTGGATCTTTTGTTTGTCTTTTGCTTTTTTGCAGCTGAACTACATGGGAAATCCAGAAAAAAAAACCTGTGGATCTTGCATTAAAACTTGCAGTAATCACTATGGAAGAGGAATCAGATTTTACTCCAGTGCAAGTGGAGCATTTATGTGAAGCCATGTTAACGTTTGGTTTACGTTTCTATAATGGTTTGACTTGTAAATCTGTGTTATCAGAAAATGGGCCCACAGGGCACATAAAATCAGCTTATAGTCTTGTTTTTGCGCAGTCTCATCTCATTTGTGGAAAATGAAAAATGAATGAATGAAATACACAGCCCTTTGGGTATTTTAAATGACTTCATGTCTTACTGTATATTAGAGCACACCCTTGGTGATGCTGCTGCCCCGTGACAACACTGTATCTAAAATAAGTCAGCTACCTTTCTCACTTTATGAATCATGTTATAATAAACTTATTTTTTCTTTTTCCTCTCTCTTTTTTATGTTTCCTTCCTCCTTTGACTGCAGTGATTTTACTTTACAGTATATTCTCACTTTTTGTCGATAGCCTTGGATTCACTTGAGCTTTTCTCCCACTTCAGTTATATTCCTGCACTTCTTTCAAGTGGGCGATCACACAACCATGTCATCTTCCCTCTTACTCATCTTTTGCTTTAATTACCCTCTTTGGCCCATTCTTTGTCTCTGTCAGAGTATTTAATTTTTTTCCTTTTCCTGTCCGCCTTTCACCCCTTTCACCCGTGTAAACACATAACAATATCTCAAGTTTATTTCATGTACTTTCCACCCTCTAACTTTACATTACATCCCCACATTTCAATCTCTTCCACCTAATTCTCTGTAGACATCAAATAGAGGATAATGGCTCCCAATAATTCTCAAAACTCCCTCGTATCTGTTTCTCTGGGTGTGACCCAAATTGTTTTGGAGAGGCACGACATGGCTACTGGTGCCAGAGGTCCTTTTGTTGGGCAATGATTCAGAAAGCTGTAAACATTCATGCACTGAAACACACACAAATAGTCAGAGAGACAACACAGCCTTTTTTGTGCTCCATAGCAGGGTGAGTCAATTGTTGGCCTTGTGAGCATCATCAAATCCTTTCCAAGCTAGAGGAGCGATTATACAGTCACAGCAGAAATTACAGCTGCTCAGCAGAGACAGCATCACTGTTGACAAAAAGTTGAACTCTTTAGAAGATTATTTGGAAATTTGCAACAGACTAGTCTCACGAGAACGTTAAACATGACATCTCCTCTTAAACAACACAATGCCCATTGCTCCATGGAGAGAGAGAAGGAAAAAAAGACATGACCAGATGAGAAGTGGACTCCACTATACACTATGAATAACCTATGTTTTATTCAGATTTAGGGGAAGCAATAAACTCTACCCGAGGCACTCACTTGGATGTTCTCTATTCTCTTATCACACTAAGAAATAACTTTCTGTACACGCACAAACATACACATGGGGTGTGAAGTCTAATCCCAGCCTTCTGTTACCACAGCAGCCACCTGTGATGGCTTCCTCTTGCCCTCATTGCTTTCTACAGAAAAACAAATGAATCCCAGGTGAGGGTAGAAGAGAGAAAAGGAGAAAAACACGGAAAACAAATGAAACACAGCCAGGGGTGCCAGGTTGGCAGCTTATCAGCATGTAGTAACTTCAAAACAAGGCAGGAGGCCTGAAAAAGACACAAGATAATACCTAGGACAGTAAAGCAACTGTTAAAACAACAATAAACAACTGACTTTTTAACAGTGTAGCAGTAGTTCACATAAGGCCACAGCAGAACGTGAAACTCAAATACTATACACACTGTTCTTTACATCCTTTTTGTGTTATTTTCACACTACTTCTCTGCAACATTTAATAATCTGGCAGATTATTTTGTGAACCTTTGATAGAGGCTGACCCTAAAGCTGAGGACCTCTATACTACACTAACCAAAAGCGTTAAGTGTATAAATGAACTAAAACAAGTTCCACAAACAGCTAAAACACTAAAATAGCAATTAAATGTGTTGAAAGTTATTTTACTAAAGTGGTATTTCAATGTGGGGAATTAAGTTGAACCAAAGTATTTTCACATTGCTGTACTGGTGCTTTTATTCAAGTGAAGGATTTTAATAAAGGTCAAGATGGTATAAATCAGACCACAGCACACCTCTTAAGAGATTTACACTTTAACTGAAGCAAATGAAGCTACAATAAAGCATCGAAAATTATAAAGGCTAAAGCAGTAATCCAGCTTCAGTTACCAGCCTCTCTCTTGCTTTTGAAAAAAAAAAGAAGAAAAGATTGCTTCTGTGACTCAAATGAAATAATGACTCTGTCTATAAAGGGACTGGCTGTAACAGCAAGTAATAAACAGCAAGTTGCATGAAGGGCAAAGAAAAAAATCCCCCAAGCTTCAGACTCGGAGGTTGCTGCTACTCTTATGAGGATGTAAGGGGAGGAGGGTCAAGTTATATCTGTCCACCGTAATATCAGGGGAAGGTGCTGCAGAAACCTCGAAACTTTTTGACAGGTTTGTCTATAAGAGCTGGTGGGAAACTCAGGGCCGTTGATGTGGATTAAAGCTTGAAAAATTATCTCTGACCAATGTGTTCTTTGCAAAACTCTTAACAAATCTGTTGTTTGGTATACAAAAAGTCTGTATAATTAGATTTGGAGATTAAATCCTGAATTCATGCTTCCATCGTGTGGTAGTCTGCAGGGGTGCCACCAGGGATTTGGGGCCACGTGACCCCCCCCCCCAAAAAAAAAAAAAACAAACCCCCCTGAGTGATGTTTTTAATGATAACATTATTAGATTTTATTTTCTGTCACGGTCCGCGTGGCAGACTGTGGGGATGTGGAGGAATATGGAGGACCCAAAACGCAGGACTCATTGATGAAGGCAGTGCGTTTATTTACAGTGATGTAACAATCCAAACAACAATAAATCCCCAATGCGATCCCGACTCCTGTTCCGTGTCTTCTCCTTTCTCCCGTGCTCTGTGCTCTGTCTCCGTTCCTTGTGTACAGTCTGTCTGCTGCTTCCTTGTTTCCACAAATCCTCCTGGGGAAACACACATACAAAGTCAGCCGTGAGTACCTTTACATAACGGCAGACTGGCACTTACTTCGCACATTTATACTGAGAACTGATAGAAAGTCACTCAACAATCCAGAGTTGAGGAGCTCTTAGCCACACTGTTTTGTAGCTCCCCAACGATGCTTGATCAGCTGCAGGTGTGTGATCATTTCCTTAGGTGTGGCCAGCCACCTGGCAGGGCACACCCACCAGGCCTGAAGATGCCTGTAAACAGGTGCTCCCAGATACACCTGCATCCACACACGCACACACCCACACATACCTGCCAATACACAAGCATGGAACACAGGAACAGCAGCAGTGCAGAAGACACACACATCAAATAATAATAATAATAATTAAATTCACATCTATAAAATGGTGTAAAAGTGTTTTCTACTGCTTAATTTTTTTAATATTAAGTATTGGCATTGGCAAATATAACTTAAATAATCCTTTGGATATACATTTTTAAAACAAAGTATAGCTAACTAAAATATGTCTCTGTCCTTAGACCCAGTGGAACTCAGATAGGCTTTAATCTGTTTTAGCTTTCACCACCTGAACAGTCAAAGGCATTGTGAAAAATGTATCCAGAGCAATACACACTTCCTCACAAATGCTCTGTTTATGTGAGCTATAATGATAATGTATTATCATTATAACCTTCTCCTTCATTTAGACCCAATTTTTGACACAAAAACACCCCCCATACTTCTTCAGATATCAGCCAGGCTGGTCCAGTGTTAGGTGTTTCAGTATGAGGAGATGGTTATGGGACAGGTAAGTCTAGGAAAGACAAGGAGTTTCTTTTTTTCATGTGGACTTTGCTATGACTTTAATTTACAGCTGTTGCTCATCTGTCTTTTGAAACATGGACTTTTAATGGGGCTATCCAACTGTCTTACCGCACTAGCGTTCAGCATCAGCTAGGAGTGCACGCACTGGGCCAAACCAAATCGCGATATAAGGAGGGGGAGGAAGGGGGGCAGAGTAGAGGCTGGGTGGATTTTATTCTTTGTTGCCAAAAACAAACAAACACGTTTATGAGAACCATGTGAAAGCAAACATTATTTTAAGGTGATAGGTTAATAATTTTCATAAAAAAACAAAAAAACAAAAACGACTGTTCTACTGCTTTCTGGGGCCGCTGTCAGTCATGTTCCCTTAGAATCGTCATCACTTTTCTCTCCCTTAATGCGGCCCCTGGTAGTCTACACATGAAAAGGCAATGTTGAATCTTAAGAGTTGATGTATTTGCTCTCTTTTGTCAAGTGTAGCAAGAAGGAGTGGGTCACGAGAATCTATTGATCTGAGCCAAAGGTCAAATCTCAAATACTGGATTAAATTAAACTCAGATCAAATGTGAAATACAAACAAACAAGCAATCCATTTTTTTTCTCAGACACTCTGGACTGGAGTTGGTGTGCCTGGGAGTTCCAACAGCCAATGCTAGATTAGCCTGTTAGAGTGCCCTGGATGTGCTATCGAGCCCCTTCTGTAGTCTCTGGCTCCCAGTATTTGGATTTATATGTTTTGGACACCACAGTCAATACTGCCTTACATGAATTTAATTTGTTCCAAATTCAATCATCTATGTTTATAGTTTTACCTGTTACTTAATGCTACATTTAAAATTTTAAACAAGTGTTTCACTGGAATTCAGCCAAAATGTCTTGTTTGTAGAGAAAAAAGTAGCAGCAGGGCTTATGAGCACTGAGTTGTTGACCTGGTAACCTTTTTTCTTTCCAGTGGTTTTTGCTGTTATAAAGGGAGCAGAGATATTTTACTGTCTTGATTTCTTTAATGTTTTGCCTAAAGACTAAAAGTATTAAAAACTATAGTAGCAGTGCTTGCCTTTCTGTTTTTATTTCTTAAACATCACAGCATATAATTCATTCAAAATAAAGCACTCATATCACAGTCTAATGTTAGCATGGTATCATGTGTCTTAACTAAAACTTACAGTACGAAATTCACAATTTTGGATTTACTTAGTCCTCATAACTGGAGAAAAAAAATCTTAGAGTTAGAGTTGGGGCTAGGGATGGGTTCTTCAGGGATCAAGTTAACAAACAAACTTTGCTGCACTACAAAGCTAGCTGAAATGTAACCAGAACTGTGCTACAAGTATGTAAAATCATACATTTGGTGTATTTTCTTTGGAACATTCCCCTGATCGGTCATTAAAAGGTAGCAGAAAAAATGGCAGAAGCTGCTGACAGCAAATGAAAGGATGAGATAGAGAGAGGAGTCTGAAACACAAGTCTGGGAAATTTGACTGACTAACACGTCCACACACAGTGGGTGTTTCCAGCAAGCATGAGGCAAGAATATGCATGCAATTTGACAGCGTCAACTCTCCCCTGAGAGAACCTCATGCAGCATGCAAAGCTTGTTCTGTAGACATTAGCCTGGTCGAAATATTTTGATTTTTAACCTGAAGTTTAATATATATTTTCAATAAAAGTATAAATAGCCACAACATCAAGAGCATTAAAAAAATACATTTTCTAAGTGAAATTAAAACAAGGTTATAACATTCCAGCAAGACATATTGGCTTGTATGTATCCTTCATCCTGTGGTCACCTAAATATAACATTTTCAATCTGGACTCAATAAAAGAGGATTACAGCTGAGTTTCCCCCCAAATGTGATATTTGTCTCCAGAGGTCTGCCAGAAATTATATGCTTTAAAAAAAAAGTCAGAGGGGAAAAAACATGTCTGAACTATGTAATTTAAAGTTAGAATTCTGAGAAAACTGGAAGAATTTTGACAGTAATCACAGAATTCTGAAGTTTTCCATAATTCTGAGGAAAAAGGTCAAAATTCTGAATTTTGGGACAAAGTCAGAATTTTGAGAATAAATTCTGAATTCTAAGACAAAAAACTCAGGATTATGATTTTAAGCTGAGAATCTTTTTTATGGTTCTGCAAAAAAAAAAAAAAAAGTGACAGAATTCAAAATTCTGGAATTTGGCTTTTCCCCCCCACTGATTGTTTATTTCTCTTCAGTCTTGATAAAAGAAAAAGGAGTCAGAATTTAGACTTCTAAGGGGAAAAAGGCAAAATTATGAGATTAAATTCAGAATTCTGAGGAAAAAAACCTCAGAGTTCTAACTTTTTAAAAATCATTTTTTACTGAGTTCAAAATTTTCTGATTCTGAACATTTTCTCAGAATTCGAAAGCAAGCAAGTGACAAACAAATCAACCAACCAAAAAAAACAACAACCCCCAAATAAAAACATCCAACCAAACAAATATACAAAACAAAAGTACATTTTTTGGATACCAAACTATGGAAGCCCGTTTCCGCCACTAAAAAAAAAAAAAAGGATCCATAACTCAAAATTTCGAGTTATTTTCTCGAAATTTCGAGTTATTTTCTTGAAATTTCGACATATTAACTCAAAATTTTGAGAAAAGCAACTCGAAATTTCGAGTTAGCGCTGCCAATCAGTAATCTACGTGAATGACGTCATTTCCATGTTACCCGGAAGCTGAAGCCCTCAGCTACAAATGCTACAGCTAAGCTACCGGTATTACATCCAGTCGTGAATGTTTTCAGCCTGGCTTCACAAATGATGAAATCCCTGTGTTATTAGCTGAATCACATGGTGTTACTATCAGCAAACATACTTTAATTTGTTGGGATCCGTTTTTGAGTGCGCGGTCCTGCGCCATATGCTTCCGGGTAACAAGAAAGCGACCTCATTCACGTATATTTTTGATTGGCAGAGCTAACTCGAAATTTTGAGAAAAGTAACTCGAAATTTCGAGTTATATTTCGAGAAAATAACTCGAAATTTCGAGTTATGGATACTAGCTTTTTTTTTTTTTAGTGGCGGAAACGGGCTTCCATACCAAACAGTGCTTCTATTTTTTAAAAATCTTTTGTCTTTTGAGATTCTTTTTTTTTTCAGTCGCCCTAATCTGTCCCTCATCTTCTGTATACTTGCCATCTTTCTATCAGTGTTTCATTTCAAAAGTCAAATTCTGAAGAAGTCATGATCCCAAAATTATTTCCGTAGCATAAATCATCATCTGTACACTGTCCATCTTTTCATTATCAACATATCATTATTCCCCTGCAGTGAATGAGATGAGAGATGAAAAGAAGATAGCTCTCTGAATAAGGAAGAGCGATAAGGCTGTTTTGTAGGCACTGCTTCAACTCTGAAAAGTAGCACAGAATGTTACAAACATTTTTATCTTCTTCTAATCAGCAGCACCAATAATGTATGCAAAAAAAAGTTTTTAAAAGTGGGAGGATGAATGGAAAACAATGACTTATTCATCAGACTCAGTTCAGCTAAGAAAAATCGATTTACATACAAGAGAATCTGAAAAATAAAGAGAGAAACAAAGGCTAACACTGTAAATCAGTGTAATGCCGCAAATGCAGTCCAATATATGACAATAGATTTTGTTACTCTACATTCAGACTCTTCCACTCCCTTAACTCCCATAGCCAAGGTTTCAGCAAAACAAACACATAATTATCTTTTCTACTGCACAAATAAGGGGTGGAATTAATTAGGCAGCAGTCAAGTTTCCAAAATACTTCTGTGCATCATTTAGCCCTAAACTAATGAACGAGAGGATTGCATAAAGAGAAAGCCATCATTAATTGGCAGATTTTTTTTTTTTTGTAATAAGTGTGTGTATTAATTCTTTCTTATTAGAGAATGACTAGAAAAAAAATGTTACGGCTCAGTATGTCATGATCCTGGGTTTCGTACCCAGCGTTTTCTGTTTGAGACTTTTCTATTTGACTTTGTTTTAGTTTTCAGTTTAAATATTCCCGTTGCTTAGGTTAGGTTTTCATTCTGATTTTGTATTCATTGTTTTCTTTGTTCTATGTTACCCATACCTAGTCTGTGTTTCTGTTATATCTTCCGTGTTTAGTCAGTTTTGTTTTTGTTTACTTTGGATTTTCAAGTTAATGTGTTTTAGCAGCAGTCTCAGTGTTAGTTTCCAGTTTTATTTTGACAGTCTCTCATCCTGTGTGTGTTGTGTTCAGTTTTGCTTCCCTCTTGCTTGTTAATTGATTCTGTTCACCTGTGCCTTATGTTCCCCAGCTGTGTCTTTTCCCCTGATTCTTTGTCTTGTCATTGCTGTACCCATTTTGCAAGCATGGGCGCCCAGTTTGCTCATGTAATCAGTAAGTTCTAGTTTTCTATAAAAGTAATAGTTTTCAGTAATTCAGCAATAGCCAATTTAGTAGCTTTTATGCTCTCTTTTTTATTTATTATACTTGCCTTTGTGAAAAAGGCTGCTGTTAAAGAGTTTTGCTGTTTTTATTGTAAAAAATGCACACTGACAACAAAGAATTAATGAATCAATCAAATTAATTTCCAGACACTCAAGAAAATTTAGTAAATCGTCATACACAAGTTTGTAAACTATTAATATAGGTTTGAATGATAAAGAACCTTGAAACTGGCATGCTTTATGCTAAATTCTCTCACAGGCTTGGTTTAAAAAGTGTGAAAATATAGTCAGAACAAATGATCCCAGTACTAGTTAATGTCTGGCAAAAGTCATATATACCATGAACACATCTGGCCCCACGTGTTTGAGAAGCACAGGACTCGTGGATGACTATGTGGTCAAGAGAAGTCCCTTTGTAACTGCACAGGAAGTCAAGAACTCTCTTGAGTATGCGGTTCATGAGACATATCCAAAAAAAAGAAACTGAGTTGGGGAAGAACAGAGTAATGAAAAACCACTCAAAATCCATCAAAAATGATGACAAGTGGACAGTGTGGAGAAATACAGAACAGCTTATGACCCAAAGGAAACCTTCTCATCTGCCAACAATGGTGGAGCTGCTGTTATGACCTGGACTCTCAGTAGAATAGTCACCCTGGCATTCAGTGAGCGCTGCAGTGCTGAAAGCAGAAACAGGAGAATGCACAGGAGGAGACAGTGTGTTCAAAATGCATCACAACTCACTGGGCAAGATTTCATCATTTAGCAAGATAACAGCTACCAATGAGCTTTACTGCAACAAAATGTAATATAACCATTAGTGGCTTGAGTCAATGACCTGATCTTAGTCCAGTCCCAGTTAACCTGCATTATACCAGATTAAAAGCAACAGCGAAGGTCTGAGAGAGCAAAACAGCAGACATAACTAATTAAAGCTATGAGTTGTTTTTATATTTGCATTGTAAAATTAATCAAATTAAAACTAAATCTAGACTATTCCATACAAAAAAGGAGGATAGATGCATTAGCAGATTGTAATTGACTTTTTGAAATGAAATGACCAAATGACAAATCATTTAATACATAGAATAAAATACGTCCATTCCTTGAATTAGTGAAGTCTCACCAAAACCACCACAAAACAATACATAGATGGACCAGTGAACATTGATACATTTGTGGAAAATCATTTTTGTCATTCTTAAAATGTAGAGAACATCCTATCTAAAGAGAATCCCTGTTCATGGACTAATACGATGAAAATCTAAAAAGATGAAATGATATTAATATGGATCAAACAACATGAATAGTTTATAAACCCCTTGGGAAAATTTGCTCATCATCTCTGCCTCACCCAGCATCTCAGAGGGAGGCAAAGAAGAGCAGCGCTGGGAAATATGTATCCTTTCATCCTCTGCTTTCCACTTTATCAAAAGTAATCAGTTATGCATCCACCAAATAAGATAATCTATCCCTGTCAGTGTGTAGGTAGCAATATTTACTTGTGATTGCAAATATCATGTTGAGGCTCATTTCCTTTTCTATCTATATCTACAGGGTGTTCCTTTCTTTTGTAGAAAATATCTGCTTTCGCCATTTTCCTCCCACATGAGCCAAACGTCAAACACACACAAGAATTCAAATAATATTAGGATACATGCCAGCACATATCACAGATACCACACAAGTGCTGGGTCATACACTCATGTATACACACACGCAGACAAAGACTGACAAAAGAACATTCAAGTCTGTTAACCCCCCACCATGTTTGAGAAACCATAACCATAATCATTCTTTCTTTCTGTGTATACTTTCTTTGAGATTGTATTTCTTTTCCAGAATCTCTCCATTAATCTGCCGAAACCTGATTTTCATGACAAACAATAAGACACGCAGACTCACTCCATCACTAGTGCCAGAGAGCCAGATGGAGGAGGAGGAGAGGGGAGGAAGAGAAAGGCACAGGGTGGGGGATGTGACAAAAAGGATGGAAACCATTAGAATTTGAACGGTTACCAGAATCTGCAATTATGTTTGGTATTGTGTATCCTGCTTTCCAGTCTTTAGGCATGAAATATATAGGTGTTGAACATGCCACTCAGTGTTCAGTGAATGACAGTCATGAAAAAGGGTGATATTGATGGTGCAATTAAAAAAGAGTACAGAAGGTAAGGTGCTAATAATTCCTTCATCCAGGCCTATTCAGATTTTTTATTTTTAAAAACAAGCCTGGCGATACATTTAACTATTATGCAGCCAACTCCCATTACATCTGCATGAAGAGAATCTAAACCACTTCAGTAAACTGCAACAGTCAGAAATAAAACCTGATCACAGATCATCCACTGCATAATGAAGATGGCAGCTTGTACTTGGGAAGGAAAATAGCTAGTTACAATATCTTTGCAGGTCCATAGCTTTACACTTACAAATGGCCAAATGAAAACATTAAAGATGAATATTGATAATAATGTGAAAGGAACTGTTGTCACTATTTTTGCTTATCCATAGATAGAACAATAGGAATAATGAGGCACAGTTACCAGAATGTCCTCGCATGCAATATCAACTCTCTCTGTCTTTTTATGCCTGTATCTGTAAATGACACATTGAGCTTCAAGTGGACAGATGTGAAGTGTTAAAAACAGCTGGGGGCTTCCAATCATTATTAGTGTATCAGATGTTGCATGAATGTGTAGTGTAATGTGTTTATACAGTCTATTTTGTAAACTCCCACTTTGTTGTAGTGATTATTACGCAATACAAGACAAGATAATGCATTCAGTCAAATTATTACCCAGCGAAAAGTTTGGCTTTGTGTGTTATTTGGTGTTATATGTACAGTGCTGTGCAAAAGTCTTGAGTCACTCCTAATTTCTTCATATTTTGCTTGCAAGGAGCCATGTTTGGCCTTGGAAACTAGTTCTTAAGGCTTTTTGGAGGTTTTTCAAAGCTGATCTTTGGACATTGGCTGCTTTTTTCCCTATTTTCAGTCCAAGCCTTGTACCTAACCATTTTCAGAGGAAGTCGTTTTTTTTTCTTTTTAATAATCTGCTTGGCACCAATCTAAGACTCATTCAAGCATAAAAAGGCCGCTCACTCAAAGGGTGAATAGTGTTATGTCTACTTAGCAAAGAATCAATATATAATTCTGTCTTTAGGCATTTTATTACTGGCAGGTTGTCGCAAACACATCATTTGTTTCCATCTCTTTAGTTAAATCTAGGAAGGCCATAAAACAATATGTTTGCACCAACAAGATGATTCTCAAAGAGCTATTAGCCTAAAACTTGGCATGTCTGAACATCTTTAAAATATTTTAAATTCTGTCAGCAATAACGCCACTTTTGAGTTTTATGTTTGGTTTTCTAAGTCCTGTATTTGAGTCCAACCCTGCCTGCTAGACAGCTGTCCTTGACACTTTTTGTATTACACAGTGTTTCCACTGAAGTTTGCATGTTTCAATAAATTGCTGCACTTACTTCTTCTATGTCTATTGTCCTAGCAAAATATAAAAGGACCAAGGATGTGAATAAGTAAACTGTTACCAAATCACATTTTGGAATGGAAAGGGACTTTAGTCTGGGCTCTTTCTCTTTCAGACATAACAAAGTTTATTATTTATCTCTTTTCACTTTCAGAAAAATTTGCAGCATGATATCAGTGTTGAAGAGAGTGTGCAAAAAGCTAAGTTTTCTAAAGTTATCTTTTCTCCTCCCTCTTCTGATTATATTTGCCAATTGACTAAAAAACCAAAAAACCCAAAAGGAAAATAAAATGCAAATCCCACAACTGAACCATGACTGAAACCCAAGCCACTGTTAAATAAAGGTGGGTAAGGCTTCACTCACAGTACCGACCATTGTTGCATAACAGAACAATGAGCAATGCCCCCCGAGTCTCCTGACTGGGGGGAGGTGAGAGACTCAATGGGAAAACTACAATGGTAACATTATAACAGTAACAGCTACAGGAAGTACACTGACCCAAACCACACTAACCAGGGGACTGCTGGATGTTAAGCACCACTGCGGAAAGATAAGATACATCAATCCAAGATCACCTGTAAAAGAAGCGAGAAACAGTTGGCGCGCATGGTGGAAACATGCAGTAAAATGCTCGAAGATTCTTGTCAGGAAGCACCCCTCAGTATCGGAGACCCCTAGCAATTGCTCCACCCCTCAGCTATGCGGTACCCACAGCACTACCCCAGACACCCAACCTACAAGAAAGAGAGGGACAGACACACACACACACACACACAATTATAGTGGAACCATACCACTTGGGTGTTAAGAAACTGTCAACTGCCCAACAGGAGAGTAAAACAGATCTTGCAGCTAAGAATGGAAATCAGGACCCTCAACAAGAAGTGCAAACAGGGTGGCACCAACAAGAAGGAGGGGATAAAAGACTCGACGACTAAACTATGGGGACAACTGTGCAGACTGAGGGCTCAGAGGTCTCAAAGGCTAAAAAAGGAGGAGGCTCAGCGAACTCAGTTGATCAACGACCCATACAGGTTTACCAAGATCGATGGCTCAGGCCTACCAGGCAAATTCAACGTGCAGGATTGTAATGCTCTTTAGAGGCTCCAATGACAAAAAGGTGAGAGATGCAGGAGTCACCACAAGAGCTGGAAGCAAATGGGCTGCAGACGCATCAGTGACGCAAGCAGAAAGCATGCTCAAGTTGCGAGACATTATTGGCAATCCTTGCATGGAGCGTCAGGGATATGGATCCACCCACTTTTGACAATTGGAAAAAGCTTATCCAAGACAGAGGAGAGAAATGGTCCAAGCTGAAGTCCAGGAGTTTGAGGAGGAAGGTAGAGTGTTCAGAGCCACGGAACTGGGTTCACAAAGAACTTGGACAAAATGGGACCTGCGGGAGCAAACGATTACTTTGCCTTACTTTGGAGATCGGAGCCTTTCTGCATCTCATTCTTGCTCTGCTCAGATTATGACACACTTCCATCACAAACAAACTTGTATAGGTGGGGAATGAGTGAGGATATACAGGTTATGTGGGGAGACAGGGACAATGGCGCACATTCTAGCAGGATGCAAGACTACTCTCAGCCAGGGAAATTACAGGTGCCAAGATAAGGTCCTTAGGGTACTGACCGACATTTTGAAGCAGAAGAGGCAGAGAAGACATCAAGTTTGAGGAAGACCAATGCTATGCATCTAGCTTTGGAGTAGGAGGGAGCAGAGTAGCTGGGGATGAGGAGAAGATGGGCAGTGACTGGCCATCATTTCCAACCCGCCAACATGAGGGTGTTGTGATTCAGCGCTGAAAATGCCCAATGATAGTTGGACACCACCTGATGACATCTTCTCCTGGTTAAAAGCTTCAATCGCCTACAAAGTGACTTGAGGTGGATGCATTTTAGGGTGCATTTTATAAAATAAAATACAGGTTAGTTTATAGTAATGGACTTCAGCACTGTTCAACATGCTATCTGTCCCACTGTTTTCCTTCAGCCACAGTCTATTTAATGGAATAAGAACTATATTTTAGCATTGCTCTGTAATCTCACCAAGTGATAATTTGGCAAATGTTACAGCAAATTACACACACAAATATGTGAGAATGGAAAGTAATACCAAAATGTCTCCCTTTTTTAGTAATAACATTATCAGGACAGAAAATTTGCAAACCACACCCAGCTTTACTTTAAAAGACAGAAAGATTCCTTTTATTTTCTGATAAATGTGGTCCAAGAAATTTTGCGGGGAAAAAAATCCAATTACAGAATCCTTCCTAGAGAAATAATGAAAATTCAAATGGGTTATGTAAATTTTGACTGTTAAGTAGCAGGGGACAAGTGTGGCAAGCAAGAGATTGTGCACTCACCCACACATACATTAGCCATTTTGCTTTTCCAACACTTTCCATATTTTCATTTGAATCCATCATTTCCTCCGTGTCAGTTCTTTGATAGTGCTGCTAATGTTGCCTAATGAAATATGTTGACAAAGGAACTACGCTCTGTCCTGCATTCAGCGCCGCTGTCTTGAGTCAGAGGAGCTGAGAGAAAAAACCCAGGAGATAGATGATCCCCCCAGTCACTGTTAGCACACAGAGAATGCAGGAGAATCCCCTGCCTCCCCCACCATCAGGTTAAATGGCTTCAATACACTCCTCACTGACTTAATGTAGCATAAAAATAGGAGTGGAAAAAAAGAGAAGGAAGAGAAAGAATGTGGGGGAAGATTAAGGAAAAGAATTGCACTGTGGATAAGCGGTAGATGAAGAATGGAAAAAAGCAGAGGATGAGGAGCAGGGAAGAGTAAGAAAGGTAGGCTAAAGGAAAACAAAGACAGTTGGAGGGATAAGAGAGATATAGGAGCTAATGAGTGGCAGAATCAGAATGAAATATGAGGGGAGGATGTGAGTGATAGCAACCACAAAAAGGGGAGAGCGAGGCATGAAGTTTAGGGGAAAGTGCCAGGGAAAGACTTGGGGGTAAATGGTTTGGAAAAAGAGCCATGACTTGAAATAAAAAAGAACTATTGGGGGGGAAAAGGCATGAGAAGAGGAGAAGAATGATGTGTAACGAGGAGAAGGAATTCATTGGACTGGGTGTGTGAACACTCTTGAGATTAAAGCATTTTCTTATTAACAGGATCTGGGTATGAAGGGTCAAGCTTGCAGGTCTACATAATCAAACTGACAAAATAAATCTAAATCTGTCTGTGTCTTCTTCATGAAGAACAGCTCGCTAGTGAGCCCACTAGTGATTTTATCTAGGACCAGGGGGACTCGTTTGGCCAAGCATTGATGTGGACTGTCATCACTGATTCCACTGGAAGACTTTCTGACCTTGCCTTGATATTTATTCTCCTTTTTCTTTCCTAATCCCTCTATGGAGGAAGTTTAATATCACCATGATTCAGTCCTGCGCCTTGCTTTTTTTAAAACCATAATGGTCCTTAATACTTCCGTGGTTTGCCTTTCCTTTCACTTTACAGAATGAATGAGGTCATGTGTTTGGATCTGTGTATAAAGGATTTATTTTTAATAGCCAAACTGATATTCATTTCTCACCTTAACACAATGGCAGTAGCAGACAGTAATGGCACGAACTGGGGACAACATACAACTTATTTTTTTAATTTCTTTTTTTAAAAAGAGAGAAATGAAAAGCAGTTACTTGGAGGGGCTGGCTAGAGCAGGTTGTGCCTAAATACCAGAAATTTGTTGTTCTTTCTATTACCACTGATTCTCAGTACTAACTCTGATGCCTTCCAACCTTTTTAAACTTCTGTAATGCTTCTCTAATGTTTTTTATGCTCTTTAGTCAAAGTGAGATTTTTAATGTTAAAATATAATTTGAGTTTTAAATGAATTTTTAAATTTGCTTTTACAAAAAAGCAGAAAAATAGTGAAGCACATTATTACCTTTTCATTAAGATGCCAGATTACAGTTATTTACTTGCATTACTGAACAGAAAAAATCATTTCAGTGGCTAATGAATTTTGATTAATGTTTAATTTGTCAGAGAAGTCCAGTGTGTCAGTTTTAAACAAGCTCTTGGTAGATTTTTAAAATATCTTTTTTCTTTTTCTTTTTTAATGACATTTTGGTCTAATACCTTTGTTAAGCACCCCAACCCGTCATAGCAGCCGCCCTGAGCCTGGTTCTTCCCGAGGTTTCTTCCATTAAAAGGGAGTTTTTCTTTGACACTGTTACCAAGCACTTGCTCAAAGGAAGTCATGTGATTGTTGGGGTTTTCTCTGTTGTATTATTATAGAGCCAACCTTACAATGTAAAGCACCTTGAGACGACTGTTCTTGCAATTTGGTTCTATATAAATATCACTGCATTGAATTGAAGTGAATTCAGCACTGTATAATTTTATTGTAAGCCCTCTCAAACTAGTTAAATGATGCAGGATAATATATGCTCAATAAGATAATCTTAGCCACTGCATCATGTGACTTTTCTTATTTTTTAACACTTTTCCTCCAATCTTTGTTAAAATATTAAAAGTTTCAGTGGAGGAAATAAAATACATGATAACTGAGTGGTTGATAAAAGATCAGAGCATTAAAAGCAAAATAATTAAAGGTAATGGAGTGATAGAGAATCAGGATAAAAATTAAAAGGATTAGTAAAAGTCAACACAGAAAGTATGATTCTACTGTGTATTGTGTTTCAAATGTAGAAGTGCAAGTAAAAATGAAGAAAAAAAAGACAAAATAAGGACGCAAGTTGAGTACAGAATTTGTTCATACCTCTTCCAATATCCATTTTTAAAAAAAATCTTTGTTATAATTAAATCACATGATTCAAAAAACCAAAATCCAACAAACCCTTTATAGTTTTGGTTGGTGACAGGTGCAGAAACCTGGAAAGGATGCAATTTCAAAACAGAACTCTAAAAATGTCCAAGGGTTAGACCTTGGATGTTACATTAAAAGGAATTGATAAACCTCAGCTACTGCCTTTGCAAACCAGTACACATGCTCTAACAGAATTACCAAAGCCGATATGTGTCACAGCATAACCCAATATTTATGTGACTGTTCTGTGCTGACTGCTAAATTTAAATAAATTAAGAAAATTGCCACCTACAAAGATCTAAAGTAAATAAATCCTTAAAGTCTAAATCTTTTAATATCTGAGTCCTTGCCTATTTGTGGCCTTTCACTTCTGATTCTGCTAAAGATTATACAACCGAGAGAAGCAATATTGTATGCTGCGAGGTAAAGGTGCTGGAAGAAAGAACAACACTGCATTAGGAGTCAGGAGGGGTAGCTTTTGCATAAATGACATTAACATGCTTTTAATGTTGCATTTACTCATGGTTTCCTTAAGTTTCCCTTCAGGTTTTAGACACAAAAACTCTTTGTGCTACTTTAGAAGTATATCATTTTACCTTGCACAAATGACAGTTGATGAACACAATGTGTTTACATGTAACACAAAGAGATCCTGAATGTGAAAGTAAGACCAGTCCCATCTGTAACACCAACTGTAAACGACACCTGGCCAGTTTTTTCCTAACAAAACTTCAGTACTGCATACAGTGCTACTACATTTATACTATATTTATACTGGTAATTACACAAATAGTGGGTTTCACTCCACTGTGCTGGGAGAGTACATGTGCATCTTCGTGTACTTTAAACAGTGGGGACCAAAACTGAGTACATTACAGTTGAAGCTAATAAATATTTAACAGTAGGTACTTTTATTGAAATGACTGCAACATAGACTTGAGGAATGCCGGAACCAATGGCGCCAATACACAGCTGGAGCCATAAAAATGAGAAAATGGCACAGGATTACATTGAAAGAATATTTACTACTGTGTTTGCATTAAGCCAGATGCAATTACAGAACCATTATCTATGTGCAAACAGGGCATATTGCTATCAAGTGGACATATTATGGGTGTCGAGGTGTGAAAGTAATCACATTTCTGGGCAGGTACAAATCAAGCTAAACAGAAGAATAAATCACAGTTAATCTGGATACCAAACAATGTGGTTCTTAGCCAAACAACCTGAGATTCATCACGTTTCCTGTCTTCTTCCCCTCTCTTTGACTTATTCTGTCTTGTTTCACTTTTCTGACTTCAATCTCTCTCCTCGTTCAAAGTCATTAGCCTTTAAAATCTTGAGTCGGCTATGAACTGCATAGTGCCAGTCAAATTAAGATGTGTTTTCACATTTTTCAATACAGCTCTGCCTTTACACCCTTTTTATACTCCGTCTTTACTGTATCTGTCTCTTTTTAATTGACTTCCTCTCTTCTCAGCTTCTGCCCTGTTTTTTTTTGTCAAAAATGCTTCACTAAAATCTGAAAATCAGCATCTGTACTAGTCTGCTCAAAAAGTTGACTTCAGTCAGAATAGCTGACTATAAACTTTGAGGGAGGCAGCAAAAAACAAGGGGAACAGTAAAAGGGATTAACAAAAAAAAAAAAAAAAAAAGACAGACTGAAAGCAGAAGCAGTAAAAGTTTGGAGTTGCACAACTGACCAAGTTTCTTGAGTGAAAGTTCTTCTTCATCAGTAATCTTGTAGACCGTCTTTAGTAGTTAATCACCTTGGAAAGCTGAGCTCCAAATGCTGGAGAGGCCTTGTGAAGTCATTCTTTCCAGTCAGCATGTGATACATTGTAGCTCATTTCTTACTGTTTGGAATAGCAGAACAACTGGATGTGTTTAGCCCACTTTTCCAAGGAGCATCAGTACTGATCATAAGCTATACGCTGCAACACAGGAAATCACCAAAAGCACCACTCTCTTTAAGGGCAGAAATACAGTTTTGAACAAAAACAGATTAAACATTTGATCTTCCATTCACCCCCCCCCCCCCCCCCCCCCAAAAAAACCCCTCACACACTCTTGAATAAATATAAAATTATATATATATACATATTTATATATTCATCAACTCTGCTTTTTACACTCTCTGCTTTCCTTGATCACCTGAAAGAAAGCATGGACAGCTGAGTTGACAGGGTGGGCTTTACCTCTGCTGTCATTCAGCAGCAATTACTTATTCGGTTTGTGGTGTTAATAGTGGGATGGGGCTGTCCAATAATAAATAAACTGGTAATTGAATCCATACATTTGCATTGATTAGCCTGGTAGCACTAATGAAAATTTCAGAATATAGAGATAAATGAATGTGTTGCCATCCAGCAGTGTTGGGGAGTAACGGAATACATGTACCGCCGTTACGTATTTAAAATAAAAAATATGAGTAACTGTATTCCGTTACAGTTACCGTTTAAAAAGGTGGTATTCAGAATACAGTCACTTTGTTGAAATAAATGGATTACACTGCGGTACTTTCCTGTTTCATATTGTCGCGGGTCAGGACTGTTTGGGTTTTGTTTGACAGCTACGTTCTGTTGTTCCAGGCGGCAGCGTTGCGGTTGCCATGGTTACAGGGCGACGCTCTCTCTCTCTCTCTCTCTCTCTCTCTCTCTGCGACTGTGTGTTTCCTGCGTGAGAGAGCGCCTTTTCGTTGTTGTTGTTGTTGTGCTAAGCTAACAGGCAGAATGCTACAAGCATAGCTCTAAAGCAGGGGTGCCCAATCCCGGTCCTCGAGAGCTACCGTCCTGCAGCTTTTAGATGCATCCTTGTTCCCACACACCTGAATCAAATGAATGGCTTGTTATCAGGCCTTTGCCAAACATGATGGCATGCTGAAGAGGTAATCAAACCATTTGATTCAGCTGTGTTGGAGTAGGGATGCATCTAAAAGCTGCAGGATAGTAGCTCTCGAGGACTGGGATTGGGCAGCCCTGCTCTAAAGAATGTAGCATCATGGGCAGTGTAGTCCGTGTTGCAGGGAGAATGGACTGCCATACACGTTATGTGTCTGTGAGCGCGAGGAGTGTCATGACCCTGTGCCTTCTCGGCTGACTCTGTATGGCTACAAGTGTTTTTGTTGTGCTGCATCTCTCTCTCTCCCCTCCCGCGCACTGCGCTCTACCGGGGCGGAGTCGTGACGGCTCCAGCCCCTGGCTCGGACACCTGCAAGCAATCATCTCACCCACTTCTTAAGGCGGCTGCTGAGAGTGCTTCCTCGCTGGATTATTGTGTAACACTCGTCAGTGTCATCACCTATCTGAGCCGTTTTTCGAGTTTCTGTCGTGCCACTACTTACCTGCCTTTCCTCTCTGTGCCAGAATTCTCGCCAGCCTGAGGACCGCCGTTGGTGAGCTAAAGCCGGAGTCCGAGCTACCTGAGCTTCAGTGGATTTTGTACCTAGCCCTCTTCTTCCCGTGCTTGTGTTCCCCGGAGACCCTCTTCCTGTGCCCCCTCACCCGTATATGTTCGCACCTGGTGTCTGTGTGTGTAAATAAATCACGAACTTAAGTGACGGTCTGCCTCCGAGTCCCTCCTGAGCCTGACAAGGAGGGAGAAAAAGAGGAGTGGAAAGGTACGAGTTGTCATCGAGGAAAAACGGGAGCTGGAAGCATGTAAATATAATAACCACTTCAGCCAAGAAGAGTGCCTGACGAGCCCAGTTGTAAGTAAGTTATTAAGACTCGACTGTACACCGTGTTCGTGTTTTCCTCCGAAAACAATAAGTTCCGTTGGAGCAGCCTTTCAACGGCTCTCTCTGTCTCTCGCAAGAAAAGTTGACCCACACAACAAAGTAAAGCTATTTTTCGGCTACGAGCCGACAGGGACCCCGCCGTATTAGTCAGAGGTCCCTTTACTACAGTTCGGAGTCGCGGACCTTCAGTAATAGTAATAAATCACACAGCAATAGTACATTAACGTTGTTGTAAAAAGCATGATAATATATTAAGTAATTCAAAGTATTCAGAATACGTTACTGTCATTGAGTAACCTAATGGAATACGTTACAGAATACATTTTGGGGCATGTATTCTGTAATGGAATACATTTTAAAAGTAACCTTTCCAACACTGCCATCCAGTTTGTGGAAGAGTGATTCATGTGGTTGGTTACTTGTTGTTCCTAGAGTATTTGAAAGAGGAATGGGAGGCAGAGCATTCCGTTTTAAGGCCTGTCAGCAGACAGATGTTGTCTCCACTTTTAAAATTAGGTTTAAAACTTTCTATTTTGCTAAAGAATATAGTTAAGGCTGGATCAGGTGACCCTGAATTCTCCCTTAATTATGCTGCAATAGGTGTAGGCTGTTGGGGGATTCCCATGATGCATTGAGTGTTTCTTCTTCACTCACCTTTTTCACTCACTATGTGTTAATAGACCTCTCTGGATTGAATCTTTACTTATTATTAATCTCTGCCTCTCTTCCACAGCATGTCTTTTGTTTTGTCTTTTCCCCTTCAACCCAACTGGTGGTGGCAGATGGCCGCCACTCCCTGAGCCTGGTTCTGTCCAAGGTTTCTTCCTGTTATAAGGGAGTTTTTCCTTCCCATTGTCGAGAAAGTGCTTGATCATAGGGGGCCATATAATTGTTGGGGTATTATAGGATCTACCTTACAATATAAAGCACCTTGATGTGACTGTTGTTGTGATTTGGCACTATAGATAAAATGGAATTGAATTGATTTTAACTGAGTTCCCTTTATGAAGCCACATTTAGTTGATTTAACTGATTGGTGGACTGCAGTGATGTATCACAACGATCATCCTTGTTTGAGTTTGTTTTTAAACCAATTTACAAGCGGAGTTTTAAAAAGAATTAAATAGTTGAACTAGTCTGCACCCATGCTGGGACTAAAATGTAAATGAGCTGCTGATTTTGCATCATTGGCTGCCAAAGTTAGTAAAACTAGATAGATCGATAGATAGATAGATCTTCTTTCCCTTGACACGTTGCCCTTACCTTTTTTTTTTTTTTTTTTTTTTTTTTTTAAATCTTTCAATTTCTGGCCGATCTGCTCATTAAAGCTTCTGTTCAATCCACCACTCTTTTTTTTCTTTCTGACTTTCTGAGAGCAAATGTCAGACATAGAACATTCAAAGGTGTGTGTGTGTGCGCGCGCGCATGTGCACATGCCTCAGATATATTTTATGTCAATCTGTCAGCCTCTCACTTTATCAAGTAAAAATTTAATAAATAAAGAACATTTTTCCCAGCCAAGATGTCGCTACATTGAAGAAAAAAACATGTATTTACATAGTTAGAAATTGATGTTAATTCACCGTCTTGATGGCACTAAGATAGAGGATTGTTGGTTAAAAAGAGGTGTTGAATCTTTCTACCATAAGAAGTGCAGTTCTATTTTTTTTTTTTTAAATAATAACTGGGATGGTTGTTTTTTTTTTTTGTTTTTTTTTGCAGCATTTAACTTAATTTGACACCTTATAAATGACATTCAAGAATCAAATTCATTGTCTTTGAAATTCATAACTATTCAGGTCTCCTTCAGCTCCTGGCATATTTCTATGAACACATAAGATCCCAAAACACAGACAGCCATAGCTCACGACTGAAAATCTCATGTTAGGATCTCCCACTCTTATAGACAGTGCAAGTGGGTGTACATCAGTGTCATCTAATAGGCTTAATTTGCTGTTAACACCTCATTATGTAGAGGATTTGCCATGCTGCTTAAAAGACATACATAAGGAATTAAAGTCTGCATAAGTAAGCATGTGTGATAAGATCACTTTTTACCAAGAAATTACATTACTCGTATTTAAGTGCATGTTTCACTCACTGTTTATTTTCACTTGCTATTCAGTTAAGTTTAGGCAAAGTCAATAATTGGTCAGGTGGCAGGGTTTGTGTGTCCCAGGGACCACAGAGGCTATGTTGTTGGGGACTTTTTGTCTCCTGGTAGGGTCTCCCATGGTAAATTTGTCCTGGTTGAGTGACCAGACAATGAGCAATTCAAAAATCCCCATGAGCAGAAGATCCAGGGAATAGTTCACCCTGCCTGAGATGGGGTTACTGGGGACATGTCCTGGAGCCAGGCCTGAGCAGGGTGCCCAAAGGTGGGCATCTGGTGGCCGGACCTGAGTCCACGGGCAGGTACACTCAGGCACCATGGGGGTTGTGTGCAATGTGTGCTGGGATCTCAGGCGACTGAGACTAGTGATTGGGACATGGAATGTCACCTGTCTGGTGGAGAAGGAGCCTTGGTGTGTGCGGTACTGGCTAGATACAGTCTGACTCACCTCACTGCACGGCTTGGGCTCTGGAACCAGTCTCCTTGCGAGGGGCTGGAGTTGCCCTTCTTATTATCCCCTCGGCTTGCTGCCTGTACGTTGGGGTTTTTACCAGTGGATAAGAGGGTTTGTTCCCTGCACCTTGGGGTCGGGAAATTGGTGGCTGTTCTAAAGTGGCTGTAAAAGATTATCTGTCTCTGCCTGTTAGCCTGTTTAAAAAAGCTAGAGGTTAAAAAATATATGACAGGGTGTATCGCATAAGACAGCTAAAAGCTGCATGTATTGAATACATGAAATTCATTGAATTGCACGGGAATAGATTGGTACTAGGTGAACGTTAAATGTCAAAACCAAGCTGCGCGTATGAGGTAAGAGGGCAAACACTTGAACTAGAATTGTTGTTGGATCATTGGAGCAAGATGTAATATATATGTCATTGCATTTTCTTTCTTTCTAACCTTGGAACAAAGAAGCTTTGAATAAAATTTTAAGGTATAAATCTGACTTAAATCCAAAGGCATAAAAGTTTATATTAAAACCTCTATTTAACCAGTGGTTGAAAACCTGTAGCAAAACAGATGTATCTTGAGGTGGAAATTATGTCCAAACTACAAAATTCTGAATTTTTTAAAAAAGAATCCAAGCAGCTAGAGGGACTTTTTTAATTAATAGCTCCAGGGAGACATGGAAATTATGACACATTTATTCAATTTTTAATTTTTTTTGTTATCTGCTATATTATTTTAACAGACTGCATTTTAATAGAAAAATGTTCATTTGTGCATGCATGCTTTATTTTTCCACAGATATGGCCCCAAAATCACACCAGCTTGACTCATATCTAATGTCTATCATTTAATATATACTCAAAAAAATTAAATTGGATGGTTGTTACATTTTACAAAATTCAAACTTGTAATGTGAACAAAATAATTTCATGTTTCTGTGGTGAACGTAATTAAATCATGTAGGATCTGCATGAAATCCAGCAACTTAATTTATTCTTGTTGAGATGACATGATACAATCTAGTAAGAGTGGTTAGTTGCCTGTATTCACAAGATCAGACAAGAGTTCAAACCACAGGAAAATCACTAGGGTTAGAAGAGACAGACAACCATACACACACTATTAGCTATTTATTTATTTGGTTTAACCTGTAAAGGACAAACGTACAGAAAATTCTATATAAAGCCTTGTAATCATAGTTTCTATATATATATATATATATATATATATATATATATATATATATATATATATATAAAAATATAATTTTTTTTTTTTTTTTTAACTCTATATTGACAGCTCGGTGGCACAGTGGTTAGCACTGTTGCCTTGCAGCAAGAAGGTCTTGGGTTCAAATCTGCAATCTGGCCAAGTTTGCAGTGGGTTCTTTCTGGGGACTCTGGTTTCTTGCCACAGTTAAAGTCATGCATAAATTAGGGTTAGGTTAATTGGTGTTTCTAAAATATCTGTGAATATGAGTGCAAATGGTTGTCTGTCTCTCTGTGATAGACTGGTGACCTGTCCAGTACCCTATCACATCTGGGATAGGCCCCAGTGTCACTGCAACCCTGGTAAAGATAAGAGGAGTGCAAGTTATTATAAATCCATTAACATTTTATGTTAACAAGACTCTAGACTTTGTTACACTTTGTTGAACACTCCAAAAATAAATAACTCTATAAATGAATGTAAAATAATCATGGAAAGGATTTCCACATTAATAAATGGCTTTCTATCACAATTAAGCATTTTTGTTGCACTAACGTAATTTGCATTGGTTGGATCAACTCAATTAAATTAAGTTGGACTCAACTGTAGTAAAACAGTTGATTCATTATTAATTAATCAAGTTAGTCCAACTCAAGTACATTAAGTTGGATTAACAGAATTGCTTAATGCTAAAATAAAGCAATTTAATTACGTGGAAATTCTTTCCATGATTTTTTTTATGTTCATTCAAAGAGTTATATTTTTTTTTTTTTTTTTTTTTGAGTGTACAAACTGATCCAATGCTAACCTGGATTTTTTTTTCTTTCCTTCTAGGGCATCGAGCAGATTTGAATCATTGTCAGTGTGAAATGTGAAACTATCTAAACACTTTGACTCATTCTGGTAACCTGATTCTCTCTTTCACATTGGTTGTGGTTTAAAATTAGTAATAACACTCACTCACATACTTGTGTGGGGTCATCATGGCTCAAGAGTTGGGAGTTCGCCTTGTAATTGGAAGGTTGCCGGTTCGAGCCCCGGCTTGGACAGTCTTGGTCGTTGTGTCCTTGGGCAAGACACTTCACCCGTTGCCTACTGGTGGTGGTCAGAGGGCCCGGTGGCGCCAGTGTTCGGCAGCCTCTCCTCTGTCAGTGCACCCCAGGGTGGCTGTGGCTACAATGTAGCTTGCCATCACCAGTGTGTGAATGTATGGGTGGATGACTGGATATGTAAAGCGCTTTGGGGTCCTTAGGGACTAGTAAAGCGCTATATAAATACAGGCCATTTACCATTTAAGGATGTTGTACTTTTTTTTTTTTTTTTTTTTTTTTTTTTTTTTATCAGCATTTCTCTTGAGCATATCAAGACAATCAATACTGTTTAGCTAGCCCTACCCACTAGCCACAAGTATGGTAGTTATTACAAATGATAATGGTCTAAGTGCTAGCTTGCATGTCATCTGCTAAAAAATCAATGATAGAATTGTAGCTGTTGCTGCACATTTCCACTCTCAGAAAAAAAGGAAGAAAAACAAAAACAAATTTTCAACAGCTTCTTTCTTTAAAGAAGTTCACCAGCATGTAGTGAACTAATAAGGTAATAGGGTAATGCAAAGGTAAGCTTTTTGAACAGATAAAACTCAGGTGTGGGTACTTTCTTTTTAATTTGCTTGCCTAATGTAATACACAAACAGGCATGTCTAATTATCATCCCTGCTGATAAAAAAAACCCCAAAACATGGTCATTAATACTAAGAGTGACTTGATTCTGTTTGATCTGGAAATCTGGACAACACACACACACACACACACTTATCTACATAGCCAAAAATCCATACAGTGATCAATTAATTAATCTCTGACTGACAGCCTTGATTGGAACCTTAATGTAATCAATAAGAGCTGGAGAAATATGTGATGCACACATACTTGTGCACACACTCTCTAATTGCATACCTTTGTATAATACGGTGGTCTGCAGATAGTGTGTCATAGATAAGGGAAATTTAGCAAGAAGACGAACCAGCTTCAGATAGGCTCCTATAGAAGAGCTGACTAACTCACTCCAGGCTGATCGAATTATCCACAAAACCAGACTTCACAGGTAATCCAAGGGCACTGTCCTAGATACAGTAAATAGAACACACAGAGTAAAATACAGACGGTAATGTCAGGTCATAGCAGTTTAACTGAAGAACATGTTGTAGTGCCCTATGATAAAAAAAGAAAAGTTAAGGTAAAAAAACCCCAACATGGTTTTAGTTTTCAAATTATTGTCTAAAGGTAAAAAAGTCCATTGTTATCTGACTGTCTCCAATCAGCTGTACCTCTGACATACATATTAATAATAATATTATTAATAATATTAAAAAAAATAATAAACCTGTGTTATCACACATATGACTTTTTGCTTTGCTTGCATTAATTTCTATTGACATGCAATTTATTTTCTTTTTACTCTAAAAATAAGCATTGGCAAGAAAAAAGCCATTCCTCACACCAATTCCTGTCCACCACATTATCCAGAGATAATTTCACACTTGCAAATTCTTATTTGTTGTGGGTTACAACCCCAATTTGATCAAGGGAGGGTAGGGAGAATATCAGGGGTCAAGCAGGTCAGTCTTCTTTGTTATGACTTCAAACCTATGTGCATGTGTTTAGGACTAATGACTAAAATGTGGCTTTACACTGCCAAGAATACAATAGGGATTTAAACTAAATAGCATACAAAAAGGATTATTCTGAGTGTAAATAGGTAGCAAGACTAGCCAAAGGATCCAGAAGTGCAGCTCTTCAGCGTTTATCTATCATGAGTAGATGGCAATTGACTGCAGGTGCCCTGCTTCAGCCAAGAGCGTGAGGGAACGAAGGGCTACAGCTGAGGCCCACAAAGCCCATGCAGTGTTACTAGCAGCAGGTAGAAATTTAATCAAACAAACTCTGACACAATGCCCTGAGGCAAATGCTAGACAAAGTTGGTGAACGTGGTATTTAATTAATTAATTTATTTATTTATTTTTTTGGCTTCCATGTCTCGTGTGGATTCAGAAATTTAAAGTTCTAAATGTGCATCCAATTTAAATTTCTGAACCGTGTGATAGGATTCCCAAGCAATGATTCTCCAAAAGGCCACAAGGAATGAATCATGGTAAATCAATGCTTGCAGCCCTTTTGACACTCTTTGGATTTCAGTGTTGAAAACTTTTCTACAAGGATCCAGTTTGGGTCACAGAAGCACATTCTTCACTAGCTTTTTGCAAAGGCTCTTTGTTTTGCTTGCAGCTCAGTGAAAAATCAATATCTACAGCACACTTAGACAAACTCATATATATAAGATGAGCACTCCTTGATGTTTTTGTAAGTATTTTATCTACCATCCCAACCTATGATTGTGCGCCTGGTGGTATATTACAGAAGTCATTGTCTCAGGGTGACAGCCATGCTGTCGTTTTGACAAGCGTCACAGGCAACAATGTAATGAGACGTGAAGGGAGAGCAGAAATGTTTGGCACAAATGTTTGGAACTCAAACAATATCAATCACAGTCAGCTTCCCATGTCTGCCCGTGTTTCTCTTTGTGCGGGGATTTGTGTGTCTGTTACACAGCTGCTACATCTCCCAGGGATAAATCCCAGGACGGCTAATCAGATGCAATGCTGAGGAGGAAAGAGGAATGCACAGTGGAAATGATTTCTCTATCCCTTGCTGGTCAAGGAGTGTTTGGGTAAATTCATACAGTGTGCACAGGGATTGCTCTGCAACAATTTCCTCAGCTGAGGTGACAAGAAACAATTGTTTATAACAAAACTATTTGTTAGATTCTTCAGATTTATTTATAAAGTAGCAAACCTAGTCTGTTAAGCACATTTATAGGCACCACTGTGGTTTTTAAAGTTGACACTAGTTTTAAAAGGTTATATCAGATGTTATGTTCTTTGGTTTGTGGCCAAGCAGATATAAACCATTAATAAAATGAAAGCCAGGCACAGCCTCGCAGAAAACAAAATCTCAGCTCACATTCTGATCTACAGTTGCACTACTCCTATAGGCATGTGATATGTATACTCTCTTTTTTTTGTTACTTCTTGAAAAGTGGAGAAAAACACATTTATTTCCAAATACATTAAAATAATATTCATTTTCCTGTTGCCTGGATACATACTCAACATAAAAGTCCATGTAACTATTGTTGCATTACAGTTTTTTCTGATTGCTTAAGCACATTTTTTTGTAACTATTGGCTAATTTTGCAAAACTCTTCACACAAATAAGAAAACCTGTCACCCAATAATCAAAACATTGTAGTTCTCTTGCAAAAGCAAACACAGCTAGATTAACTCTTCACACCTTCGTAAAAATGGTGTTTCCGTATCAAACAGTACACACAAGCCATCATCTACTAAGCACACAATGCGCCAACTGCACACTGATGGTATGAATACAAAACACATCTGGCTTTTGCTTTCTCTGTGCACAAGGTAGGCTATGTCAGTTTGAGCTCATACTTCTGTCATAGATCCATAAGCATAGAGGGATCCAAACTTCAAGTACTGGTGTTTATTCAAACACATCAAAACAAACACAAGTGTTTATTTCCAAGTATAGGATTATTTGCAATCGCCATAATGACTATATGGGTTACTTGGTCTGCAGTGAACATGCTTCCTCTGCCCCAGCATCTGGTCATCTAGCAATTCTGTAAAGTAACAATTTCAGTATTTTTACATCAATGGTATTGGTGTGTTTCTCATTGGCATATGGCAGTGCTACAAATCTTTGTGCAAAGTGACTGTACTCACCGATTCTCATTTCAAGATGTCCTTATGGTACTTGCTACAGTGTAGCGGCTCAGTTTAGGCTGGACCCGTTGGCCAGCTACCCTCAGGGTCATTCCACGGTTGATGACATGGTCCACTATTGTAGCTCTGATGTCATCAGCAATTCTATTTCTTACTCTTCCTACCCTTCCTCTCCCCCCTCCTCATCTTCCTCTTGCTCCTCCTTGTCCTTGTCGTCCTCTTCATCCTACTTCTTCACCTCCACGTCCTCTTCCTCGGCCTCCTCTACTTCTCACTCTTTCTGCTCGCTCCATTGTACTCCGCACACACAGCTTACCTGTATTATAGTGCTTAGGCTGATTGCAAAGTGAACGAATTATCTAAGAAAGTTTTGACATGTGAAAGTGTGCCAGACAGTTGGCAAATTAGTGTTAATGATAGCCATACATGTGTATACTTTTGCTAGGAGTGTGTTGGAAATTTGGTAATTGAGTGTTGTGCAGTGAATTGTGCCTACAGTTTTGCAAAGTGTGTGTTACAAAATTGCAAACTGAGTGCAAAGCAGTTTTTGTGCTTTTAGTTTTGCAAACTCAGTGAGTGGTTTTGCTATAAGTCTGAATAGTTTTAGAGATTGTGCTACAGGAATCACAGTTAGGGTTTAAGCATTCAGAAAAAACTGTAATTAACAACACTACATTTATATAACCTGCAAAAGTGATGGCAAATTCACTGAAATTCTAAAATTCAATAACTTCTCAATTGCAGGTGCTCAAGGACTGATTATTATCATTTGGTTATTTTACCGCAGGTTTGTTAATCTATGCAATACAACCTCAATGTTAATAGTTTGTGTGTGTGTGTGTGTGTGTGTGTGTGTGTTGGGGTGGGGGGGGTAGCTTCAGTTAATCAATCTTACAATCATATTCCAACACGACAGACATACAATTGTCATTTAACCTTCATGATGTTTTTGATCCCATAAATCTCAGTTTATGTGTCTGTCATATTCAAAATCACATATACTAACACGTAACTGAAAGTGGGAAATCATCTTGAAACAAGATGATTTTTTTGCTAAATCATAAATAATCTTAGCTTTGTATCCCAGCTTTGTCTGTCTTATAAAGATGTGTATCCAAACGAATAGTGATCATTTTATTTATTTATAGTTTATAATTTACACACTGTTATATTTCCATGATGCATGCAACACACAATAAACAATGACGAAGCTGACAGCATTTTTAAAATATCTTCTAAAGATACTGCAACAGTGCTGCTTTTGGCTGCAACAATCTGATACTGTTACAGCCCTAGTGCTTGCATGGTCGGGTACATGCACATCCATTCATCTCCATGCAAATATGCCTCACAACTGAATTCATTAAACAGCACCAGGCTGAACGAACCTCTGGCAGCAATAAAGGCCGTGTCTTTCAAAGAAATCCATGTCTACAAGCAATAGTCCAAGATGGCCCACTGCCAAATTGATGGGCACGTCAAGAAAAAAATCAAAGATCCACATCAGTTTGCGTTTCATTGTGCTCAAAGTATTGATCAGCGATAACCCTGTTCACCTTAATGCTCATGGTCTTTAGGAAAGTCACAGTCTGTGTCTCTGTAGAGGACTGATCGAATCCAGTGCACAGGACAGCCATAAACACCCAGATTCACTACATTCATACGGGAAAACTCTGAATTTTCACTGGAATAACAGCACAAAGCCATTTGTTGCGTTTAGATAATGTTACAACTAGTGTTGACTATGTTTTTTTTTTCCCCATTTACTCATCTGACCACCAGCTACAGTTCCCTTGTGTTGAATAGTTGAGAAGGCGTGCTTAAAGAAGACAAGATGTTGATTGGTGAAAGGTGTTGTTGATCTGAGAAGAAACACAATCTCTTTTAACAATCCTCTGCTCTGTGCCCCAGGTTTTCACTTTTGCTTGTCTGCTTTTTAAAATATTGATGCTGAATCTCCCTCTGCATTTCAATTGAAAGCCTCTACAATTTCCACAACAACAACCCCTTGTTGGCTTTTATGTATTGCAAATAGTTGTTATAATGCACATCTCCACTCTACTGGAGTGAAACACACAACAGAAGTAACTGGTGCTGCTACAATTATGTTTGGAATGGAAAAACATCACCAAATGGCGAAATGGATGTTTGAGAGGTATTTATTATGCCTTATTATGCAGGGCCATGCAATGAACGTTTATTAACTCATGGAGTATTGAGCCAGCTGAAGTGGAAAGAGCAGAGCAGCGTGGTGCTGGGGTCACATGTGTGTCCAGCAATTACACACGAAATGGTTCAGCTGTCTCTAACACACACGGGTGATAAAATGCCCTAAGAAATGATGTCAGAAAAACGTAGCATGGAAACAGTGGCAGCTCTGACTTTACTGTAGATACAGTGGCTTGCAAAAGTATTCGGCCCCCTTGAAGTTTTCCACATTTTGTCACATTACAGCCCCAAACATGAATCAATTTTATTGGAATTCCATGTGAAAGACCAATACAAAGTGGTGTACACGTGAGAAGCGGAACGAAAATCATACATGATTCCAAACATTTTTTACAAATAAACAACTGAAAAGTGGCGTGTGCGTAATTATTCAGCCCCCTGAGTCAATACTTTATAGAACCACCTTTTGCTGCAATTACAGCTGCCAGTCTGTTAGGGTATGTCTCTACCAGCTTTAAACATCTAGAGACTGAAATTCTTGCCCAGTCTTCTTTGCAAAACAGCTCCAGCTCAGTCAGATTAGATGGACAGCGTTTGTGAACAGCAGTTTTCAGATCTTGCTTTCCTCTTTCTTAGAGCACATCCTGTTTGATGTTGTAAGCAGACTTGTTTCACTGAGGGTTTTTTTTTCTGTTTTGTTTTGTTCTTTTGGTCACAGTTACACACAGCTATAGACATTCACACCTGGAGGCAGCTTAGTACAACCACAGTGTGATCTGTCATCTGAGTAGCTCCACTGGAGCAGTAGGGGATTAAGGACCTTGCTTAAGAACAACACAGTGGTTGACCTCGAGGAAGGGAGGAGGCTTTTATTAACTGTTCTCACCCAGTTTTTTCTTGCTGGTCCAGGGGTTATAGCAATACAGTGGGGCAAAAAAGTATTTAGTCAGCCACCGATTGTGCAAGTTCCCCCACTTAAAATGATGACAGAGGTCAGTAATTTGCACCAGAGGTACACTTCAACTGTGAGAGACAGAATGTGAAAAAAAAATCCATGAATCCACATGGTAGGATTTGTAAAGAATTTATTCGTAAATTAGGGTGAAAAATAAGTATTTGGTCACCTCAAACAAGGAAAATCTCTGGCTCTCACAGACCTGTAACGTCTTCTGTAAGAAGCTTTTCTGTCCCCCACTCGTTACCTGTATGAATGGCACCTGTTTGAACTCATCGTCTGTATAAAAGACACCTGTCCACAGCCTCAAACAGTCAGACTCCAAACTCCGCCATGGCCAAGATCAAAGAGCTTTCGATGGACACCAGGAAAAGTATTGTAGACCTGCACCAGACTGGGAAGAGTGAATCTACAATAGGCAAGCAGCTTGGTGTGAAAAAATCAACTGTGGGAGCAATCATCAGAAAATGGAAGACATACAAGACCACTGATAATCTCCCTCGATCTGGGGCTCCACGCAAGATCTCATCCCGTGGGGTCAAAATGATCATGAGAACGGTGAGCAAAGATCCCAGAACCACACGGGGGGACCTGGTGAATGACCTGCAGAGAGCTGGGACCAAAGTAACAAAGGTCACCATCAGTAACACACTACAACGGCAGGGAATCAAATCCCGCAGTGCCAGACGTGTTCCGCTGCTGAAGCCAGTGCATGTCCAGGCCCGTCTGAAGTTTGCCAGAGAGCACATGGATGATACAGCAGAGGATTGGGAGAATGTCATGTGGTCAGATGAAACCAAAGTAGAACTTTTTGGTATAAACTCAACTCGTCGTGTTTGGAGGAAGAAGAATACTGAGTTGCATCCCAAGAACACCATACCTACTGTGACGCATGGGGGTGGAAACATCATGCTATGGGGCTGTTTTTCTGCCAAGGGGACAGGACGACTGATCCGTGTTAAGGACAGAATGAATGGGGCCATGTATCGTGAGATTGTGAGCCAAAACCACCTTCCATCAGTGAGAACTTTGAAGATGAAACGAGGCTGGGTCTTCCAACATGACAATGATCCAAAACACACCGCCCGGGCAACAAAGGAGTGGCTCCGTAAGAAGCATTTGAAAGTCCTGGAGTGGCCTAGCCAGTCTCCAGACCTCAACCCCATAGAAAATCTGTGGCGGGAGTTGAAAGTCCGTGTTGCTCGGCGACAGCCCCAAAACATCACTGCTCTCGAGAAGATCTGCATGGAGGAATGGGCCAAAATACCAGCTACTGTGTGTGCAAACCTGGTAAAGACCTATAGTAAACGTTTGACCTCTGTTATTGCCAACAAAGGTTATGTTACAAAGTATTGAGTTGTATTTTTGTTATTGACCAAATACTTATTTTCCACCCTGATTTACGAATAAATTCTTTACACATCCTACCATGTGGATTCATGGATTTTTTTGTCACATTCTGTCTCTCACAGTTGAAGTGTACCTCTGGTGCAAATTACTGACCTCTGTCATCCTTTTATGTGGGGGAACTTGCACAATCGGTGGCTGACTAAATACTTTTTTGCCCCACTGTACATCTAGCATCTGTATAATATGAGAACATCTGGTCCTTGAAGAATTAAAGTGAGATCTGTGTGTACAGTCTGTCAAAACCCATTATTTTGTGGGTGTTGGGGCATGTTGTTTCAGGGTGTGATCTGTCACTTTCTAGTGTGTGACCTTCACTTACAGACACAGTCATTGATTGCAGGGTTTCTACTCAGGTGACCTAAGCAGCTTCTTTTTGATGATGGTGTAGTTTTGCTGGTTTGATGAGACAATAACCTCGAACACGTGAGATTCTCTTTCTAACAACCATATGTCTGATCGCCTGCTGTGGCAGTCACTAGCTCTAAAGCCGTGTCTGCTCTCTGTATGTATAAAAGGGACAGCGAGCATGTCTCAACTGAGTCACTTGACGAGGATTAGATATTGTCATCTTTTATCAGCAGTGATTTCTTTGCCAAGCTCTGACAGTCTCTAAGGGGTTGCCATTTTGCAACTCCTTTTCTCTTGAGTGTGTAGAGAGAACACACACACAAATGGATTCTGCATAGTTTTATCTCCGATCTTGAATTTTCAGGTATTAAATCCAAAGCAGATTTTGATCAGCTTGTAGATAACCTTTCCGTAAGTAGTAGTAAATTGATCTGTCTCATTCGTCAGGGGAAACCAGGATTGCACTGAGAAAAAAAAACTATGACAGATATAAAAGATACATATTAATTAACCATGTCAAAAAGATGCACTTGAAGGATAATCATTTTACTGTACACTAAGTCACCTTGTGTATAAATGTCTTGTTCCATTAGAAGCATATAGACGTTGATTATTGTGCCAACACACTTTTGCAGGGAATTTGCATTTTAGTTGTTGAGCTGTAACATAAAGAAACAGATTAGATGTGATGATGCCGAGCAACGGGGGAAGCGAGGTCTGCAGCAGAGGTAATCTAATTCCCAGAGGGAGGGCGAACAGTCAGGCATGGGATGGGGGAAAGAAAACATTTGATAGCGCATCACTAAGCCAAAAGTATTAGAGTGACAGTCTCGAACAACAGAATATAAATATACAATGCAATTTAAAGTACATCCACATTTAGTTTGTATGTGATAAATTGAGACAACGGCATGAGACATTTTCACATAAAGACACAATGACATATTCAAATGGATTGAAGAAGCAGTACCAGCAACCTGGGGCCTTCTTAGAAATTGACTTTGCATATTATCCTCGTGCTTATGTGGATTTTCTCTAGGTGCTTTCGCTCCTTTCCACAGATTAATGACTCAGACGTTTTGCAGGCTGGATTAATTTGTGACTACCAGTAGGTGGGATTGTTATTGTGAATGGATGTCTTTCTTATTGTGTCAACCACATGAACGTAGGTGGTAATGTTATTGTGAATGCATGTCTTTTTCTTCACGTAAGCCCTGTGACTGATTGGCAACCTATCCAAGGTCTACCCTGCCTCTGCCAACTGTCACCTGGGATAAACTCTCTTCCTTTGCAATAGACGACTATAGCTAATAAATAGATGATAAATTATGCCCCCCAAAAACCCATAGCTGCTGTAACTTTTCCGTAATGCAATTTTCCAACATCGTCTGCTCTTTTATGAACTAGCACTATAAGAAAAAAGCTAATAAAGCATGGTTCCCTGAACCATATATCATCATAACTGTTAAAATAGTACCAACAGTACCTATAATGTGCACTTTATAGCTGACCCTACTGTATTTCTCTTCTAATGCATTGTACTTTATGAGGATAGCTAAAAGTTCAAGAAAAGTCCAATTTATTACTGACGATGTGACTTTGCATTATCTTTAGATCGGCTCAGCATTGTAATCAAACATCCATCCATCCATCCATCCATCCATCCATCCATCCATTTTCTTCTACTTATTCAAAGTCAGCTCTGTGCAGCAGGCTAAGCATGGTAATCTAGACTTTCCATTCCTGGAAATACTTTTCATTTTCTCCCTTAGGGTATCCCGAGGCATTGCCTGGCCAGGCAAGATATGTTTATATTTATGTATTGCTGCCATATTTGATCCCAAAAAGCATTCTGAATCATACTCTTCTTATTTCGATGTGTGTGTGTATTTCTTTTTTTACAAATTTATTTGTGCAGTTTTACATTCTTGGATGAAAGCTTAAAGCATGTTTTGTGTGCGCGGTCATTTTGTGTGCATCCTAAAAACAATCTCAGATCCAGTATGTATAGTGGAATCACAACTGCTCAAAAAGTTTTTGCTATATGTTAAAACCAAAGACAGTGACAAAATACATGTATGTGCACAACTTACTATTATTATCATTATTATAAAGTTATTAAAGTCAGTACATGAAATTTAATTCCTTGAAGATATCCGCTGCTCTGCTAGCCTGAAGTTACCCCGCAACATGTACATCCACATTGTTTTTCATGTTTCCACATTTTTGTCCATGTGTCGATATACATACTTGGCAGTGTCTGCAGCCGTGTGTGTACAGTGTCTATTGTTTTAAAAAACTAGCCTTCAAAAGAATTGGAAAATTTTGAGAAAAAAGCAGCTAAGCTTGAATAACATTATGACCATATTGTCTGAAGGTAAATATGAGTGCATTACCTGAGAATTATGTGACATCTGACAGTTTTCACATATGATTGGGGGTATGTTATATTTCTGCATGTAGAACAATTTTTGAATATTGCTGTAATTATGAATGACTCTAAATATTGTAATAGTGCATTTCAATAAATGATTTTATTTTATTTGTTGTTTTATTTTTTCAGCAGTACATTTAAAGTAGGAAAATAAAAAATACTATGTACAAATGCTACAATTATTAACTTTACTTTTAGGATTTTCTTTTTTTTTTTTCTATGTTAAAAATATCAATACCAGAGCCTGGTTATTTTTCAATTTTAACTATGTAATTTTTTCCAAGTTTTTTTTTTTTGTTGTTGTTGTTGATAAGGTTACAGAGAAATTCATTAATAATCCTTCTTATGCATAATCTAAAAATAGCCTGATCTAGTTAATTCTCAGTTTTACTCTTTCAGTCTCAGTTCCTTTTTTTTCTTTCTTTTCCCTGCTTTTATTACAAACGTTTCATTCTCGGTCACCTCCTACTGAGTTTTTTTTCTTTTTGTCTGTCTTTTCACCTTTGCCTCCTGTCTGTCTCTTTCTCCATCTGACGTGTATGTTCTTGAGAACCATGTCAGCTTGAATTGGTCATTATCTGCTTTTATCCCTCAAGGGCAGGTATTCAGGTTTCCTGTAGTTATGTCAGTGTGTGGTTGTGTGTGTGTGTGTGTGTTGTGATAGAGAGAATGAGCGTGAGAGAGGGAGACATGTCTGCTTCAATAATTCAAGGGATTGTTGTACTGTGTTGTGTCTATGGGAAGAGAGAAAGAGAAGGACAAGGGGGATTGAGAGCAAGAGAGAGGTTGGGAGGGGCAAAAAAGAGCAGCACAAAAAGATGAGTTTGACAGAAAGACATGCCAAATATGATCACTGTAATCTTTAGTTCTAAATTACCCCAAGGTTTGTTACTACCTAATGGAGTGTTAATAGTGGGGTAAAAGTGTGATGATGACAGTTTTGTGCATGTTTTACTGTTACAGCCTGTCAAATTTTTATTCTTGTAATCTCTCCTAAATTGCGTTAACCAGGCACAAAGATTTTGACCACAGAGCACAGAGTTATGAATGTGTGTCACAATTGAATGTAGCAATGTCTGTTGGGCTGCACTAATCATACTGTAGCTAGAGACAAACGTAACAAGCTGGGTGCCAAAAGGTTTGCTGCTCCAATCCCCAGCAAACTGAGCCCTAGACTACAGCACATAGACACAAACAACAGCAAAAAGACTCTCAGTTCCATCTTATACTCAATGGATATCTAGCCAGCCAAAAAAAAATTGTCCTTGATGAAAAGGCTTTTGTTCAGCAAGGAGAATCTTTCATTTTTAGGCCAACACAAGGAATTCAGCTGCACTCATCTCCAGTTACTCCAACTCAGAAAAGAAATCTCGTGGTCTTAGCTTCTCCACTGTGTCCTGCTCTTCACTGTGGTTGTTTCCATCTTCAGTAACACCATTCCATGACTGAGCAGTAGGTCCCACTTTTGCATCACACTTACCTGCTGTGCTGTTTTCCAGCTATTGTGACATTTTTTAATATTTCTAGAAGCATAGGCAGTTTTACAAAAGGGATGATCTCCTAATTGAGCACACTTGTACTCAATTATCAATCAATCTAACACTTCCCACTGTGCAAAGTTGGAGGGATGTCTTTTATATGCTTGTCTTTAAGTAGCAAATGATTTTATATAAATTCTCTTAACTCTAAAGCTTAGTGATGAAAAAAATTAATCCTTTACTTCTTTTAAGTAGAGTGCTGTACAGTTATAGCACTCGATGCAAAAACTCATATTTCCACAGCTTTGAAGACCGTGCTGGCTTTAAAGCGCCTGTTAAAGACAAAGGAATCCAATGATTCTATCAATGCAACGATATAACAGAAGAATATATATTATGCCATTTTTAGTAAGATTTTTGTAGGTGCACATTCAGCTCATCAGTTAATTCATAATGTTTAAGTCTGGTTTTTGGGACAATCACAACATCAGCACAGTATCATAGGAATCATTCAGTCAGTCATCATGAGTCAGTAATCCATCACTACTGGTTCTGTTTTTCATAAAGTTCTATTTAAACAGAGTGATGGATCATATCATCCAGTTATGTTATGATGTTATGAATCCCATAAAATCATTTATGGCATGCCTTATGGATAAGCTTTGTATACACACACACGCACACACACACATATGTGTGTGTGTGTGTGCGTGTGTGTGTGTGCTGTCAGCTTTAACCGCATTAACGCCGCAAATCTTTGTTAGTGAGTTAGCGTGGATCACCTCGTGCGTGGGGTCAAGGCATTAGTGCCGTCCAGCCCCACACATGCGGCAATCTGCGCTAAATCTCTTGGCGATAAAGACCCCTGCATTTTTTTTCAAAACGTGTTTTAGATAATATTATATGGAAGTGGAAAAAACTTCTTGCTGCTTGACCAATATAAAACTGAATTTTTAGTAAAAGAAGTAATAGGGTGTAAAGCATAGGGTTAGATATTGATCATAAAATTGAATTCTCTTGGGCATATTCCAAGCCATCAAGCGAGAAACCTAGGAGGGATCTTTGGCTCAGATTTTAACTTTAGCGCTCATGTGGGGTCTGTAACTAAATCCACCTTTTATCACTTTAAAAATACAAAAAACTGGCACATACTTTTATATCTAGTGCTTTTATATCTAGTAGGCTCAACTACTGCAGTGCTCCACTATGTGGTCTACCACTTCAATTGATTCAAAATGCTACAGAATGTGACTAGAGCCAGAAGAAGAAAATACATTACAATTGTTTTAAAGCCACCATGCTGAATTCCTGTCAGCTTACATATAGAATTTATAATAATTTGACTTGTTTTAAAAGCACTTTGTAGTGTTGCTCCACTATGCCTCCCATGCTTACAGTGTAGCAATCAGCACAGCCCCTGAGGTTATCTGGACAAAAGCCTTTGGCGAGATCATTTTTAGCTTTTATAATGCCTTCGGCCACTGGACCAGTGTGGTGAAGGACTAAAAAACTGCTGGAAGTGAAGTACCTTGTCAACCTGGTTTTTGATGGAGTGTGCCAAAGACATTGCACACTTTATTTTTATTTACTTTTTTCATTCTATCCAAGTTTGACTATTCATTTTTTTCTAATTTGCGTCATGTATTATTTTAATGTCATTGTAATTTTAATTTAGATTTTATTAGTGATTATTGTTGATATTAATTACTTCTAATTATTGGCTATGGCCAATAGAGAATATGGGCCTACGGGTATTTTTGAAAACGGAGATTTTCCGTTTTCGTTTTTAAAAAAAAATCCCGTCCACACGTAAAAGTCAAAAACGAAGGAAAACGCTGCTAGGAACATGCCAAAGCAGCAGGTGGTGCTATATTCCTATCCGTGTAGAAATGTTGGCCAATCAGAAGTCAGCCTGGGTGGGAAAGAGTAAACAAAGATGGCACATAGAAGCAGAAGTGAGTCCTATGTGTGGAGGGGCAGTAACAGTAATGGTATTTTGTGTAAGTCCGCCATTGTAGAAATTCAATTGACCGAAACAATAACCTGGCGCACAGTGTGACATCAAAAAATGCGCACACCTTTGATGCTGCGTTTTCTCCATTTTTCTCGTCTACACGTAAACGCAAAAACTGAATTTTCAAAAATATCCACCCTGGCAGGAGTTTTTAAAAATCTCCGTTTTCAGTGACCGAAAACGCCATTTACGTGTGGACGAAAGGTGCAAACGCATAGAAAAATCTGCGTTTTCAAAAATACCCGGGTATGTGTGGACGTAGCCTGAGAGACATAATCTGCCCACTTGACTGGTTTACAAACAGTTATATTTCAGCACCATGGACAGCTGCCCAAACTACCTGAACTGGCCCCTTTCAATGTGGAACAGTAGCAGCTCTTTTCTGAGTTTGTCTTGACTGACCAAACCCTTCACCTTGCTTCTAAGGAGGCCAGGCATCCGTTGCAGGAAGCTCTTTTCCACAACTTTTATCTGTACTTCTGTCTTATACCACCTCCAGTATTTCTTTCTTCTTTCTCTCTGTATTAGTGAGGATGCAGCATCAAACCATCTATGCTGGCATTAGGTATTTTCTGTTCTGCAGCAGTTTGCCCTCTAGTGGTTGTTTTTGTGTATTTTTTTTACTCTGTAAGATCGAGCCAGAGGCAGTTTCACCTCCATTAATCTGTTGCCATCCATGCCTTCACAAGCTGATAAACGGCATCATCTGTGAGTAATATTGTTTGTTATCACTGAGACAACTTGTGTGCATTATTATTTGTTGTGAAGGCGTGATATAGTTTGTAGTTAGAATTTAATTTGAATGCATGTATAACCTAAGCTAGTGAGGTTAAGCTAGCTCATATGTCATGTGGTTTCTTTAACGTTTTGATCATGAGTGTGATTTCATTTGATGTTTTATTCGGGCACTCACTAAGCAGATAAATATTGTGCTCATATTTTTGAATATGTGTTTGTTATACTGTATATTGAGGCAACATTTTTATTGGTTTATTTCTGGTTTTGTCAACAGTTTCACACTTTTTCCTTATTAAATCATCCAACTCAACACATTGGCCTGTTCCCTGGATTTTGATTAGGAGAGTGTTTAGCTGTCTGTATAGCTGAGTCTACGTTCACGAGGACAACGCTTAGTGAGGACAGAACAGTGAAAAGATGAATCATCACATCAAGCTTTGAAGGAATCTCGGCAGCCTATTTCTTCGCCACCAGTAACCACTAAGTAGAAGAAAAACATCAAAGAGGCTACGTTCGCTTCTTCTGTATCTTTTTACGGGATTTGAAGACCCATTCACCTGCCTGTATTAAACGATGTCCAGCTCAAACCCTATTGACGCCGATATTCAGAGCCTGGAGGTTAGGTCAGAGTGTGCTGCCTCAGCTGCATTTTCCAAGCAAAGTTCAAATAAATCTTCAGCTAGTGCCGCTGCTGCTAAAGCTCGTGCAAAGGCGGAAGCTGCACGCACACAAGCAGCCTATGCAAAACGTCAAATAGACATGCAAGTGGAGAAAGCACGCATAGAGGCTACATTGAATGCACTAAAAGAAGAGTGTGAAGCTGAGGCTGCCTCAGCAGAGGCTCAAGTGTTTGAGGCTGCTGCGGATTTAGACAACTGTGACCTTGGGAGTAAAGCCAGTCATGCTCAAGCAACGAAGCAGTCATTACAGCGAACTGGTGAGTTCATCCAAGCACATTTCTCTTCAGGGCAGAGTTATGCTTTAGCTCAAAATGAGAAAGAAACACAGGCTGCTGCTTCTGTACCACAACACAGACACCTCCCAGATATCAAAGTTCATTGCGTCAGTCGTGACACACAACAGCCGTATCCTTCTGCTTGCTCGGCTGAAGGCCTGCACCCAGGCAACCAGAGAAAGAATCGCCCTGACCCTCTGCCTTTTAACACAGATAGAGATGTCCCCTCCATGCACACACATCGCTGCACAGACTCAACAAACCAACTTCCACCCCGCTCACCACTGGAGGCTCAAGGTGTATCTGAGTTAGCTGTATATCTGGCGCGTCGAGACCTTGTCACAGCTGGACTAAAAGTGTTTGATAACCAGCCTGCTAGTTATCTGTCATGGAAATCTAGCTTTGTTAACGCTGTGGAGGGACTTAGCCTCAAACCTAGTGAAGAACTGGACCTGCTCATTAAGTGGCTTGGTGGGGAGTCGCTACACCACGCCAAGAGGATAAGGGCAGTTTATGTCAACAATCCATTCATGGGTTTGAACATGCTTTGGCGAAGGCTGGACAAGTGTTATGGCTCTCCAGAGGCCATTGAAGCTTCTCTCTTCGATAGATTGAACCACTTCCCAAAGCTTTCAAATAGAGATCACCAGAAGCTTCAAGAACTCGGAGACCTGCTCCTAGAGATCGAAGCTGCTAAGCAAGAGGGATATTTGCCAGGGCTCAGCTTCCTAGACACTGCAAGGGGAATAAACCCTATAGCGGAGAAACTGCCCCACAATGTCCAAGAACAGTGGATAACTCAGGGGTCTCGCTATAAGAGGGAGCACCAAGTTCCATATCCCCCTTTCTCATTTTTTGTGGACTTCGTGTATAACCATGCAGAGATGAGAAATGATCCTAGCTTTGCTTTTGCTAACTTCAGTTCAGCTGTGTTCAAAGGTGACGGATCCTTCTCCAAACAATGGAAATCCAAACCTCCTTTATCCGTAAGTAAAACTGAGGTAGGAAACCCCCCCACCTCTCAGTCCTCCAAAGGACTCACCGTTGATCTAGACAGAGAGTGTCCTCTCCACAAGAAACCTCACTCCCTCAGGAAATGCAGAGGCTTTCGAGAAAGACCACTTGCAGAGCGAAGACGCTTCCTGGTGGAGCACTCCATATGTTTTAAATGTTGTGCTTCAGCAACTCACCAAGCTAAAGAGTGTAAAGCTGACACCCACTGCTCTGAGTGTGACAGCGACCGGCACATTGCAGCACTCCATCCTGGACCGGCACCTTGGGCTCCAAGTTCCAGACCACCTTCTGCAGAGCATGGTGGGGAGCCTACCGAGTGTGTCACTGACATAGCAGCCTCTTCATGCACAGCCGTGTGTGGTCAGGGTCTTAAAGGTAAATCATGTTCCAAAATCTGTCTGGTCAGTGTGTATCCCAAGGGTCGCCCAGACCAAAAGGTGAGGACATACGTGATGCTGGATGACCAAAGCAATGTGTCGCTAGCCAGATCAGCATTCTTTGACATGTTTGACATCCAGGGTGAGGCTTCCCCCTATACCCTCAAAACATGCTCAGGAATCACCGAGACTGCTGGAAGAAGGGCCTCTGGATTTATGGTGGAGTCAGCTGATGGACAGTTGCACTTATCATTGCCGACTCTTATTGAGTGCAACCTGATTCCCAATAATAGGGACGAAATCCCTACTCCAGAAGCCGCCCAAAGCCACAAGCATCTCAGGTGTATTGCTGACAGGATCCCTCCTCTTGATGCGTCAGCTGAGATACTTTTGTTACTTGGGAGGGACATCATCAGAGTTCACAAAGTGCGCAGTCAGCGTAACGGCCGTCACAACGAACCTTATGCCCAACAAGTGGACCTGGGTTGGGTAATAGTCGGTGACGTCTGTCTCGGTGGGGCTCACCGGCCGACTGTCAACACATTCAAGACCAATGTCCTTGAGAATGGACGACCAAGCTACTTCAAGCCTTGTGAGAACAGGATCATCTGCAAAGAAAAGTTCATAGAGGAACAGCTAATATCCCCTGACACACTGACTTCCAGTCGGCCAAGCTTAGGTGAGCTGGTCTTCAGCCATTCAAAAGAGGATGATAAGCTGGCACCCTCCATCGAAGATGAAATCTTCCTCCAGATCATGAACAAGGAGTTCAAGAAAGATGATTCCAACAGCTGGGTGGCTCCCCTGCCATTTCGTAGTCCAAGACCACGTTTACCAAATAATCGAGAGCAAGCCCTCAGCCGACTGATGTCACTTCGCCGTACCTTGAATAGGAAACCGGAGATGAAACATCATTTCATAGATTTCATGGAGGATATTTTCAAAAATGGACACGCTGAGCCAGCTCCTCCACCAGAGCCTGACAAAGAGTATTGGTATTTACCTTCCTTTGGTGTCTATCACCCCCAGAAACCGGGAAAAATAAGGATCGTCTTTGATTCAAGCGCACAGTTCAAAGGCATCTCATTGAATGATGTGCTCTTACAAGGCCCGGACCTCAACAACACCCTAATTGGGGTTCTCATGCGTTTCAGAATGGACCCAGTGGCTGTGATGACAGACATTCAACAGATGTTCCACAGTTTCCTAGTGAGGGAGGATCATCGGGACCACCTCCGATTCTTGTGGTTTCGTAACCACCAACTTGATGACAAAGTGCTGGAGTACCGCATGAGGGTTCATGTGTTTGGTAACTGTCCCTCGCCAGCTGTGGCCATTTATGGCCTGAAGAGGACGGCTATGGAGGGTGAAGAGGACTATGGACCCGAAGTGCGGAGCTTTGTGCACAGACATTTCTATGTTGATGATGGCCTGAAATCTTTCCTCGGTGCAGAAGATGCCATCAAAGTGCTGAAAGGTGCACAAGACATGCTAGCGCAATCCAACCTCAGACTACACAAGATTGTGTCTAACAGTGTTGAGGTCATGAGGGCATTTCCAGCTGAAGATCTTGCTAGCAACCTGCAAGACCTGGACGTGGGTCAGGACTCCCCTCCCATGCAGCGCAGCCTGGGTCTTGGTTGGGATCTTGCTACAGATACTCTAACTTTCCATGTGGACTGCGCAGAAAAACCCTTTACACGTCGGAGTGTGTTGTCTACTATCAACAGCTTATTTGACCCGTTGGGGTTCGCTGCTCCCTTCAGTGTTCAGGGCCGCCTCATTTTGAGAGAACTCACTACTGAGACTTGTGACTGGGATGCACCACTGCCCCGAGAAAAGCTTGAACAGTGGCAGAGGTGGTGCACATCTCTTCAAGACCTAAGAGAGTTGAAGTTCCCAAGGGCCTACACAATGGTCCCACTCTCCACAGCTCAGAGCAAGGAGATCTGTATCTTTTGTGATGCATCTACCAAAGCTATTGCTGCTGTTGCTTATCTGAGAGTCACAGATGCTGCAGGACATAGCGAAGTTGGATTCCTGTTTGGGAAAACAAAGTTGGCACCTAAGCCTGACATCACCATCCCAAGGCTTGAGCTCTGTGCAGCCGTTCTTGCAGTGGAACTGGCAGAGGTTATGTCTGCAGAGTTGGACATTCAGGTAGACGACATCAAGCTTTTCTCAGACAGTAAAGTAGTGCTTGGGTATATATCTAGTGACTCTAGACGGTTCTACGTCTATGTTCATAACAGGGTACAAAGGATCAGACGTTCAACCAACAAAAGCCAATGGAACTATGTTCCTTCTGATGTCAACCCAGCTGACCAGGCAACTAGAGCGATTCCAGCTAACCAGCTTGCAGCTTCCTCCTGGTTGTCTGGACCAGCCTTTCTTGTAGACAAGCAACATTGTCACTTAAAACAGGAAGCTTTCAGCCTAGTTGAACCCGCAACAGATGTGGAACTACGTCCAGAAGTAGTGACTTGTGCCACAAATTTGTCATTTCAGCTGGGCAGTAAACGCTTTGAGCGATTTTCAAGTTGGAGGTCACTCACCAGAGCTATTGCCAGGCTCTGCCACATTGCTTACTCCTTTACAAGGGCAGCAAAAGAAGGTCCTTGCCACGGTTGGCACAACTGCAAGCTGCTTTTCAGTCCAGACCAGCTGCATCATGCAAGGATCAGAATTCTTCTTGCTGTCCAAAGGCAGGTCTATTCAGAAGAAATACACTGCTTACAAAAGGGAGGTCAGGTCCCTAAACAGTGCTCTCTCAGCAAGCTTTGTCCTTTCATTGATTCTGAAGGTCTTCTCCGCGTCGGAGGACGACTGAAAAAGTCACAGCTCACAGCAGAAGAGGGTCAGCCAGTTATCATGCCTGGTAAACATCATGTTACCTCCTTGCTTATCAGACACTGCCATGAACAAGTCTGCCATCAAGGACGACACTTGACGGAAGCGCTTTGAGGAGTGCTGGTTTCTGGATTGTTGGAGGAAGACGGTCTGTCAGCAGTTTGGTCTACAACTGTGTGACATGTCGAAGATTGCGTGGGAGAGAGGAGGAGCAGATAATGGCAGACCTGCCTGCTGATCGCTTGAGTACAGATCCTCCGTTCACCTTTGTTGGATTGGATGTGTTCGGACCATGGTGTGTCACCTCAAGGAGGACACATGGAGGGCTAGCCAACAGTAAGCGTTGGGCAATCATCTTCACATGTATGAGCGTGCGTGCCATACACATCGAGGTCATCGAATCAATGGATTCATCCAGCTTCATTAACGCTCTAAGACGCTTCTTTGCAGTTAGAGGGCCTGTCAAACAGCTAAGGTCAGACTGTGGTACTAATTTTGTTGGAGCCTGTCGAGAGCTTGGGATCACTTCCAAAGGCTGTAACAACAAGGAAGTGTCCAACTACCTGTCTGATCAGGGCTGTGTATGGCTGTTTAACCCTCCCCACTCTTCACACAAGCTGGGAGAGGATGATCGGTGTCACACGTCGGATCCTTGATGCAATGTTCCTCAAGCTTGGGTCTTTTCAGCTCACACATGAGGTCCTGACAACATTTATGGCAGAGGTAACTGCAATTGTCAATTCCAGACCACTTACTTCAGTGTCCACAGATCCAGACGAACCTCTCATCCTCACTCCTGCTATGCTGCTAACTCAGAAGATTGCTGTACTTCCTGTTCCTCCTGGTAACTTTGATGATAGTAATATCTTCAGACGTCAGTGGCATCAGGTTCAAAGCTTGGCCAACACATTCTGGGAGAGGTGGAAAAGGGAGTACCTCAGTAGTCTACAAGGTCGAAAGAAATGGAGAACGGAGAGACCTAATCTCATGGACGGAGACGTTGTTCTAATGAAAGACAATTCACTGAAGAGACATGACTGGCCCACAGGACTGATCACAAGGACTTTTCCAAGTGACGATGGGAAGGTCAGGAAGGTCGAGGTGAAAGTTTTCAGAGACAGTGTTCCAAAACTTTACTTAAGGCCAGTGTCTGAAGTTATACTCCTGTTGCAGAGAAACTCTGTCAAGTGATGTGCAGTTTGACATCCTGGGGATGTCAGGTGGGGAGTATGCTGGCATTAGGTATTTTCTGTTCTGCAGCAGTTTGCCCTCTAGTGGTTGTTTTTGTGTATTTTTTTTACTCTGTAAGATCGAGCCAGAGGCAGTTTCACCTCCATTAATCTGTTGCCATCCATGCCTTCACAAGCTGATAAACGGCATCATCTGTGAGTAATATTGTTTGTTATCACTGAGACAACTTGTGTGCATTATTATTTGTTGTGAAGGCGTGATATAGTTTGTAGTTAGAATTTAATTTGAATGCATGTATAACCTAAGCTAGTGAGGTTAAGCTAGCTCATATGTCATGTGGTTTCTTTAACGTTTTGATCATGAGTGTGATTTCATTTGATGTTTTATTCGGGCACTCACTAAGCAGATAAATATTGTGCTCATATTTTTGAATATGTGTTTGTTATACTGTATATTGAGGCAACATTTTTATTGGTTTATTTCTGGTTTTGTCAACAGTTTCACACTTTTTCCTTATTAAATCATCCAACTCAACACATTGGCCTGTTCCCTGGATTTTGATTAGGAGAGTGTTTAGCTGTCTGTATAGCTGAGTCTACGTTCACGAGGACAACGCTTAGTGAGGACAGAACACCATCTGTCAGTCTTTCACTCCCATCTTCTCTCACAAAACAAAACCCCAAAATGCTTAAACTGCTCGTCCAGTTGGGGCATCCCACCCAGAGCAGACACTGAGAACCATGTCCTCGGCCTTGAGATACTAATTCTCATTCCCCCCACTTCACACTTGGCTGCAAACTATGCCAGTGCAAACTGGAGGTCATTACTGGCACTTAAATGAGAATGCCTTATACAATTTGAAAATGAAATGCTTATTTGATCATGTAATTTTCAGGATGTTATCAAAATTGCAAAAATACAACAGTTAATGTTGCATTATGTTGTAGTCACAATCATCTAGGCCAATTTAATTTGTTTTGTTGAAAATGTTGCCTTCAGTGTGTTGTATGCGATTTATAATTGTAATTCTGTGGCTTACTAAAGTTTAGAAGCTGAAATATTCCAACACCATGGACAGCTGCTTGGTGTTGGAATGTTGTTTTTTGGCTGCTCCGACCGAAGAAAGCTAATGATGTTTCCCTTGCACTGCACATGCACAAGACCACCTTTTCCCCCTGAGCTGCTGTGGTTAAATAAAAAAAACACAAACAAAAAACTGACTGATTTGAATTTAAAAAGATATTGTGTGATAAATTGTAAACTTATTGTTAAAAACCATTTAATTCCATTTAATCTTGTTATTTAAGCAATCGAGGTATTATTTGTATAATTTATAGAAATGTGTCGTGTGCTTCAATTAAATGCTTCTGTCACTTTATCGTGTCTCATTCTACCTTTCTAACGGTGCTGGAGAACTTGGACTTTAAATAATGTGCTGTGTGCTCATGTGAGTGTTGCTGACTCTGCAAAGTGTGTTTGTGTCAGAGGTAAATTGCCGTAGCCCCTTTGATGTGGAAAGCAGCAAAAAGAAGATAAAATATTCAAAGATGCTGTCCCGTGTGTGTATGTGCCTGTGTGCATTGTGTGTTACTGCATTTGTTGCTGAGCGGCTGCTTGGAGCAACACTATAGTAAAGCCTCTGATTTTAGTCTCGAAGCATCAATGTGTGCACACACACGAGCACAGTGGCCAGTTGTCTCCTGGTTGTGCCTGACTTGTAAATCTCCTCATTAGTGGAAGTCCAATAGAGAAATCAAGGGCTCTGATTGGAGTGTTGAATCTATCATCACGACCCCCAACATGACTCACTTGAGCCTCTAATTAAAGCTCTAAATCACAAATTCCCATAAGCCTCTCCTCTCTTCTCTTCTGCTCAACATACTATCAAAATTTTAGGGATTGTTTGAGGTCAGAAATTTCACATATCACATTGTTGTTTGACATGTGGTTTTAATGGGTTTGCCACCATATCTCAGTCTGCCTTACTAGGATATATTTCACTTTATGCTAACCAAATCACCATTATTGTTTAATGGGTTGATTTGACGGCTGAATAATTTGAAGCCCAATCAATGCTTTTTTTCCTTCACTGACCTTAAACTTAAAATTAAAAATAAAATTACCTGCTGGTCAAAATTAGTACAGTTAGTTCATCAAATTGTTTTGGAGATAGTTTAATGTCAACCTGATGGTGGTACTTGAGGAAAGGAGGACCACAGTTAGATCAATAGAAAAAAAAATGACATGAGAAGACATTTTTTTTCACATTTGTTTAAATATATTTTTGTTTAAACAACTTTATGGTGTTTCTTTTTTTTCTGTATGTAGGGAAGCACACATATCTGTCAGCAGCAGTGAATTGTTTTGTCATCAGCTTACACTGCTGCATGACCGACAATTTCATTTACCTAATAATAGAGATAATGACACCACTCATGCAGTATATGGAGGGTTAAATAACCTTGTTAGGAAGCGCCAAGTGGAGCTGTCAGCATGCCAAGCTGTACAATAAAGCTGTCACCCCACTCTGTGATAAATCAAACTGGTTCAGCACAAAATGTGTCAGCTCTGTGTTGATATGAGGTAAATAACCAATATATCCAAGGATTAAGCTATAGGAACTTTTTTTTTAAAATTAACTCTAAGTGATTTTAATACCCTATGCATTCAGTGTCTAGTTTTTTTTTTTTTTTCATGAAACACTGATTCATGTTTGTATTTGCCATACAACATTTGAACAGATGTTGTCAATACACACAGTAGTAATCAGAAAGTTTTTGGGATATTTGCAGCACGCAGATCCAAATCACTGAGAAAACATCTAACATCAAACACTCGGGGATGTACTCTGTGAGACAGATCATTCGGTGACTTTTAGGTTTCTGTTTTACATTACTTTTTGCAATTTTGCCTCCAGATGCCGGATATTGTAGCATCCTAAAAATGTGCTTTATAAACCAGGTAAAATTGCTATAAACCTGTGGCCTTTTGATGTCACTGGATTTACATGCATGTGTCTCTAAGCTTTAACATACAACAGCAAAAAAGCTGAAGTGCAGCACAGAGAATATTCATTTTCTATTCTTTCACTGTAACTTGTTAGCTGCCACTTTCACTCTGCTTGTTCTATCAGGTACATTGCTTTGTGTCACAAGAGAGTGTGTAGTTGGCACTGCAGGATATAATCATTTTTTCTAGTGTTAAAAACAAAACAAACAAACAAAACTTTTTTAGCTCCTGAAATTACATTTTTCAAAAATATGATAAAACTCAGCATGGGTTTGCCAAGTCATCTGGCAAGTCAAAAGAGAAGAAGTGTAATAGCTTGTTAGCTACACTTGTTATTTACTTATCTAGCTATCTGTCTATATGTCTATCCATCCATCCATTGTTACTGAGTTCGTCTGAGTGTTGAATCTTTGGGGGTGTTTTTCTTGTATGTTTTTCTTTGGGTTTCTTATTGTTCTTAAGCCCTGAGCTTTTGAAAAACTCCCTCCAGGGTGAAGCTTTTCAGAAACTCTTGACGGCACCTTTTTCTCCTTGTTTTATGTCAGACTGTGTGCCATGCTATTGTTTGTAGGCTTCTGACTGGCTAACATTTCTGTGTAGTTATGGTTATATTGCAGCATGCTCTTGACAGTGCTTGATATCAGTTTGGCATTTTCATATAGATGGGAGATCTTCAAAGCAAAAATGGAAAAAATACCTGCTTGAAAAAAGTACCTATATACACATGGACGTAACCCCAGATTTTTATTTTGAACGGTTACGCTGAGTTTTTGGTTTAGCTATTCTAGCCCCTCCAGTATCCCTTGTTTCTTCTCAGTTGTGAGTCTTTGTCTCAAATTTTGTCTCAAATTGTGTCTTGTTGCCTCCTTAATTCCTTAATTTTTACTTTGTTTGCATCTCTTTCGTCTTGTGTGAGTTTTACACTTTGTTCTTGACTGCCTTAATTCTGTTTAGCTGTTTGTTGTTTCCCTGTTGTTTCCACCTGCCCAATTAACCTCAAGTGTATTTCTACTCCTGTGTTCCTTTTAGTCCTTGTTAGACTCTACTTACCTACCTTGGGAGGTCCCTGGTTAATGTCTTGAATATTTGAATGATTTCTGATAGTTTCCTGCTTTTCTCTTTTCCTTATTACCCTGGATTTTTCTGCAGCAACGTAAATAATAGGTTTGTTTCAGTAACTTTTTGCCTGTTTTTGGAGTCCTGCATTACAGCCCATTTTCGCTGAACGGGATGTGCTAAATAAAAATAAAACTATAAACTTTACCATTGTGCATTGAGACACTTTACTAACTGTGTTATCATTAAACACTGAGATTAAACATTGACTTCTGTTGCCATTTCTTTACATTTTTATGCAAATACATTTGTCCTAGTAAATCTTCTGTTTTTCTTCACACTGAGTCTAAAGCAGCCTTTCTATTACAGTACAATATGCTTTACGTGTGCTTTTGGCCAGATTTGTGAATTGGAACAGAAATAATTAACTATGAATCATTGCTGACAGATTGGAGTCATGTAAGCTATGATTCATGGTTAACTGGGAGATTGAAAGCAGCTAGGTGTTCCTAATCAAAAAATCTAATCTTATGTACAATGAGGAGGATGGAAGACAAAAGGCACAGTGAGGACAAGCAGCTGCAAAAATGTGGAAATGTGTGGCAGGGAGTTCTGGAAGATTGTCATAAATCCAATCACCTGACCAGACACCTTTTTCTTTTATTACTGTTGTCTTTGATCCTGGTACCCTGTGTTCTTTTACCAAAGGATACCCCCTCCACTGATTCATGTCATCCCTGCCTCTTTTTTCTTTATAAATGGTATGCTTGTAGATTGTCCATAGTGAGCTTACCTGCCCTTCACTCTCTGGGTTGGTAAGCTCACTGTATACTAGAATACTTAATAACACACCACCACAGCCAACCCTGGAAAAACAGGACATGGAGTCATTTGTTTGACAGAGCAAACAAGGGTGAGAGAGTATGGAAGGGAAAAAGACACACAGGAATGTTTGTAGTTCATCCTGCTGGTTTTTCTGTTCTATGTTTACCACCCTCCCATTTCCCTGCCTTTTCTGCTACCTCTTTTTGTTTCATGAATATTTTCCTGAAGGCATATTTTTATTATTCTCTGCTTTCTCCCATACCCTCACAGTATCGACTCTTTGACCTATTGTCATCAATCCTCTCTTTTCTTCTGAAACTGTGACAGATGCAGTAGCATGAAGTGATTACTTTGAATAACTTTAAAGCAGCGTTAGAGTAATATTTATCAAGTCAAGAAAAGTATCACCCAGGTGTTTGTGTAGTTTGTGAAATTTAAATGTATTTAAGGTCAAGGAAAAAGGAAGGGGGAAAAACAGAAACGTTTTTTTTTACTATTTCTATATTATTTGTAAAAATTTTTTACAGCTATTCTGCCCAGAGACGATAAAACTGCATTCATAACCATGACCATGGCATTATAAATTCACTTCTGTCTTTTTTTTTTCTTGAGTGTCTCAGTGTTCATTCTGGTGGGTGTGTCTTCTGGGCTGGCAGACAGTGCAGCATATTGATAAGCAGAGTAGAGCCTATTATCTTGTTTGGCCCGCAGCCTGAATGCCACTGGTGATTTTCTGTTTCTGGTCATAAACCACATTCACAGTTATCACAGAGCCAGCGGGGCACAGGGCGGTTTACATCACGTGATGTCTCCAATTTCTTTATTCATTAACTCCAATCTTCACAGCCACAAGTCTGGTTTGTTGTCATTGTTTCTTTTCATTCAGTCATTTCTCGCTCGTGTGTTTGCTGTGTGCCTCTAGCAGACTTCCTCCGGGACAAAATTTGTCATTTGGAGAGGAAATTAAACATTCTTTATTTTATCTGCATTTGGAAAAGAGAAGTCCCAATATTTTAGCTTTTTGTACCCTCCTCGTCTTGCCACAGCAGCAGCAGCAGCTCAGATTTCTTGCTCTGTTGTCAATGTGTCTGGTTCCATTGTATTAAAGGCACAGTAATTCAAAATCCCATTTTGTGCCATTTTGTGTCGAATCACCATGGCAACAGTCACAATTATTGACATAATCTTTCATATTTTTTCTGTTTTAAGATGTGTCACAAGAGTCTTTGGTTTAAGAGTTTAAGTATGAGGACTGGCAACATATTTGAGTTCATCCAATAATAAACGGGTGAGGACGCTAAGCAGCAATGTGTTTATGCTCCATCTAGCCCCTTTATTGTTCACAACACAAACAGTCTGTCTTTATCCACTATTTAATAAGCTTTTAATACTTAAAAGAAAAGCTGAGATGTAGGAGATTTGTTTGGATCTCAGCATAACTCCACCCTGAATTCTTCTTCATCTAGATCTACAGCCTTCATTTAACTCGCTCTGTCGGTGAATATATCATTGTGGAAACAGACTGAAGAGTGAAACAGATGGACTACCTATAACTGAGGCATTCAAAATAATATAATCTTATGGAGTCCCTGTTGTTTGTTTAGCAGGTGGCCATTATCAGTTCCTGTGCCAAAGACAATCCAAACCAGCAGCTGGTGTTAGCTGAATAGTAATTTGGGACTCTGATGTATCCATTTCAGAAACATGTTATTAACTGAAGTTTGTTGTTTGTTATCTGTAAAATGCAGCCAGCGTTGTAGTAAACAGCTATTTATTTATTTGTAGAGAAAATTCCAATAGAGTAAAGAAAAGAGTAAAATACAAAATCATGTCAAATTCAATTTTAATGTGTAATGTGTAATCTCTGTAATTATGGTGATCATAAATGCTGTGATGATGATGGTTGTGGTTTTGATTACTTTGCTTACTGGCTGAAGCCGTGCTTGTGATTCAGTCAGACAACTCCGCCAGCTTTTGACTCATTCAACAAATAATAGCATCGTGCAGAGGGAGAGATGAGCTTAATGAGATTGTGCTAATCTTAAAAAAATGTGTTTTTATCTCTGTGTGTTGCACAATGCAAAATAAGCAATACATTATAGCATATCTATCTATCTATCTATCTATCTATCTATCTATCTATCTATCTATCTATCTATCTATCTATCTATCTATCTATCTATCTATCTATCTATCTATCTATCTATCTATCTATCTATCTATCTATCTATCTATCTATCTATCTATCTATCTATCTATCTATCTATCTATCTATCTATCTATCTATCTATCTATCTATCTATCTATCTATCTATCTATCTATCTATCTATCTATCTATCTATCTATCTATCTATCTATCTATCTATCTATCTATCTATCTATCTATCTATCTATCTATCTATCTATCTATCTCCTACTGAATAAAAATCAGAAATGCCATAATTTGTAAGTAATTTGTTATTTTGAAATTACTCTCCAAGTTATGGAAAAAGAATGGAATTATGTATATTCCTCAAAATGAGGATGTCTTATCTTAGGAATATCTAATAAAAAAAATAACCAGCAATATTGTTTATATTGTCTATTCCAATGAACTATTTTACAATTCCAAAAATGTCTTTACATAATATAAGGTGGATGATTTTAGCATCAAAGTCACTGAAAGGCAACCAGCAAAAAAGAAAAAAAGGTGTTATTTTCCCTCCTAATTAACAAATTCAGTCACCAAAGACTGGTGACTGAGAATATGGGGCAGGTGAGACTCGGGAAACCCTCATGTGACATAAGATTAAAAGACAAAATGTTCATCATGCAGCAGCTCTAACAAAAGTCACTGGATTAATTCAAGGAGAGAAAATCAGTTTGGTAGATGCTATGTAGCCTCACTCTCAACCAAAACGGAACCCAAAAACACTGATTTTGAAGCGATTCATAGTAAGTTAAACTTTGGCGTGTGCTCTATTCTATTTTCAGCACACTACAACAGAACAAGCATAATTTAAAAGGATAATAAATTATTTTTTTCATAATGAGGTACTAAATGAAAAGGGTATGGTTATTTTTCCAGCACCAAGCTCTGCCAGGCAATACATATTCAGGATTTTACATACACCTCTGTGTAATCTGAAGAAAACAAGTGATTAGCCTTGTTTATTTATTATTGATCAGGGAAAAACACCAGAGGTGCTCTTGCTGCCTGTTAAGTCAGAACACGATAGATATGGCTAAAGGGAGCATTGATTTTTTTTTTCTTCTGCCTGGAAAGCTTCTTATAATCATTAAAGTGCAATGAGACCTCAATTTGTTTTGGTGACATTAATATTTGTAAGTGGTGGCTCTTTGTATTTTCCTCTGCCCTCTCCTCATTGTATTTATGTTCAAATGGTTTAAACAGCCTATGCAAAGTTATATCTGTATACATAAGCGCACGTAAAATATCAGATAGTGTTGAGAAGAATTTTGAAAAAAAAAGAAAGAAATACTGTGTATGTTGTGTGTTTCTTGGTGCTGAAGTAAATGCAAACAGGCTGTTTGGTGAATTTAATTTAATGTTTTCTTAATTTAAGCAACTACTACTACACTGACACAGTCGGTACAAAGGTGCCAAACCAATTAGTGGTTTAATTGATTAATTTCAAATTCTTACATGTTCCAGGTTCTCACAGGATCTGATTTATATATGCTCTACCCTACAAATATGTTCAACCTGTCATCAGATACCCTTCTGGAATAATAGGCTGCCTACATGAGGGGATAGATGCCACGGATATCAAGATATGAGTACTCCTCACAATGCACACAGCTTTCCACCCAAAGTCCAGCACCCTGAGGCTGTAAGAGCAACAGAAGGGGGAGGGCAAGGATTAGTGAGTGTCAAAGGCACAATACAGGATGAAATGAGAATCGTCTATGAATACATCAGGTAGATGGCCCTGTGAGATGAGCTGTTACACGAGTGCCTCGGGCAGTGGAGGGCTGATAAGGCACAGCAGAAGAAAATACTGTAGATCAAGAAGACGACCAAGCTGCTCCATGGAATGCACCATCAACAGATAAAGGAACTGGTTGGCATTTGTGGCTAGAAAAGTCTGACCTAAAGGACTTGTGTTGACATGATCAGAGCCCCTTTCTTGTCCATGGCGGCACAAGAAAAGATCTGAAGCACCAGATTAATAGGGGCAGGAATCCCACAGCTGAGACACGCCAAGTTGCAGGATGTATAAAGGTGCCTTGGAGATTCATTAGCTTGAAGTACCACATTTAGCAACAATGACTAAAAGTAATGGTTTAATGTATGACTTTATCGCAGTTTCTCACGTGATGTGGAGAAATTAAGGCCCACTCTTGTTCAGAATGTTTCGTCAATTCAAAGAGTTCACTTCATGTTTTTGTTTATTCACAGAGGTCTGGCCACAGCATTTGTTTAACGCTCCAGATCAAGAAATGAACAAAACTTCTGCTTTTATACAGGTTCTCAAACTTGCTGATGATCAATTAATCAAGAGCATTTGATTAGCAGAACCTACTTACCCTTTATTCTTGTGGCGGCGGTAAGGTTGTAATTAGTTTTCGTATCACTGAGTGCTTTCTTTTTCATATGACTGCATATTTGTATGTGCGTCTCTGTGTGCATTTGGGATAAAAATTAACAAATTAAAAGAGCATTTACCCTGCATTTTGAAAAATTACTTAAGCAGTGCATCTAAGTGTGAAACCAGGGGATCATTCACATGTGTGCACATGTAAAACATTGGGAGTGACAGACCTGTGCAAAATGAGTGTGCCACTTCCTTTCAAAAACTTTTTGTTCTAAGTTATGAATTTTTTTAAAAAAGTAGGAGGAGAGGCATGCCATGCACATTTTTAGCATTATTCTGATTTTAGATCAGTTAACTGGGTTCAATAATCTGCAAAAGAGGTTCACAGTTTATATCCAACATTAAAAAAAAAAAAACCCTGAAAGCAGTGCTATTCTATTCAGTTTGGCTATTTATGTTTCTCAGCTTTTCTGTAGAGCACAATTCACATAAAAGTCCTGTTTACTGTACATGGGCAGGCAGTACACAGGCGCAGTGGGGGTGGTTTAGTTAGTTAAGATGCCTCTGGATTTACTTGCTAGCATTTAACACAAAGTGTCTTTTTTAAATGATCCCACTGACTGTTTAAGCGGCTATTAGTCTGTTTTGCTATTCACATCAGGGCTCTAAAACTCTAGAGTACCTTCAGCAGCAAGCTGTGCTTCACAAAGCTTCATCCAAGATAAATCAGTATTTGCAGCAAGCTTTCTGGACATGTTTCTAAGTTTGTCTGTTAACTTGGGTAACAGGAAAGTAGAAAATTAGTTATTCCAGTGGTCCTCAGCAACTGAAATATAAAGCTATTAATAAAGCTTTTTAATAGTTAGGTTATTTTGGGTTTACACATAGATTGTTTCAAAATCTATATCACATGTATCCAAATGTAATGTGGGTATTGAAAATCAAACTTCAACAAATTTACTTCTGCTGAATGTATTAAATAAGACACTTATAGTATATATAAATAAGACACTCGACTCTGCTTTCCAGTGAGGATCTGACGGAGTGCCGACTTGATGATGTAATAAAAAACTAAAATAGCCTCTCTGGTGCCTGTCTGAAAGGCAGAACTGAGTGATGCTGACAATGAAAATGTATTTTCACTTCCAGTGTCATCAATACTTGTTTTTTGCAAAATGACATCACAAATATTCGATACATTTATGTGTGTGTGATGTCACATTTACTTCTCCTACAGAGTTCTTGCTGTGAAGCTGCAGAAATGCACTAAATAGACGACTGGCTCTCCTTGACCAGGCCGATCAGACTGAAGATAATGCAATAGGAAGACAGGGAGTTGTATTCTCATGTGGACTCATTAGATTCCTTGTAGCACTGGTTGAGAGACACTGAGAAAGATTTTGAAATACTGTGGGATTGCTATTAAGAAGATTTGATTATAAGAAGCAACACCACTCACTGAAATGCAATGATATAACTGGGAAAATTGTAAATAAAACTAGGAAATAATTATGTGATTTCCTTCTTTGTTTCTGAAGTAAGACATTCAGCTTCCTCTAAGATGATGTGAAACGAGATCACAGTTGCTGTGTTCCTGAGAGTCGAGCATGTGCACGTGTTGAGCAGGAATTAATCTTTGAAATCTTGACTCTTTGATCAGTGATAATGCGGGTGCTGCACACGTTCTCCTCCTCATGTTTCCGACAATATACAGTCGACAACAAAACCACGTCTTTGGTGTTCTTTGGCTGAAGAAACTGAAGCTTAAAGTTGAAATATGGACTTTTGTGACAAAGATGAAACAGATAATGATAAGACTGATAAATTAAATCCCAATAGTTGTTCAATTCTTACTCTCATGATAGGATTAAATGTGCTAAATGTGTTGTCTTCTTTTTGGGGGGAAGGAGGATGGATTGCTACTTTTTTTTGGTGAAGCACTGAACATTAGGGCCAGCCTTGATGAAACTGTAAAGGAGAGATGATGCAGCTTCTTAGCTGCTGACCTGGGGGCCTGCATCATTCATGGTTAATATGGTTCACACAGTGTGGTTGTTGTTGTTTTCTTGTATTCAGCTTATTCCTGTGCAATATGACTCTCCCTCTTCCCTTGGGTTTACTCAGGACAAGAAAGTGAGTAGAATCCTTGTTTTGTTTGTGCAGGCTTTGGCAACAAACCACACTACTGATGCATACACACATGCACAGGATGTGGCATGGAAACTAATGTTTATTGAGGTGACATCATGACATGATTGTATTTTATATTAAAAAATCAAAGGTCAACTTCAATGTAACATGAGTCTATTCATCTGGAGAGTTGTGGCTCAGGAAGCTGTGTGGGATGTTGCCTGCTGGGCATAGCAGCTATGTGTATGGCAGCTCAATTGTAAATTACTTTTTGTGTATGCACATTTTATGGCTCCAAAACAACTTCTCATTATTTAAATAAATAATAGAGTAAGAAAAGAATGAAATCATAGCCTGTCTGCGTTTTGGTAACCACACAGTTCCTGTCTTTAGAACTACTTCCACTCACAATAATAAAGAGACTTGAGAATGACCTCTGACACTGCATTGTAAAACACAGATACGAGGCCTGTGTGCTCAGCTGCAGGGAAACTTTTTAAACTTTTCTCCACTAAAGTATCCACATTCTTCAGCTAAAAGGTCACTGACAAAAAAGAGAAAAACACTGGCACTGCCATGTCTTCCCTGAGGTGGAGGCCTCTGGGAACTACTAAAGAACATCATGGTGATTATGGTTTTTTTTTTAACTGATTTTGTCTCTGCATGTGAGAACAAACTGGTCAGCATCCCATACGTGCAGCACAAAGCCTCTGCTAGTGGAGCACAGATGACCACAGAGAAAAATATATAGTGAAAGTGGTTGAACTATGACTATGATTAATGTATTTAGAATTCAACTTGAATCCTGTTTTTGTTTGTTAATGAAAGCAAATTTACAGGAGCGTGGCTGTAAACTTTTCCCAGCTACTGAAGCCGGGCATGCAAGGGAAAGTTTGAGAACCTACTAGAGGAACGTCCCCTGGCTCAGTTATACTGTTACACTGCACTTTTAAGGTTAAAAAAAGGGTTATGCAATTGGAGTCAATTTGCCATTTTCCATAGGTATTGATTTGAACTGCTTTTCAAAACAAGTGCACTTGGCTGTGTTTATTATGACTGTGCATTTGTGTGTATATTATACTATCTACTAATTAAGTATTGATTACTGCAGCAGTTTGCCTCTCTTCAAAACCAGATGCAAAGCCGTGTGGCTGTGAGTGAAGCTTCATCATCTTCTTGGCATCACATCTAATATTTAGCACTATACCTGCCTGTTCATATAAATGAGACACTGCCTGTCAAAGCTGGAGACATGAATATGGGATTGAATCCAGATGAGCTCTACTCCAGGAAAGCAAACACCATTTTATATTAACTTTCTCTTCTTTCCTCCTCTCCCATCTCAACACATTCCCTTAATATCTTCTCACCTCTGTCAGTTCATATTTCTTCTCTGCAGTGTATTTGTTCTCTTTTTTCCCCCTCTTTCTCAGAAATCCTTGAAACTGACGTACTTGCCATTCATTCTGATTCCAGTCATCATCCATCCTGTCATCTACACATCCCTCTTTCCATTAACATTGTTTTCACCTGCCTGTTTTTCTTTCTCTCCTCTAGGCCTATTATTGGATAACTGCAATCCCACTGACAAGCTTGGAGGGTGAAAATTATAGAGGCAAACTTTGTTCAGCCAAGTTCAGAGAGTAAGAGCCTTTGCACATCCAGTGATAAATAATATTCATTGTCTCTTTCTGCAGAAATACTTTGTTTAGTGCTTTACATGTACTCAAAATATGAGTTGATTCATGTGTATATGGCAATGGTAAGCCAGGCAACAGCATTTCATAGAATGTTGTATTCAATATTAGAGGAGTGAAGCTGTGATTTTTTTTTTTAGATGTTAAGAGTGCTCTCTAAGCCAGGGGTGGCTCTAGTGTGCTATTCATTTCAAACTTAGAAAATGTTACATCCCAGTAGAGCCAGTGTTTGTCTGCTTATGTAGTATACAGATATTAAATATTAATACGACATAGTTCACTATGTTATTTTTCAGGCGGTGTGCAATACATCTTAAAGATTAGTTGCAAATGATGCTTGCGTAATATGCGGTTAAAGACACTGTAAAACATACATATAAGTGATATATATATTTTTATAACCTTGCTTACTTTTGTCAAACCAAACAAGCAACAAGTGCATAACTTTTTTAGTGATGTAATACATCTTCGGTTTAGTAATATCATTCATGTAATTAGGTAATCCCCCCCCCCCCCCCCCCCCCATAAAAAAAAAAGTAAAAATGTGGCAATATATTGCAATATATAAGTGTTACATTTTTAAAACTAAACCATAATGGTACTTAATTACTTCCTGGAGCAACAAATTCCTTAAACTACTTGTTATATTACTTTTACTTTACATGTCATGAAATGCACACATAATTATCAATATAAAGGCTACGGCACCACATACTGAGCCAAAATCCCTATAATAATGAGGACATAGGGTCTTTATTTGTATGACTTTGAACACAAAAGAAAGCTGAAAACCAGCCCAAAGAGACTTTAAATAATCACTACTGCTATGCTACTGTGGAAGCATTGCCCTAAGAGGCCAAACACACTGCTACTTCAAAAACAACAGCAAATAGAAAAATGGTGCAAAAGAACACAAAACACATGTACGCTGAATCAATTAAACACAACAGAAACAGAAAAGGTACCACAAAGAGATGTTTTGTAGGAGGCAATAACATGACTGTCCAGCAACAGAGTGCTTGGTGAATTCTGTTAGCAAAAGAAACATATAGATTTTTAATCAGTCCCCATTCTGAGTCTCTGTGACAACATGAACGCCACTGATGTAATCCCAACAGAAGTTGTTATGTGGTTTGATTGTCACCATGTATGCACAGGAACAATTATAGACATGTTCCTGTCAGATATGTACACATATCATTAGGAATAAAGGCTATTAAGGTTTTGTTTATCCAAATGATTAAGAAGAGTCATATTAACCTAACAGATATTCTTGCTTTTTGAATTATTTTTAAGCCTTCGATCCTGCACTGCAGAGGCACCATCCTACTCAGGTTAATATTTAATATTTACTCATTTATTTTCTTTTTCTCAAAATAAGGACTATTGTAGTTACTCTGGTATTTCATCAACAACTTTCACTGAGACCTAAACAGAGATATGGCTTGTTAAATATCTAACCATTAACAGAAAAGAGAGCTATATGCTGTCACGGTCTGGCTGGCAGACCGTGGGGATGTGGGGAAAGGAGGACCCAGGCGCGGTGCTCTATGTATAAACAGTGTGTTTATTTACAGAGTGGAACAAAAACAACAATAAATCCCCGTGTTCTCCCAGACTCCCGTGTCGTGTCTCTGCGTGAATAGTTCGTGTCTCTGTGCTCTCCGCTCCCGTGTCAGCACCCCCCGGTGCTCGCTGCTCTTCGTGCCTTCCACGCTCCTCCTGCGGGAAACAATAGACGCAGCCGTCAGGACACAAATAACCGCGGGCATACACTTACACACATTAACTCAATTCAATGGGACGACTAACGTGGAGTCTCAAGGAATGATCCCGCGTCGGTGGGAGCTCCAAGACTCTCTTAAGTAGCTCCCCCGACGAGGCCTGATCAGCAGCAGGTGTGTGGCTTCGGGTGTGGCCAGTCCCCTTGCAGGGCCACACCCTCCAGGCCTGACGCCGCCTATAAACAAGTGCTCAGCCACCCACACACACATATACACAAGCACAGGGAAGGGGGAGCAACACCCAAAATACACAACAATAATAATAATAATAATATAATACATGACTGCTCAGGGATCCTGGGTCGCCCAGTCCCAGGACCCTGACATATGCACAGGAAATGACACAAATAAAAACTCTAATACAGTTTAGTACAGTTTTTATTTAATTTTATATGCCAAAAAATGCAAAACAGTCACTCAAGACTTAAAGAATTATAGAATGCTGATAGTGATATTTGATCTGTTTGGCATTTGGAAAGGCTTGTTAATGTAAATGAAGAAAAGAAAAACATTATACAAAATGTAAAACTTTATCTACATTTGTACTCTTTCTCTAGTTGATTGGCATTAAATAAGTAACCAAACCTCTAACCAAACCCAAACCTCTTATTTTTCATAAAACTTCATGTTACAGTCATACTGAGAAATGTATTAAAATGATCCACTCCTGTCTGTATGTGCTGTGTACAATACCTTTGTTTTGGGTCCTTCATATGGACTGTTCAGATTCCTCTTCTCTATTCATTTATCTGTTGCTTTTGTACATAGACAAATAGAACAACAAAAACTTGTACATCATCTTTCCCGTTAAACTTGTCCTTTCCTTGCTCCCCAACATCTTGAGATAAAATATCACTTTATTCTTGCGTGTGTCACACAGCACTGAAACAGCTGTTAAATGACTTCCTTGCCTTAATTCTGGATTCAGAAGAAAAAGTTCAGCACCTTAATCAGGTCTGATGTACGTAGCATACACCATTGCCAATGACCTTTACTTATTTCCTCCTCTTTATTCCCTCCAGCTCTCTCATCTGTCCTTAACAATTATTTAAAGTATGTGCAGTTAAGTTATTAATTCACTGTTGTTATGCTTTGATAAGTATGTTAAAATTCACTGCAGGATCCTGCCAAACCTAATTCTTCTCTCCAGTGGGGATGTTGTCACAAGAGATTTGTGCAGAGCTTCAGACCTGTGGCTGATTTGAATTCACAGCAGGTGTTGGTGGGTAGCCAGATATTATCATTTTAAACAGCTTGCTACACATTATCAAAATATCAAATGGCCAAAGAAAAAATAATCCTGTCAATAATCGTGTATGTGTTCAGCAGCACTCACATTATTACTGTGAAGTATTACAATTCTGACTTACATCATAAAATGTATCAGATAAAACATAAAACGTTTAACGATTGCTTATAATTAAATGCTCCCTGGCCAACATGCTGCAAAATGGCCAATTTTGTAACTGACTGAATGTCTGTAATTATTCTATGCCACTTAAAATAATGAATCCCCAGTTTGGGAGATAATAGCTTTTCATTTGCCTCAAGACATGTTAGTGGATAGAGAAGTTATACCGTTACTTGAAATTTACTCCACTGACTGTCAATGTTTTACAGCAGGTTTTGCTTCATATCCCAATAGAAACGTCTGGATCCATCCATTATTCGTTTGTCTTTTACTACAAAAATGGGAAATTTTAGATGTTTTTAGGTGCAATATTTATTAAAACTTCTAAAAGCATACATAAAAATACAGTATATAAGGCAAACACAGAGGTTTTACATTTCTTACAAGCTTAAAAGTCAATCTCTGGTGTGAGCACCTTTATTCTTCAATACAACTTGAGCTCTCTTAGGTAACCTTTATGTGAAACCTTCAAGTATTCTTGAAGAATAGCTCTCTTGAAGGACATTCTTTAAATGTTGGTTGGTGAGATCCGGGCTGTGGTGGGGTCAATCCATGACTGAGAGTAATCCTGACTGACCAGGTATGTTTTACTGCAAGGACACTCACTGTTGCACCTCTCACCTGACCTCGTCAGTACACACTGATGATAATTTGAACCAGAAATGTCGAATTTGGATTCATCAGTCCATAACCTGTTGCCACTGACTTTCAGTCTAGCGCTTATGGAATTTGGCATACCTCAGCCTTTTCTCCATGTTTCCCTTGCTTAATTATTGGTTCTTGACAGCATCTTTCTACTGAGACCATTTCTGATGAGGATTCAGTGAACAGCAGATGTATCAACTGAAAGGGCCAGATCCATCTTTCAGCTCCAGTATCAGGGCTTTCCTCCTATTTCTTAAGGGCATGACTCATATACTGTTCCTCTGCTTTTGCTGCAGACTGCTAGCAACAAAGTGACACTTTATTAATAACTGTGCGTTTACTTTGTCTGCCACTTTTGAGATAATGCAGGTCATAAGAAAATGTGCATTATTTTTCAATCAAGAAATATTTTCCCCACCAGACTAGCAAAGTAGACCAACTCCCAAAATGCTCAAAAGTTCAAATAGGCTCCTGGAATAATTGGCTTTCTTTTAGTGAAACTTCAGCAAGTACTTTAAATGAATCAGACTATAACATGTTGATAATATTGCACTTCACATTTCCATAAAGGTTAATTAAGTCTAGCTCAGTCAGAGGAGAGTTAAATGAGACAGAGAAAATCAGAGTGAAAATAATAGCTGAAGTCAAAGATGTAAAGCCAGTAAGAAGAAAAAGAAAGAGTAATGTAAGATCTTCATAAAGTCTGAAGTTTGTGCGTATATGCACAAGGTAGAGTTTAGTCTGTTTCTTTTGGTTTGTTTTGTAAAAAGTTGCGCTGCTTAGTCAAAGTTGACCTTCGGGTACAATATGCTTCCCCTTACTACCAGTGTTGGGAAGCTTACTTTTAAAATGTATTCCACTACAGATTACAGAATACAGGCCCCAAAGTGTATTTTGTAGCGTATTCCATTAGGTTACTCAGTGAAAGTAACGTATTCTGAATACTTTGGATTACTTAATATATTATCATGCTTGTTACAACTACATGTGTTATTGCTGTGTGATTTATTACTATTACTGAAGGTTATTCGCCATACCAATACCAACTAGGTTTTTAAGTCTTAATATAAAATGAGTAACAGTAGGGTGGACATTAGCTAAGGCTGCACTTTTTGCAGCGATCTCATATAGAAAACGATATATAAAACAGGTCCGCGGCTCCGAACTGTAAAGGCATAAAACCGTAAAGGGACCTCTGGCTAATACGTCGGGTTCCGTGATATTCGGCTCGTAGCTGAAAACTAGCTTTACTTTGTTGTCTGGGTCAACTTTGCTTGCGAGAGACAGAGAGAGGCGTTGAAAGGCTGCTCCAACGGAACTTATTGTTTTGGAGGAAAACACAAACACAGTGTACAGTCAAGTCTCAATAGCTTACGACTGGGCTCGTCCGCCACTCTTTTTGGCTGTAGTGGTTATTATTATATTTACATGCTTCCATCTCCCATTTCTGCTCGGTGACAACTCGTACTTTTCAACTCGTTGTGTCGTGTCTTTCCCTGAAAAGTTTGTGTCTTTGTGCTCTCTGCTCCCGTGTCTCAGCACTCCTCGTGCTGGCTGCTGTCTGGCGCTCCACACTTCTCCTGGGGAAACAACAGAAGCAGCCGTCAGGACACTTTACAACTGCGGGCATACACACACTAACTTTACTAAGCTAAAGACTAATGTGGAGTTTCATGCAACGATCCCGCGTCGGTGGAGGCTTCACCACACCATTAAGTAGCTCCCTCTGCCGACGCTGATCCGCTGCAGGTGTGTGGCATCCTCCTTGGGCGTGGCCAGTCATTCACAGGCCTGACGGTGCCTGTAGCCCGGCCTCCTGGCTACCGCCACAACCACGCACACACACACACCTCATCATACATAGACACATGGAACAAAACCCCCAGACAGCGGAACAGTGCACACACATACACCAAATAATAATAATAATAATAATAATAATAATAATAATAATAATATTAACAACAACAACAACAGTCCACACTGCTCCCAGACCCCGAGTCCTCCAGAGCTGGGTCTGTGACAGTAACTGTATTCTGAATACCACCTTTTTTAAACGGCAACTGTAACAGAATACATTTACTCATATTTTTGTATTTTAAATACGTAACGGCACTACATGTATCCCTGCTTAATACATGTATCTAACCATCATTCCATCAGCATTAGACTGAAAACATTTCTTTTATACTTTATATCTCTCATAATTAGACAGATAGAAAACGAAATGGGGACATTTTATTGATTCCCTTGTGGTCTATTTTGTTTGGTATAAAGAAGAGACAGGCTCTGATTTCATGAAATTTAGGGAAAACATTACTGCAAGCACAAGACATAAAGAGAGAGTGCAGTAACAATGAAAAAAGTATAAAACATTTAACATCTAAAGAGGAAAAACGATAAAGAGTCGCAGTTAGAAGAGCATTTTTGTATTCTTCTTCTTTAAATATGAAGGTTTTTTTTTTTGCTGTTTTGCTGTATGTGGGAGGATGGATTTTTGTAATAAGCTATCAGGGTTGGTTATAGCACACAGTGGCATTTCTTTGAATAAATGTGGAGATGCCTTTAAATACAGAGGGTTTGCTGATATAAAGAAATACAGAGATTTGTGTAGACTTAAAACAAAAACTGATGGCAAAACCATGAAACTTGTGTGATCCTCTGCTCAGAGGCTTAATAAGTAGACTGTGGATTACTGTGCAACTGTATTTAATTAGGGATACTTTCCTTCTACTGCTCACACCACTCAGCGGTACACAGAACTAAACTCATCTCTAGACTAATGAAAAAGAACAGATCTGCATAATAGCATTCATTTACGGTACGGAGAGTTAGATGGCATCCATCTGCAAAACTGTGTTTGTATTCAGCTAATTTATTTTGCCAGTTACATTTTGATAAGTAATGTAGTGGCTGAGCTGAATATATTTACTTGCTTTTCGGGGAAGGAATCAGAACAATATGCAACTGCAAATGAAGGAAGGTGGTCAGGATCAACACTTTCTCCTAGAAATGTTCCTTATATTCAGCTAATTTTCAGCATGAAATACATTCCGAAGAATGGATAATGCTGGTCAAAATACATTTTCCATTAACACAATGAGAAAATCGTAATAGTTAGGAGGGGGGTATATGTTTTCCTTTGTTTTTTCTTTCCTTTCAACGTGGCCTGCTCAGCCTTTTTTAGTTTCACCTCTATCTTCTTCCTAATGAGTTCTTTGTGTATTTATAGCCCTTCCCCTTTCTTTGTCTTTATGCATCCCAGTATACATGTCACAAAGTTTATCTATGAGTTTGGCATGCTTTCTTTGATGTCATTTTTCATTTCTCGTTCTTCTTCACAATTGTTTGCTTTGCTAGGCTATTTCTGTGTCTGCATATGAATGCTACCCCCCCCCCCCCCCCCCCCCCCCACACACACACACACACACACCCTTCAATGTAAGAGAAATATATTTAACAAGTTGCAAAGCTGTTTGTATTAACTGTAGCGGAGCAGCAACATATCCACATAACTATTTCGACTATAGTCTACCAGAATATCCAAGTGGGTGATGTCAAGGTGCCGATCAGTATGACTTTGTTGCTTAAGTACGTACAGATAGGATTAAGTGTTTTAGTGTGTCACTAGTGATTTGAACATAAACCATAGATCTTTTGAAAGTAATTTAGCATCCAGTAAGTAGATATGACTTGTTGGGCTGTCATATTGTTATGACCATTATTACAAGACAAGGAAGAAAATGAGTTTTCCCATCCATGCATTGGCTGTTCTTTTTTTTTTTTTTTTTTCTGTGTCCATGTTATCACATATATTTGTGATCAGGATACATACTTTAGTACTAATAAATGTGCTTTAAATATGCTTTTAATTGCCTTTATCCTACTTTACATTTCACATCTAGATTGACTTTGAATGTGCAAACCTGTATTACTTTTATTTAGTTAGAGCGCGTTAAGATTATTTCAATTATATGAACTCCGGCTATCATGCTAGAGTATCATGCATGTAAATATCAAATGGCTGTACATGGGTGGGTGGTTGGGTTGCTGAGAGCGCAGTTGTTCTGTAACAGATGCTCGCTATGGCAACAGTGAAAGGTTCTTTATGTTAATTACATATACATAACCTCCCTTTACGCATTTGCAGACTTTAAAAGGATAATTGCTAGATTGCTATGCAATATCTTCATGAGTGCAATAACCATCATTAATACTGTTGCTTTTTAAAAAGAACCATTTTCCACTGAGACAAAGCGAAAGTTGCCATTCCTAGTTGAGCTTGACACATATTGTGAGTAAAAGTTCCAATAATATATGTCTTCTGATATTTTTTAAAACAAACAGTCTGTTAAATCATGGGATAATTTTCTTTAAATTTTACACAAACACAAACAGAGCATACTGGGAAGACAGAACTTAACTTTACTAGACAGCGCTGGGAGCATTGTAAATAATAGAGTCAGAGCTGCTTTGCTGGACAAACTATTTGACACTATTCCAAAATTAACTCTCGCATATTTTTCTGTAAACCATTATACTGCTATGAATGTTTTTTTTTCCTCCTTTTTTCATTATGCTGAGTTCCTTTGATTTTATATTTACTTTGGTTTGTAAGGAGTGTTTCAGAATATAACAGATTTTTAAATGGGAAAAGTCTTTACATGGGTGCCTGTTTATTTTATAAAAGAATCAGTCTCTGTCTTGTTGTGTAGCTTTTTTAATTACTTTACTCACAGCCAATGTTTTTTTAATGTGAACTGCCTTGCAAGCACTGCATTGTGTTCTTTTCATGGTGGGCAATTTATTAAATGGGCGCTACCTTGGTTACAAGAGCTTATTTGTGTAGTTTGCTTTGTTATATAAAGGGGACACTACATTAGACCTGTGGCCACACTCATCTGTTCTTTCCGCTCATAGTCACTCTTCTTTTGTACCCTCATATAACACCATGCCCTTCACACACATACTTTTCCAGCTTCCATTTCTTAATTTTTTACAATTGCTTTCTTTCTACTTGTGGCTGTCCCTGCCCTACACAACCCAAATTTTTTTGCTTTTTTTTTATATATCTGTACAGCTTTAGATTTAGAAGTTTTGAAAAAATTTAAAGGTATCATTTAATGAGTTTTGCAGGGAGTGATAATCATACAACAGAGATGCTGTAACATGCTGTGTTAACTGTCAGTGTCAAATGCTGTCATGTTGTTATGTCATCATATTCTTAATGAAGAACTTCATAACTTCTTATATGTCTGTTACGGTTTAAGTCTATTCATCAATATGATTTATAGCCCTGCAGCAAATACTAGCATTTCTAGCTAGTATTTGCAGTACTAGTGGAAAGTGCCACTGCAGGTACGGGATATTTAAGGTAGAGTAAGGGACAAACCAAGTCCATGAAATAATTCATTTTGTTTTACTTATAACAAAAACAAAACAAAAAAAAATGTTTTGAAAAAATCTTTGAGGGAGCTATTGTTTTATCATCTGTTTGACCAAATGTATTATAAATGTAGGTCCAATGCCACAGTTCTAGTGTGTGCTGCAGTCCTTTTGATCAGTAAGACAGTTTACTCCCAGGTACATTAACAGTAAAGCAAGTTTCAGATTTTTTTTGCCCAGCAACCCTGCAGGCTACTGCACAAGTGTCACTGAAATCGCCATAGTCATCCCCTAGTTGACTTATGATATAGCTTCTACAGCTCACCTGCACTGCAGTCTTCTTTTCTGTCTTCACTCTGTTTCCATTCTTTCCTTTGGTATATTCTTCTAAACTAAAATAGTCTAAAACTATACAAATTATGAAGGCTTAAATAATGCAAGGTTAGTCTACCTCACAAAGGTGAACCCTTATTTTTTTAAAGAACAAATATATTGTGAAATCAAGATGTCCTATTTGATTAATGTCTTTTCTTTTTTATTTCTGCCTCCTTTTGGTCTTATGTGTCGAGTTATTTCTTTAGTCTCGTTTAGTGCTTTTACTGGTTGTTTGAGATGTTTTTGATCTAGTAGGTGAAGGTCAGACCAGTGCTATACTTTCAACAGATGGATACAAAGATCATAGACATAAAGCCGAAATGGGGTTACTCGTTGTAAAAGCACAAATGGAAATAAGCTGTGTGTGTGTTTTCCTGTGGAGAGAGATAAGGTGACAGGCAGAGGTCATTCTGGCCATATCTTGCAGACAGCCTTGCTTTCCCTGTAGGTGGTTTAACCAGACATCTGCTGAACTCACATCAGATCCTGCAGGGCGTCATGTCTGCCACCACTCCCCTCAGCTGACCTCGATCAGTATGCCAAGATTTTCATGACATACGACAGAATAAGAGACGTAGCTTTTGTGCCAGAGGCTGATATCAGATCAGGTCTTAAAGGTTTGGTGATTATATTGTTTCCCTCACCATGAGCCTTTCCTTTTAAACTATGATTGGAAATTAGAGTTAAGGGAATTTACAAGCTACAGCATACCAAACAGTTTTGTGGGTCAGTGAGAGGATTAAAGGGGAGTTGTAGCCTCTGGTTTTCCACTTATATATTCCATGGATGTTTCATGTTGATATTGAAATGTTAAGTGAAATTAAATTTCTGTCTGGATCCAAGGGGCTATGCAGTTATAATTTTAACTTCGGGCTGGGCAAAATGGAAAAATAATCTTACTACAATATAGTTGTTTTTTTAATATCAGTTGATATTGACATATAATATCACAATATAAATCAAATCACTATCACCATCAAGCTTAAAGGTTCCTCTGTACTCCTAAGAGAAGATATAAGGTTAACAAGGGTTACATACTTCAGTCAGCTGCTTCTGACATGTCTGACTGTGGTTACTACTGCCATATCTTTTACAATAAAATAAGCATTCATGATATCACTGTGTCTCTTCGTTTTCTTTCATTATGCATAGCACTAGAGAAACTAGTCTTGGATTGTGCACAGTCTAAAGATGAGACTACTTCAGATAGTAAAAATGATTTATGGTGTCTTTGGGGAAACATGCTTTTGACACAATTTGAAGTACATGTTACACTGCTTCTTTAAATATTATTTATTTTCTTTAAAAACTGAACATGGTAAAAGTACTGTAGAACATTATACACCTGTCTTCTAAATAAACATATATACCTGTTACACTAGCTTCTGTTTAAGATTCATTAATTGGAAAGTAACATCTAACATCATGACATCATCTGGAGAAAGGAATTATCACTGGTTATACCTTATCAGTAGTGTTGTTTAATCTATCAGTGGCAGGCTATAGTTGGCTCCTTCATGGACTGGAGAGACTCTGACTTAAGCAAGCATATCCTTTAAGTTGGCTAAGACCAGATCCCTGTTGCTAAAGAAAGGGAAGGTGGAGGACAAGCACAAGGTTCCTGGAATAGTCTCTGCACTACAGACGTAGGCTTCTTGGCATTAGAGGGTTACTGGAGAGAAAGCCACCAAAAACATCAGTGAAGGTTTAAATGGAGCTTCCAAGTGGCTGTGAATAAAGAGAGGGGAACCGCTCTTGAGAGGCACAAGCCTGGGCCTGATCACCCAGGTGAGGGTGTCTGAAGACTAGAGACCCAAAACACCTGATGACCCTGAGCTCTTCACTAATGATGCCTCCAAGCTGGCTATCTGTGCAGATGGTGTTTCTTTAACCATGAAAAACTGACATCTTAATCCTGAAAAGTCAAAAGCTTTAAGTGGTACAAAAGAACAAACAAACTGAAAAACTACAGTGCTGTAAGAAAGTATTTGTCCCCTTTCTGGTGTCTTATTCTCATGTTTTGCATATTTATCATATGATCTTTCAGATTATCAATCCGCATGAGACAACAAAACCCTGAGTAAATGCAAACAGAAGTTTTAAAATCATGATTTCATTTATTAATGGACGAAGCCATCCAAATCTACCTGGCTCAATGTAGAAAACAAATTGCACCTTAAACCTAATAACTGGTTGCGCCATTATTGGCAGTAAGAGCTACAATCAAGCATTTGTCATAACTGGCAATAAGTCTTTCACAACACTGTGGAGAGATTTTGGCGTATGCTTCTTTGTTTTAATTCATGAACACCGACCTTACTGAGGCAAGTGAAGCCTGCAGTTATTCAAATGTTCTGGGCTCTTTATAAATAAAAATATAAAAAAGACATGGGCAGTGAGCCTCATATATGGATCAGATGTGTGACTTAAACAAAAATCTAATCTGGTAGAAAAGTATGACACAACTGTTCAAGTGCTGTCTGAGGAAAATGTTTGAGTAGGGAGCTGGTGAAGGTCCCTACTTAAAAACCTACAAATATGTTTAACCTTTTATGACTTGCTCAGTGATTGGCTCAGTGATCTGGACGCCACTAAATATGACATTTTTTGCATCCTTACTGGCATTGTGACTTTTTTTTGTCTTTTTTCAGCCCTCACACATCTGGACAATAGAGACTCATATATTAGAATGCTGTTCATAGACTTCAGTTCAGCATTCAACATGATCATTCCCCAGCAAGTCAATCACAAACTGGATCTGCTTGGAATCAGCACCTCGCTGTGTAACTGGCTGCTGGATTTCCTAACAGGAAGACAGCAGACAGTACAGGTCGGCAGCAACACCTCCAGAATACAGGGGCTCCCCGTATTCAGGATGTGTGTTGACCCCCCTGCTCTTCACTCTGCTGACCCACGACTGCACACCATCACACAACTCCAACCTTTTCATCAAGTTTGCAAATGACACACCTGTGGTAGGTCACATCAGCGACAATGATGAGACCTACTACAGGATTGAAGTTAGCCATCTGGCCGAGTGGTGCAGCAACAACAACCTGTCCCTGAATGTGGAGAAGACTAAGGAGATCAGGATCCAAGATATCTACTGCACCCGCCTCATCTGGAAATCCCTCTGTATTACAGGTGACTCCACTCATCCGTCCAACAGCTTCTTCAGTTTGCTGCCATCAGGAAGAAGACTGACGAGCCTCCGGGCAGAACCAGCAGACTGAGAGATAGCTTCGTCTATCAGGCTGTGGGGATGCTGAATTCACTCCCTGCTCTCACACACACAAACTCCAGACCTGCATTCACTGTATGACTGTGCATATGGTCTTTGACAATAAAGCTGACTTTGACTTTGACCTTGATAGCTTTTGTTGTAAACCTCTTCATCCATTAAAATATAAAAATTTAAAGTTAAGTTTTAAAAAAGTAAAATAAATGGATAAAACTTTACACTCAGTTTGGCCATTCAGACTGCAACTCACCAAAACTATTTCCATTAAAAGGTTTTTCATTAATCCTTTTTTTTTTAAATCTAATCTAATACGTAGATACAAATTAAAAGAAAATTAAATGGAGAAAAATAATATTCTTGCACACAAGCTTCCTCATAGATTGAGAACTAATTTTTAATTTAGCCTAATGTTTGCTGGGTTGGTACTTCTTCAGACCTCTATTTGAATTATGAGCATGTCCTTCATTTTTCTGTTAGGCTACAGCTTAAGATTTTGATTTATTCTTTACATTTCTTTATACTCTTAAAATGTTAAAATTAAGTCTTGAGCAACCCATAATTTCTTTATATTTTGCTTAAGACAGGCCAGACTTTCACCTAGTTTTTCTTTTTTCAGTGGTCTCCAGGTTTTAAGAAGGTAAATCAAGGTTGTTCTTTGGACATTGGGTGCTTTTTAAATCATTTTCCATCCTGTCCTCATACCTTAGAAGAGAATGTTTTTCATGCTCTGTTTTAACCTTCCAACCGTGCAAATTAAAGTGTATTCTACCAGCATTAACTTGATGAATGTGTGTGGGTGTGTAACTATCAGCAGTTTGGGCTGAGTTTTATGGGGGCTGGGATAATGTTTTTGGATTGAACAAACAGAACCAAACTCATGGTGCTTTTCCAAAAACGGGATATTAGAAGACTTCCCCAAAAAGGTTTCTCTGACTGAGTAGACCTACATAAACTAGTAACAGGATCAGGACCACTGGAAAAAGAAAAAGTGGGGACATTTTTTTTCTCAGTTTTGAGAAAAAACTCATTAAGACCAGGTTGAACATTAATAGCTGTTAATTCTCTCCTACCTGTCATCACATGGACTTTTTCCACTTATAAATCAATAAATGAATACTGTAGGTTAAACACTTACTCGCAGGACATGCACCAGTTGTTGAATTTGGAGTGTCCCTTTCACAGTGCCAAATTTTTAAAACCAGAGTATTAAAATAAATGGCGAAGTTGATGGGCTAAAATTAGTGGCCGATAGCTTGAGTAAGGTATTGATATCTATATCAATATTTTGATCTATCAGGGTCCTGTCATTAATGAAGCCATTTTAAGTGGCTGTATCTACTGTATACTACTTTGCTTCATTGTAAGATTTCAAAAAGTGAAAATATCCCCACATTACTGAAGTCCTCTGACTCTTCTTTTCATCAATATCTTTTTGAGTTTTTACCCTCAGGCTTTGTCAGTTGAAGTGCCGTGTTCAGTAACCCTATTGTTCAAGCTTTGCTTAACATTTTCTGTTGTCAATTTGTCTTTTATCTTGTCCACACTCTTTTTTATCACCCAGCTCTATTTTAACCATAAGCATTCCATTTGCAATGACTGATTTTTAGTAATATGTACCGTATATGAGCAGTAAAGTTTTCTTGTTAAGCTTGTTCTGTATTATCTTCAACTACTCCCACACACTAATGATGACCTCCAGTACCTGATGTGCTGTTGTTGCCAAAACTACTCCACCTCACTGAGAAATGGACTCTGAAAGCGCCTAAAGGGGCCCTATAGTATATGGCACAAAGTAAGCTGGTGGATACAGCCACACTTTAAGCAGTGGCAGCAGACTGAATGTGATTTGGATGCAACTGTATAACTAGGAAATAAATTATGCCTTCAGACACCTGCTTCAAACCACCTGCTGTCACACAAACCACCTGCAACTCAACACCTCAAAGACTAAGGAACTGGTTGTGGACTTCGGGAAGTCTAGAGCAGGTCCACTGCCGGTTCAGATAGAGGGGGAGGAGGTGGTCAACAAGTACAAGTACCTCGGGCTGTGGGTGGACAATAAACTGGACTGGTCATGCAACACAGAGCACCTGTATAAAAAAGCCCAAAGCCGACTGTACTTCCTCAGGAGGCTGAGGTCTTTTAACATCTGCAGGAAGCTCCTGAGGATGTTTTACCAGTCGGTGGTTGCTGGAGTACTTTTCTATGCTGTTGTGTGCTGGGGGAGCAGCACAGCAAAGAGGGACTCATCCAGGCTGGAGAAACTGATCAGGAGGGCTAGCTCTGTGGTCGGCATGAAGCTGGACACTCTGGTGACAGTGGCAGAGAAAAGGACATTAAAGAAACTGATGGACATTATGGACAATGCTGGGCATCCTCTGCACACGGCCATAAACAATCAGAAGAGTCTGTTCAGTGACAGGTTGCTTCTCCCCAAGACAAGAACTAACAGACTTAAAAACTCCTTTGTCCCACACGCCATCAAACTGTTTAACTCCTCTCTGGAGGGGAGAGGGAGGGGAAACAGGAGGACAAAGGAGGGGGGAACAACTAAGCTGTAGTGCCTCTTCACCTCACTGTGCAATACCTTTTGTGCAATACTTTTGTAAATAGTCAACAGTGCAATAGACTCAATACTTGAAATGTGCAATTCACTTGTATTTTTATTTTTATTTTTATTTTTATTTTTATTTATTTATTTATTTATTTTTTTAAATTCCTATTTATTCTATTTATCCCCTTCGTATATTTTATTTATATTGTCTCTGTATTTATATATATATGTGTGTGTGTGTGTATATATATATATATATAATATTCTGTAACTCTGTAACTTCTGTCGGTGCTGTGCTTTTTTGGAAATCGAATTTCCCAGAGGAACCCACCCGAGGGATTAATAAAGTTCTATCTTATCTTATCTTATCTTACTAGACATGACAAACAGTTGAGTTATACACTGTACTGTTAATAGGCACAGTTTTAGAGACACAAGCATCGACTACTGCATGTCAGTAAGTGAAATGCTTTTGTAATTTTACTGTGGCTCACGAGAATGGTTCCTAATTGATTAAATTAATATTAAAATGGTTAGTTTTATGTCTCTTATGACAAGTCTTACTAAAATCTTGAAGTAATCCCGAAGGAAGAGAATCATTCATCTAACGGTGGAAAAGACACTTGATTAAGTGTAGGCAGACATCCCTACCCAGCAAACTGAAAGCTTTAACAGGAATTTTGAAATAAAGGTATTGAAACTGATAAATTTTCTTGATCTAAAAAGTATGATAATACCTGTTATATAATTTTTAGTTCATGAACCTTTCAAAGCTTGTTAGAGTTCTGTCTTATGGTTTATGTCTCTGTGTAATCCTTAGTTGCTGTCTCCTCTGTCTGCTATATCCCCGTGTCCAGTCAGTGTCTGTGTCTGCCCTGGTCCCATGTCTCTGTTCCCTCTGTTGTAGTGCCTGCCTGTGAGTCTGTGTCTGTAAGTTCAGTCTGTGTTATGTTTCCTGTTTTACTTTGAAAGTCCGTGTCTCATGTAAATGTGTCTGGTTGTGCTTCCTTTGTCTCGTTAGGCCTGATTTGCCCCAGCTGTGTTTCCCTCCTGTTGCCCATTCCCTGATTGCTCCCTCTGGTCGTGTCCAAATTCATGGGCTGCATCCTCCTGAGGACCCGGCCTTTGCGGTCTACGTGGGCCGGGTCCTCAGAAGGTCGGGTAGGCCGGAAGTAAACGGCCGTGAAATTAGACGGTCTAGCCTTCTGATTAGCGTCACCGCTGTCTCGGTGGAGTTTAATAAACTCAGCCGTCTGCTCCTTGCTATCTAAAATATAACAGGACACTGGCGTAAATTCTCGACTGTCTCATACTTCTGTTTAATCAGTTTTCTGTTTGACGTTTAGTCAGCTTTGTAAAAACCAAGGAGGAACCCACCCGGGGGATTAATAAAGTTTTATTTTATCTAATCTAATCTAATAACTTTAATCTCAGCCAAGCCGATTTACTCACGAACAAACAAAACACTGAAAAAAGCCCAACAATAACATTTTTAGGTTGTCTAAGTGACTTATATATTACGTTTAACCCGAGCAGCGAAAGTCCCCGGTGATCTGAAAATGATGTGCCGGGAGTTGTGCCATTCTCGGCCGCATCAGTAACCCTCAAGCTCCCGGCTAGCTATCGAGCTGGTGGGTAGCAGACGTCTCCGAAAACGTCGAAGCACTTTTGCAAATATGCGATATCTTGATAAACCGAGCAGATATTTGATGTTTACACAGCTACTTTAATATGTTAAAAATTTATTTTGTGACCCAGAAAGATTAGTATGAGTAATTTTAAAACTTAGTAGCGGCCGCCATTGTTGGAAACTGGAGTTTGGCTGGGCTGCGCTATGAATTCTGGGATATGGTAGGCCACGAAGGACACACCCGACCTATCCTTCAAATTCAGGGAAAAGGAGGACGCATTTGTCGGCTGCATTCGGAGGAGTCTACGAATTTGGACAGCCTTCGGCGCGTCGCTGTGACGTAATCGGTCTACAAATGTGGCCTCAGGAGGATGCAGCCCATGAATTTGGACTCGACCTCTATGTATTTAAGCCCTGTGTTTCAGTTTGTTGCTGTTGTTATCTACTCTCATCTTGTTGTGTGTTCTGTCTGCGTAAGCTTATTTTGTATTCCTAGTTTTGTTACCATTTTGAGTTTAGCAATAAAGCTGTTTTGGCTTCACGTTTTGCCTCCGAGTGTCTGCACTTTGGGTCCTCCTACTACCACTCCTGCCTGCACACAGCCTTCACATGACAGGTTTTTTTGCAAATACTGTATAAATAGAATGTTTTGCTGGGGTTTTTTTTCTTTTTTTTTTCTTTTTTTTAAAAAATGTGATTTGCTGTTTAGAATTGTGTAACTGCAGATTACATGACACTGTAAATCTCTCTTTGACATCCCACTCTTTAGACAATACCTAGAACTACTTTCAACATGCACTTTACAGCTGCATGTTTCAGAAAATTACTTGCATAATTATTATTACAAGCAGAGCACACAGCCTCCACACTTCATGAGTTTTGTGACCCTAACATAAAAAAAAGTACAATGTATTGTATTAAGAAGAAAAAGAACAAATTTAATTGCTATATGTAATTGTAATTATCCACAAGTTTGCAGCTTTCTCCGTGGGTGTCCTCTACTTATTGTTTGCAATGACTTGTTGGGCACATTTAAAAAAAAAAAAGTGACTAAGGAGACTAAAAGACTTGTTTTTATATGCATATGAAACATGCACAATTTTTTTTCTTTTCTTGGGAGGATGGCTAAGGACTTCATAATGGGATGCGGATTACGTTTTGTTTAGTTTTTTTCCATTAAGGCTTTTTGTCTCATGCACATGTATGGTGATGCAGATAAAATTGTACAATGCATACTCAAAGGGTGTCACATTATTTCAGTGATGAACATGTGGGAATGATGGATCAAGAAACAGAGCAACTGGCTAGCAAGGGCAGAAGAAATTGCTTTAAAAAAAACATGCAAACTTTAGATATAGACAGTGAACTGCAAAGCAAGACTCTTAGTTTTTAATAAAAATTCTACATGGTTTCTCAACTCTTGTATTGTTTCTAGTGGTATAGTGGATAACACATCTGCTTGGCAAGCTGAAGCTTGCTAGTTTGATTCTAGCTAGAGACACCAACCCTCTTTGGGCTGTTTTCTGAAGGACATCTGGGTTAAAACTCTTGTATCTAAATGTTAACAAACTGTTTGGATGGAATATCTAAACTTGGCTCTAGAAAAAAGGGATCAACAGGTGTTTTGTATTTTTAATTCACCTAAACATGTGTGGACACGTGATTCGTGGCCCCTGATACTTAATATTGGCAAGTAGAAAGTTGGAAATGAAATATGACAGCAGCCTTCAGTCCAAATACTGGGAAGTTGACCAACCCATGGATAAGAAAAAAGAGATGCCCAGGGATATGAACAGGCTTGTAAAAGTCATCTAGTGACGGATTACTCGAGCAGAGGATTTCTCTGATATAAGAAAGAAACACTCGCACATGATGAGAAAAGGGATTTTGGAGAATGGACACAGAAAGATCCTCAGAACAAGAAAGAAACTGTGGCCTTTTGAAAAATAAAATGTAATATCCCACATGTCTTACCAACAAAAAACATGACCCCGTCACATTTCTCTAGCACTGTTTTGTTACTCTCTTTTCTCAGCCCCTTTTTTCTTCCACATCAGTTTTTTATGCCCCTACCAAGTCCTTGGGGTGGAGACCAAAGAGTAAAAGAGATCCATCAGTGTTTGCTAAAAAGCCTTTGCTGCCTCATAAATAAAGAAGGTGGATGAATTAGGAAGTTAAATCATGTTGGGTTGTTAATGTCATTGCCTACAGACAAACATGAAATACTCTGTGTTTGGCCGCTTTGCTCCCTCCCTTAGGCTCTGCCACCACCTTATTATATGATGAGACGTCATAGCACATGTGTGAAAAAATGGTGCTGAAACATCATACCTTATATTTTAGAGAAAGCAGAAATATATTTTTTATACTGAAATATAATAACTGCCCTTGATATTTTGGAGTAGCTCTGTGTTATGGCTCAAATAACAAAACTTTTTTGTTAACAAAACTTATTTTATTTATTTATTTTTAATGTTTTAGAAGTTGTACCGCATGTAATTGATAATACAATATCACAGGGATGAAATGCATCTGTTCTAGAGCAGCCGTTGACCATATAACAGGAACAAACCTGTTGATTTTACTTATACTCTATCAAGTACTATGCTTTTTTTTTCCTTTTTATTTATTTTCAAGTCTGTTTAACAAACAAATTGTAAGGAAATGTGCAGTAATCAGCATTTTATGCATTTGTTTTTCTCAGTTAGGTAAAACTTTGCTCACTTCAAAAGGGAACGCAGAAAATCAAACACTGCTATGAACTGGAAATGCCGGCAATCACAACACTCACTATAGCATAGCAATAGTCTAACTTTTCTTTTAAATTCTGCCTGGTTTTGAGCTTTCTTTTGATTTTATTAACTTTAGTCCAAACACATTTAGACATAGTAGTGCACAGTAGTCATCTCAACCAAATATCACAAAATTATTTCACTAACTGAAAAAATAAACTTGCATGGACCAACCACCACCAGCACTTTAATCACCACCCACCACGATAACGTCAAGCTGGACTTTAAACAGTTTGAATTCTGTGCCTCTTTACTCTTCCTCCAGACTCTATGATCTTGATTTGCAAATGAAATACAAAAATGACTTTAACTGAAAAGAGGAAGTCCACTTCTTTTCCTTAGCTCATGTAAGATTCTTCTGAGACTGGTTTAGGACTGGCCTAATATCAGGAATGCAACATCTGCTGCCCCTTTCCTGAAGACAACTGCTTGTGGTGGCTCTTGATGCACTGACATCTGCCTCTGTCCACTCATGAAACTCTCCCTCTCAGATTTCTTGACAGTCCTCTCAAGGCTGGGATGACCCCTGCTGCTTGTGCACCTTTATTATGCTTTTCCCTCTCAGTGGTTGAAGGCAAAAAGGTGGGGTGGATGTAGCATCTACTAAACTGAATGTTGGCAGTTCTGTTGCTGCTCGGGTCTGCATAACAAATATCCTGGATATTTGCAAAATACCAAGTTGCTCTCCAAAGCATCCATCAGAGTGTCAGTGTTAGCTATAAAGCACTTAAGGATAAGAAAAGAAAAAAGGACATGAATGGGTGAATGAGGCATACTGTATAAAGTGCGTTGAGCGTTCAGGTACAGTAGAAAAGCACTACCAGTCCATTCCAGTCCACTTTTTATTGACATGCTTTTATAAAACACTCGGTGAACAAAGCAATGACCTTTCTCTGACTCACCCTTCTTGTGGAGTGTGTAAGTGATTTTCATCTGGACAACTGTCAAGGCAGCAGTCTTCATCAAATCAAAAAACTTCATGATACTCACAATTAAAATAGGAAATTCACTATTAAATAGATTTGAGGGATTAAAACATTTTGAATGCTTGGTTGACAGCAGCTACATAACGTTAGGAGGCCCAATATATTCTTCTGTGTTAGTCTCCAAAAGTTGATTCTGTTCATCTGGACGTGGCGTTTTCAGTGTTTCCACTAAAAACGCTGCGTCCAGATGAATAGAATCAACTTTTGGAGATTCATTTACCTGGATGATTGAGCATGCATCAAGACATCTTCTGTGTAAGCACTTTTTTATATGTCTTCAGTAGAGAAAGCAATAACAGACGTCTATACTCTGAAGTTGTCTTACCATGTACATCTGCCAACTGTTTTCTTGTGCAAGCTTAAACACGGTAATTTCATTTCTTCAAGTATATGTCATTAGGAAGTATGAACAAACTAGCGCTAACACAATTATCAAAAAGGGTAAAATGTGTGCATTAAATATAAGTATCATTTCAAATGTGTCAGAAACGTTCAGAGTTGCCAGGATGAAGAAAAAAAGGAAAACCAAGCCTACAGCTTGTCATTTAAACCAGATAAAGATACCATAGCTAATGCACACAGAAGGATCAAAGCTCAGCCCTATGGTAACATTGAGCTATTTCTAGAGTTAGGTTCAAATCTAACATCATGGTCTGTTAGTGTATGCTAACATGAAAGCTTTAGCAAGGGACTTTGCAACACTGTAAATGTATAGGCAGCATATTAATGATCAGTCTCTTAAAAAAAAAAAAGCATAAGAATATTTATAGTTGCATCAAATTATTGTGTGTCATGTGATTATAGTTTATAGAGTCTTGGGGATATTTGTGCACTTTCTATTTCTTGTTTGAACCTGCAGTAATATACGATCCATACAACAGAATAAATACCTCAGTATACCCACTGAAATTCCCGCAGTTATGTAAGTAATAAGTAACATCCCATTAACAAGGGATTTCAAAACAAATTTGTTTTGCTTAGACTTTTCAAAATAAAATCTCAAAATCGTTTTTACATTGTACATTGATGACTCATTTGTTCAACAAATAAGCATTCTGGGTGCTGTGCCAGGAGCAAAAAAGATTGCTAGGAAGGAAAAACTGCTCTTTTCTGAATTTTGTGTTCACCTTATTTAATTTGACCAAATGGATCAGTTGCTTTTTCCGTTTGTTTTCCTGCTATGCCTCTGTTTCTCACCATTATTATGATTCGGTAGCATAGATGAGATACAAATGAGATGAATTCTAGTCACCAATAGCATTACCTGCTGGCAGTTTGTGTGTGTGTCTATGTGTGTGTGAGAGAGACAGAGAAAACCACTGAAATTAACTATCTGTCGGTTGCTTGTGTGTATCTGTTTGATGAATGTGTGATTATCAGAGAACCGCAGCACTGGGGTGTTTTCTGAGCTGCAAAAACACAAAGCGCACGGCCATTTACTTAGATACATCTCGCTGGACTGGATTCCCTTTCACCTTCAGAACTGTTAGTTCTTCATAGCTTAAATTCAGCAAGGTGCTGGAAACATTCCTCATAGATTTTGGTCCAAATTTACATGGTAGCATCACACAGCTGCTGCTGATTTCTCAGCTGCACATCCATAAAACAAATTTCTCATTCCACCACATCCCAAAGGTGGTCTATTGAATTGAGACCTGATGATTGTGGAGGCCATTTGAGTACAGTGAAAAAGTTTGACATGATTTGAGCTTTCCAACATGGTATGTTAGCCTGGTGGAAGCAGTCATCAGAAGATTGGTACAATGTGGTCATAAACAGATCGAAACAATGAGCAACAATTAAACATTTATAGAATATATAAATATAGAATACATTTAATGGGAAAGGAGAAAACAATTACATAAAGTATATCACTGAATGTATTTCTGTATATACTGTACAGTAACATTACCTGTTCTCCTGCTGAAAAATTCTGACAGCGGATGCAACAGTGTTTCTGTTTAGAACAAGTTGTACTCCTTGCCCAGTCTCTCTAAGTGAAAGACCACCACTGATAACGTCATCAATAATAGTTGCCTGAATTTCTTCTGAAACTTGAGCCCTTCCAACTACACCTCCACCTCTCACACGGATTCCTCTTCCTTGTACCCCTCTACCTCTTATTCTCACTCTCATCTGCCTTAGACCTCCTCCAGCCATGATGGTAAAAAACGACATAGACACCTTTTAAGACATGCAGACTGACTGCTGGTTGAAGATTTGTGTGAAGGAATGTCAATCAGCTGTCAGTGTACATGCGTATGTGTGCGTGTGGCTGTGTGTGTGTTCCGTGTTCAGCCGGGAGAAAGTGTCCCTTCACACGCAAAAGACAACAATCTTCGGTCAAGACAGGTGGCCTTGAATGAGGAGGGAGAAAGTCACAACACAGTCTTGTTATCTAAGGGAGAATTGTTATTCCCATCAGCTTTTGCCTTGAGCATCCAGCTGGCGCCAGGGGGGCCACATGAGATGAAGATGGTAGTTGTTTTGGTTAGTGCGAACAAACTGCATCCAATTTTACAGTAGGTCTAATGTCCGTCACTGGTCACCAGGTCTCTCAATTCCCATTGTTCTTCTCCAAGATCTTATCCATATTGCATTCAAAAAAACACAGTCTGAGTACACACAGCCCTGCCCATCGTCTATCATGTCGGCCAGCCTTTGGGATTTTGAACAGCTGTAGCCGCTTCTTATTCTTCGAAATGCCAGGTCCAAGCCAGATCCAGTCAGCCAGAACTCTGTTATCGTGGTTCCGAATTGGTAGATGTCGTTCAATGTCCTCCATCGAGAGTGTCGCCAGACACACAACACAACCGACCATCGAGTATCCGGCAGCAAATGTCTCCGCAGGACAATCAGGCTCTCCCAAGCCCAGGAGTTGTCAGTTTCGTTAAGGGACCAGTTGATCAAATCCATAATTCTTCTTTAGGTTTTTAGAGAACAAGTCTGGGACACTCTCTTAGGGTTAGAGAATAAGCAAGACTATATACAAAAGACATGAGAAGCCAAGCAGGAAAGGTAAGGGAGAGGGAGAAGGAGAAAGTGCAACCGCCTCCGTCAAGAGCCAAAAGTTTAGTTTGTTTGGTTACCATACAACAGTGAGGCTTGGACTGCTTGAATGGCCTTTGTGTTAACTGTGTTGCAAAAGGGTGGGGAAAATGTGTCAATCCAATGAGAAATGGTTAACATATTTCCAAGAGGTGTCTTCCATAATACTGATACAATGATGACGAAAACTGAGTGGATCCTGTTTTTTTTAGGTCGGTCAAAGCAATCAAGAAAAACTGTAATCTAGGCCTTAACTTAACTAAACAAAACATTTTATGTCAGCCACTATCTGAACACTAGCCAGACAAAATAATTGCATGCCTCAATGATGTTTTACATTTAAATAGACAATCCTACACAAGTGTGTTGGTTTATGTGATGGTTGATCACATGATCTACATAAAATGAATAATTTAAATAGCTTGTGTAAAGTCACAATAATTGCTTCTAACAGTGAATTCAGTCATTCAAACACTGTCACCAAGCTCCAGTTTTTATTTCAATTTTATTTTTTTTATGTCTCTACTGGATGTAATTGCTCAAAATCTGCAGTGGCATTATGTAGCCTTGAGGCAGAGTGGTCACATATTCACTCTGCTGTTCCTTCATTAACACCAGAGCATAGGAGACAGAGCCCCTCTGTGACACCAATAGACCATTTATTGGCTATACTCAGCTGGCCCCCTTTGGCATCAGTCCACTGACCCTCTGGTATTATGTTTTTCTGCAGCTTATTAGGATTTCAGTACTTCAGGAGGACACACTGCAGAGGGGCAAGATTTGGGTGAGACACTAAGAAAGCTCAGGGCAAGGGAGGAGTGTCATGATGACTTAAGCTAAAACAAAGTCCAATGAAGTCCAATTGAAAACAACATTTAGTTCTCTTTTTGGCAGTCATAATTATGAAACTTACCAATTAAATTTGTCTATCTAGTTCATTTTGTGCTGTGGGTCACAAGCTGTTGGCAGACAAGCTGTTTGATAGTGAAGAGTAAAGACCACAGTAACGTCTAAATAGACCAAAATTAAATTTGCGGATTACTGTTAAAGTTTTAAAGTTTGCTTGTTGGCAAACTATCTTAACAATGCCTTTATTTCCTGCTGGATGTTTATTAGGTTTCCCATTGATCTGTGTTAACGTGTGTAACAGAACCTGTATCCTTTTTCAGGAAACAGTAGCAGAAAACCTGACTGTTGTTAGAGTTGGTGGCTCTTGTGCAACATGGTGCTGTCTCATTGTTAATGTCACTATTTTTGTTTGTTTTTTTGCCAAAAATGAGGCAAAATGCAGAAGCAGTCCTGTGAACAATTAAAAACACCCCACGATTCAGTAACTTGTAGACCACCAACGTACACTGATGGAGCTGAGGCATTGTACTTCCACTGTAGTCAATGAATGTGGGTAGATCAGGGACATATAGTAAAATGAAAAGGTTTTCACAAGACTCTGTGCAGTAGACTCCATGATTTGGAAGTTTTAAGGAACTTGAAGTAAATGTTTTCTGTATGACTTTAACGGTCTCTTAAATCTTTCTGTAAGGATTTTGGCTCACTCCTCTTTACAACATTGCTCCAGTTCATTGAGGTTGGTGAGCATTCATTTCTGTACAACACTCTTAAGGTCCGTTTCTTTCAACTTGAGGTCTGGACTATGACTGGCCATTGCAGCCCCTTTATTCTTTCCCTTTTTATACTCTGTTGTTGAATTGAGGGTGAGCTTGGGGTCATTGCCTATTTGCTTGACCCAATATGGACCCAACCTTATACATCATATAAATGGCCTCAGATTTGACTCAAGATTGACTCATATTTTTGTATGCATAGGAGTTCATGGTCAACTTAGTGACTGCAAGGTGCTGTGGCTGTAAAACAAACCCAAATCATCACTATGCTTGACAGCTGTTATGAAATCTTTGTTGTAATATGCTATGTTTGTTTTTTGACAAACATGGCACACTGTGTTATGCGTGTTATCTCCACTTGTGGAGGTGTGGTGGTAGTGTTGTGGGTTTGTTTGTTTTTTTCAGATTCAGTTTTACAAACCTGAGCCATGTTCTCTTTAGAGAGAAGAAGATTTTTCCTGGCAACCATTCCAAACAAGCCACACTTGTGGTGATCGCGAAATTTTTAAAAATCTAACTGAAGCCTGCAAAGTCAGACATGTATCTCTTTGTTTTTGTTTTTGTTTTGCACGTTCTCTGAGCATTGCACAGTCTGACCTACAGTAGTAGTGAATTTGATGGGATGTTCACTCCCAGGAAGATTGGAAATTACCATATAACCCTTCCCAGACTGGTGGGCAACAATATTTGGTTCTCTAAGATCACTGCTGATGTTTTCCACACACCCGAAGGCTCGGTTAGTATAGAGGTGATCACGCTTGGCGATAATCTGTCAAAACAAATACATTCATTTTTCACATAATGCTTCTGCATATTAGCTTAATATGTGTTCAATAAATAATGACAACCCCCCAAATCAGTCCAGAAGGCCACAAAGAATCAATGTACACTCTGTATCTTAATCTTTAGATTAAAGTTAGATATACAGTCATGTTTACTATTTTTAAGTGGTTCATCTCCCCTCTCTTCTGTTTCTTACTTTCGGTTATCCCTCAGTACCTAAAAGCTAGAATCACATTTTGAAGAATATTTTAAGAAGCGCTAATTGCATCTTGTTCTATTCCCTCAAGAGCTTGAGTGGGATACCTTTAACTGTGTACCAAACAAACCCCAAAAGTCTCCTTTGTTTAATCTTCTCCCAAAACCTCCTTTGAAAACAATTAATGTGATAACGCAGGCGTTTGGTGCAAGCTACTGCTGTCCTTTTAACAGACATACACAAACAGCAGTCACTGGCATAGCACCGGGATCATCTCCTCATTCGAATCCTTCATGTTTCAGATGACACTAGAGTGAAAACATTCAGTGTGTTTATTGTGCTTCAAATGAACAAACAACAGCTCGAACCTTGTGCACAAGCACCAAAGTTTAGAAATAACTAGCAATGGAAGAAAGAACCAGTTTAAATGAGATGGCTGATTAACTGAGGCAATGTCCTTTGAGGAGCAAATCTCACCTCTTGGCAAAAAACATGGTAACAGCTCCACCAGAAGATTTTAATCTTCTGGATCTAGAATAGGAATAAGAATAAGACTGTGAAAAGTTGTGTGTACCGTTGTGGCTTCATTAACAGCTCAGTCCAGAGTATTTTCATGATCAGCATCTCTGGCTCACCCCATTGTCATGTTATGGATACAGCTGAAAAAAGTATATTTATATACAGCTTTACCACCATAACAAGTTTATACGTTCACCATTACACATTTGAAACTACTTTGAACCCCTACTGTGTGTATCTGTGCATCAGTACAATAGCATGACTCATTCATATTTTCAAGTACAACTGTTGATTGGCTCTTTGGTTGCAATTGCAATTTTTTTCATACTCTGAAAGATTTTTATTCACGATCTTTTGAGTGTCATGTCTCTCCTATAATGTCTAGTTGAGAAGAGAAGTGGTTTCAGTGGCAAATGGGAAAATTTCCATTTAGTTCTCCCTCCTTACGGATGTTTCTTCTGACAGGATGCTGTGACTGAATATCTGGCTAACTAAACATTAATGCTATGTAATCATCTTTGTAAACTATCTGATCTTGTCAGACTCACAAACCCCAAATGAATGCAATCATGTAGACACTGTACTTTGATCTACATAATAATCATGATTATCAAAGATCAACGAGAGTCTGAATTACCTTTAGTGTGAATAAATGGGCATGTTTCTGGGTTTGTGAGACAGTTTAAAAGTCTCTGATCCTTGTTACCTTTTATTTGAGTCAGCTGTGTCTCATTAAGCTTATCATTCCTTTTTCCCCTTTTTTCTCTTTTTGTCTTTTTGTCACTTTAGGAAAGTTATTAAATACGATAATATACCAAAATACCAAAGAGCAGCAGTGCTGGGGGAGCAGCACAGCAAAGAGGGACTCATCCAGACTGGAGAAACTGATCAGGAAGGCTAGCTCTGTGGTCGGCATGAAGCTGGACACTCTGGTGACAGTGGCAGAGAAAAGGACATTAAAGAAACTGCTGGACATTATGAACAATGCTGGGCATCCTCTGCACACGGCCATAAACAATCAGAAGAGTCTGTTCAGTGACAGGTTGCTTCTCCCCAAGACAAGAACTAACAGACTTAAAAACTCCTTTGTCCCACACGCCATCAAACTGTTTAACTCCTCTCTGGAGGGGAGAGGGAGGGGAAACAGGAGGACAAAGGAGGGGGGAACAACTAAGCTGTAGTGCCTCTTCACCTCACTGTACAATACTTTTGTAAATAGTCAACAGTGCAATAGACTCAATACTTGAAATGTGCAATTCACTTGTATTTTTATTTTTTATTCCTATTTATTCTATTTATCCCCTTTGTATATTTTATTTATATTTGTCTCTGTATTTATATGTGTGTGTGTGTGTGTGTGTGTGTGTGTGTGTGTGTGTGTGTGTGTGTGTGTGTGTGTGTGTGTGTGTGTGTGTGTGTGTGTGTGTGTGTGTATATATATATATAACAATTCTGTAACTGTAACTTCGGTCGTTGCTGTGCTTTTTTTGGAAGTCGAATTTCCCAGAGGAACCCACCCGAGGGATTAATAAAGTTCTACCTTATCTTATCTTATCTTAGTTTGTTATACTTTTAAAAAATCATGCTGCTTAGCCATAAAATGAAGTAATGTCAACTTTAATGCTCAATTAGGTTACAACTGTTTAAGGGCCATATATGGGATCTTGTTTGTGAATAGAAGACTGCTTATTCTTTTCAAATTCACATAAGTGCCAACTTTTGCCATCTTTTTAGCTTTGTCATATTGCTTATTCATATTGCATTAGATGCCCTTCACAGCCTTTATCAAGATTAGTATCTGTTATTATCCACTGTAGTTAGTGTAATCACTGTAAATTGAGAGTACCGTGTACTAAATCCAGCAGTTTTATCACAAGTACTTGTAGCATCTCTCGCTGATCACTTTGCAATATTAGAGTAAAGTTAATATGGTAGCCTTGAATTAGTGATTGAATTAAATTTTTTACATTCTGTAACTGATTTCAAGTTTTTACAGAGACCAGCTGGTTACACATATATCCTCGACCTGTAGGCTACCACTTTAGATCGTGAGGCAATTGTACAGGTAACCTGGTGGAAGGCAAAAAAGTTTGTTTCCAAACACAGTTCAACTTAGACTGACTGAAAACAATACAATAAAGAAGGTTTGTAATTAACTGCCTTCTAATTTATAAATGCAGTGGGATTGTTAGCAAGTTGCAATCAATCTCAGTCAGTCTGTGCCAATGACTACAATGTGTTTGTGATGCTTTTCTTTGTAATAGGGGATTAAGCTGGTTGCATTCTGGTTACACTCTTATACAAATGTTCTCATCTCATTTTGCGGTTGCTATAGTAACTTTGTCACTATTTGCGAAGGAATTCCTGAATTTCTTTTTCAAATTAGCTACTTAAATGAATGTAAATAGGTAATTTGAATTTCTCTATATGTCGAGTGAAACAAGAAAAAAGTTATAATCACGAACAAATTGCTGACATGACCCCATTCAAATGCAACTTGACTCCATCTTATTTAGCTTTTATTGCTCTCTTGATGACCACTAGAATTAACAGACCTGATTCCCATCTTCCATCAACAATTTCAAAGCCAACAAGGTGGCAAGTTTATTTCACATGGTTGTGATCATTTTGGTCAAGCTGCGATCTCCAACCGCTGTTTTCTCTAGTATGACTAAAGCATAACAAATTGAGCCTTGTAATATTATATTCTTGTACAAGCAGGAATACCACAATTGAATTACATTGTATGCATGCAGGGGAGAACGCATACTGTCAACATGTATGTGACCGATAACTACGACAGTGGCTACTGGATCGGCTTATAATTTCAAAAACTGATGAATTTAATCAAAATTGTTTTTACATAATGGCACGTTTCAGATCTTCCTTTTACTTGTGTCTAAAAACTCAGCTTCTGACATGCATTCAGTATAGTACTCATCATATTAGATATTTAATCACTTTACTGGTAAATAACAAATTAATCAACATCTACTCATTCGCAAATGAAACAAATAAGCACTTTGGCCAAGAATATAATCAATTTGCATATGTAGTTTTGTAAAATTAGGGCAAAAGCAAACACATTTTTATTTTAAATATAAAAAAAGAACTTTATTAGTTTTTCTTGGTTGCAGTCACATGGATCAGGAGCATGAGTATAGTCAGCAAAAGCATGGCCAAGTGTGCAAAGAGAACCTAATGAGTCATTTTTCTTTTTTAAAAGCAAGAGTCAATTGTCCTGATATTTAGGGGTGAAATTGTTGTCCTCCCACGCGTTGCAGTTCCAGTTATCACGTCTAAACCTGCAGTCACAAATAATAACCAGTCTCTTCCACACATCTTCACACACCTCAACAACCCTGACAGAGCAGATGACTAAATAATAACAATAATAATAATACATAAAAGCAAGTCTTTCACCACCCCCATTTGGGCATCTCTGCTTTTTCCTCGTCAACATCAAATTAGTTATGCAATTAAAAGGAAATAAGTGCTCATTTTTATGCTGTTGCTGCTGAACATGTACCTTCATATCTTACTGAGCAGAAACACTTCATAGAAACAAAATCATGGAAATTGCCAAGAAGAATGTGTTAACCACTACACCATTATTGTAGAATTAGATGACTGAAAACTAGTCATTAATGATTTTATTCAGGTAGACAAGAAATTGACAAATGCTGTCTTTACTCAGGTTTCCTCTCCTCAGTCTTCAGGAACTCAACTTCTTAGGCTAAATTTACAAATCCCCAAATAAAAATAAATACATTTTTAAAAACTTTGTTGGTGTAAACACCAAAACTATGAACCCATGAACAACCTTTGTCTCTATGGTTAGAAAAAACATCCTGGAGAATCTCGCAATATCTGACTTTGGAAAAACCAAAACAGAAATTGAAATTTTGACTATTTTACAGACTGTTCACTCGATGCTCTGGATTTTCCAACCTTGAAAAAATGCTGGTAGACACATATAGCCTATTAGCCTGTTCCAGGTACAAAAGGGAAAGGGTTTATATGCTTAACTTAAACATCTGCAGTCCATACTAAAGTGGTGAAATGCAAATAAGCTGCAGAAAAACAGACCAAGTGGACAGATGCCAAAAGAGAACCGCTCAAGTATGCTTTGAAAATTTTCTGACTATCTACAAGCTCAGATGTTCTTCTTTCCTCTGAATGTAGTTTTACAGATGTAAAAGCAGTTGTACTGCTGTGGCATGCTCACCTTCCCACTTCAGTAGTGGATGGGATGACTCTTATCCTCTTGCTGGACAGTCAGGAGGCAGCAGGGTGTTCTGTGAGGGAACTCGGTCAGGAAATTTCTTTTAGTTTGAATTTTATTGTATTCACAACCGAGAAGACCTCAATTGAAACCTGCACTCTTGAAATTGATGTATTACTGAATATAAAATCCCACCTATAACCATTTTTGAAGGGCCAGTTCTTCAAAAATTAAACATCTGTGTCTCATGGTTCCTACTTTCTTATTCTTTTGCAAGTTGTTAGTTGACGTGTTTGATATAAAATCTTTAGTCACTCTCTTTTGACCTTTTGCTCAAACTAAATTTACCCTGATTCCACCTCTTTTATTTAATTCCAGCTTCTTACAACTCATATAGATCCTGATAATGTCTGCCTTGTTTTGTCTCCTCTTCCTTCCTGCCTCATTTTGTCCTTTATCCATCTCATCACTCTTGTTCTTATGGAACTTTTTTTCCTGTATAAATTGTACATCTACTCATACAAACGAATACAAGATCCCATTAATATGACGATGCTCTCATCACTGAAGAGACTGCAGCCCATTGAGTATAGTACATCACTCCTCGGCTCTCTTAAATCATCGTCCCTCCTCAGCTCTCTTCTCTTCATCCTCCGGTTAAGTGGAGCAGCTCCAGATTGAACCCCTTAGCAACTGTCATCGTTCGCTTGGTCTCCCGTCAATTTTCTGTTCATGCAGCATTAAAACAGTGTATCAAAACCATATTAATGCACAGAGACAGACCCACAGCTACTAGAGAAAACTGCTTATCATTGGAAGCATTTAAATTACTGGTAAAGTGATGAATCCCCTTTTTTATGCAACAATCTGGCTCACTTGGTGCTCTATGCTGTTATTACATATCAAGCTACACTCTCCTCATTTGTGGTTATATTTTATTGGTATTTAAAATGAACACTGGATCTCCCTGTCACTTCTTGCTCGTTTTTTCCCCCATTACATAAACTGTTGTAGGAGCAGGGTTTCATCAAGATCACATTAACCCTCAGAGGAAAAAAGGAAAGAAAGAGACATGCTAGCGACTTCAAGAGGTCATCTATCTCCTGGGTTTTCTCTCATTTTTCCTCTGCCGGCTCAGCTGGATAATTCAATATGTTCAGGCCAGGACAAAGTGGTGTTCTTTTGCATAATTTTATTAAACAACATTAGCTGCATGACGAGGGACGTGACAGGAAAGAAAGAGATTTGAATTAGAATGTGATAAAATCCATGAGAGAAAGGTGAGGGTGTGAGTAACGTGTGCTGTGGTACTGACAACACTTGGCTTCAGCTTCTTAGAGACAAGATTTTACATAACATACTCAAGTTCCCATTAATTCTATTGAGGTCACCCTGTGATTTCATACTTATAAAATCATCTTCTGATTTCATGAGTATGAACCCCTCCCTGGTTTCAGAGGGGAGTGATCCTAATAAACTGCATTCTGAACAGATGATTTATTTTGTCCCAGCTGTGCGAAAATGTGCTTTAGTGTGATTACAGTGGTTATAAAAAAAATGGCTGTTCAGTTACCAAATGCCTATCTCTAAGATAAAGAGCTACTGCCTGTGATGTGGACGTGCTACCTAGATATTGCTGGGCTCATCTCGGCACTCAGTTACCACCTCTGCAAAATCACTCCTGGACAGAACTGGGATGCCCCAGTTTTGCAGAATTTCACATGTGTACACACTGAGTGTATTTGCTGGTCTTTTTGTCTGTGTGCTGGTGTTATAAAGCAATTGGAATTAGAGTCAGCACCGAAAAGTCTCAGGTCATGTAAAAAAGGCTACTCTGACTGAGAGAGGGAACAAATATATCTGAGTCTTAATTTTGACCAGAATGGCCAGAATGCAAAAATCAGTCCAGAGGCAAAGTTACTGATATATGGTTTGATCAGTGGTGGAACCTGTGGAAACCAATAGACTGAGGAATTAAATTCTTGCACAGCGATACTGAAAGGACAATCCCTGTCTGAGCTTTGCTAGTAGAGCTATGCAGTTTTCACACAGTCCTGGTCCAGTCCAGTTTAAGTAACAGATCAGTGAATTTGAGAGCTGTGCAGCTTTCATGATGCTATCTTCTATGGTGCTTACTTTTATAATGATATCAGTCAAGTTCTTACAGCTCTTGAAGGTTTTAACAGCAGCAGCTGTTTTGTTTTTTTGTTGCACCAAGTATGAGTTAGACTTTATGTATTTCTTATGTCTTCTAATCAGCATAGCCCAGTTGCTGCTTCACAGTCTGTAGGCTACAGAGAAGACGAACGTCTGATACTGTGCAGAGTAGGTCAGTCAGAGATGTGATGAGAAGGTTTATTCCTCGGTGAGTTGCTGCTGTGAGCGATAGCACTGATTGTCGAACGATTGCTCCCACGGCATCCGCTCCAGCTCACTTTGATGTTTGAGGACAGGGGTGTTGTGACAGCACATGCTGACTTCACATCTGGGTCCCATTCCCTGTATGCGGATAACTGAGTTATAGCTGAGGTTGTTGACAGTTTGGAAAACGCCCAGGATTTTCTGTTCCCTGAAGCAAACTTTGGGTCTATCTTGTTACCAGAGCAGCATCTCAAATCTTCAAAGTCGCCGGTTTAGTCAGAGTTTAAGCTTTTTTTTTCTTCTTTTTTCTTAATCCGTGACCATTTTCAGATATAGCTGGCCTTTTCAGTAAAGAGCACGGTCTGAGTGCTAATATTGTTACACACATTCTCAAAAGACAGCACGATCCTAAATGCATGTATGATGTATACCGGTAATCGAAAATACAGCTATATTAACAACAGCACTAGACATTTAACATTGCAACATTTATTGAACTGGGAATCCAGTGCAATTTGTTTTCATAACAAAGACTAATTATTTTTGTTAATAGCCAAATTAAAAACCAAATGTTATTATGCCAGTAATATAGAGGTTAATTATTTGTTGGTGATGAAAATTAGTTTCATTCATAATTAATTCATTGTAACACACAGTATTATATATATAATAAATTACATTATAAAAAACAATCAGTACTCCTAGAGACAGGGATTTACATCACATTTTAGATATGTGCATACTACACTGCATTAAAAGAGGTAGATGTCATATGCACAAGGTGTCGTTTCGTGTCTGTGATGTGACACTCGTTCATGGACATAGTCAGATGGGTGACACATGAATGTATATAGTGGGTACCTTTAGGTATTATTTTTCAACTTTCATGGTTATGCATTGAAGAGGCATATTTTACCCTAATTAAGAAGTTTCCCAATTTACTCTTACATATTTCTGGTACCTAAACCTAAACAAAGACACTGAAAGGAAAGTTAAAAAAAGACTGAACACAAAAATAATCAGCCAGTGAAAACTGGTTAGAAAACACAAAGCTCCCAAATGAAACTTGAAACACAGTCTGGTGGCTTAGAAATTTAGGCTCTACCCCATTACCACTCCCCCGTCTTCTTATGCAAAGGCTGTTAATTTTAAAAACCGGATGTCACCTCCTAGCATCCAGTATTGCGGCTGGTTTGTCAAAGCACTGTTACCAAAGAAAGGCTTGTGCAAATCTCTGTGACCCCATCACCTCAAGACAACAAGGCAATTTTAGACTCACTGGGATAAGAATGCACTGAACAGCTTTTTCACATTCACCACTGTATTTGCTCTGGTCTCCAGCAATACATTGAAGTCGATCACATGAACAGCTGTTGAGATAAGTGAAGAGACAGACAGACACAGAGAAGCTTTTTAAAACATGTATTAGTAACATCATATAAGAACTATAATTGCTTGTCTTCTCCAACCTTGTGATTTGTAATTCTACTCCATTCTTTGTTCATCCCATTCCCTGGCAGCTACAGGGTGAAGAGATGGAGTGAGTGTGTCTGTCTTATTGTTTGTCATGAAAATAGGATTTCAGCAGATGGATGGAGAGATTCTGAAGGAGAAATGTAATCTAAAGGGAGCGGCACAGAATGGATGGATTGTTGCTGCAAACTTCCTTCCTCCAAATTCAGGGTTTTGTAGCTCTTAGCAGTCTCTAAGTATGCGTCTGCACATTTAATATACAAAAAGAATGCACAGAAGGTATCTTTTACTTCTTCTTTTTTCTTTCTTTTTGGGGAAAAGATGCTGTTCTTAGATGCTGTTGAAATATAATTTTTCAGGCTGTCAATTTGAATCCCAATAGAAGACGTCAAATCAATTATTTTAATTAATATAATTAATCCAAAATGAAAACCGCTAACTCTTGCCATCACTGGATTATCAAACAATCACACAGAGTTTGACTACATAAAACTTTTTGGGAAACTTTTCAAATGCTTTTTAAGAGCATACAGCCAATGTCATCACTACGTTCAGACATTAGCTCCATACCTTCCAGTGACATTTGATATTCATTGATCTAGCCTTTTTTCAGACATCTAAATCTCCAAATCTTACATTTTTTCTTTAGTGAGAGTGGAAAAGAAGGAGCAATTGAGTCTGATTATTGAGCTGTTATTGACTGGACACTTGAACTCACATTTTCCACATTCCAACAGAAGGGAAATGACTGTTAATTATCCAAAACTTTGTGCTCTTGGTAAGAAAATATTATCTAATATTAATATTAACCTAAGTTCCACTAGTTTTCTTTCTCTTCAAAGTAGATAGCTGTTGTGGAGGTATGTTTACTGTGCAGTTTGCTTGCCTATTTGTTAGAAAGATTATCTACATAACTTTCTTGAAAATTAGAAAATAGGCTATTCCAGTTGCCCTTCTAGTTTTCTGCTTGGTTCAATCTTCAAAGATAGCCTGCTATTCCCCAGGAAAGCAGTGACTGCACTGTGCCCTTCAATTTACAGGAATGGCTGAGCTGCTGTGTTTTTACAGTACCTGAAATATTGTGCTTTTGGGAAAACTAATCCATACCTTACCTTACCTTACTTCCATCCCAGCCCTATCCAAATTTTAAGGTCTTAAAAATGCTCTTATTTCTCTTACCGCATTGATCTTCATTTGTCTGAAACAATCACCTCCCGAGATAGCAGTAAGATCCAAAAGAAAACCTGCTTAGCTTATAAATGAGCGAGAACAATATCAGATTTATTTCTCTGTGATCAGCTTAAAGTCACTCCTGTATTTTATCTCCTCTGTTTCTTGTGATTCTCATATTATTCACAAACTGGACAGGATCATTTGTCTTGAGCTGATTTATACTCTGTAATTCTTCTGAGATGGAGGTAAGGAGGAACAGGTAAGAATTCAGTCATGAAATCACACATTGGCTTTAGAAACAATCCATCCATCCATTCAGATAAAAAAAGTACAATACAAAAAATGAGAAGATTACATATTAGAAAACTTTCCTTGAGTTAGTTTAAAGAATTAATTCGCTGATTTGAGGTACCCATCTTCTGTGCACACAGCTTTACAAAGTAAGTGATAATTAGTACAGACTGAGATTTCCAATATAGTCATTCTTACTTAAAATTCAAGTGTAGTGGTTTAGTGAGTAGATTAAAATGATTAAAAGTAGTTTAAAGCTTGGCCATCATCTGCTATCCAGATGCTTGAGTCTGGAAGTACAATGTAAAGTATGACTTCCAAAACTATTAAAAATATTATCCATGATATGAAAACAGAAACAAAGACAAAAAGAACATAGTGAAGCTACAACTTAGTAATCTTGTCATCTTCAGAAGTCTGCTGGCTAATTAATTTGTCTCTGTATTTGATCAGTGGAAACTATTCAGTTTGTTTAGAGCTTAAGAAAGTGGATTTTTCTTAAAGAAGATCTATTTCCAGGTCTTGAATTGTGTAAATAGCATTATGTTGCGTGACGCTCTGCTTCTACTCTTATCTGTGTGCTTTCTATTCTGTCTCTCTCTTGAAAAATAACAGTCAGTACTTCAGATATTAATTTCGTAAGTAAAAAGACGTGTGTTGATATCCAGGCAGATGAGCTCGATGAGCAGAACTAAACTCATTAAGTCGAAAGTCTGCTCTGCTCGTTCTTTCACATCATTCCCCAGTCTGTCTTTTCTTTTTTCTTCCTGGCAGCTGTCTTTAATATCCAAACTCTAGTCACAACATTCCCGCTAATTAATCTGAGCGTTCATTCTCTCTTTTCTCACTCATTCAGTGCTCGATGAAGTAAACTTTACAGACACGGACCTTTATTCCTCATGTTTTGCAATAATCTAATGTGACATTTAACCACTAACTCTCTCTTTCTCTTCTCACCAGGCAGTCTTTGTCTCTTTGTCATTTTTCTTCATCGTAATGTGGAGGTAGAAAGACGATGAGACTCTTCCATTGCTCGCTCTGCCCACACTTCATGCTTTGACAAAACACCATTTGGAATGACTGACAGCCAGGCAAATAAGGCCAATATTCAGTGCAGGAAGATGTTCATTCTTTCACTCTTCCTCTACCCATATGGGGATGGACTGATGCATGCTGGGATAAGACTTTAGTAGTGAAACTGTCTTAAACCTTTGCACCTGTTACCTCGGTGCAATGGGACCTTCTCCGTGGTTATGGTGGGTGGAGGGAGACAGGCGGTATTGTTTGTGAAGGCATGCCCTCCTCACCCCCAAATATATCTACACACAAGAGAGATATCTATGCTTTGCAAGAAAGGAGCTACGGCTGTTTCATTCTTCACAGATTTTTCCAGAGATTTATTTTGTAGTTATTGTGAACTGAAACCAGATGCTCCGTTTTATTCACAAAGCAGAAATTGTATATAATCACTGCCTGGCTTCTATACCTGTCATAAGCATGAAATGCATATAGGCCTGTTATGTTAGTAATAATTCAGTATTTCAGCATATTGAAAATAAGTGTAATTGCTACAGTAAAATATCCAGCAGTGTTTTAATTCTCCAAATTGTGTCTGTGGCTAATATGAACTAATTACACCATGAAAGTCTTTTGCCGTTGTAAAGTTAATGGGATGTTCAAACTGAAGCCACAAAGGTAAATAGGTTCGGATCAGTTAACTCTGGTTCTTCATCAGCACAGAGCAGCCAAATAAAACTAGACATTCACAAAGCAAAAGCAGGGACCGAATAGGCTAAATCCCCTGACTAAATTAAATTTGTCCTTGCAACATTGTCTGACAGCCGCACAGAGCTCACAGGAGGACGGATTATGTTTCTACTCTCCGCTACTTTCCCTACCCTCCATTCTCTCTGCTCTCCTATAATGGAGTGTCTTTGAACCTGTGTTATTAAACATTCGCCTCAACCGCTGTAGGGACATGCCCATCATTGTGAACACGCACACAATCGCTATGAACATCCTATTACGAGACAGCAAAAGACTGTTACGGCTTCATTAAAAATTCTTTAAAACAACCTTTTTGAATTACTTCAGTGTATCAAGCTTCAGGAAGGCAAGTTTGAATTTCAGCAGTGTATAAGCTGATTTCTAAAATTTGATGAATGCTACATAACAGTAGTTTGAAAAAGTTTTAATGGTTTGCTGCTCCTATCACCATATGAGCTGATAATCAGAAACACAAAGCACAACAACAAACTGCTCATGCTTGCAAAATTATAAAGCATGTGTCATCACAGAGACAATGTAGGTCATCATTAACTAGTAGAGGAGTTCAAAAATAAAGCAAAAAAGTATTTTGTAAGTTATTTTATTCTTTATGCACATGATGCATTATGACCTTAGTTACTTGTCAAATTTGGTAACCTTGTGTGAGTTGGAGACATATGATCAAATGTGTCATGTTTCATTTTTTAAAAAGAGAATTCAGAATGAGAAAGGGTTGTGCAGGTGTCCTTTTTCTCTTTTCGTTCTGAGTAGGATATGGTTACCCAGCATCTGCAAAGAATTCATGGATATAACTGTGCCTCTTTACAACTGCAGGTTTGTAAATGTATAATAAAAACGTTCATGTTTTGTTTACTTACAGAATACACTCGCATAAGTGAAGAGGAAAGAGTGTAGGGAGAAGAGGAGTGAAGGCACAAAAGGGAATTCCACTAAATGAAGAGCTTGTGAAACTGATGGATGTTGCCATTCTGAAAGATGTATGTGACAATCTTGAGCCTCTGTGTTCCCCTGACGATAGCTGCCACATCCTCATCCTTCACATCTAGGTGTCAGAAACCCCAGGCGATGCTGGTAATCTGTCTGAGAACAACACAGCAGCACATCCAGACCTGCTGAATCATACAAGCACGTTATTACAGGCACATGACCCCTGTTTGCACTTTTAGCTTCATGTCATTCTGGTGTGTGTGTCTTCTTCTTGTGTTTACCCATACTATCTTGTGTTCACAATCGCTCAGTTTAGAAAGACTGCCTGCTTTATCCCTTATTTGGTTTGTGCACTAACACAACCTCAGAAATACACCGGGCTAATGTCTCTGATGTCAAATCTTGACTGCAGTTTGCAGACTTCCTTGAAATATAGACTTAGTGCTATCTTAATTGGCACGTAGTAGGGAACATCTGCAGGACCACTTGTGAAACACACTATTATGCATATGGTAGAACTGCAAACTTTGTCTTGAGGTGATTTGTTCAGTTCTGGTGTCCTGTTTTATGTGTGGATAATTCATATAATAATTACACTTTAGTACTTTAATACTTTATACTTTTCAATTATACTTTACCCAGTATGGTTAAGGTTTTGGCTGGTATGGCTGGCTCAGAACTAAAATGTTTTTTCTCCTATTTGTTTCTAAGGATTTTTTGTTAGTTTGAGCAATTTCTCCTCTAAAACTGCTTCTCTAACCTGTGGGATTCCTCAAGGTTCAGTGCTTGGCCATTTATTATTCTCCTCTTACATCCTTGATTTAGCCAGCATTATTCAGTCTTTTTCTGGCATTTCTTATCATTTCTATGCTGATGACATTAAGCTGTATGTGTCTTTTAAGCCTCAGCAGGTGCATAGGGTGTCTGCCCTAGCTGACTGTTTATCCCATATAAGTGATTAGCTCTCCAACTATTACCCTGTTATAACACAGTATGAATGAGGTCATGATTACATGAAATACATTTAGTAATCAGTGAAGTTATTCCTCCCTTTTGCTCATCTGCCAGCAAAGTGTTTATAATCTTAGCATAATATTTGTTTCTTGATGTAAAATCTTTCTTATGTTCCTGTTTCTTTCATTCAAGGAACATTTAAAAATGTGAGCTACGGTGTCCTCTACTGAACTGGGGAAAATAGTTCATGCATTCATGTCACTGTGCCTAGATAACTATGCCTTATTTACCAGCTTGCATAATTCATCTCTTTCGTGCCTCCAACTAATCAAAAATGCTCCTACTGTATTCCTTATATGTTCTAGTAAGCAAACTCACATTATATACTCTTTACATTGGCTCCCAGTTCATTTTATCATTTGTTTTTAAAACCATCATACTTACATAGAGAGGACTAAATCAACAAGCTGCAGACAATTTATCTCAACTTCTTGATAAACACACAGATTAAAGACTTGGGGAGCCGAGGTTGTTCATCCATGGCACCAACTCTTTGGAACAATCTAACACTTGAGCTACATTTAGCTGTTGACACCTAAGCTCGTGAATTTGATAACCTGAGAATGAGCCAAAGTAGGAGCTTTAAGTTGATACCATAGGGGTTTCTACTTAAAATCATGGATGAGTTTGAATCTCAGTGATCTCAGTGAAGGAAGTCAGGTAGGATTTTCAAACTCATGCCTTAGGTGCATCTACTGCAAATCTCTGAGTTTGAATCCCGGTGTCATTGACCTCAAGTTTAGAGGTCAGGCTTTCTGAAAAAGCTGGGTGTTTAGTCAAATAAGTATAGCTCTGGTGAATTAATAGATCCATAATATTTTACTGTGAAATAGGCAGGATGATACTATGAATTGTTTTATTTAATAATATATTTTGTAATGTATTTTATTATATTTTGTAATTAATATATTGTATTTATTTATTTCTATATTGTATTTTAGAATATTTCCCTCTCTCTCTGAATTTATTCATCAGACTCTATAAGTTGTCTTTTATTGATTCTGTGTATCCACCAATCTACTTGAAGGAGGTATTCAGTAAATCAATGCATGTGTATTCAAGTGTATATTTGACCTAATGTGTGTTGGGAAAGACAGAACTGCTGGGTTTTATCAGCTCTGTTTCCCAGGAGTGTGTATCGATCTCAGGCAGCAGACATGAAAGAGTGAGGGAGTGAGGGAGACAGGTGCAAGGAGCGAGACAGGAAGCAGAAAAAGAAAACAATATCAACAAAGCAGTTTTTCATATCTGACCTGCAGTTGATTGATAGAATTTCCTATGAGAGGCTCACTGCCTGCCATCCCTAGGTATGTAGTAGGAGACACATTCCCCAACTTTAATCGCATGTGGAAACAAATCTGCAAAATAGTTCAGTAAAACAAGAATACAAGAAGTTTACAAAATCTCTATCGAGCCTGTCAAACCATAAACACATTTGCACAACAGCTATAGCACTAATCACTATTTGCTGCATGTCTTTTAGAGCTGAGACATAAAGTTTTGGCTGCATTACGAAAACTTATGGTTAGCCTAATTCAAATGTGAGTTTTAACTTATGATTTAGCTGACAGAACTAACTTGACATAGCAATTTCAGATCAGTTAACAAATACCTGGAGGCCATAATAAGACCAAATTTTCACATATCCAGAAAATGAGGGGGAAAAACAGAAAACAAAGAAATGCTCTCTTGGGGTTGAACACTCAAGTTTGATTTATATTTTTCATTAGTTTTCCCCTTTTGCCACTTCAAGTCTGAAATGTCAGCTGTCTTAAAAGATATTTCATGATTCCAGTACATTTATGGTCCAGGGAGGTTGTAGTAACAAAACTCAGATATTGTAAAGGCCCTTTCTATTAAAAAAGAGAAAAAGAGCACTCTGCTCATAGTTGATGTCTGTAACTGATGGACATTCAAGGTTCCACCTATGCAGTTAACCATATATACATATATATTTATCTTACATGACAGTGGAGAAGAGAGGGACTAGACAGATTACCATAAAATGTGGTCAGTATGTTGTTCACAAAACCTCCACTGATTAAGGAAAGCAATGGGATCACTGACTTAACAAAAAATAAGTGAATAAAGTAAGGGCAGTATGGCCGCTACAGATGAATATTCTTATATTTAGTAATGGGATATGATGAAATAATAATTTCGCTAAGTTCACAGCTTACACTGCATTAATAAGAAAGCATAAAAGATGTTTTGGGAAAATTTAATTAAAGCAAAAATATGGCCCATTCTGACACTGGTCTAGTTGGACTGTGATTGTGGGGTGCAATCACTAAATAAAAAAATCCACACCAGAGGTATCCATAGTAGCACTCCTGTTATATTAAACATAAATCCAGCTTAACATTTTAGTGTGACTTTGGCACTTGCTCTACTATGAGGAACATCCTGTAGCTTCTGTCTTCTTCTGGCTGTACACGTTATCATAAAGACTACCTAGAAGTAGATAAGGGGTCAACCTGGCACCTCAAGGTCTGGTTATCTTTTACTTTGACTCCTTTCCCTTCTTTGCGTAATGGGTTTTGTCGAACAGAGACAGAAAGCACCGGGGTAAATAGAGTGCTACTTTTATAGCTGAGGATTCTACATGGTCATAACATTCAAGCAGTGTTTAAGATTCACAAAAAAAATGTCACACTTATTAAAGTGCTGGCATTTTGTCTTATCTATAACAAAGGATGGTCCATTGATTTCTGACTTTGTCCAGTCCGAGCATCAATGTGTTTGTTTGTATCTGTGTAATCTGAGGTGTTTGTTGGTAATCCCTGTTTCTGATGGTCTGCGCGTGTGTGTTTGTATATGTGTTTGCAGAAAACTAATTTCTCAGTGTGTGATAAGAGACTAGAAAATCCTGTTCAGAGCCCAAGGCAGAGTTTATCAGTGCCTCTAAATCTAAGTAAGACACAGGAGACTTACGGTTCATAACACATCCTGACAGAGGGGTATCTAGTTTTCCCTTCTCTCACATTCTCTTTAAGTCTCATTGTAAACATTTGAGCATCTTTCTCGGATCTTTTGGATCCAAAGGTAAATATATTTTACACAAATAAGTCTGTTTTTCCTGGTTCTCCAGTGGCAGTATCCCTGATTAGCTAATTATAGATCGATCTCCAGCCTTCTTTTAATTTATACCCAAAATTCTTGAGTAGCTGAATGGGAGACAAAGCCTTCAGCTTTCAGGCCCCTCTTCTGTGGAACTCGCTCCCAGTTTGGATTCAGGAAGCAGACACTCTCTCTCTATTTTAAATATTAGACATTTTGATGAAGCCCATACTGTAGATAGGGCTGGATTACAATAGCCTTAGGCCCATCATCACTCACCTCTTTTCAGTTTCTGTGTGTTTATGCACCACTATGCATTTAATCATTAGTTATTATTCATCTCTGGCTGTCTTTCACAGTGTGTCTTTCGTCTTGTCTACCTTCCCTTACAACCAGCCACTAGTGGCAAATAGCTGTCCCTCCACGAGTCTGGTTTTGTTGGAGGTTTCTTCCTGTTAAAAGGGAGTTTTTCCTTTCCAGTGTGACCAAGTGCTTGCTAATTGCGGGTCATCTAATTGTTGGGATTTCCTCTCTATTTATTGCAGGGTCTTTAACTTACCATATAAAGCACTTTGAGGAGACTGTAATGATTTGGCCCTATATAATTGAACTGAATTAAACTGATTAGGTCCCTCATGAAATTGTGGTCTGCTATAGTCCTATTTTTTTTCCATTCAAATGGCCCCGCAGTTGCCGTTTTTTAGTACTTTCTGACACATACAATTGCAGGAACCAAAACTTTTTGAACCTTGTTCAGATATTTTGGCAAAAATCATCCAGTCCGTGCAGGCCTTTGGTTAGCCTTTTTTTTTTTTTAATTTGAAGAACAAAGATCCATCACATTTTGATCTTTACAACATATGTTTACTGACTCCAATAACTGCATGAACAACTGTGATATTTGAGGGCTTCACAAAAAGAATTACTAATCTTAGAAAAGATTACAAAACCATCTCTGAAAATCAATAGTCAGATAGACTGTGTACAAATACAGGAAATTGAAGATCATTGTTACACTTCTCTGGAGTGGAAAACCAACACAAATCACTCCAAAAGCAAGGAATATATGAGGTTTAGTGTTCTCAAAGGCACCCTGGGTAACTTCCAAGAAAGTAAAGATGACTCTCTGAATAGCTATTGTTAATGTCCATGAATCCACTTGAGAATACTAAATGAACAATAGTATGCATTGCAGTGCTGGAATGAGAAATTGCTGCTCTCCAAAAATAGAAAGTAACACTTCCGCCTGTCTGCAGCTTATTAGAAACTGTTTAGACAAACCAGAAGGCTACTGGAACAATATTTTGTGGATAAACGAGACCAAAGTAAAAAGTTTTAACTTTGGAGAAAAGAAAACATTTTATTTTATTATCAACCTGAAACACGGTGGTGTGTTGGTTTTGGCTTCCTTTGATGCACCTAGGCCAGGACAGATTGTTATCACTGATGCAAAAATGAATTCTGAATTATACCAGCTAACTCTAAAGAAAAATATACGAACATCTGTCTGTGGACTCAATCTAAAGAGAAAGTGGGTCATGCAGCAAAACAACCCTCAGCACACAAGACAATTTACCAAAGAGTGGTGAAAGAAGAAGAGGAAGGCGGATGCTGTTTTGGAATGGCCAATTCAAAGTCCTCACAGTAATACAGCAAAAAAGTTGTGGAATGACCTCAAGCGAGCAGTTCATATGAGGAAACCCTTCAACATTCCCGAGTCAAGGCTGCAAACAATTACTTGAAGATATTGCAGTGCAAGAGGATCACACAAGACAGTGAAAACAGTTCACATACTTTCTCCCTCAGAGATATGTAATATTAGATTCTTTTTCTCAATAAAATGACCAAGAGTAATATTTTCATTTCATTTGTTTAATTAGATTCCCACAGGACTTGTGTAAAAATGTTTTAGGCCGTATTTATGCAGAAATATAGGAAATTACATAAAACATTTCTCCTCCAACTGTAATAAACTATGATTATTATTCATTGCTTATTTTCCTCTACTGTACTTTATGTTAACAATTTATGTTTAACACACTTGGCATTTGCCTGGTATGCCAAATGAATAAATTCCAAACAGATGAGTGGGAGTAAGGAGAAGGAAAAAATGGATAGTGGAGGCAGTGAGTATCAACAAGAAATGTATTTCAACATTTTAAAGTTGTAGAGAGGAATGGAAAAAACGAAAGGAACCACTCAGATCAGCCTTGAGCTAACAAAAGAAGGCGTATAAGAAAAGAGAAAGAGAGATGGTGTAATGATCTAAAGAAAAGGTATCGTTGGGATAAGTGGCATCTATTGACTGACGGGAGATTGACAGTTCACGCAGAGAGAAATTGAGAGAGGACAAGCAATATAGAGAAATGAATGTCCTCACAGGCAGCAGTGGAATGAAAAAGGCTCAGAGTGAGTGAAATGACAGAGAGGGAAGAATCACTGGATGTGAGAAAGAGGTAGAGAAGAGATAAGGGGGAGGGGGGGTGGAATTTCCAGAGGTTTGTATCTGGAAAAGGGCACCACGTTACAGATTCACTTCAGCCTGAGGAAGAATGATATTTAGAAGGTGAAGGCAGATAATGTTAGGATCCTGCTCTCGTTCTCTCTGCACCACACCTATGGAAATGAAGGACTCAGAAATGTTATCTGTCTACACTGGTCAAAGGATTTTCTCACACACACGCGCGTACACACATGCATGTGCACACGCTCACACGGACAGGCACACAAATACACGCGCAATCCTGTCTTTCTATCTTTTTACAGATACAGACTATGTAGACATGTGCTTTCAAAACAGATTTTAATTGGTCTATACAAGAATAGAAAGGTATTCACACACATACAAATTCACAGATGACACACAAAGACTGCCTTTAATTTGAGAACAATTGTGAACTCAGCTCCTAGACTGTACAATTCTGTTTTCATTTCTCCTTCTCAGGTCTAGTGTTTTTCACAACTCCATTATTTTACAGGAGCCAAAATATAGTGGCTTTCACCAACTTTAATACATGTAATTATGACTTGCGTGTGGTTGTGCTTCTCTGTATTTTGACTTGAGTGTATGTTTGATTTAGGAAAGTTAGACTGATGGACAGATTTAAACATTTTACAAATTGAAAATCTTTTTTTATCTTCATGCAGCACATGCAAAACAGGCTAATATCTGAATGAGCAGGGGTGCTGCAGCGTACCCCCTCCTACACAAACAGCCTTGTGGAATATTAACATATGGTTATCTGAATGATTTGCCAAGAATATTGAGTTTTTGTTTTGTCTCAGTGGGAGTCCGAGAAGACTATTTTGCTGGTAACCTTGTTATGACCTTTTCAAAACAGTACACATAGGAAAAATCTGCAAGTCACGTCCAGCATCTCCTCACAAAGAAAGAAAAAGTTACATTTCAGAAAGTCTGAATTATTGTAATGATCATTAGTTCTTTTAGTTCATTTAGTTCATTTTAGTTCTTTCTCTACACCGTATCTTTTCTATATGCAGCTTTCAGTTTTTCCAGCAGTTTTGCACTCAGTTTCATTGACAGTGTTAGCAACATTTCCTCCCCACTATTTAGGCAGTTTTATTGGAAAACTGTTCATCAGACTGACCCAAACTGCCTGGCCTCACATAAATCTCTAACGATCATTTTCTAGTTCTTTGAGCTCTTCACATGTTTTGGGGTTTTTTATCCATTTTTCCACACATCTTTGTCTTTCATCCATCCAGTGACCATCTCAAAGATCCTTCCTGTTTCTGAAAACTCACCAAGATGGAGAATCAACAAGTTAAAGCTAAACTTTAACCGCCTGCTGTGTTGTCCACTGCCTGAAGAATAGCAAAGTCTTCAGTAAGTGGTGGTACTGAACCAAAAACCCAGGGGGAAAGGAAGGACAGGTGAGATCAAGGGGGAGGGGGGGAGTAAAGAAGGGAGAGATAAGTGAAAACCAGACATGTGTTGCCTCCAGCAAGTGACAAGGGAGGGTTGGTAAGATGAAAAATTAAGGCCACAGAGACAATATGAGTGCAGGCCAAATTCATGGAATTCATGTTGCACAGCAACTGATGTTCAAAGAGGTAGAGATGAAGGAATATAAGAAAGAAAGAAAAGGGAAATGACTGAAAGAAGAGATATAAAAAAAAAAACAAGAGAATGAAGAAAGTAAGGAGAGCGAAAGGGAGGTTGTAAAGCTAGATTGAGAGAGCTTGGTTGTACACTGAGCAGAGTGTTGTGACTCTAAAGAATAAATCCTGTAGCTGTCAGAATTAGATGAGTCCCATTCAGGGTCACTGGAAAACTCACAGCTCAGGCTGAGTTGCTTAATTGCTGTTCATAGATTTCCATTCTGGTGTTGTATTTTTATAATTTAAGCCAAAGAGACTGTATTACAAATGCACAAAAAAAATATAGAAGGAACAAAAAAAATAAAAAACAAAACAGGTCTAGCCTTATATTGGGACAATAATCCGACTCAATGTCATGGCTATAATTGTTTAGTAGTCATGAAATGTGATCTGTTAACCACATGTTAATATTCTACAAGGCTGTTTGTGTAGGAGGGGGTACGCTGCGGCACCCCTGCTCATTCAGATATTAGCCTGTTTTGCATGTGCTGCATGAAGCGAAGGACACTGTCTCAGCTGAACTATGGACACGCACACACATACACTTACACTGATAAGAACACACTCATACCCCTCCCTTTCCAAACGCTTTCGATGCTTGTTTCCTGCGGGGTACACGGCGGGTCTGTGTGCCGCGCTGGAGTGGTAGCGCTGTGCAGGGCGGCTGCTGTGTTCGCTTCGGATTACTCCTCACCCCCCACCCAATCCTGTGGCTTGTCATGTCTTTCACAAAGTTGTGCTGTGGACATTTATGTGCTTTTTGTGCAGAGGAGTTTTTTTGTTTCCTGTTCTAATGCTGTCCTACCATGGAAGCACAGCATGAGTAGAGGTCTCTTTTTTTCCTCTTGTACTTTCCCACTGTAGTGTATATTTCAGTGTTTTTCTGTAACGCTACCGATCTCCGACTTGTATCCCCATGTAATGTCTGTGTTGTGTATGTAAGGTCGGGGGGGTCCCATTTCACTGCAGGGCAAACCTGCATGTGGCGAATAAAGCTTTGATTGATTGATTGATTGATTGATTGATTGTTTGCCCATGCACATAGACCTAAGTTATCCTCCTTTGTAATAGGCAGTATGTCTAAAAGGATGATTCAGACAATTTTTGAGACACATCTAAGGGTCCAGGCAGAAAATAAAGCTTTGAAAATTGTGGTTAAAGTTTATTTTGAACCCAATCCATGATCTTTTTCCAAATCTAACAAAGTTTATTAACTAAACTTGACAAAGGAATGGGGGAAAATAAAAGTGCGACCGAAGGGTAAAAATAATAAAAATCAAAGTGTAAAAACCATTCGCCCTGAGAGGGATTTGATCCGTAGGCTCATAGAAAAAGAAAAGAGGAAGAGCTGCAATTCATTTCAAGACAAATTAATATATAGAATTTTGTGTTTAAGTCATTAGCCATTTCATGACAGTTTTCAAATGGCTATTAGACTGTGTCACATCATAAGAAGTGGTGTAGTAAAGGAGTAGTAGAAAAGCACAAAGGCTTTTAGTTTTGTTCTCCTGTGCTTTTCTCTCAGCTCTGATATTTATTCGTTTTGGTTAATGTCTCAGATTGTCTCCCACTAGCCTCCAGGCTCGTGCTTCTTTGCATTTTCTTTCTCTTCCTGGTCATTGTTTGAGTGCAGACAAATATGGCAAAGAGACTGACCACAAATCAAGCCCTTTTTCTGTGCCATCTGGTCTGGAAGGGTTTGCTTTTGTTGTTGTTGTGTGTGAGTGTATGTGTGCATGTTTGGCTACACAGGCTCCCATTTGTCTGGCTGTCTTTCAGTGTTAGCACTTTGATCTAGTTGGACTGCTGTGTGATTGTCTTTTCTCAGCCTACATAATCTAAGCTGCTGGAGACGGCCTAAAGAACACTTCTTTAATTTTGAAAGCTGTGGAACATCACAGTAACAAGTGTACTGTCTGACTGACTCAATCCCTACAGTATTATATTTTTGGTGAACATAGAATATGTTATCTTCTTGGGTTTTCACATGCATCACTATCACAAAACAGCATTTTGTCACTTTTCTACTTTCATTTTATTTTATGTGTGGCTCTGCACTCTCTGCTGTGTCCACTGGCCACCAACATTAACACCTTTAGCTTTTTTTAAGCTCAGACATCCAATTTAATACATCAAACATACAAACAACATAATACATCAAAGAAAAAAGATGTCATAACTATTAAAGTTGAAATTCAAACACCAAAGACTTGGACTTCATAAGTGACATCAAGCAAATGTGCAGTTATTGTTAACACTAGTTAACCTGCGCAAATTTGTGTAACTTCACTAAACCCATCACCTACTAGAATTACTGGCTTTTTTATTTTCTGGTGCAAATCCCGAGGTGTTAATCACCCCTGCTGAGATTTTCACAGGTCGTCAGCTCGTTTCTCCTCCAGCTTTTGTTGTGCAAACCACCCATTATCCTTGACGCCTGGCACATTTGCATTTGCTCACTCAGAGTTGCTCAGATCCAAGCCAGGCCAAACCTCTGTGTTACAACCTTCAGAAATTCCTGCCATATCAATACAAAAGACACACATTCACAATATATGGGTACACAAGTCTGTTTTATTTCAAAGTGTTTCAAACTTTACAGCGTTTGCAGACCCAGTGTTCATCATCCCTGCATTTGGCACAGGTGAATTTCTGACATTTTGCACAGGTAAAAATGTCAGAAACCTGCTGCGATTCCTATTGCAGCTCTCTTGCACCTGGCACTGCATTGTCTTTCCAGTCCCTGGCACAGCAGCTGCAGCAGCTTCAGCAGCCTGTGCTAATATTTCCTTGTGCTGCATGAATCGGCAATGAAGTTCCTGAGCTAGAAGACTCAGAAACAATCTTCTTTTGCCTGTCCACCCTGTACATGCCTTGTACAAAATGTAGGCATTCCCCGTCGCCAGGTCCAGCATTTTGTAGAAAACTGCTACTGGCCACCTGCGTGTTGCTCATCTTACGGAATACATCCACGCAAGTTGAGGAAGTTCACGCCGGACTTTATTCACCGTGCCCAGTAACATTGTTTTGCGCTGCAGCAGTCTGTGCGACAGTGACAGTCAGTGTTGGGTAAGTTACTTTAAATTAGTAACTTAGTTACATTACTAGTTACTTCTATCAAAAGTAACTCAGTTACTTCAAGTTACTCGTTACTTTCAGAGTAACTAGTTACTAGGGAAAGTAACTTTGGTTTTACTCAGAATTCTCTTGTTAATGTGTTGCTTCCGTAACTGGATACCCAGCCAGACTGCCAGTCTTCTAACTTGCTTACTTGCCACAAGTGCACTGTGCCACCTACCAATAGAAAGGAAAAAACATAATGTGCATATTTCCACGAGAGACTGCCGCATGATTCTAGCCTGCTTTTTACATCCAACACAAAAAATGCAGTCGTGGTGCTTTCGATTGTACTCAGAACTCGGAAATTCTGCCTTCTGAATAGGAAGATGTAGGTAACAGACGACTGCAGATGAGCTGCATACAGAGCTGGACTGGGACAAAAAAAATCGTCCCGGGGAATTTGACTAGAGACCGGCCCGCCATTATGGGAAAAATCATAAAGCCTTTGAATGAAAACAAACGCTGTTGTGACAGTGATGTACACTGTTCTGATGGTATATATGCATTAATCTATCAATTGTTTGTTGTAAGACTCAGATAATTATTTTTTTTAAAAGCGAGACATTTTAAATGAAAATAAGAAAGAAAAGTATTTCCCCTGTCCCTGTTAATGCCCTACCTGGACCCCCTGGCAACACTTTGCTAGACCCGCCCCTGCACAGTTACCAGCTGTCAGCTAAGTAAAAAAAAAGGATCCTGGTGTTATTTGTCTCTCAGAAACAGTTCATAACTTCCCTTCAACTCATTCATGTCACCTAAAAGGTAAACCTGTTTCTCCATCACCTGTTCAGCTCTGATGATCCAGTAAGGACATCTCCTGGTTTCATCTTCATGTTTCCCTCTCACCACATATCCAAATGGATATCATGACCAGCAGCTTTACAGCTTGGCTCCAGCAAACATCAGCTGATAGTAGAAAGTAATATTTAAGTAATATTTAAATAAATTCTAACAACAGCTGATCAAGCTTAAACGTGCTGCTGGTTTCCTCTTTGTGGCGCAAAGTGAGCGATAAACAAACAAGAGAGCCGATCAGCTGATCATTGATCAATTTCATGATTGAAGTAGAAATGGTAAATGGCCTGTATTTATATAGCGCTTTACTAGTCCCTAAGGACCCCAAAGCGCTTTACATATCCAGTCATCCACCCATTCACACACACATTCACACACTGGTGATGGCAAGCTACGTTGTAGCCACAGCCACCCTGGGGCGCACTGACAGAGGCGAGGCTGCCGGACACTGGCGCCACCGGGCCCTCTGACCACCACCAGTAGGCAACGGGTGAAGTGTCTTGCCTAAGGACACAACGACCGAGACTGTCCAAGCCGGGGCTCGAACCGGCAACCTCCCGATTACAAGGCGAACTCCCAACTCTTGAGCCACGATCGCCCAGAAACAGGAGAGGGAGGGGGAGAGGATGAGAGGAGAAGAGGCAGCTGCGCAGCAAAGACGCAGAAAAACTCCAGCTTTGTGTCTTTTTCATTGTAGATGAAGTGCGGGACAAACTGTGTTCCTTTTCACCTCAATACGAAACCCGTAATATTTTCTCTGAATACGAGATGATTCTGTTTTTTACGGGACGGTTGGCAACTCTAATAATTAACCGTATGAACAAAATAAAGTTCAACATCAGTAACATAGCACCCACCCAGCTGTATAGAAACTCCGTCATGCTAGCTAGCACGCAGTACGAAAAAGTCAGCATAACAAAAATAAACTCCACCTAAACTTGGTTTATATCTGACCTTTATAGACTGCAGGTCATAACTTCTTACCTGAAGTTCAGTTCACACCGGCGGCTGCCTCGGGTCTCTCTTCCTTCTGTCCCCTTTCTCTCATCCACCTGCTGGCCTCCACCACTTGCTAATGTTACTGAATCTGTGGAAGCTCCGCCATAGCCACCACACGAAGTAACGAATAACGAGCCTATTTAAATCCCAGTAACGAGTAACGCGTTCCTGGTTTTGGCATAATAACTAGTTACTGTGCTCATTACCACAATAATAACGTAGTTACTGTAACGCGTTACTTAATAACGCATTAGTCCCAACACTGGTGACAGTGAAGTAAAGAAATTGTCCGTTGTGACGTTTCTCCAATCATCCAAAAACGGCTCCATCAGTTTCATGACCACGTTCTCTGCCAGCCTCTCTCCCTTCTGATGATTGGGGTCCTTTCCCAAGTAAGGAGATGCACTGCAGACATATTTGGTGTCCAAGTCTGTGCCCATCCAGAACTTGATCCCAAATCTCTCTGGCTTGGTTGCGATATACTGTGTGAAAGGACAACGAACCTTGGTAGGGAACAGTTGTTCATCTATGGTCATGTGTTCTCCTGGAGTGAAACTCTTAGCACATGATTCTCCCTCCTGGTCGGTCTGCTTTTATGCACAGCACTGTGCTGTAGTCAAGCAATGCCACTCCTACACATACACAAATGTCTCCTGGTTGGAGGAGGGTGTTTTGCACAACAAAAGCAGGAGAACAATGGAGCTGAAGGCCTGTGAAAATTTCAGCGGGGTGCTAGCACTAGAATTACTGAGCCTTTTTTTCCTGCTGTAAGTCCCTACTACTACATTTACTAACCCTGTGCAAATTTGCATAAATTCCCTGAACCTAACACCTCCTAGCACCCTGCTGAGAGGCCTTCAGCTCCATTGTAGGGTTGTAATACAGATTTTTCTCTTGCCTTGAATCTGAGCTACTCTGAGTGAACAAATGCAAATGTTCCAGGCCTCAAAGATAATGGGTGGTTTGCACAACAAAAACAGGAGGAGAATCGAGCTGATGACCTGTGAAAATCTCAGCAGGGGTGATTAACACCTCGGGACTTCCACCAGAAAATAAAAAAAGTCAGTAATTCTAGGATGTCTTACCAGTAGGTTCAGGGGATTTACGCAAATTTGCGCAGGGCTAATAAATCTAGTAGTACACAGCAAATTCAAAAGTGTTAAATGTTTTGGTGTTAATAGTCTCCTTGCAAAAGTAGAGTTAATTTTACTCTAAGTAGAGTCACATTCTTTTAATGTAACTCTGAGGTGTAAAATGATAGTAGTTAAAATCGAGTGTTAAAAATGAGTGTTTCTCTGTCAAATCTGGAGGTGTTACAATGGAAACATTAACTCTTGACCTCTTAACTCTGAACTCCTAGAGGGGCTATGACACCAACAGAGTAAATTCACAGACTCCGCCCTCAGCACGGCTCCAATCGAAGCTGAAGTGAAGCCGTTTCAGAACATTTTGCTCTACATATTTGAGTTGTTTGCCATGCTTGGTAAGTCATTCTTTCAAAGATTGTTTCAATTGTTATTATTAGCTTTTACTTCTGTGGCTCTTTGAAGTTGAGACAAAGCTGTGTGAAAGGCATTAGCCATGTTGCTCGCTGATAGCATAATATTCTGTTTTAGCTAGCTGAAAGGTATTGTTTGCGGGCAAATACCACAGCCTTGAAAAAAAGCTTGCATGTGAATTTTCAGTCAAACTTTTGGTTAAATACACCTAAAACAATGTGCAGAATGTTAAATGTTGGTATAATGGTGCTACTTGAAGCCTGAAAACGATCGCCCATAAAAAAAACGAGCAAACAGCAGTAGCTGACGTCCTGACTGGATTCTACGTTAGCATAGATCCCTCCAGAGTTTTGTGCGCACGGTTTAGGTAAAAATGAAAAAGGTTGAGGTTTTACATTTAGTTCAGTATTACCTGTTGCCTGTGTCCTTGTCTTTTGGGAAAATACTTTACACAAGTAATGGCTCAAAGAGGATTCCTTTTTTTTTTTACTGTGCTGCAATTGTTTACTGGATTATTTGTGCCATTAATTAGTGTCAACTAATTTTTATTCGATCTCCGCACAGGATATGCTTGTGAAGATGGAATATGGGGGAGAGCAGAAGTGCGTTGAAGTTCCACAAAGGGATGAATGAAGGACATGCATATTGTATTGAAGAAATAAGTGATGAGATGCTGTTATTTGCATTTACCATGTCAGACCTTTTGATAAACAAAATTCTAATGAAAGTGAGAGCATGTATACTGTTACATCTTTCAGAAAATGTTTTGAAATTGTGGTGCACAGTTCAGAATAAATGTTTTTCAAAAACCATTGCATCTTTTTAGTAAATGTTTATTTCCAAAAGAAATTTCTAGAAGTTCAGAACAGTAAAATTCCCGCTTTTTAGAATGAATTAGAAGATAACTCTTACGTAGTTAAACTAAAATACTCTTTGAGAGTTAATATATAAACTCTTAACACCAAGTGTTAAATTATCAACTCCAGACAGATTTGGTGTTTAACACTAAATCAGAGTTAACGTACCAACTCTCCAAAAAGAGTTAAATTAACACTCTCTGGTGTGGACCCATATAGACACTTTAATAGTGTTGAAATCAAATCTGACAGTGTTAATTTGGACATGCTGGATTTGCTGTGTAGGGACTTGCACCAGGAAAAAAAAAGGCTCAGTAATTCTAGTGTTAAACCAGTGCTGAAGCTGCTAAAGAAAATGACATGATTTTGGAATCTTTTCATGCCCTTTATAATTTATTTATTATATATAATGTAACTGGCTATTTGTGGCTTTATTGTGAGCATGTTGTGTAATATCCTCATCTAATGCTATTATCTGTCAAGACTGTCAAAACTACAAAGGAATCTTAATTACTCTGACCTTCTTTAAATCTTGGAAAAGCGGCATCCTTCTGGAGACAGACACACACATAAAGGGTAACAGCAGCAATGCTCTTATCTCTTGGCTTTGAAAAAAATGGGTACATAAAAACAGCAGTGGCTGACTGCCTGAGAGCATATTAAATCTTAATAAGGGTTGTTTGTAGAAGAGTTAGGTGTCTGAGACCTATGAACCTTAGTTACTGACCTCTTAAAGTTGAACCTGTCATTTTTTTAAGTGCATATGGAGATTAATATTAACTAACTTGCTTTGTAGATACAGTAACTTATTGCAATATTTCATTTTTTATGGAAGCATTTTCTTGTAAATACTGCTTTTGCTCCAATGGTGCTGTACCAAACTCCTACAACACGCAGGTACGGTGATCCAAACACCATGATTCAATGATTTATCTGACCCTTCTTTTATAAATGAGCCAGTTATTATACCTGCGTGGGCTCAGTCTCTCATTTGCAGGCTGGATACACTGGCAACAAAGGTAAAAAAATACAATTACATTTAAAATATGCTCAGTTACAGTCATAAAAACATTGCCAGGTCAACTGTATTAATAAGGTTGGCAAGATGGCGTCGTAGCGCGAACACCCGTCTCGCTGTGCTCCGGTGAGGTCCCCCGATTATCCGTCTAAAATACGTGTTCACCTGGTGAAACGTTACAAATGTGCGTGGGAGTAACTCTATAATGAGTCTGGACGACTATTTTTCTAAAATGCCTAACGTCAGGTCTAAGAAAAAGACAGCTCCGGTTGTGCAAGCTAGCGACATTGTGGGTCCTATGGCGGCTGAGCCTGAAGAAGCTAACGCCAGCGACACAGAAATCTCCGCTGACGCTGAGGAAACTGGGAGTGATATCGACCCGAATATCCTTGCGGCTCTGAGTAAGATAACTGACAGCATTACAACTTTATTGGATGTTAAAGTTGATACTGTGCTGGCCGCAATCCGTGAACAGACGTCTCGGATCCAGGCTCTGGCGACACGGGTGGGAGACGCCGAGATACGGATTTCAGGCGTGGAAGACACGGCAGGTGCATTGCAGGCGAAAGTGGCTCGACTCGAAAAACAAGTAACTGACATGGCAGACCACATGGACGATTTAGAGAACCGCAGCCGCAGATGTAACCTTCGCCTGGTCGGGCTTCCCGAGGGCACGGAGGGAAATGATGTTGTCGCCTTCATGGAGTCATGGCTCCCCTCCTATCTCGAGCTCACAACTAAAAATGGGAAGATCAAACTAGACCGCGCTCACCGCTCTCTAGCACCGAGGCCGGGCCCCAGCCAGCGCGCCAGACCCATCATTATGAAGCTTCACAACTTTGCTGATAAACAACGTGTGATGGCCGCAGCTCGGCGCCTGGCTACGCAGCCGAACCAACCAACAAGTCGGATCAAAGTCTCCTTCTTTAATGATTATTCAGCGACGGTAGCCAAGAAACGCAAGGCTTTCGACGAGGTGAAAAGCTGCCTGAGGAAGAAGAATGTGGATTATGCGCTTCTCTACCCCGCCACACTGAGGCTGTTTGCCAACGGCAAGGAGAAGAGATTTAACACACTGGAGGCAGCTGCGTCCTACGCGGACTCGCTGCCCTGAATCCCCGTAACCACCGGAGTACTCCTTTTCTTCACACTATGCCTTAATTAACCGGTGTGAGTACTTGCCGAATCTAGGCGTATATGACTCTTTTTTTTTTTTTTTTCGTCCTCGCTGCTTATAAGCGACCAGGTGAAATCTTCCACCCCATCGGGCACCGGACGGACTGTGTTTTCGTCTATGGGTAGGCGTGAGTTACGCGCGTGCAATGCCCTTCGGCTTTCCCGACGGGCAGGAGGAGATTGGTTTTTCCCTACATGTTTAGTAGGGCTGTTGCCAAATCACTGTTCTTTGAATGTTCCGTCACACAGCTCTTTCATGCCTTTTTTATTTTTATTTTATTTATTTATTTTTTCAACCAGGGTGTGGTGAACCCTTTGGCTCAATATGCTTTGTGTGATACATGAATAAGTCTAATAATGAGTAGGCTGCGAATATGCACCTGGAATGTACGAGGGGTTCACAGCCCTATTAAGAGGAGGAAGATATTTACTTGTCTAAGAAAGGACGGTGTAGATGTTGCTATGTTACAAGAGACACATCTTGATAATAATGAACACTTGAAGTTGCAACAAGGATTATATGGACAAGTGTTTTTTTCATCCTTCACTACAAGAAGTAGAGGAGTGGCAGTGTTGATTAGGAAAAATGTACCTTTTGTAGTAACTGATTGCGTTAAGGATCTGAAGGGCCGCTACGTGATAGTCAAAGGGATTTTGCAAGGCCAAAATATCTTATTACTGAATGTTTATTTTCCACCTGCCCACCCAACTACCTTTCTTACCAAAATGTTTCTGGAATTAGCCCCATTTCTTCCTAACTCTACCGTTATTATTGGTGGTGATTTCAACTTAATGTTAAATCCGCTTATGGACAGATTTCCACACAGCATTGCAACTCCTTCTCCTCAGGCCAAAGCGCTTCATGCTCTATGCGACGAGTTTGGACTTGTGGATGCTTGGAGATATACTCACCCCTCCGATAAGCAATACACATTTTTTTCGGCTCCGCATAGGTCCCAAACTAGAATTGATTACTTTTTTCTCCCGAAAACTGACTTAGGTTCAGTAGTATCGTGCGACATAACAAGTATAATCATCTCAGGTCACGCTAGGGTAATCATGGATCTCGATCTTAAAGCTGCGCTTCATAGGTCCCGCCACTGGAGGCTTAATACCATTATTCTTAAGGATGAGGAATTTACCTCTCACTTCTCTGCAGAATTTAAAGCGTTTTTGGATATCAACACCCCCTCAGCTACTACTGCCTCTGTTTTGTGGGAAACATGCAAAGCTTATGCGAGGGGCCTAATTATTTCGTATTCTGCGACAAAGAAGCGACAACGGATGGAGGAACAAAAATCTTTAGAGAGCGAATTGATGGATAAGGAGAAAACATATATTGCCTCCCCATCACCACCATTATGGCAAGAAATAACCGCACTCAGGTCAGCGCTGAATTGCCTTCTTACCAGAGATGCAGAGAAGAAACTTAAATACACCAGACAGAGGTTCTACGAGCATGGAGATAAGGCCGGTAAATGTCTGGCGTACTATGTTAAGAAGCGCGCAGAATCGAATACCATTGCAGTGATATCTGATGAAGGTGGCCACAAGATATATGAAAACAAACTGATAAATGACTGTGTTAAGAAGTTCTACGAAGCCTTGTACTCTTCTCAACAAGTCCCGGAGGGGGTGCAGCTGATGCATAATTTCTTCACCCAATTCGACTTACCAAATTTGTCAGAGGAACAGAAGACTGCCCTTAACAGCCCTATAACTAAGACCGAAGTGTTTAAGGCTATTAAATCACTGCGAAGTGGAAAGTCGCCAGGGCCTGATGGCTTCTGGGTCGAAAAGGGTCGAAACTCAGCCACCAATGTTAGACGCTTACTGAACGCTATTGTAGCTTTCAAGCAAAAATCTATTGACGGCCTGGTGCTTTCTCTCGATGCGGAGAAAGCATTTGACAGAATTGAGTGGTCTTATTTGTTGTATACTCTGGGCAAATTCGGCTTAGGGGAGAATTTTATAAAATGGGTCAAAGTTATCTACAATAATCCACAGGCAGCAGTCCTGACTAATGGACTTAGGTCTGATTACTTCAACACTCATAGGGGAGTTATGCAGGGCTGCCCCTTATCGCCCCTTCTATTCGCTCTGGCCATAGAGCCTCTTGCTGAGGCCATAAGGGCGACGCCCACAATACGTAGTTTAGAGATTGGACAGCTGTGTCATAAAATAACCTTATACGCGGACGACATCTTGATTCTTTTGACTAACCCTGTAACATCCGTACCCAGTCTCATTGAGGTGATTGACAGGTTTAGCCATTTCTCTGGCTATAGAATCAATTTGGCTAAGTCAGAGGCCATGCCTCTCGGTACTCTTTTCACAATGCTGGCTACTGTTCCTTCCTTTCCTTTTAAATGGTCTCCTAATGGATTTGTGTATTTGGGGATCTTTATTACCCCGTCTCTCGACCAATTGTACAAAGCCAACTTCACACCCTTATTTGGCAAACTCAAACAGGACCTAGAGCGGTGGGCGTCACTTCCTGTCTCCTGGCTAGGACGCATTGCCCTGATCAAAATGAATGTGCTGCCCAGGCTATTGTATCCTATCCAAATGATCCCCGTCTTGTTCTCTAAGAGAGTACTGAAGGACATAAATGGTTGGCTCACCTCTTTCATCTGGAACAAGCGCAGACCCAGACTCAAGATGGCAGTGTTGCATCTGCCAAGCTCCAGGGGCGGCTTGGATCTACCTAATATTAGATTGTATCAGCTTTCTGCCCATTTAAGATTTGTGAGCGACTGGGTTAGGGGTAAAACCTCAATCTGGTCGGATATTGAGACAGCTCTGTCACAATGCAAACTGAGCGATCTATTATTTTGTAATGATTTTAACGGAATTAAGGCCCTTTGTACAAATCCTGTAACAATCAACACCCTAAAAGCGTGGCGAATTGTCCGCCGTCTTGAGGGAAGATCGAGAATAACATCAACCTTTACCCCTATAATGAATAACCCTGCTTTCCCTCCGGGTTCTTTGGACCCCGGCTTTCAACGATGGTCTGATAAGAATATTAAGTCTCTTGGTGACCTTTTTTCGGGTGGTGAACTCATGTCGTTTGAACAGCTTACCAACAGTTACGGCTTGCCTAGACAGGATTTCTTTCGTTTTTTGCAAATACGACACTATATCACTCACAATACAACCCTTGCTGAGCACCCTGAAGTATCTGATGTTGAGAGGGTTTTGTTTGGGCAACAGCTGACGGTGTCTCTGAGTTCATTTTACCATGTGCTTAATGCTTTGACTACCACTGATGCGCAGGGGATTAGAGGTGTGTGGGAGAGGGAACTGTCGGTAACCATAGATGAAGATAAGTGGGATACCGTTTGGTCTCTCGCAAAAAGGATTTCAATTTGTACTCGGACAAGAGCAATCCAATTTAAGATTTTACACAGATTACACGTATCCCCTCACCGCAGACACCTCTTCAGCCGCTCTCTTTCCCCTGTGTGTCTTAAGTGCAAAACTGATGTAGGGACTTTAACTCACTGTTTTTGGTCCTGTTATAAGCTTCAAGAATACTGGGCTGACATTACAGGTGAACTGGGGAAAATCTTCCACGTTGATATAGAGATGGACCCTTTGTCCCTGATTCTAGGTCTTCCAAGTGACCGCCTAAAAGCGGCGGCCAACAAAAGATTGTATAACACTCTAACATTTGCAGCCAGGAAAAATATCCTCTTACAATGGATCAACGATAGGACTCCCACTGTCTGTGGCTGGCGCAAAATAGTTTTTGAACTGATTCCTCTGGAATACCTCACACACGTTATACACCACAGTGTGGGTCAGTTCTATGGGATGTGGCACCCCTTTTTGGACTATATTGGACCGGACCTTTCCGCTATCTTATTCAAAGGACTACTACACACGTGATCACCACCCGGGCGCTGTAAGACTGACTCACCACCTCTTGTATGTTATATTTTGTATTTTGTATCTTGTATTATGCCTTATTTAAGAGCTGTTGTGTACGTTTTGTGTTTGTACTGTTTTGTTGTTCTGTGTCTACTGTCGAGACACTGTCGTGTTAAAGGAAAATCTGCAATAAAAACAATGATGAAAAAAAAAAAAACTGTATTAATAAGAGTTTCTGTAACATGAAGCACGGCTAATATAGCCTACAAGAAATAAAAATGTACAAAGAGTGTCACAAGGCTGAAAATAACAGAAAAGAAGCACAACCCCAATTCCAAAAAAGACGGAAGGCATTCCTGCTCTGCACTCGGACATGTCTACCAGCGGTCCCCAACCCCCGGGCCTTGGACCAGTACCGGTCCGTGAGTCGTTTGGTACCGGGCCGCGAGAGTTGAGGCTCAGGTGTGAAATGTATGGTTTTCAGGGTTTTATCGGTTTTCAGCGTTATTTTGTTATCGTTTTTATCGTTAACTCGGTTTTCCTGGGTCTTTTGTGTGTTATGAATAAATCTTCTTTTTTTTGGTATCGGTACTAGTTTTATTTTGTTGTATTTATCCGTGACACCTTAAAGGCCGGTCCGCGAAAATATTGTCGGGCATAAACCGGTCCGTGGCGCAAAAAAGTTTGGGGACCATTGACGTCTACTATCAAGCCATGCTGGGTAGTAGATACAGTATGTGGTCTAACGTTGGTTTGGTGAACTCTGCAAGGTCTTACCTGAAAAAGGCATCATCTGAATGGGACCATATATTTATTTAAAACCTTTATATACCCGTCAGCACTGACGGTGCCTTTCCAGATTTGCAAGTTGCCAATTTCATTAGCACTATTCCTCCAAACCATCAGGATTGCAGACTTTTGAGCTGAACACTGGTAGCAAGCCCAATGACCTCACTCCCCTTTAGTCCAGAGGATGTGGTGTCCATGTTGTCCAAAAGAATTTAAGTTTTTGATTCGTGTGACAATGTAACAGTTTTCCACTTCCTCTTTGGTCCATTTCCAATGAGCTTTGCCCCAGAGAAGACAGCATTTCCAGACTATGTCCATGTATGACTTCTTCTTGCATTAAAGAGTGCTAACCTACAATTCTGGATAACAATGATTTCTGGACATGTCCCAGAGTCCATGCAATGATTTTCATGACCAAATCATTCCTACTTTTAGTGCAGTGCCGACTAAGGGGCCCAAAGATCACAGGCATACAGTAAAGATTTTTGGCTTTGCCTGTTGTGTACAGGGATTGCTCCAGATTGTTAATCTGAATCTTTCGATGATATTAAGTAATGTAGATGGTGATCTATTTCAAAGTCTTTGCAATTTTACTATGAGAAACATTTTGCTCAAATTGTTTCACAATTTTGAAGATTAGTGAACCTCTGCCCATCCTCCTGCCTCTCTAACATGCACTTTTTATAGCCAGTCACCTTACTGACCCATTACCAGTTCATCTAATTAGTTGCAAAATGTTCCTAGAGCTCTTTTTTAGTGCAACTTGCTTTTCCAGCCTTTTGTTGGCCCCATTCCAACTTTTTAAAGAGGTGTTACTGCCATCAAATTCAAAACAAGCTAAGATTTTTAATGAAATAGTAAAAAAAAAATCACTTTACACTTCATGTGTTTTCTATATTCTATTGTCAATAACATATGAGTTAACAAGATTTACAAAGCACCGCACTGAGTTTTTATTTACATTTTTACATTACATTTTTATTCTACACGTGTTGCATTTACTTTATCCGAGGGGCTCTTTAAACCTCTGACTAAAAATCCAAAAATTTCTCATTTGTTCAAGATGGTAATTATTTATTAAACCATGCAGTGATATGGCATTGTTAATTACACACCTAAAATATCTAAAGCAGAAGTAATTGTTAACCTGAATGACACAATTTAGTGTTAAATGCCACATTATTTAGTTACTTATTACAATCACAAAGCTATCTGTTTCCACTTCCCAGAACCTTTATCAAGCTTTTTCAGTCTGAAAAAAGAAGGTAAAAATGTTTGAGGAAAGAAACGAAAGAAAGAAGAAAACTCATTTGGTTTACCCACACCAGCACAGATGAATTATGCATGTACCAAGGTCTTGAGCCATCTGACTGACAAGCTCTGCCCATGGTACTGAAACAGCATTATCTGCATGTAGCTGCAGGACTAATGAGCACCTTCAGCCAACATTATAATGCAGTGTAATCCAACAAGTAAGCAATACAATACCACCAAGTTTATAATTCTTTTTTTCTGTCCACAATTTGTTGGAAAAGTGTTGTCATAGTTATTTTCTATAGCGGCCTGATGGTTAATGGCTGTGTGACACACAAAGGACAAACTTACAGAACTGATAAACTATATGTGACATGTGCTTGTGTCAAATTTTGGAGGACAATAACTAAGTGAGCAGGTACCAATATCCCAACTTACGATAGCCGTTTTCCATTGCTGTAGCCCGTGGTCTGCCATCTTTATTTTGATTCAGAACAAACACCACGGGAAATAATTTAAAACCTTTTCTAAAAAAAAAGAAAAAAAAACCCTCCATGGGTTGAAATACTTTTTAATCCAGTTAATGAAAAAAGTGTTTGAGGTCTTGGACCTTCAGAATAAGAGTAATTTTATTTGCATTTTGGTTTTCATCAAGTATGGCTGGCTAATTTACGTGCTGAAAAAATAAAAAGTAAACCAAAACTCATAAAAATTGTTAACACTATGGTTACACCCGCAGCTAAGAAATAAGAGACTCAACAAAACTCGGTGACCACAACAAGAACCATTTTATTATAAACAGAATTTTTTTTTTTTTTTTTAGCAAATTAAGGGTCTGGAGGCCTGGCAAAAAGTAATGAAAAAGGTGGAAGGAATCTGAGCCAATGGTGTAAGGACCACTGTAGGACCTAGAAAACTAATGACATAAGCAAGACTAAACAAACAAACAAACAAGAAAGCTCTATGAAAACATATAAGTTTGATCTAATTTCCTTGCCTTTCTTTCTGTAGCTCCACTGGGGTCTCTATCCTGCACCTGTCTTTTTATACCTTTTATTTTATAAAATACAGAGCACCATAAACACAGACGGATGAGGCATGAGTAGAGTAACATTCAGACCAGCTCTAAGTTACACCATTCATTTTGGCTTTGTTAATTCGTTACATCCTCATGGGAATGCACCAGAGTGTTATTGCAGCCTACTGTACTATTAAAGCAGGCTAAGCTTGGTATGTTTATCACATTCAGTGCTGGAGAGTTGTTTTCTTCTGAAGAAGTGCATAGTTCCGTTACATAGTTTCATTTTTGAGTAGCTATCAAGTAAAACTGCAACATTTTTTAATGTCAAAGAAAAATTATGTTTTTTTTAATCATTTTTTAGTTTAGCTTTGCTTCACTGTTTTCTTTTACTGCAGCCCCTTTTGACAAGCTTTGCCCTTTTTTGTCATGTCTCTGATGACAGGTAAGACATGCCACTGGAAGATGTTCAAAAGGGCAAGAGTTGCTCATGCAGTAATAACATTATTATAAAATTATAGAAAAAATTTCCAGAAACTCTTAATTACAGCTATTTATGAGAAATATTCTCAGAAGTTATCATGTGCTGTTTTAGAAAAAACCTTGATACCAGAAAAATCTTGCATGAAAGGAAGGTGCTATCTTTATATACATTGTCAATTTGAGCTTTTTTTTTTAATTAGGAAGAACTTTGAAAAGCATTTTCTAGATTTCTCCTTCATTTTTCTATAGTTCAGAAAATGTCAAAGTCAGGTAGCTGTGTGTGCCACTTCAAAGCTTCAGTTTGCTTTTGTTGAAGTAGTAAATTTCACATTTTGATTTATCCTGTGGATCATTATCCTGTTGTAGAAGCTGGTGCCTTTTCAATTTTAGTGACTTGGGTGACTGCAGGACATTGGACCTAGAATTTGATGACATTATTGAAATTCATGCTGCTTTTCTCTGTGGAAATAGTGAACAAAAGCCATGTTTTTTCCCGAACAAGTAAAAGTGATTTCACCCCCCTTCCCTGGCGGGTCGCGAAGGGTGGGAGTGCCTACTGGGGTCAGCGGGGGAGCTGGCCCCAGGGAGGGGTTACCTGCCCCTCCCTTCCTTCCCTCCCCATCTCCAGCTGCCTCCCTCTTCCCGCTCCTCCACAACCACCCACACATGCAGGGCCTTGGAGTGGGGGTATGTCACCAGGGTGCAGAGGAGGCTACCCCCCCCCCCCCCCCCCCCCCCCCCCCGTCCCCTTCTGGCTGCCTCTGCCTCAATTTTATCCCACAACTTAGACATTCACATTATTCACACTCTCATTACACATACATATAGGATCTTGGGGGTGGGCACAATCACGGAGTCCAAATTACCATCAGGGTGTATACCTCACCCCTGACGTCGTTGCCCACCTCTCAATTTTAAATACACTTAGTCATTGAGGGCTAGCAGGAGGGACTATGCGCTTACCTGCTGCTCCTTGGCAGGTAGCTCCATGCCCTCCTGGGTTTTAATTGCACCTTAGAACACATATGCATCAACACTACAATGAGCGGGTGGAGGGAGGTTTGGAGTCTTCTCCCACCCCCATTCTCTGCGGCCTGCTGGAGCGGGAGGGCTAGTAGGAGGAGTTGGCCGTCCGACTGCGGTCTGGGGTGTGGGGCCTCCCTGCTGCTGCGGAGTCGGGGTGGTCTGCCTCTCCCCACCGCAGGGAAAAGGGCAACACCACCTGGGTCTGGGTGCAATTCCCCCCTCCAGGGGCAAGGGTACCTAGACCCGGTTTGTAGAGTACGCTTGGGGAGTGTGATTGTGTGTACAGCGTCTCTTTATGTCTGTCTCCACGTTGGTTGAGTGTGGAGTGAGTGCATATGAGAGCATGAGGGTGGGAATGGATGTTTGTGTCTGTGTGTGCCTGTATGTCTGTGTCTATATGTCAGGTTGGGTATCAGACGCCACCTCTCTGGGGACACCTCAGGCCCTCCAAGGTTTGGAGGCCTATCTCCACCCACCACCACTTCCCCTGCCGGTGGCGGACTCCCTCAGGTGTCGGTGTGTTGGTGGTTCTTTGTGTCTGGGGGTGGGCGTCCGGGTACACACCGGCTCACTCCTTGGCGGCCGCTTGTCGGGGCCTGGGGCCTGGGGCTTGCTCGGGCCCCCTTTGGAGGTGGGGTGCCCCCGGCCTCTCGGCCTGGGGCTCGGTCACTCAGGCACAGCTGGGGGCCGGCGGAGCTCACGGGCGCGTCACTGCAACTCCCCCTGACTTCTGCTCCGCGGCTGCTGGGCGAGCCCTCATCTGGGACTCTCCTCGGCTCTTACTGGGACAGTGGCGCGGCTGCCCCTCTGTTGGTCTTCCATGGTCTCTTGTGTTCTGGGGGCCTCTGGATGTCTGGAGTTTTGATCTCCTCCATACCCGCTTCACACCCTGGAGGACGGGGCTGTGGCCCCCCCACACTCCCTAGCAGATCATTACATGGAGAAACCTTTGGAATGCAAGCATGCTGATCCACACAGGTATGCACACATGGGTATTCACAGACGCGGACTAAAGCTTTCTTGGCTGCTGCCTCAAAGCACACTGTGCGCTGTCTATCTTGCGTGCTGCACAATATCGTTTATTATTTAGTAAATATTGATATCTATGACTAGCTAGTTTATTGTGATGGTGCTTTGTTTTCTCTATTATTATGTTGCTCTTTGTTGTTTGCTGTCTCCTCTGTTTGTTTTTTTTTGTTGTTTGTTTTTTTTTTTTCTCCATACAGGTGACCCAGGAGTTCTTTTTTTTTTTTTCTCTCTCTTCCCCCCCCTTCTCACCGTCTCTTCTCCCCTTTGGTTTTCTTTCTTTCTCTCCCCCTCTTTCTCTCATTCATTCCCCCTGTCCTATTTATTTAAAAAAAAAAAAAAAGACAAAGGATGAACTGAAGCTCTGCCATCACGTAATGTCGCATACTGCTGTTTCTGATGTCATTTAGAAAAAAAAAAAAAAAAAAAAGTGATTTCACCCACAATAGGTGGACAGCCTATTTTGTAGTTTTTTGCTGCTCATGCTGTTCTCCTGTAAAGCTTGCCCTTTTACCTTTCCTTTTCTTTGTGTGTCTCCTTCTGATGATAGAAAAGTCTCTGATTTCCTTTTTTTAATCATAATGCTCCACTGCAGCACTTATGAATAGAAATAAGATTGTGCACAATATGTCTAGATTATGTTTTCCTTCTGTTTGCATTTGCTTGCCTTATGGTCTATTTGACCAACTTTTAACTTTATTTGACTCCCAGATCTTCTATTTTTCACTTTGGATGAAACAACCATTAAGTCAGAACATAGAGAGACTTTCCCCACTTTCACTGGGGTCTTCTGTTGCTGCTGGCCAGCAAAGTGGTTGATTACTCATTATTAACTCTATCCTGCCACCTATTAATTTCCTTCTCTCTCCTCCTTAACTCAGCTCTCTTTAATCTTTGTGGGGACCAAAAATTGGAAGTTTACTATACTTTTGGGGACCAAAGGCCCTTTTGGGGGGACAAAATCCCCGTCCCCACGAGTTTAAAAGCATTTTTGAGACTTTTGGGTTAAATAGATGTCCCCACAAAGATATGAAAACACGACTGTGTGTGTGTGTTTCTCTGCTGTGAGCAGGCTTGGGGAAGAGCCTCTTATCTCAATACACACAAATATATGAGCATGTAGTTATTTAAACCACCCTGAGGTTACTGGGATGAAAAACGTTAGAGTCATGCATAAGTAATTAGAAAAATGAAAAATTACCTAGCCTCAGACCTTGATTAGCAACTTGATTTAATCTCTCTCTCTCTGTGTGTGTGTGTGTGTGTGTGTGTGTGTGTGTGTGTGTGTGTGTGTGTGTGTGTGTGTGTGTGTGTGTGTGTGTGTGTGTGTGTGTGTGTGTGTGTGTACAGTACAGTCTTGTGCATCTGATACTTTGGTTGATCCATCTACTGTCCACTGAAGTCTGTGTGGATGGCTGACAATAAGCCTTTCTTAATGACAAGTTGCAAAATACTCAAGAACTGGACTGGAAATCAGTGGCAACAGGTCCTATAGAGTAATCATGAAAAAAAAAAGGCAGGCAAAAAAAGAGTTTTGGGATATCCTTCAAGAAACATGGAGAAGTATTCCCGAAGACTACTTAAAGAAATTGTAATTTCATAAAGAATTTCAGACTGTTTTGGCACAAACACCTCCCATCTTCCTAACAAATTGTAAAGAAATGAGGGGTAACTCATGACTTTTGCACTGTACTGTACACTTACTGTAGGTGGATGGTATGTTAAGCACTGGCACTGTTGTTTAAACAGTAGATAAACAGTAGAAGTAATCAGTGTCAAAGAACCACTGTTAGTGGTATCAAAAAGATTAGAGTAAAATCCGATCAGATTGCTATCTATTCACATCAGTTCACTTCAGTCCAATTTAATTAAATTTCATCTATAATCACCTTAAGGTGCTTTACTGAGTTTGAGACCATAGAGTATGACACCACCAAACAGACGATCACCTATGTCTCTTCTGTTTACCAGCTCTGTTCTACAGACATTACAACTTGTTTTTAAAGCTCGCCTAACTGAGGACTGCTGTTTGTGGTGTTTTAGCATAAAAAAAAACACAATGTGAGAATCTGTAGACAAACAGATAAAAAGATGGCACACCTTCCTTGTTTAAAATCCCCTCTCACCATAACACATCATCTCTCTGTGAGTTTGTTGATTTCACTATTAATATTCACAGTTTTTACCCTGCTTACCATAATCTTTTTAATCAGCCCCTCCTCCTCTTAAAAGGCTGGCTGGACGTCATGTTTCTGGCTGACCTTCCAGCCCTGTTTGTTTTCATGAATATATGTGTGTGCGAGAGCGAGTGAGTTGCTGGTGACTGATCTAATCTCGGAAACAGATGGTGCTTGATATTGTTGCTGTATAAATTCTTTGATGTCACTCATATTGAAATTTGTCGAGTTGGAGCCAACATTTAAAGGTTGTTAAATGTCCACAGCTACAGCTGTGCTTTATTATATTTATCATCTACCCATTCACTTTTGCTTAATGAAAGAGGCTTGAAATTTAGCTAGAAATTGTCTCAACGAATTGGTTTGCAGTTTTTGAAGTCTATCTGAAGACAACAGCATGTGAACAATGACAAATTTCACTTGTGGCCAATCTGAGTGGATCCACTCTGAGTGGAAGAGATAGGCTATATTCACAGTGCTCACTATGTACTCTGCAGTATTACTGAAGGGGACATCAGGCTTTGGCTGTCTTAATTGTCAAATCATGCCATTATCTTCTGAATTCTAAGAATAAAATTCCCATTTGCGTTTCCTCTGACAGTCTTTCCTTGATGAGCTGGGAGTAACTTTGGAAATTATCCACTGGATTTGATTAACTCACCACTTGCTGCTAGGCCTCATTTTGTTATTGGGCACATTTTGGAAAATAACTTTGCACAGAGCTGTGAATTTTTGGTACGTTGACAATTCTTGTCAGACCACGGCTACATGTGTACAGCAGTACTCCATATATCCACATGACTATCACATAAAAGCAAAATCCGAAAAAAAAACATTGTTGCAAAAATTTGTAACAAATCATTTATACAGTAATAGATATAATTGTTGCAGAAACCCTTCTTATGCACACCTTACAGGTGTGCTTTAAAACTAACTTCAAATCAAATTCAAATTCAAATTCTAATTTTATTTGTCACGTACACAGTCATACACAGTACGATATGTAGTGAAATGCTTGGACAACTGCTCGTGACCTAAAGAGAACAAAAAAGGAAAAGGCTATGAATAAGATAGGAAATAAATATGAAAAATTAAAAAGGGTAAATTTAACTAGGAAGGAATAAAATATAAATTAAGGTTAAAAATGAAATAACTGTACAACACAAATTAGAATGAAGGGTAAATTTAACTGGGAAGAATAAGATAAAGATAAATATATAAATTAAAGTTGAAAATAAAATAACTGTACAACAAAATACACAATACACAATATAGAACTATATAAGAATGTATGAAGGAATCTAAATATAAATAAATATATACACAATAACAGCAGCTGTACAAGTATTAACCGGAAATGAAGAATATAGTGACCAGTGTTGTGCAAAACCAAAGTCCAGAAAGTCCAGTGTGTGTGTAAGAACCATATGTGTGGGTCAGTACTGTGTGGTGGTGTGATTGAGAGACCGTATCGCCTGCGGGAAGAAGCTCCTCCTCAGTCTCTCTGTGTTGGTCTTCAGGGAGCGGAATCGCTTTCCTGACCTCAACAGAGAGAACAGTCTGTTGTTGGGATGGCTGAGGTCCTTCACGATCTTCCTGGCCTTGGTCCAGCACCGCCTGCTGTAGATTGAGTGCAGGTCAGGGAGCTCGGAGCGGATGGTGCGCTCAGCTGACCGCACAACCCTCTGTAGAGCTCGTCTGTCCTGCATGGTGCTGTTCCCGAACCAGGTTAAGATGTTTCCCGCCAGGATGCTCTCTATGGTGCACGAGTAAAAGTTCCTGAGCACCTTGGAGGGCAGTTGGAAGTCTCTCAAGCGTCTGAGGTGGTAGAGACGCTGTCGGGCCTTTTTCACCACGGTGTTGATGTGACAGGACCATGACAGGTCCTGCATGATGTGAACTCCGAGGTATTTGAAGCTGTCCACTCTCTCCACTGGGCACTCGTTGATGACGGGGGTCTGGTAGTTCCTCTCCTGCTTAGTGCTGAAGTCCACTATCAGCTCCTTTGTCTTACTGACGTTTAGAAGGAGGTTGTTCCTCTGGCACCAGTTCTCCAGATTCCTAATCTCCTTCAGGTAGGCCGTCTCGTTGTTATCAGAGATCAGGCCCACCATGACGGTGTCGTCAGCAAACTTGATGATGGTGGTGGAGCTGGTATAACTTGCATAGTTACCCTGCAGTGCCATTTATTGTTCAAATGTATGAACTTCTTAAAACAAACTTTTTAAAGTCAATAAAGAAAACTTTGCAAACAAAAGAGATGTTTTTCTGTTAGAGAGAGAGAGAGAGAGAGAGACTGAGACTTCAGGGTAGAAAATAATTGATGAGGCTGAAAAGCATGTCTCTTGCCAAGCAGGGTAGAGACCGCAGATACCTGACACTGCAATTTGTGTGTGTGTGTATGTGTGTGGTAGTGGTAAACGGCTGTTGTTCACACTAGTGTTGGGAGCAGCTTAAATAATATTTAAAGTGACAGTGGATATAGAGTCTTTGTCTATAATTACAGTAAAATAGCTGTTTGTCAAAAAGTAATAATTATGTAATATATGTCTAATTTTATGAAGCAACTTGTCTGTAACTGAATCACTTTGCTGATTTTCTTTTTTTCAATACCTTGAAGTAACAAGAATAAAAGGTTAAAGTCAAATAATAAAGTCTGTGGCCTGCTACATATATTTACACAGATTTTGTTTTTCATTGTTAGACTAAATTATCAATGCTTTCTGGTCAGGTCCCTGTTTTTGTAAAAGTGCTGTTAGTCACCCACTGTTAAAAAAAAACAACCCAAACTTGATGCTTCTCTGCTTATCAACTATAGACCAATCTCAAAATTACCATTTATTGCGAAGATTTTAGAGAAGGTTGTGGCCAAGCAACTCATAGCGGTTCTTGATGAACATAACATTCTTGATCATTTCCAATCTGGTTTTCGTAGAGCTCATTCCACCAAAACTGCACTTCTTAGAGTGTCAGTGATATATTGATGAATTATGATGCTGGGGAGTGCATTGTACTACTGTTGCTGGACCTGACCTCTACCTTCGATACTGTCGACCATCATATTCTGTTAGATAGACTAAAACACTGGGTAGGTATATCAGGAACTGCTTTGGAGTGGTTTAAATCCTATCTGTGTGAACGATCCTTCTCTGTGGCTACCTTCAAGTTCAGGTCCTCTCTCGCTTCTCTTGCCTATGGTGTGCCACAAGGTTCTGTCTTGGGACCCGTACTTGTATTTACTCCCTCTTCATGAGGGGTCATGTGTCTTGGATGATGACCCCTGTGGGTGGACAGCAAAGAAATAATTTCATTGCACAAAGAAATGCCCTTTCTAGCAACATTGGACCATCCTTTATGAAGGAAAGGAGACGGCTGGCTCACAGTTTTTCTGTCATGACATAACCTGTTAATTTTTTTACATTTTAAACCCATTTAAACATTTTAATCCACTTGTTATGCTGTTGCTGCTTTGTGTGAAGCAAACTGAGTAATGGGATTAACAAAGAACTACACAGTACATGCAAAGATAATTAACCATTATTTGACTAATGAATGTGAAGAATATGTTGTGTTTATGTCCTTATTTTGACTGTGACTGACTCTCAGCTTTTAGGATTATTATAAAATTAACTTTGCTTGAGAGACGCTGAAAGGGTTACATAATTTACCCCGAAAATACAGCAGACAAAGCTGCATCACACTTTAGCTCCAGTCCAGTCAAGCAAATTAATAGGTCAGAAAGTCAGACACAGGAACATATTTCAGATAGAGGCTGGTCAATTTTCAAAATAAAAGATTAAACACTCCCAAACACACTCTTTACTTCCTTTGATCGCCTTGGTTCTTCTTTCTTATAACTATAATGTTTTCAATTAAGGTAAGGATAAAGGGATAAAGAAGAGATGTTGCAGATAATCTCTTAATCTCTTTATAGCAAACATAGTAGCTAATTAAACTTTAGTAAATAGTGTTTTCTAAACATCAAACCAATGATATAGCACAATGAATTATCATTTCCTTGATTTCGTGGCCTTTCAGTTCAGCTGTAACTAAAACTTAGTATAGTCTTGTTCATTACGTTTCTTTCTTTTGCTCTTATTTGTCATATGTTGTTAAAGCAATGTTTTCTTTATAAAGTTTGTTTTCTCAAGTTTCTGTGCCATTTTACGATCTACATGAGTGTATTTTTTTATTTTATAAGAGCTTTGAACACTTCAGTAGTGTTTTATCATTTTAGAAAAGAAAACATTAAAGCACAATAGTTTTCCCAAACAAATCTTCTTACCTTTGTTAGAAGACCATTATTTCCTAATCCAGTAAAGGTGTTTCGCCCTGCTGAACAGAAGTAAGGTGTCGTTTTCATTCAGGTTAAAATAAAGGCAGAAAGGTTGGCTGTGGCTGAATCTACTCGACTCTCATATTTGGTACACAAGTTCAAGATGCATCTTTTGGACTTTTGATATGTTAAAATAGTTTGCTTACATAGCAACCTAAAAAGCTGAGTGAACAAACCATGAACAGGAAATGCGGAGCTTTCAATCATTAATTCAACTAATTATTTTGCATCACATCAGATATTGCTTTATGATGATACTGTTTTGTTTTTCTTATTATTGTAGCCTCATAAGTTTCTCTTTGTATTTGGTTTGGGGTTTGTTTTTTTAATTTTTGGCTATTGTCCTTATTTTACTTTGAAAGTTGTTTTTTTCATATATCTGACTATGAGTTTGACTTCCTCTTCTGTGGTTGTGTTTCTTTTCTGCCAGTGTTTCTAGTTTTTCTCAAGTTCCTTATCTTCCCTGATTACCCTGTGTGTATAAATAGTCCTGTCCTTCTCCTCAGTATTTCTTGTAGTTGCTATATATCCACCCTGTGTGCTCCTTGTTTTTCTCTCACTCCCTATGGATTTTTTTTTTTTTTTGTCTGCCTTTAAGTCCTGCATTTAGGGATTATATCCACAGCACATGACAGTCATGCGTCTTACACGGAAAATATATCAACTTTATCCATAGAAGAATATAAAGTTGATATATTAGGTAAATATCAATGGATGAATATTCTTACTTTTGGTGTGGTTGTTGTTGATGTTGTTGTTGTTTTAAAAAAACAACAACAACAAAAACAAACAACTTTAGATGTAGACAGTTTTTAAAAGTTTTGTTCAAAATAGTCAAAATAGTCAGAAATGTCAGTGGTGTTTACTTATTTACTCAATGCAGATGCATTAAGACTTGTGTAGCCTTCATCAGCTTACCTCCACTATGGAGAGAAAATGTTTCATTTCCAGGATATCCATCACCTTGTCATGATAAACCAAAGGTCATCTAGTCGACCAGGTGGGCAGGGTCACTCTGCCTTCCAGAGGACAGCTGGACAGTGGTTTGATTGATGGACAGCAGTGGCCTAGAGATTCTTCTACTACCTGGCAGTTTGATGAATGGTTTATTTTTTTACAAGGACAAACACAAGACAAATTTGTTTGAAAAATGGGGAGGGTTGTATCATTGTTGGACTCAAGTGAAATGGGGACTATGCACATCTGTGTGTAAAAAGTGTATGTACTTGTCTGTGTGTTTCCCAGTTGGTGGTCATAGCTTTTTGCTTTGGCTATTAATACCCTGATTTGGTATTAATATCTATACCTGCACAAGCTACACAAGTAAAGAGGTTTTGTTTCTTATGTCATAGCTGCTGGTTTCCTAAAGAAAAATATCCAAATTGCTGTAGCACTCAGTATTACAGTTTGGTAATAATGTGGTCATATCGGTGTAATAAGGGTAAAATGGAGCAGTTATAATGTAGATGTTATTATCAGTTAATTAGCAAAGCAACATCGACTTAAACATAAATAATACCAGCAACTCATGTAACACTGAAATGCATGTAACTAGCTAATAAGAGGCCAGAAACTACAGTAGAGGTTGTAATGTGGAAGAAAATGAATGTCCACCACCAACTGTTTATCATATTATTCCCAAATATTACTAATCTGTTTGCAATAAAACAATTTAATATATGTCTATTTTAATGTTTTCAAATAGACAGACTTTAAAGTGTAACTAATGAAAATAAGGTAATCTTGGATGATACTTTCACATTTAAGAGTAATGTTATTAGATTGTAATACTACATTTAATCCTACCTTATGTCCCCAGCATCATTGTTACCTTGTTTGTTTGAAGGTAACAATGATATTACTTTAGTAATGTTATTACCTTCTTGTTTCCACCTTATTACTGAGCTGTAACAGAACGTGCTACCCAAATCACTCATGTTTAATTTTATGTGGCGTTTTCTGCTCACACCCTGTTGTGGATATTTTAGTGTAGTGAGATATGTTACTTTCAGTGCTACCTGTTACATTATTGTTAGTTTTAAAGCCAGATTTACATGACTATGCTGTAACTGTATTGTCATTTACTGGGAGAGGCTGTCACCAGGGTATTATGTTTAATAAAATGCCCAGCTCATATTGCTGTCTGAGAATCCATTAACTATGACATAGCCTCTAAGGACAAAAGCCATTTTGGGGGTTTCTAATGTGACCAGCTGATATAACTCAAATTCAGTTTTTGTGTACAGAGTTTAGAAATGTAGATACATTTGAAGGCTAAAAAAAAAACAAGCCAAATTTTCATTAAATAATTCCCAGTGTTTTTGAGGTTGAAACTGTTACCAAGGTTAAAACGGATTTTAATGCTCAAATATCCAAATATCACATCCCATTAAAATGCCATCTTAATTTATAAAGAGTGGAGGCAATAACAGTAATTTTTCCTTTCCCTGAGTGTGAAAATCTTCTACTCTATTATCCATTGCTACCCAACAAGTCATTAGCACTAGAAGTGAGTCCTACTGGACAGAGATAGACATAGTGTTGATCTCAGGCCTCAAACACAATGCCATTCAACAGGTATGTGTGTTTTAATGAGTGGTAATTTAAGTGTGAGAGAGACAGAAAGGAAATAATGTCTAGGGATTTTCCAATATGTGCTCTCACTGCATCATTGCCACAGTAGATGCAATTGCTTGGAGTTTAGAGAGATTAGGTCTCCCCTTGGTATTTTACCTACAGAGAGTAACTTGCATACTATGTCCTTTCCTCCCTTTTCACAATTGTGACCTTTTTTATTAGAAGTAGCAATTTAATCGCTATATAATAAGCATGCACTACATGCTAAACTATGAACAAGGCCTTTTTTGTCCCCACGGCAGTATCTTGGGAAAAGGTGATACTCGCTTTGTTTGGTGTTTTGTGGTTTGTAGACACATTGTAGTTCTTTCTGTCCAAAAACCAATGAGAAAGATTTAAGCTGCTCTGTCAGCCAGAAAAATAGTTATTATATGCTAAGGTTATAATAAGTCAAGTGTGAAGTCCTTTCCACTGTTTCCTGTGTGAACAGTCCCAGGTCCAAATTCCCTCTTTCTTACCAATTTGGCTCGGCTAGAAAGAAACTAGAAGAATCCACACACAAAAGGGTTTCAATTTCACATTTAGTTTATCAAACCAAATATGGGTAATAAAAGTGTTAGACATGAGTAGTGAAAAGAGTGAATGGATGATTGAAAACATATGTAGGAGTGTTAGGTAAGGCTATAAGAACTCCTGCGCCCTTTAGGACTTGCCACAGCAAATCCTCTAAATATCCTCCATCACTACATCCATAAATCTTTTCAAAACACCTTAACAAGCCGAGAGGATCACATGGATCGCATGTGGAAGCTACCTAGAAAGATGTAGGGAGGACATGGAGCAGGCTTTATATCTTCACCCGCTCCCACCTCTCAGGTGCAGCCGCTTCTTGGACAGCTCACCGAAATTGGTGCCAACAGAAAACAAGGGGAGCAGAAAGCAATGAGGCTGCCAGACATTGTCACCAACAAATGGATAATTATTGTGATGCTAACAAGTCACAATGATTAAGCTTTAAAATCACTGAAATACAAAAAAATCTAATATTGTGCCCATTTAGCTCATTTGATAACATCTTTTAAAATAATTTAAAACAAAAACTGTGTAATGTACATTACCTTTTTTTAAAAATGTTGACATAGACACTGCCTTATTTAAGCCTGCATATCCTTTCATTAGATTATGACATCTGTTTAATGAGTGACATTTTCTTTATATAAAGCACAAAACAAAAAAAGAAATCAATGATATTACCGTAACAAACATGACATGAAGTGTTGTCTCATTGTTGAGACAGTTCAAATACATAGAAAACCTCAGATGACAGCCTAAACAACAGTATACTGTAGTGTCGGGGGTGGGAGCAGGTAGTTAAATTTCTGTCAGATTAGTTTAAGATGACAAGAGTAAAGAAAGAAACATGATGAAAACAGAGTTGACAGCTCTGCTCACAGAAGTGAGGCAAGGCCAACTCCTTCAAATATGAACGAAATGCCACCTTTCACCACAGCAACATTAATTAAAGGCAGTGCCCTTTGATAGATTTTTTTGTTTTACCAAAGAAGAATTAAGGAAAACATTCTTAGTTTAAAAAAAACCCCTCTATTTAAAGATAAGTACATACAGATTAAGTATCTGAACTTAATCTGACAAAACTGTCATCTATGTATTGTATGTAGAGGAACTTTGCTAACTTTTTTTTCATTTTACATGCATTCCCACAAATATTACAAAGAAAAAGAATGATAGAGACTTTCACAGAGGCTTGCACAATTATTTTTTCTGCCCTCTTCACACAGTAAACACCGTCAGACATGCGAATGCAGGTGCTGCATGTATTTATGCAGGCTCAGGTTCACAGGTGGAGTTCTGAATCACTGTGTAATCGCATTTTTGAACAGATTTTTGCAGCTTATCCAAGCATTCAAGTTCTGAGTGCGAATAATCGCACATGCATACAGATTTATGACTGAGTCGCTTAATATATGGCGCAGACCTTTCCTCTCAGCCCCTTCATCTGCTTCCTTATCAACAACAATATGGCACTTAACTGGCTTAAATTGTAAAGCTCTCGGCTCTAAACAGGAGAGGGAGGTTCATCCAGGACTGGGAGGCAAAAAAAAGAAGGGAGGCTTCCTGTGTGTGTGGGCTGGCAGACAGTGCAGTGTACTGATAAGAGGGTGAAGCCTATTAGCTGTTTGGCCTGGAGCCTAAATGTCATCGGTGATTTTTTAGTCTCTGGTTGGAAACATAGTCATTGTTTCAGGGCTAGAAGGATGGTTTCCATTATCCATTCCTGTAGCATTTGCTTAGGAAGAAGCAGGTCTAATGATTAATGTATATGTGGGTTAAAGATAGTATGCAAAGTGACCCCTTAATTAAATGTGTATTTGTACAAGAATAGACCAATATAGATGCACTGCACTCAACCTTGTTTGCCTAGTGAATACTGAGAACAAGCGGAATGCACAGAAAATTTTAAATACTTCTCAGATTAATTAAAGAAGTGGTATATTATGATCTTCCTTCTGTGTATAAGCACAATATGAAAAGCAATTATGAAAAGCACCATACGAAAGATTTGTACGATTCTGTGCAGTTCTTTAAAAAAATTATGTTATAATTATTATTTTTTATTTATCAGAAAATCACAGAGCAGTGAGCAAAGGTGTTCTATAGAGTTGAGGTCAGGAATCTGTGCAGGCCAGTCAAGTTCTCCTACACCAAACTCGCTCATCCATGTCTTTGTGGACCTTGCTTTCTGCACTGGTGTCATGTTGGAACAGGAAGGGGCCGTCCCCAAACCGGTCCCACATGAAATTATCCAAACTGTCTTAGTATGCTGAAGCATTAAGAGTTCATTTCACTGGAAGGGACTCCTGAAAAATAAACCCACACCATAATTGCCCCTCTACCAAACTTTGCATTTGGCACGATGCAGACAAGTACCGTTCTCAGTTAACTGTAGAATATTTAGGAAATTTCACGCCTAGACTTGTTACACAGGTGGCATCACAGTACCACGTGGGAATTCCCTGAGCTCCTGAGAGTAATCCAGCCTTTCCCAAATGTTTGTACAAGCAGTCTGCATGCAGATGTGCTTTTATACACCTCTGGCCATTGAAGTGATTGGAACACCTGAATTCAATGATTTGGATGGGTGAGGGAATAATTTTGAACCTAGCTGCCTGCATTGTATATTTAAACATTTGAGCAATATATCAATTATGTCACGACTGGGGCAGCAGTCGTGTGATGAATAAATGAGGACTCAAGATGCAGATGGTGATGCGAGTGGAGGTTTATTTACAGTGAAAATAACAGAAGTGAGGGCAGGACTGAAAATAAACTTAAACTGGGTGAAACTAACAAACAAACCTGGAACATAAGGTCAGCAGGAGAAACTCAGAGATGGCAGATGAGGACGGCAGACCAGGGAGACGTAGAGAAACATAGGGAATGAACACAGACGACACAACGAGGAGCACAGGCAGACACGCAGTATAAATACACACACCAGGTAATTAGGAAACGGCAGACAGGCGGGGACACAGCTGGAACTAATGGACATAACGAGACACAAACCTACAAAGTAAAACAGGAAACACAAAGACTGTTTTACACTACCAACTGGGGACATGAACAGAACACAGAGGAGAGACACGGGTAGGGATGATAGAAACACACAACTCAAACCCTAAGAACAAATACAAAATCAGAATAAACTAGAAAAATGATAATAATTAACTTAAAGCGCTGGGTCACCAACCCAGGACCATGACAAATTATACCAAATATTTATGTGAAAACAAAGAAATTAATTGGGTTTGCCACAAAATTCAGAATGTAAAAAATATAAAAACACTCCTAACATAATGTGTTGTTAATATAGGAAAAACCCCAATACTTTCTCAATTCTTTTACTGTTTTAGGACATTTATGATACACAAACCCAATAAACCCTGTTTTTGAATACAGAAAACTGGAGCAAAACAATCACTTAAAGCTTGCTATAAATCTGTATTCTATTGCACTTTTTGTGTTCCAGTTTTCTTCTCTGACTTTGAACAGCATGAGCTACTTTTGGCTGCTCCCTTATTCACGATGGTTTGCCACAGTGGGGAGCGCCACATGTTTGATTTGGCAGATTTCTTACACTGGATGTCCTTCCTGGTTCAACCCCAAAGGGATTTGAGTCTCCTCCTAGGATGGAACCAGGATGCTTTTTTTAAACAACCTTTTTTTTAAAAAAAAACCAAAAAAACAATCAAAAGATGATAATAAATAAATAAATAAATAAATGATACTCTGTCCCGATTTTCTACTAGTATTGCAAATCATTCAAGTTAACACCACTTTGACTGCCATCACAGCAAGACAGTCAAAGGCTTGAATCTACCAGCCGACTTTCACATTTCTTTTTAGAGTTTGCATGTTCTCCCTGTGCTTGCGTGGTTCCTGCCCGGGTAATTCTACTTCCTGCCACATTCAAAAGACATGCATAGGTTAACTGGTTATTCTAAACAGGCATTAGGTCAGTGTCTGTCACTCTGTATTATCTCCACAGTGAAGGACTGTTGACCTGTCTGGGGTGTACCCTGCCTTTCGCTCTGTGACATTTGGGATAGGCTACCATAGCTCTGAATTGGATAAATGGAAGATAATGGACATATACTGGTATTTGCCATGAACTTGTTTAGTGAAGAAATTGCAGGTATTTATCTGATCTAATGAGTTATTCTTTAGTCAGACGTTGTTTGCATGCATGTTAACCTAACCACAAGCAACTAAATCTTTCACTCTCAGTTATTCAGTGCACTATATTTCATTCCTTTCAAAGACCAAAGGTTGAGGCTACTGAGTTTACATCTATAATTATGCAGTTAAAATATCAGGTCCGCTGTTTGTGCCTGCTGAGCCAGAATAGGATAGATACAGCTGAGAGGGAGATTGATTTTACCTATCTTTTCAGTTCTTCTGTTTTCATTTAACTGCAGAGAAACCTCCGATTGTACTGATGTCATTAATATCTGCAGTGCAGTGCGACTGAGCTACAAATGGTAATAAGATATTGTTGTGAAAAGAGAAACGATCCTGCTTCCACATGATTAGTTTTACGCCTTTTACCTCACCATATTGATTATTTGTTGCACACAAAGCACCATACATTCACTAAAACCTACTTTCAGTAGTGTTTAATTTTTGGGCTGCATATATTTCAGTGTCATATGCTTTACCACTGCATAGAAGATAATGGATGGGCAGAGCCAAACAAACAAAGAGCTGAGGTATGCCGTATGATGAGGAAAGAAAAGAAAGCCTGAAAAATGTGAAAAGAAAACCATGCGAGAGGGTGGACTGCTGTTTATCTAATAAATTGGTAGGAAAAATGGCTTCATGCAGTCCTTTCCTCTTTGTTCAAACGTTGCTTTATAAAGTGACTTATGTTGCACTGTCAGAAAGCACGTGTGTGTGCACTGAATAGTAATGCTGTGTGTACACTGTATAAATGTGACCTGGAACACATTTTTATGCTTCAAGAATATTTTTCTGCACTTTGAGTGCGTAACTACATTGATTGTGTTTTGAGCACCTCCACAATGCAAGCTGTTTAGTCTTCTGCCTGAATGGCTCCAGTGTAGATACAGAAACAGACAAATTCTGCAGCTACTGCTCTGTAGGCAAGGGAAAAGTTTGCATCCATATAATTTGGATTACCTTACAGACGACTGATTTACAAATAATATTTTTAAGAATAAATCAAAGCTAAACAATCCATGTTTTCAGACTCAGCCATGTCTAATGTAGATTGCGTCAGACTAAAGGTCTTTAAACACTGGACTCGTAAAATCTGTGTGAATATTTTGCACATCAAAAATATTTTTGGGACTTATTTATTATTAATGCAGCTGTTTACCACACCCGCGCAATTTCGCTGAATGAATTTGCAGCATTTATTTTTTTTCCAAATCAAGCTTGATTTTTTTTTTTAAAATTATCTTATTAAACTGATCTGTCCAATCAGGCCAACAAGTGGACTCGTAGCTCAAAACATGCACTGTTACTGAATATACAAATATTAAAATAATAACTCTGCCAACAAGAGCTCAAACTGCCCCACTGACAGCCTGAATTATGTATGAAAGCAGCCGCAATACAGGATCAAACCATGAAATTCTCCCTGTTGCTGTCTACACTTAAGAATTGGATGAACCCAGAATCTTTGTTTTTTTCATTTACTTATATAAAACCATCAGGACCACTTCATCTTCGCTTGATGTCTGCTTAATTTTTTTTTTCACAGTGCACTGATGTACTAAGTCAGAGCACTGGTATGCTGGTATAGTACAAAAAAAACTTTTGAGCTTTTTTTTTTTTGTAGAGTGAAACAGTCATTCATATTATAAGCCTTTTATGTCACTTTAATACATGGTAAATTAGTGTTTGGCATGTCTGTGCCTTCACACAATGATAAAATCCCTAAATTCATGATAGTTCATGAACTGAATCCTTCCTGGCCTTTGGAATAAACCTCACATGTGGTCTTTCTACTGACTGAGTTAAAAGTTGACTCTTTGGGTTTCAACGCCAAAGGAAACAAACCCAGACGGTTGTCTGCATGACTAGAATCTTAATGCATTTTTTAAATTTTATTGATTTAACATATTGAACTGTATTTCTCCAGTTAAGTCAGATCTTCTTAAAATTCAAAAACTCATAAGACAAATTTGAACTAATTATTTAGCATCAGTTAACTCACATTTCTACCATAGCAGGGGACTAAATAATGTTATCACCATATAAGCAATGAATATGGAGATAACATATTATTGTGCTTTCCATATCTGTTGTAATTAATGTCAGGGTGCTGTAGGGTAGCAAAGATGCATGCATTAAAATCTAATAAGGAAGAATGTGATGATATAAAAAGACTTTCTTTGTGTGAAATTTCTGCTCATGTCTGAAAGAAGGAAGCTTCTGCACAACACCACACATGACACCTCCATTTCTTGCCGGAGGTCTCTTAAGCTCTGCTTGGTAGAGCAATTTTTCCCTGCAAATCCCCTTTGGGAAAATTCCATCCCGGCAGGATTCATTAGCATCTCAAGATGTTTTGCCTTTGATTGACAGTGAGACCAGCCGAGCTGGTCGGGAGGAAATGGATAGCTGTTAAAAGGTAGGTAGATGATGAATCTTCTGGTATTCCTGTTTTAAGGAATTTGGATTCAGTTTACCTCTCTGCTTTCTGGCTTTGGATACATGTTTATGAAACAAGTCATATTTTACTAGATCTGAATATGGAAACAATAGCCATTTTTGTAATTTTTCAAATCTGTAGCCTCAAACGGTTAAAAACTCAGTGGAAACCGACCCAAGAGCAGGACAGGACAAATTTATTGCAACTTCCAATTGGGAATTTAGCTTGTGGCTGTGAGTGAGGCAGGCAACACGGGACAGCTGCAGGCTCGAAGAAGGCCATCAGCAGCCTCCAGCTAGTTAGTAGGTCCTGAGGCACAGAGATAATAACTTACTAAACTGTTCACTTTTTTCAGAGTGAGAGTAGCTGTAAGCATCATACTCTTGTGCCAAAGAGTCTAGAAGTTATATCAAGTATGTTACAAACACTGTAGTAAATGGGTATAAGTTATACGGGAGGGGGGAATCAAGTACAATGTGTGTTTAGGGTTTTTATTTCCAAAGTTTTTTATTTTTCTAGTTTTCATTTACTTTTCATCCTTGTAGCAAACAAATTGGTCTGTTGATGAAGAATGCCCTGTTTGCATGTTCTTGCAATAAATACCAACAGAGTGAAAATTGATAGTTGTGTAGATTTTCTAAGTAGCTATTCAAATATTGAACAAAATTACTAAAAAAATTGTAGTATTTACTGATCATCTATAATATTTTGGTTAGTTTGTGATTAGGTTTGTATAAAATAATTTCAATATGTATATTATATATTACATACAGGATGTTTTTTTTAAAAAAAGAGGGCTGTGATTATTTTATTTGTCAAATGGAAAAACAATGTATGCACCACAATGAGCCCATATATTCCTTTTTATTTAGTAGTGCTGTTGCTGTAGAATTAAAAGAATAATTTTGTGTCATAGTGTTGATTGAATACAAATTCAAATGCAGTAAAACAGGAAACAGTAATGGCAACCTGAATACAAAACACTTGACAACAAGAACAGGACAAGAAAACACCAAGTGACTAAGGCATGAACACAGAACCGGACAGCGAGGAAACAGATATCAAAATACGAATGCAGGCTTAGTGCAAATTACAACACTAACACTAGCAGCAGTAAAGTAATCTAGACTTCTATTAAAAACTCCACAGAAACTCAAATGAATGTCAAACTGCAGTGAATTCCTCATAAAATAGTCTGCTTCGATGACTGATTTTTTTGCTGCTTTCCTGTCAAGGGTCATCTGAGGCATTTCACCCTATTTTTCTCACATCTGTTCAAATTTCTGCACAGTGAAGGAGAAAACTACTGCTCCGCTGATAGAGCTCAACAGCAGAATTTGCAGTGTGAGAGTCAAAGAATATGTGAAAATGACTAAGCTCTGTGTTCTGCGCCATCATTAACCACGAGTTCTAACTTGTGATTGATGCAGTAAATGATAGTCAGGTTAGGGTTGATGGATCCTCTGTATGGGCCCGTTAAATCTGCTGTACCATCAGTTGAAAAGCAAACAAACCGTGCCCATAGCATTTCCTCAGAGATGCCCTTCATAGCAAGGGGTTCTAGCAGCATGCCAAAGACAGTAGCCCCAAGCCATGACTGCATTTCAACAAGTTGAAATAAGAAGCTGCAAATCTTAACTTTGTAGGGAATTCTGATGAAGATGATCAGTATGTGTTGAACATTCATTCATATTATTTTTAGGATATTTTGTAGGAGCGTCTTGTAAAAATCTGACAAAGTTGTGCTCTGAATCCTCCTCATTTTTCTGCTTTTAGTGAAAGTCCGAAAGTGAAAGCCCCAAAAAATATTCAGTTGTTTTGAATTTGTTAGATGAAGCATGTCAAAAATGTTGGAATGGGACAACAAAAAGCTGAAAAGTAAAGGGTACTAAAAGGAAAAATGTGGAGGAACATTTTGCAACTAATTAGGTTGACTGGTAAAAGTGACTGGGTATAAAAAAAAGAGCATCTTGGAGACAGTTTCTCAGGAGTTCACTAGTCTGCAAAAACTGTGTCTACAAATAGAGGAAAAGTTTTCAAAATAATGTTCCTCAGCTTAAAATTTAGAAGTCTTTAAATATCTCATCTAAATATCTCAAATATCTGTAGCACATTATATAGTACATAATCATCAAAAGTCCTTAGCAGGGGCAGATCTACTGTGGTGGCATGAGGTTGCATGTGCCACCCTAAAATAATCTCTTGCCACCTTAGTTTTGCTTATGACAATGTTGTTTATTAAAATAAACTAGCATTAACACTTTGAGCCTAGCTACAATTAATAAAAAATTCTAAAACTGAATATATTGCATATGTATTTTAAACATATACAGATGTTTGCCCCCTACTTGATTTCGGTTTTTTGTGTTTGTCACACTTAAATGTTTCATGTAAATATTAGACAAAAGTCTGATAACACAATAAACACAAAATGAAGTTTCTAAATGAAGGTGTTTATTATTAAGGAGGAGGAAATCCAAACCTACATGGCCCTGTTTGAAAATGTGATTGCTATCAATACTCTATTGTGAATAAAATATGGCTTTATGGGATTTGCAAATCAGTGCATTCTGTTTTGAGTTACATTTTCCACCTGCACATGCACAAGCACTTATCTACACAATCTCATACACACACACACCCACGTACACTTTCATACACCAAAGTTACCTTTTGCACAATGCTCAGTCTTTTGCACAACCCACTGTCATTGTTGCACTTTTCTGTTTCATTGTTGTGTCTGCATTGTCTTGTGTCTGTATAGTTCTGTTCTGTCTGGTGTTGTCTTTGTTTAGTTTTTTTGCAGTTTTTGCACTTTATGTAGTCCTGTGTTGTTGTTATATGTAGCACCATGGTCTTGGAGGAACGTTGTCTCGTTTCACTGTGTATTGTACCACTGCACATAGTTGGAATGACAATAAAGCCACTTGAAACTTCACACTTGACATGATCCCAACTTTTTTGTAGCAGTGTTTGTATATGTAACAAAACTTTATTTTCTTCATTATATTACTTTATATCCAACAATTATAGTAATCAGCACATATCCAGTATTCATAGCTTTTCTCTGTTACTGTTAAAACAAAGGACCAATAAAATTGAAAAAATAAAGATTTGTGGAGCTGATTCAGCATTTGATTTCTACAACTTCTGAGGTTGTTTATCAAAAGTATTGACATCAATAAAAAATGTGTTAATGGGTTCCCAAAGGAAAGTAAACATAGGGTGGTAGGATTTAGGCTGATCTCAGCATTTGTTGCAGATTTATTTCTCTGACTTCCAGAAAAGCCTACGCATTTAAAAAAAAAAATACTATTTCTTTTCTGCTCATTTTCAAATAAGATGGAAAAATCATTGTAAGGAGTTTAAACTGACATTGATCATGGCCTGGAATAGTCTTATATCTGTGTGGCGGGGGCGTGGTCTTTGGCCTGCTGCAGAGGAGGGGTGACGCAGTGAGCTCACAGGGCGGCGCGGAGGCGGGGAGGGAACAGGTGCACAGGACTGTTTAATGAGGGAGACCTGTCTTATGTCTTTGGCAGTGAGAAGGAGCGGACACACACACTAGGAGTGACGGAGTGGCTGTGTCTGAGGCTGGTGCCAGAAACCGCAGGAGAAGAGACATTGTTTTGAATAAAGCACAATTATAAGCACAACCCAGAAGTGTCTGTATGTGGGTCCTGTGTCACAATCTGCTTTGCTTTAATCTGCTTGAAAAAGCTCTATCGACAGATACATCGGAACAAACGTATATCAACTTTCTTTGTGTTCCACGGTCATTTTCTCCTTCACGCTCTTTCTCTTATCAGCATATATCACGCTCTGGGGTAACCACCTGTTGCCCCAAGCTGTCAACAGGTGGGCAGTTGACAGCTTATAATTGTCACTCTAGTCTATAGCCTGATCTAATGTGATGGTATACCGACAGAGACGAGAGAGTGACAATAAAATTGAAATGCTCAGAGGAAGCGGAACACTTTCAGAAGCAGAGTGAAAAGGGGAAAAGGCAGCTACATCTTTGTTTTCACACCATGGAGAGGTTATCTGTGAGAGCAGTGTGTGAAAACTGGAGCAGAAAGCTGAGACTGTTAACAGTTGTGTCAAACCACCTCAGCAGCACAGCTGTCTTCTAGCTATTAGAGCTCACCTCACACATATACTCTACAGTTAACATCTTAATATTAGTCCTCATGTGAGCTTTTCTCTTGAGCCAAATCAAGTTTGTGTGACTGATTCCAAACATTATATGGCAATAGCAAGTGTTTAAGTAAGCACACTTCATTACATGTAAACGCAATGGGCTTAAAACATGTATACACACATGTTTTGTGTACCACAATGTATTTGCCTTATGTTAGAACCATAGTAATTACTTAAACAGGAATAAAACATGGAAATATTCAATCAGAAGAGGTATAGCTGATACATAAGGGAAAGGTAAAGGTCAACAGTTTAGCAGTTTGGAGAACTCTTCTCTCACTTCATTCTCATTATTTTCTGAACTGTACAAGTTTCAGTCACACTCATGTCTGTTGGCAGTGAAGTAATCTTGTCACAACTTTTTGCTTAATTAACTTGAGAGACGAGATATTATATTATTTATCTGTCTACCCTCATTATTTTGTGCCATTGTTTTGAAGCAGCTGCCTGCCAGTTGCTAAGATATCCCTACTCTTCCACTTTGTTTTGTTCTCATTATCTGTTTTTTTACCCTTGCTCATCTTTCTGTCATTCAGATTCTTTCTCCACACTTTGTCCAGTCATCCCAAAAATGGATTTAATTTTCTTACTCAGTCTTCATATTTTCAGCGAGAAAACTTGTACAGTATTCTGACATTGTAAGTCCTCTGTTTTTCTATTCAACAGCGCTCCCCTTCTAAAAATTTTTGACCTTAAACCAAATCTTAATTAAAGCTCTCTTATAGACTAAAGAGGAAATAACAATGCACCTTCACAACTCTGAAATACAGTGTGTCTTGTATTTGGACTGCAGACTGTCATTTATCTGTTTCCCTTTGAATTAGAGTTCCTTTGTGTTATATACAGTGAAATTAACACTATATTATACTTTGCAGTACAGCTGATTGGGAAATATCTAGGAGAAAAGACATTTACCAAACTGAATTCTTCCAGTGTTAGCATCCTAGAGCCACACTCAAATTCAGTGAGCTCATTCTTTCACAAATGCTTGCAAAAGCAGATTGCCTGGCTTGGTGCTTGATTGTATACACCCTTGGCAATGGGATGACTGGAGACACCTGAATTCAGAGATTAAGCATTGTGGCTGCTTTTGTCTGTGTAGTGTATGAGCAGAACAATCTCATCCACCATGAGAGTAACAGACTCCACCAAAAAAAATGCTCAGGGAACTGGCAGTGTGATTAAGAGATGTGGCTCAGTACTTTTGTCCATATTGAGTTTGTGTGTGTTTGTGCATACTGGTAAGAACACCACACTGTTAACATAAATTAATGATTTCACACAGGCAGTCAGCCCCTGTTCTGGAGTTGCTTTAATGAATCAAAGGTTCACCTCCCAGTAAACAGCCAGCCTGTGTTACTCTGTGCTGGTGATCCTTGTTATGTCCACATGCACACACAAATGTGGCTGGCGTGATTGCTCCTGGATATCAACTAGTGATTTTTAACCAATACAATTGAACTATAAGGGACAATAGGGACAGCTCAGTGTCACAGATCGGGATCTTGTGCTACACAAAAAAGAAAAAAGAAATGCTTGGGCAGACTTTGGCTTCAGTAAACATGGTATACAGCTGAAGAAAATGAATAAATACTGCAAGGAAACACTTATGCCACTCCAAAAAAAAACACAATTCTTTTGTTTGGTGTTAATTATTACTCGATGTCCCGGTCCATTATTTTATGCTTTTGCACTTCCTGCTGTCACAGATGTGTGCTGTTCTCATCAGCAAAAGCCTCTGGGTCTGAAGAATGCCAATGCGGAAATGCCATGAGCCTACATTCTTTCTAATAGCAAGCAGGTGGTGACTCATTTGGTGTCAGAAAGGAGTTCAGTTGTATGGAGTTAAGTAATGTACTTACTACTTTTCATTCCCATGTGTAGACAACTTTGCACAATTTAACGATCTAAACCATTTTAAGGGCCCAAACTATTTTACTGCTGAATTGAACTTGCAGATTATATTAAGTTCTATGTTTTTGCCCAGCAGTGATATATCGGTTGCTCTACATCAGGGGTGGCCAACCAGTCAGAGACCAAGAGCCACTTTTTTTTTACTGTTACCGCAAAGAGCCACATCATACGCATGGGCACACATGAACATCACCCATCCTTTCCTCTCTCTCTCTCTCTCTCTCTCTCTCTCTCTCTCTCTCTCTCTCTCTCTCTCACACACACACACACACACACACACACACACACACACACACACACACACACACACACACACACACACAAAATACACACATCTCTGCTCAGCCAGATTTATTGTAAATGTCACACACCAACATGTTAATGACAGAAATGGACTCCTACAGTACTAAAACCACAGGCCAGTCATTTTCAACAATGAACATTGTGTGCACTGTCTCACACACACAAACTCTCAGTTCAACCAAGTCCACAAACAAAAATATAATAATCTACAATAGCATTTACTTTTATAATGCATGTTGTTTAGTGGGACTTCTGGCATTCCTTGCCTTGAACAATCCTCTTTAAATCTGGCTTGTATTCCGTTGTTGTCACTCGAAGCAATTCTTTCACATGTGTGTCAGTCAGAACAGATCGATGCTTTGATTTCACATGTTTTAGGGTAGAAAACACAGACTCGCAGACGTATGTTGACCCAAACATTGACAGTATCTTAAGCGCAGCCCGTTTGACATTGGGGTATTTTTCCATTGGCACACTTTTCCAGAACTCAATGGTCCCTTCCCTTAAAGCAGGTTTCAATTGGTCCTCTTCACAAAGATCGATCATCTCCAACTCAGCCGCAGCTTCATCTGTGACTAGCGGGACTTTCAAACAGCCGGTCTCTGCATTAAATGGGTCGACGAGGAACGTAATCTGTGGCCTTTTCAATTGTAGATCATGGAACCGGGTCACGAAGCTTTCGTGCAAGTTTTCAATCAGCGTTGCATATCTGGCTCTTTGCTTACTCAGGGCAGCACTGGCGACTTGCCCGCTGGCTTTTAGCAGAGTGGGAAAATGCGTTAAATCTCCCTTTTGAATATGTGTCTTGAACAGCTTCAGTTTGTTGACAAACGCAAACACACTTTGCACTAGGTCAGGGAGCATTTTTAACTTACCCTGCAGGGTCAGGTTCAGTCTGTCCAAGTGACACAGCATGTCGACCAAAAAGGCCAGATCCATAATCCACTTGAGGTCCGAGAGCTCGGGATAGTCCTTGTCCTTCTTTTCCATAAACAGTTTCACGGCATCCAAAAGCTCAAAGAAGCTCTGACCACTTCGTAAATTTTTGGAAAAACTGTATCTGCTTTTCTGCCTGACTTTTCAAAGTGGCCAACTCGTACTTGCGAAGTTCAGTCCCTTTTGGAAATTCCTGGTCGATGTTAGCATGGAGTGAGCTGAAGTGGCGCTGAAGATTTGAAGCTTTGAAATGTGCTAATGACGTCTGACATATAAGGCAGAATGGCTTACCATTGCGTTCAACAAAAAAATATAAACTCTCCCACTCTGTTAAAAACGTCCTGTGTTCATCTTCATATTTTCTTTTTGCTGTGCATTTTTTTCCTGCCATTTTAAGGGCGAACTTGCTCCTACTGGGAAACTTTGCGGTATTTTCATCTCACACACATGCGCATTTGATGAAAATACCGTATTGAACTCAAGCGAAGCGAACGCGTACATTTTAAAACAACAACATAAAAAAAATCAAAACACAAACTTTGATATGAACGTAAGAGCCGCATGAAACCAGGCAAAGAGCCGCATGCGGCTCGAGAGCCGCGGGTTGGCCACCCCTGCTCTACATAGTCTAACTACAGTGTTTATATTTGAACACAAACCATATGATTACATCACTTGTCAGAGACCTAATTTGTATTGTGTTGTGGAGTACGTAACCTACTTAGTGGGAGTTATAGCTCACTGTAATGTCTCCCAAGTGGCCTCCTTAAGCTAAGGAGTGTCTCTGTGTGTGTGTGTGTGTGTGTGTGTGTGTGTGTGTGTGTGTGTGTGTGTGTGTGTGTGTGTGTGTGTCATAATCATCTACCTCTAAGGCAATGCGAACCACCAATCATTAAACTTCCAACACAGCAACACCCACATATTTTCACAGTTTTTTGTCTCCCTTGTTCTGCCGCAATGAAAGAGACACAAACAAGTAAAACAGAGCTTATAAAGTTAGACTTTTTTGTATTGCAACTGTATTATTTAAATTAAATCATATATTATTATTATCCAAGTAAAGCACTATACAAATACAGGCCATTTACCATTATTTTGTACGGTCTAAGTCTTCAGTGTTATGATATGCTGCAAAACCATAGAATTTCTAAGGTTAACGAAATCTCCTTTTGAAGAGATCATCTTTTAATCCGGTATCTCTGCAGCTGTGCAAGCCAGACACTGTGAAATCCAGTCATCTGTCTTACAAAATCCATGCTTTTGCATCTGCAAATCAAATCTATCTATTAACTGTACCATGAAGACAGCAAATGAGCTACTCCCGAATGGCCTCCACATGTCTATCACCTAATGGATACAGAGGACTGCAATATTCTCCACAGTATCCCAGGACACTCTGTCCAGCTGATGCAGCAGCTGTTAATGGAGCGGATGCATGTAACCAGCACAAATGCCGGAAGGATGTCACCTGGGCCATCTGGCTTATCAGTGGCACAGCTCAGTGGTTGAAGTCTTGCGACTGTGCAAACGCAGGGTAGACTTAGTGTTCCATAAATTCATGACAGTCTTAGTACCAGCTCTCGTTGTCAAATGAGTTTCACTTAGCTTTGGAAAGCTGACAAAGTGCTTTAAGTAGTGTTTTTATTAATTATATAGTGATAAAGAGCATTTTTACTCTAATTTATTTTATTCAAGCCTAAGTGACACATTAAATTTAAAAAAAAGAATCCTGACTGGCATCTGTTATTTATTCCTACCTGGCCTCACTATGCCAGGACTAGGTTTGTGCAATTACTCTAATACTTAATTAATATAATTTTACACACTTCCCTCTGTCAGGTACAGTCTCGATGCATTCATTTCCATAAAACTTACACCAAAGATAGCAAGAAAGACCTGAATGCTTCTAACTGCAAATGTGTCTCTGTGTCGTGTATTTGGATGTTTTTTAACAATGTGATGCAGCAATTGCATTATTCATCTTGATGCTCTTCTAAATCTAATTAACAATTGCCCAGGCTTTGTAGACAGTGGGATGAAATATACACACATAACTCTTTTACCAATTAGTTGTGAGAGACGAAACAGGGAGGAGCAATAAAAAGATGATGAGATCACAAAAGACCGTTTTATGTTCTTTAAATCACCTTAAAGGGTTTAAGTGACATCAGGGTGACATAATGAGTTAGTAGACAAGAGGTAATGCTTTTGAAAAGAGCACATGTAAATATTAATGAGGCTCTTCCTCTGACTTAAGCCCTTTTAATATCATAATAACCACTCTAGTGTTGTGACAGCTAAGTTAGGAATAGTAAGTCAAACTGTACAACCATTGCAGCAGTTTTGTGTTAGATGACAATTTTGCTCTTAACTGATTTTTTACTTTTACTTTGTGTACCTTTTTTTAGCTTTTACTTTAAACATAAAAACTGTCTTACTGTCTCTGGTTCTGATGGGAGCTCATTAAAAACTAATGATCTTTTACCACGCTAATGAAAGTTTATATCTTTACATTTGGTATTAAATTTCAGGTTTTCTCAGCTTATGTTGCGTCAGTTTAACCATACTTAAATCTATTATCCATAGCAAAGGATCTGGAATACACAGTGTTTAACACGGTGCTAAGCAATATTTTTAGACAACCACCCAATGTAAGGTTCACGGCACAGCTGCCCTGATTTAATAATATTGGTAATTATCAATAATTTTTTTTTTTACGTTCCAACATACACAAACACACACAAGATTTTTAATATTGAAATATAACTATTTTTGTTATCCATGAATTTTCAAATTCACTGTTTTACAAAACAGCTGAAAAAAATAGTAAAGAACGTTGTTATTTTTCATTCCGATGCTAATTACAGTTATTTACCTGCATTCCTGAACAGCACAGTAGTTTTATTGGTTGAATGTTAATCTTTTTTTTGTTCCTTTTTTTTTTTTTTTCAAATTTGGGTTTAAAAGCATAAATTCAATTTCTTATTTGCCTGATAAACAACTATATTAGTTTTAAAGTTTTTGACAAATTTGAATAATATAAACAAATCAATTCTGAAAGGTGATCTAATCAATTTATTAAGCACTGTGTAACCATGACACGTGTGCACTGACAGTTATGTACCAGCTGCAAGCACATAACCGTCCCACAGAATCCAGAAATCCACTGACAGTTCACTGCATTGCCCTTGTAAGCGTTATTGAATTAAATAGAACTTGCCAGCAGCTTTTCCATACCCTGATACAGCACATCATCAAAAATCAGTTTGGTTTAACAAAGTTAAGTCATTATTGAGAACATGCACAGACATACCATCAATTATTCATAGTAAGTTACCTTAAAGAGCTCCTTAATTTGCATAATGGGCTATGATCATAGCTCTGCGTTACTGTGCACTGAAGATATATTTTAGCCAAAGGAATAGGTGAGGGCAGGATGGGAAGCTGCTTCTTCTTTTGAATTTATCTTTCACTCTTACTCTGTATTTATCACTCTCTCCACCCTTGCTGTGTTTGGAATCACATGTCACATCAAATAAGGCTATCTGGCTTGTGCAGCTTTAGTGTGTGTGTGTGTGTGTGTGTGTGTGTGTGTGTGTGTGTGTGTGTGTGTGTGTGTGTGTGTGTGTGTGTGTGTGTGTGTGTGTTTGTTTATACTTTTACTACTCAAATTATAGGGCTATTCCTCTGTTTGGCGAGGATAACCAGTCTTCCTGTCCTCTAAAGTGACGGGAACGTGACTGTTTGGCTACTTGTAAGCATATGTATTCTGGCTAGAGTGAAATTCACAGCCAACACCAAATGCCCATTACACTGTTCCCTAGTTTAACTTCAGTGTTCAGAATCAATAGTAGTAGATAGTTTATAATAGAAACTGTTTTTAATTATTTCAGACCTTTCTTCCTTATAGCATCTATTAAAAGAAATGACATATTATATTTAGGGAGTTTCTTTGACTATTAATTCAGCATTACCATGTATTAGGCAAGGCAAGGCAAGGCAAGTTTATTTGTATAGCACAATTCAACAACAAGGTGATTCAAAGTGCTTTACAGAGACATTAGAAACAAGAACAAATAAAAAGCATGATTTAAAATTGATTAAAACAAGCAAAAATTGAGTGCCTATTACATACATATTGCGCTAACGTGTTGAACTATTAAGAAATATGAAATATTCAACATATATCTATGAAAAACTCACTTTTTTGTGAAGTCAGTATACTTTTTATACATTTGACTTATTTCATGGTGCTGCACAAGCATATTGTCTGTTACACATACATTTCATTCCCAGTGAGAGCTGTATTGACATTTTAATTTCTCATATATAGACCTACATTTGGCAGCATACCTGATAAGTTTTTGTGAAAGAAAAAAAAATCCCACATTTTATATTTATCACATAGTGGGTGAGGTGGTGTATATTGCTGCAAAATGTTTATTTCCATATTTGACACCACTGTGGGATTTAGCTGTTTAGAATTTAAGAGGTCTGTAAATCACACAAAAGCAACTTGTAATATTGTTATTATGATGAGATTACATTATTCCCAGTGGTGTCTTCTGTTAGGTCTCAGCATCAGTAACTGTTTTAGTAAAATGATCTGCATGAGAGAGCATTTGTGAGAGGTGGTCAGTAAACCCCACTATCAGATTCACAACAGCAGCGACACCTAACACATAGTTTAGTCAAACACTAAAAGCAAAGTGGCATTACTGATAAATGTAAGTCCATGAATAGTTTCATATTCATGTTTTAGATTAAGACCTAAAAAATTCTCCAAAAAAGGGCAAACATAAATTCAGCTAAAAGAAAAAAAGTATCAGCTAAGTTGATTTTAATTCAAAGATTAAATAAAACTCTTTCAAACTACATATGGCCATTTAAGTTCTGTATATTTATATTTTCAACATGACTTTCTTTTCATTTCTTTCTCTTCCTCTTTTTCATCTGCGTCCTCAACCACTGCTGTCCCTAACCTCATCTACACCTCACCCTCCTCCTCAACTGATACCTCATCTCTTGACATAAGAGAATGTGCATTTTTAGCTGCAATATTGTTGCATTTACTTATTGTCAGCAGATGACTTATAGTAGATGGTAGAACAGCTCCACTACCAATTGGAAGGTCAGAGGTTTAATCTCCAGCTCCTGTTAGTCTGCATATTGAAGTGTCCTTGGGCAAGATGCAGAACTCTGAGTTGCCCCTGATGCATCCATGGAAGTGTGTGAATGTTAGATTAGAAAAAAAATCACTCATGTGAAAGTGTGTGTCAATGAAAGAAAGGAAGCACTATGAGTAGAAAAAAAAACATTTGAAAGGTACAAATCCATTAGTTTGCACAAGCAACCCACTGAAGAGAGCAAGCTGCGTCAGCTGGTTATAAGCTAATGCTATCCTAGCTAACGTTAGGCTTGAGCTTGCTTGAGTGTCCTAAAAAACATACTTTCCCAGTTTGATTGCATTTTCACATCATATGAGAGTTTATTCGCTAATTGCCCAAGTTTGACAGGACAATAGTTTCCCTTCAGTAACACTGACTAGTAGTGGCTAACACTGCCAGCAAAAACAGCTGCACTTACCAACATAAGGGATATCCTCTACATTCACTCATTGAAGTTTTAAAGCCACCTCAAGAGTAAGGCGCCATGGATGCTTCACACTGGCCATGTTGACACCTGAGACAGTGAACTAACAGACTTTTTTACTACAGATGAACCCTGGACAGCCTTTGGTCTGAATCAAGAGTAAAAATGTAATATACTGTAAAACATATAATAAGCAAATATCAATTTTTCATTCCTGATTTATTGTTTGGTGTTGATATGTTAAACTATGACGTGCACAAAATTTCTTTTATATAAGACCATCCTTGGCCAATATGGTAAATGCAGAGCAGATGACGGCCATCAAAGGTTACAGAGGCACTGCCATGCTGATGATACACAGCTGTATTTTGCTCTCCTACCTCAGTAAGTGCTTCACTGCCATTGCTAATTAGATTTCAGATTCCATGTTTTTATTTTAAAACCAGGCAACCATGTTTTTCAGGTTGTAGCTCCAGTAACTCCTAAACTGAAACAGCCTTCCTCAGTCCATTGGCTGACTCAGTGGTTTGTTTAAAAAAAGCTGCTCTTTATAGGTTAACTTTTCTTTAATTTCCACCCATTGATGTAGTACAGTTACCTTACACTTATGTATGATTTTATTAAAACTTTGAAGCACTTTGTGTGTTTTTAAAATGTGCTTTAAAAAAGTTACTAATAATTAGTATGAAGTTTGTCTTTCAAACAAATCCAGTCCCTGAAAAACCTGCATGGATTTGACCAGTCTCAGTTGCTTGAATAATTTGAATTAAAAAAATACAAAATTGCGTGAAACCTGCATTTTTTAAAGTATTAAAACAGTACCCACATCCTTTTAAACCCACATCCTGACATAAAAAAAAACCCCCCACATAATATTCAATATCAGTACTTATGCTATGAATTGATAGCTCTTATTTTTTTGCTAATAAAACCTACTTAAATGAGAAAAAATAGAGTGTAAGGCAAGAGATGAATAGAGGAAGGACTTTTTTTAAAAAGGGTGCTTTATTCGTGCTGCATTACATGCATTAATCCATATTTTTCCTTATTTCTTCAGTCTCTCTCTCTCTCTCTCTGGGTCTGATTGCATTTGATGTTTTATAATTTCCACTGTAAATAGAAACTCCACCTTATATGCATATTCTTTATTATCTACGATATATAGTCTGGATATTGGTGTTGTGGCTACCAGGAGTAACACTGGCCTGAATCTGGTACAATGGCACTCGTTTTATATTTATCAGGACAATGCAACAAAAGTTTATTGTCTAGTTCTATTGTGACAAAACTGTTAGAAGCACTTTTTATCTGCTATTTTTTTCTAATGTATTCAACTCACTTCCTGTATATTACCATTTATCTCTAGCTGTTCTTGAATTTCATTCACTTCTAGTCCTATTTGTTGACTGATATTTTAAACAGTTGCATTAGCTGCTGTTTAATACAGCAGGTCCAATTCTTTTATTGTGGTAGAGGGAAACAGAAAATAGCCATCTCATGCTTAAATAAAGGGAAACGATTGCATAAGAAAAAATAAAATATAAACCATGTTGATCCAGTGCACATAGACATTCCTCTACACGAAGCACCTGTCATGGTTTGTCCCTGTTCATAAGCAGACCCATAATATCACAGGTCAGCACAGTTATCATTTTCACAGTGGCAATACCTGCCATCATCATGAGACTAAATTGTGTAATATTTAGCCAGTGTACACTGAGCCAATGTCATGTGATTCTGTCAAGATGCTACTTGAAGTGTAGACATTGCCTGCGGAGCTGTGAGGGAGTGCACATGTGTTAAAAATGTAGTTTATTGAAATGATGAATTTTGGGGGGGCTCCCAGGTGAGCTGATGCATTGTTCTCCTGTTTGGCCTCTGTTCAAGGAGGAGGTTATTTGTATGTGAGTGTCAGTGCAAATGTGTACGTGGAGCTTGACAGGAAATGTTTAAGGCAAGACAAAAGCAAAATAGATGATGACAAATGAATCAGTTGAAGACGGACTGAAGCTTTGGAAAGTCAGAAGGGAGGTGTGTGTGTGTGTGGGGGGCTGAGTGAGCTGCTGTGTGTGTCTCAGAGGGAAAGAGAGCTTTTTCATGAAGCTCCAACCAGCTAAGCCACTTTGATAAAGTAGGAGGACTTTAGCTGTGGGCTGCGATTTGGATCGGGTGCGGGTGATGAAGCAGTTTCTCTAGTAAAGCATGTGCCTGGCAGCTGTACCAACAACAAACTGGCTTTGGATTTTAACACAAAAGTATCTCTTTTGTATCTCAAACGTTTTCTGAGTTGGACGTCAGCAAGTTATTCAGCACATACACAATCAGCTTTATTTATATTTAATGTTGTTGTGAGCATGTTTTGACTGCAGTCGTCTTCTCTCATGTTAACCTTCTGGTACAACATTCTGCTAGTAATTAAATGTATTTTTCAAGCCAAGGCATGACTTTTTTTTTCCACTACAGCCTCAACGCAGGGAATAGACATGGAAATAGGCTGTGCTATACCAGTTAAATATTTTTAATATTGTCCTCCTCTTTGCAGTCTCTTAAATGACTTAAATTCTCTACCTAAATGCTCTTGCTTGACTCCTTTGTTCATGCTCCAGATATAAGGATTATTTTACTGTCAAAGGCTCCAGCCCTCCCACAACCCTGAACTGGATAAGTAAAACAAAAAAATGGATGCGTTTCATCAAGATTGGAACTATGTTAGGTAAGCCTTTTATTGAGAAGAATTCACAGGAAATACGACAGCGTTAGCATTAGCATTTCATTTAAACAGTTGCCCTCCAGTGAAAATCACTGGACTCCATTGGTTGCTGCTTTTCACAGCGTGGCTAAGTGCAACTAAAACCAGATGATGGAAAAACTGTTTTAATCGTCTGCAGCGCATCACCACATATCACACATCTGTTTGCCAAAATCCCATCTGTAGTGCATGCAACATGAAACTGCGATTTATTAGTAATATTTTGGCACTGATGTGCCTACTTTGATCATACACCAATTTGACTATAATTACGTTAACTCTCTGCCGTAGGAGAAGGGGAAAAATACACTGAAAGCTACATTACATAGAAGATTGCTGTGTAGGTGGGTGGAGAGGGGGAATCATTTTCAGAGTACAGCCCTCTAATCAGTATTTAACTTCAAACATTTGCTTGTGTGGCTAATTGAGGATGACAGATGAAGAGAGGCTAGCTGGCTTGCCGAGTGTAATTGGAGGCTAATTCTCTGTGATTTTTCTCATCTCAGTGGGACAGATCAGTGGTCTGGGGAGGGGAGATAATCAGGTGAACAAATCACTGTAGTCTGTCTTGAAATTCATGTTGAACTGCTGGACCTGATAAGCCAAGCTGATTACTAATGAGAGCAGCGCAAAATAACTACATGCTACATCACTGATTTTCCTTTTCTTTTTTTCCTCCTCAAAAGCCATCTGAGTCAGACAAAAACAATGACTATGTCCCGTGAAAAGCATTGTGCTGTATTGGAAGATGCTCCGTGCTGGTTTGAATGATCATGTGTGCAAGTCTATGCACACCCCCGTCGTGTTTTAAAGTCATAACACTAATGCCAACTGGCATCCATTTTATTTTGTGGTGTGGTTTGTTGATGCATTATAAGAAATTTACAAAAAGGATTGTAGGTGAATAACTACTGTGCTTCTTGAAAAATTACAGTCCTTAAGGCTCCTTAAATATTTGCATTTTAGTCACAGAAAGAGACCAAAAGAGAAATTGGATCATTTCAAAGGAGAAATGCTTTATTTTGATTCTCAATGGCCTGGTGACAAATACACACACACACACACACACACACACACACACACACACACACACACACACACACACACACACACACACACACACACACACACACACACACACACGCACATATATATATATATAAAACCTGAAAATAATCAGTTTAGCAGGCATGCACACATATAACTGTACATACGCATTTCGGCTGCCTGTCTCTGCAGTAATATAGATACATACATTTATATATACACACACATATCTAAATTTTTTTCATACTATTATTCTACTGTGTTTTTCTTAAGGCTAAGATCCAGTGACAAATTCCTAGATCAACTAAAATGCATGTTTTTGATTTGTTTTTCATTTCACGTACGCTTATGGGCAACTTATGAACAAAAAACAAAAATAAATCTGTGGCGATGTAAATTATTGAGAACAAAAGCCAACATTTTTAACACAGAGTAGTTGTCCCAGATGGCTCTGCATGTTGACTCATGTCCACTTGTCACATCGATAATGTTCCAGTTTACATGATCACAGTCCACCACAAGCAACGACTTATTTTTGTAAAACTTCACAAATAACAACTTTCAAGAATTAGTTCGTCTACAAAAGACAAAAAGAGGGTTGAAAAGAAAGCAGAAGAATAGAACAAAAGAAGTAATTTGAGGGAGAAGAGCTAAAGGATTTTGAGCACCTTTGCAAGGTTCTTGCAGCTGAAGGACTACACTATGATTCACTTTAATAGTTTAATTGAGGATAGTAGCAAGCACAATGGGCAGATTTACCCCTTTAATCATATTTATAGTTCATATACATCATGAAAATAGCCTCTCACGTCAGTTAGATGTTTACAGTGATGCTTATAATGAAAAATGTAATAGTAATGCAACTTTTTACGCTTCCGCATTCATACACTATCTCTGGTTATCACTAGTACTAATTTGAAAATGTTTGATGTTTTGTAGAACATAGCTGAGAATTCTTTGAGTGGGCTCATGATGGCACAGTTTCATGTATCATGGTTTGTGGCGTTTGTGCCAAATGACTTCCCTCATAACCCTCGGGCAGTTACAGTGGCACTCACTGTTGATACTTTGACCCTGGGGGAAAAACTGACAGTGCACAACCCTGTGAATAACAGAAGAAAAACAAAAAGCCGAGCTTGTTTTTTGCTTTTTATAATCCTGACCTAAAGTGTTCTACCTGCAGGCTGGGAAACTACAGGCTATTTCATTGAATACTGCAGTTTTGATCTCTGGCTCTTATCGATAAAGATAAAAAGATAAAAATATGATCAGTTTGAGAGAAGCCGATGTTTTAACTGAAACTGGATATTCTCAAGTGCAAAGGGTCAGAATGAGGCTTCCTTGTAGTGATGGAGCAACTTTAAATAAGATAAAATTATCCCTTTTTATGGCTTGTGCTCAAGAACTCTTTATTCAGACCTCATGTTAAGCAGGCTGTTTTAATCTTACCAGCTTCTATTTTGGTCTGAGTTAAATAGAAACAATTGTTTGGTCAGTAGATAATTATTCATGCAAAATTTGAGAACTGGCAAGTATATTTTTTGGAAATGATGAAAAGTAGAAGTAGTTTGTAAGAAACAAAATTGATTTATCCAACACCCACTGCTGTTCCCATACATAATTTCTTCCGTCACTTTTTTCCTGTATCTAATTATCCCTTCTCTTGCGATTGTTATTCACTTTAATTTGGTCGCTCGCTCTTGTCTGGCTTATTATCCTCCACTCTGCACTGTGTTTCAATTTGTCTTCTTTTCCTTGAGGTACTTCCAGTTTTTTCCCTTTACCAGTAGAAGGACAATTGTGAATCAACATAGTTAAGACCTGTTGGGTTTAGCTGTTAATTATTTGCATGTATTTCACACCTAGTTGAACAAAATGGTTTGCTCATTATTATCTCATCGCTCTTTTGTTTCATGTGCACTTTTTTGAATCTTCATTAGAGCAAACAAGCACTGTAACCATCTGCCCAGTTTCTCATTTCCTCATTTGAATTCAGGCCCTAACACAATGAGTATGCATATTTATGGAGCTTTTGGCTGAAGATCTATGAATAAGCTGAGAATCTGTTGCTTTTTTTCTAAACCCTATTCTGAAAACATATGAGATATGTCATTATGTTTACAGTGGGTCTCTTGTACTGCTTAATAAGCTTGTTTACATTGTAAATAAATGAAATCTAAAATGTTTCCATCAACTGTAAATTTAACTCCCAGATTAAGTGTTTTAGTCTTCCTACATTTATATTGACCTTACTGTTAATATTTAGAATCGACCAAGTTTCTGCACATGCTCACTGTCTTGATAAAAATGCCAACTTGAAAAATGAACTTGTTTATCCTTAGTAGAGGCATGTTAGAGTTGATCCAAACTGATCCAATGTCTGAGAAATATTAATCACGTTTGTGCATGATCTAATTCATGTGCATCTATGCATGTAAACATGAAAAAATGGTCTGATCGGTCATTCCAACCTGCAGTGGTGGTAAGAAATGCTGTCCATGTATTTCTTTCACATCTTTGTTACTGTGGACAATACTATATCACCACCACTCTCCACCTTGATTTTACTGTTTATCATTACAGTGGGTGACAAGATGACTATTTACTTTGAGTATTTTTCTGTAACATAGTGCTTTGTGGTCATCGTTGCCATCAGCAACAATACAGAGGCATGGAAGCGAATGGATGGATGGATGGATGGATGGATGTTTAAAAAGTTGCAGAACCTTTTTACAGGACCTTTGAAACCTTGAACTATTTGAATTCTTGTACAGTCTCTGTGATATTTTAAATATAACGATAACAATGTTTAATACCATTATGTTGCCATGGTGATGGTCTGCTGGCTAGCAGATTTTATTTGACATTCAGCTGAGCATGCCTGTAGCAACTACAGCTGGTCTTTTGTGTGTGAATGTGTGGGTTTGACAGTCTGTTAAATGAATGTAATACTTCACACTTAGGGACAGGGTAGCTCCGGCAAGCAAACGTCAACCATGTGCATAGAGAGCGAAGTGAGAGAGATGAGGCCTTGAACTGAAGTTGTAGTTTCAATGTTTGTGTAAGAAACTGTTATCAGATAAGGTCTTCAATTCCTAGCTGTAACTCTGTTATCACAAGATTGATCATATCTGTTGCAGGACCATTGCACTGAGCTTCATAAGAAAGGTCACACAGCAGCGGATGTGTTGGCCCAAATGATGAGACCAAATACGTTCTACACTTTAAAATGTTTTAAACTTAATAGAACATTTTCTTTTTGATCACCTTCTTCTCAAAAAGTCCCAACATGGACATGTGGGCAGCAATCCCACACAGACACAAGTTAGACACAAGCAGGCTTATTGGTGCACACAGCTTTATACACAAACACACACTTAACGTAAACCTACACCAAATACAAAAGTGGCTACCCTTGCTCTCAGCTCCACGGGCATGACTGACTGGCTGCTGCAATTCAGGTTGGAGCAGCCACCTTGTAGTCATTAAAATGTCAGTTGTTTCTTGACATTTACTTCCTTTCCTATTTACCAGCAAGCGAAAAGCATTCTCAAAAAAATCTGATACGCATGCTGCAAAAAAGTGAGAGAAATATGCAAGGACATTTTAAAAAGTCACTTATTCTTTTTGCTTTCTACTCAGTGCCATGTGGATTCCAGTGTCCCGCTTAATAATGTCCTCTATGAGCTTGTACTGCTTTCTTTCAAAGTCAAATTATGTTTTCATCACCCGCATTATTTTCTGCTCTGTCCCATCAGTAATGGTTGGATAGTTGTCCTGAAAAGGTCTTTAACCCCAAACAAACAGATGAAAAGACACGAGGGGAGGAAGAGTCCTTTGAAGCAGATATGAGTGGAGCTGTCAGCAAGGCAAATTTCACTCAGCATGCCCAGCAGATTTATGAGTTTGTGATTGTAATGCATTATCTGGTGAAGGCAGCCAACATGACAATTGCAAGCAGAAGATAGTGTCCCATTATCATGGGAAATCCAGAGGAGCACATGAGAGTCAGACTGGGCAAGGAGACACAACTAGAATGCACACTATACAGAAATTCACACACAGAAAGACATGTGGCTGCAGCCACTGGTAAGCATGGAGTTTATACATTATGAGTCATCTTATTCTCTACACAAGCTACATTTGCAATAAGATGTTCCTGTGTGGTGTAGGGGTCAGCAACCTTTACTATCCAAAGAGCCATTTTAAGCCATTTCTGATAAAGAAAAAAACTGGATGGAATCTCAAAACATATTTAGTAGGGATGTAAGATAATATCGATACATTGAAATGTCGCAATATTTTGTGCAATGATACTGAATCGATATTTAAAATCAGTGTTATCAATTTTTTTAAATTGAAAAATTACATGCATTTACTTTTTATTTCTTTTGTATGTTGCAATTCAAACTCCGGCCACTTGTTTGCAGTTTTTACCACCTTTACTATGATGGAAAAACGAGGTCTCGTGATAACTGTAGAAGCATCTGTCAAAACCAACGAAGTAGAACAGTGGATGTGTGGCCAATTGTGCTAGCTAACTGATGACTGAAGAGGAGAGGATACAGCCGGCCCCAGCAGCTTTCAAAGATGATGTGAGGACTTATTTTGGATTTAGGACAAAAGAAGGCAGTAAAGACTGTGACAAGAGCTATGCAGTCTGTAAAATCTGCACTGCCATAGTCAAATCTCATGTGCTACAAACCCGAGCCATGCATGATAGTCACATTGCAGCGTTACTAACTGACGCTGTGGCTGAATGGGGATTGAATGCAAAGGACCTTGTTGTTGTTACCGATAATGCACCAAACATGGCTCTCGTGGCTAGACTTGCAGGCATGAAGCACATACAGTGGGGCAAAAAAGTATTTAGTCAGCCACCGATTGTGCAAGTTCCCCCACTTAAAATGATGATAGAGGTCAGTAATTTGCATCAGAGGTACACTTCAACTGTGAGAGACAGAATGTGAAAAAAAAATCCATGAATCCACATGGTAGGATTTGTAAAGAATTTATTCGTAAATCAGGGTGGAAAATAAGTATTTGGTCAATAACAAAAATACAACTCAATACTTTGTAACATAACCTTTGTTGGCAATAACAGAGGTCAAACGTTTACTATAGGTCTTTACCAGGTTTGCACACACAGTAGCTGGTATTTTGGCCCATTCCTCCATGCAGATCTTCTCGAGAGCAGTGATGTTTTGGGGCTGTCGCCGAGCAACACGGACTTTCAACTCCCGCCACAGATTTTCTATGGGGTTGAGGTCTGGAGACTGGCTAGGCCACTCCAGGACTTTCAAATGCTTCTTACGGAGCCACTCCTTTGTTGCCCGGGCGGTGTGTTTTGGATCATTGTCATGTTGGAAGACCCAGCCTCGTTTCATCTTCAAAGTTCTCACTGATGGAAGGAGGTTTTGGCTCAAAATCTCACGATACATGGCCCCATTCATTCTGTCCTTAACACGGATCAGTCGTCCTGTCCCCTTGGCAGAAAAACAGCCCCATAGCATGATGTTTCCACCCCCATGCTTCACAGTAGGTATGGTGTTCTTGGGATGCAACTCAGTATTCTTCGTCCTCCAAACACGACGAGTTGAGTTTATAGCAAAAAGTTCTACTTTGGGAGAATGTCATGTGGTCAGATGAAACCAATCCTCTGCTGTATCATCCATGTGCTCTCTGGCAAACTTCAGACGGGCCTGGACATGCACTGGCTTCAGCAGCGGAACATGTCTGGCACTGCGGGATTTGATTCCCTGCCGTTGTAGTGCGTTACTGATGGTGACCTTTGTTACTTTGGTCCCAGCTCTCTGCAGGTCATTCACCAGGTCCCCCCGTGTGGTTCTGGGATCTTTGCTCACCGTTCTCATGATCATTTTGACCCCACGGGATGAGATCTTGCGTGGAGCCCCAGATCGTGGGAGATTATCAGTGGTCTTGTATGTCTTCCATTTTCTGATGATTGCTCCCACAGTTGATTTTTTCACACCAAGCTGCTTGCCTATTGTAGATTCACTCTTCCCAGTCTGGTGCAGGTCTACAATACTTTTCCTGGTGTCCTTCGAAAGCTCTTTGGTCTTGGCCATGGCGGAGTTTGGAGTCTGACTGTTTGAGGCTGTGGACAGGTGTCTTTTATACAGATGATGAGTTCAAACAGGTGCCATTCATACAGGTAACGAGTGGGGGACAGAAAAGCGTCTTACAGAAGACGTTACAGGTCTGTGAGAGCCAGAGATTTTCCTTGTTTGAGGTGACCAAATATTTATTTTCCACCCTGATTTACGAATAAATTCTTTACAAATCCTACCATGTGAATTCATGGATTTTTTTTTTCACATTCTGTCTCTCACAGTTGAAGTGTACCTCTGGTGCAAATTACTGACCTCTGTCATCATTTTAAGTGGGGGAACTTGCACAATCGGTGGCTGACTAAATACTTTTTTGCCCCACTGTACAATGTTTTGCACACAGTCTGAATCTCGCCTCACAGAAAGCACTGAAAATACAATACATGGTGCGACTTCTCGGGAGGATCAGATGTGTAACAGCCTTTTTCAGGCGCAGCACCACAGCTAGCAACCAGTTGAAGCAGAAACAGTGCCTCCTTCAGCTACCAGCTCACAGATTGATCACGGACATAATTACAAGATGGAACAGCTCCTATGATATGATAGAACGATTTTTAGAACGGCAACCAGAGACAACCAATCTGTGCAGCTCTGCTTTCTGCAGAAGTTAGGAAGAGTGAAAAAGAAATTTTCACATTAAGTGAGTCTGACATCACATGTGCAGAAGAAGTTGTCAGGGCACTCAAGCCTATGAAGGACGCCACCCTGGTGATGTCAGAGGAGAGCATGCCAACCCTGTACATCATTGCTCCTATTCATGCCAAGCTTGTGATGGGTGCACAAGAAAGTTTTGATGATACACAGACAGTAAGGAACATTAAGACTGCCATAGCAGAATATCTGTGAAAGAGATATGTAAATGAGAGGACACTATGGATGGCATCAACTGTTGATCCTCGGTTTAAGGACCTGCCCTTCCTGTCTGAAGCAGAGACCAGTGAGACCTATTCCAGACTGTTGGACACTGTGGTGACTGTGATAAATAAGGAAAAAAATCTAAGGAAATAAATGAATGAATTTACTTGGAAAAATTCAACTGGAGTTATAAGCAAGTGAATAAAGTTTTAAGAAAATATATATATTGATGACATTTGTCATCAAATATTAGTGCAAAATAGGGTGAATCTTGGATTTGAATTGTGTGCAGATCAACAATGGATAATATAACGAGTGCAGCAGCAAGTATGACCGTGCAGAATTTAAAGTGTGGAATTACTGACCTAACTTTGAGTTTGATTCCGTAAAAAGTTACAAAAACATTAGCGTCCGCTGTTCACTGCGTGGGAAGAAAACTTCTTTTTACAGTGAAAAAAAACCCTAAACTTCCAAGCAAGCACCGACAGTACGCTGCCACGGGAATGTGAAACTCCCAGATCCTTCCCCTGACCGCTACGACACACCTGCACCAGGGCAAACCTCCGCCTGCCCCACTCCTACTATACAGGTGAAAATAGAGCAACAGGACTGCTGAGTCTGTCACGGCGGGGTGCGCCGATGTGTGCGGAAACAGGACCCAAAAGCAGATGATGACGAGGAATAGTAATGATTAACAGAAAAGTGAACCTTTATTGCGATGACGGCAGGAAATGAACCAAGAGACCAAAGCAAACAGGCAAAACACTAAGAAACAAAACACTGAACTGACAAAACACTAAGAAACAAAACACTAAAGGTACTAAGACCAAAAACTATAACTATGACCGAGGTGGAAAAATAAACAGGCTATGACTATGACTCTGGTGAGAATAAACAGACGAACTGACAATGGCATGAAGAAAACAAAAGGCTTAAATACAGACATGAGGTGATCAGGGGAAGTGGCGACACATGAGGAAACAGCTGACTGACATGAATCTAATGACAGGACCAGGAGGAGTGAAACTAAATACAATGACCAAAGAACACATGACACTGTCAGAATAAAACAGGAAACACTAAAACTAGACATGACAATACAAACTTAACATACCAAATACGTGATGAATAATGCAAGAACTCAAACAGAAAACCCAGGAACAATAACTGCCTAAACTAAAGGCAAATAGGAAATACCACAAAACTAACAACATCTCAAAAAATGAGAACAATACAAAGAAAGCTCAAAGTGCTGGGTCGGAGACCCAGCCTGTGACAGAGTCTTTTGATTTTATTTATTTTCTGCTGTGTTTTACGTGCATTTATTTGAAAGACTGAGTGTAAACACAAAAAACTATTTTATTTTATATGCTGGAATATGCAGAAAATAGGTTTAAATGTTAAACAAATTTCTTCCAGTCAGAGAATGTTGCATATAATTTAATGTTTGCTTCAAGCGTAAAGTTAAAAGATTAAAACTAATAAAAGTAGTTTAAAAAAGAGAGTTTTTCATTTGATTACATTTTATATGATGGATTATACAGAAAAAAATAGAATTGGGCTGAAAGATCTATTGCTTTATTACCTATTCAGGTTGTAAATCATTTTTTTAAAGTAACTAAGTAACTAAGTAGCTAATTACTTATGAAAATAAGTAATCAGTAAAGTAACAGGATTACTTTTTTGGGGAAGTAATCAGTAATTAGTTACTGATTACTTCCCCAAAAAAGTAACTTGACCAACACTGATTAGTATACATATGTCTATTTTAAAATAGAATAAAGCAATGCAGGCACTTTAACTCCTAGTTTAAGACCAGGTGAGTTGGAGAAGTGCATTCTAATATGTGTTATATGAAATGAGTCAAATCAAAAGTAGCCTACTTTGACAATAAATAAAACATACAGAGGCCTAATAGATTTAGAGATAGTAAAAGTTTTTAAAAAAGGCCAGGACCTTTATGATCTTGACTGATAGCCAGATGCATACGATGCTAAATAAAATAAAAGTGTTATAAAACAACAACAACATTGATTTGTTTTCATATTTGTTGTCATCAAGGTGTTTAGACATGATCAGGATTGACAATTGTTGTTCTGTTCCCACAAAGTTGGGAATATTGTGCCAACTTTAACAGCTACAGTTCTCCCAGCAACTGCCAAACCCAGAGTCATCCATCAGATTCCTAGGGGTTGTGAATCTCTTGATCATAATACTTCTGGCTGGCGATGTTGAGCGAAACCTTGGACCTGTTTCAAGTCCTGTGTTACGGTTGCAGCAGCTCCCTGGGCTAACACCACCACTGCTACCTGGGCTACAGCAGCTCCCTGGGCTACAGCAGCTCCCTGGGCTAACACCATCACTGCTACCTGGGTTACAGCAGCTCCCTGAGCTAACACCATCACTGCTACCTGGGTTACAGCAGCTCCCTGAGCTAACACCACCACTGCTACCTGGGCTACAGCAACTCCTTGGGCTACAGCAGCTCCCTGGGCTACAGCAGCTCCCTGGGCTAACACCATCACTGCTACCTGGGCTACAGCAGCTTCCTGGGATAACACCATCACTGCAGGTCCCAATTACAACTAAACCTAGTAAATCAACACAACCTATCATACCCATGCGTATACAGAGGAACCCTGTGTTTAAAAAGCATCAACCCTTTAAGTTATTTCGGACTCTTAATCAAGAGTGACTCTTAATCACACCACCACACAGTACTGACCCACACATATGGTTCTTACACACACACTGGACTTTCTGGACTTTGGTTTTGCACAACACTGGTCACTATATTCTTCATTTCCGGTTAATACTTGTACAGCTGCTGTTATTGTGTATATATTTATTTAGATTTAGATTTCTTCATACATTCTTATATAGTTCTATATTGTGTATTTTGTTGTACAGTTATTTTATTTTCAACTTTAATTTATATATTTTATCTTATTCTTTCCCAGTTAAATTTACCCTTCATTCTAATTTGTGTTGTACAGTTATTTCATTTTTAACCTTAATTTATATTTTATTCCTTCCTAGTTAAATTTACCCTTTTAAATTTTTCATATTTATTTCCTATCTTATTCATAGCCTTTTCCTTTTTTGTTTTCTTTAGGTCACGAGCAGTTGTCCAAGCATTTCACTACATATCGTACTGTGTATGACTGTGTACGTGACAAATAAAATTTGAATTTGAATTTGAATTTGAAGCTAGGACTATATGGGATCCACAGTGTAAAGACAAAGGGCTCCTAGGTGGCCATCTGAACATACGCAGCATGGCCCCTAAGAGGGAACAACTAGAACATCTCATTAATTCAAATGTTGATTTCATGGGAGTTTCGGAAACTTGGCTCAAACCCTCTTCTCCGCAAGAACTGGTAACTCTACAAGGCTACAATGTCTTCAGAAAAGATATTCATCAAAGAAAGGGGGGAGGGCTGTTATTGTATATGAAGGACTCTCTAAAATGTACACAAATAATCTGGCCCAATGAAATCTCTATTGAATGTGTTGGATTTAAAGTGTCACTCTCAACAGAAATGTAATTTACTGTTTTATGTCTTTATCGCCCACATTTGGCAAAAGTAGATTTTTATGACCAATTCAAGGCACTTCTGAATTCTTGCGACTTCAACAATGAACTTATCCCATGAAAAGCGACAGAAAGAAACTAAAAGAAATTACAGATAATTTTGGTTTAACACAAATGATCAGTGATCCCACCAGAATAAAAAAATTAGAATTCTAATAGACCTGGTGTTTTCTAACAAACCGGATAGAATGATAAAAACATAACTTTTTGACTGGCTTGTCTGACCACAATGCAAAGCTGACTAAAAAGCGACTGAGATGTGTCAGTAAAAGCATGACTATAAAAAAACATTTATTCCAAATAGTCAAGAACAACATTTAATGGCAGCTCTAAATAATTTTGATTGGACTAGCATACTATCCTATGATGACACTAATAAATGTTGTGATCTATTATACTCTGCTATTAAAGGGGTCTTGTCACAGTCTCAGAAAGAGAGCCATTTAAAGAAACAAGTTTATTCCTTGCCTTGGATTAATACTGAGTGTGAACAGCTTATGAGACTCAGAGACCAGTTACTTAAATGAATTGTTACAATCTGGATTAAATACCTATCGATTCAATTTTATATCTGCAAGGAATAAAGTCACACAAACTTTGAGAATGGCAAAAGCAAATTTTTTCATGACTGTAATTAATAGTGCCAAAGGAAATTGTAAGCTAATTTGGGAAAATATTAAGAAACTCCTTGGTAACAGTAAGCATAATGCTGATAAAGACCTTGAACTTAAATTTGTCAATGGACTGGTATCAGAGCCTCTCAGACTAGCTACTAAATTCAATGATTTTTTCCAAAGTACCATTACTGAAATTGCACAATTGTTTTCTAATTCTTGTGACCCTCAACAAAATATTGGGAATACCGACATCAAAGAGGATGTTTCTTCTCAAGATTCACAGTTCAATATTCAGAAAATTACAGAAAATGAAGTAGAAAATATAATCTCTAAATGAAGAAGTTCTAAAGCAAGGGATGAGTTTGGATTTGATACCAATTTCTTGAAGCATTATAAATCTTTTCTTTTGGTGCCTGTGACCCACCTTATTAATTTATCAATCACGCAGGCAGTCGTTCCTCTGAGTTGGAAGGTGGCAAAAGTTACACCAATTTATAAATCGGGTGATAAATCAGACCCTGCTAATTCAGAATCAGAATCAGAATCAGAATACTTTATTGATCCCTGGGGGAAATTATTTTTTGTTACAGTGCTCCATTTTAAACCAACATTAAGACAAGACAGACAATACGCTAACTAAGAATAGTACAATATATACATATATATACATACATACATACATAAGTCACTTATAAATAAATATTTGGAAAAGAAACGTGTAGTTGTAATTATCGACCTATTAGCATATTACCCATCTTTTTTTTTTGTTTTGGTTTTTTTGGTTTTTTTGCCTGTCCCGTTTGGTTCTTTTGCCATCAGAATTGTTGTCTAAAGGCAAAGAAAGATGCCCAATGGATTTACTTTACCAAATGGACCATCCCAGCCTTGCCGTATTGGTCTATTTGATTCACCTTTGCTTTTATTGTTTATTTTATTTTCATTTGCTGAACATGGGACAGACTTGACTGGGGGAAAAAGAAAGAGGGAAAGAAAAAGAGCGGGGAAGAGGGACGGTGATAAGGGGCAAAAACCAACAAAACAAACAGACAAAAAATACATATATCAATTACCTGGATCACCTGTTGACAAAGAAAAAAGAGAAAACAAGCAAAGAAAAAAAGAGTAAACAACATAATCGCGATGATCTATGTGAATATAACAGCAAATACTAAATATTAAATATTATAATAAGATCGACAGCGCACAGTGTGCTTTGAGGTAGCAACCAAAAAGGGTGTAGTTTGTGTGTGTGAGCACCCGTGTGTACACCTGTGAGCATGAACGCGCTTGTATTTAAAAGGTTCCTTCATGTAATGAACTGCTAGAGGGTGTGGGGAGCCATAGCCCCGTCCTCCTGGGCATGAAGCAGGCATGGAGGAGATCAAGGTTCCAGACATCCAGAGGCCCCAAGAGCAAAGGAGACCAAGACTCCCTATCTTTTCAAAGATAGCAGAAAAGTGGGTTGCTAATCCTATCATCGAACATCTTAATGACTCCAATCCGGGTTTGCACCCTATGCAATTCAGATTTCACACTCTTCATTCAACTGAAATGGTTGTCTGTGTTTTTGTTGAGAGAGTGAAATCTTACTTAGACAAATGCAGTTATGTTACAGCTGTTTTTCTGGATTTCAAGCATGCATTTGACACCGTGAATCATCTTAAGCTCTTGTCTAGACTGTCAACATTTAACTTTAGTAATCACACCGTTAAATGGATACAGTCTCAAAATTATCCTTTAAAAAAACACGTTAAAAAAGTAGTGAAAACTGTAAATGTTAATATACAGAACTGTAGACATATCCACACATCATTAACAGACACAGCAGCAATTACATTCCTGCACTCTATGATACTAGCTAATATTGAATACTGTATTACAAGTTGGTCCTATACGAGCTTTGCTGCTATTGGACCAATTGAAGTATGCTACAAAAAGAGCATTGAAAATATTAGATAAAAAACCTTTTTCATTTTAAATACAAGTTTCTAAATTTTACTAATTTCAAATGATTTAAATCTGCTTGTCTAATATACAAAGTTCTACATGGTCTGGCGCCTCCACCAATGAGTGATTTTATTAAACAAAAGTCTAGCAGTGTTGCCGGGTCTCGACTGACTCGAGCCACTGTTAGAGGTGATTGTGAATTGACATTTAGACGGACCACCTTTTCACAGAATGTAAATAGTGTCTCTGTATGTTTTTACTAACTTGTGTTTAACACCAACCTGCCAGAGGGTCTGCAGATGAAAATTAGCCCAAGGCTATAATCTGGCATATTTACATTTGTTAAAATGTTCATTAATATGTATTGCCCGTCTTTCTAAATAAAATAAAAATAAAATAAAAAACAAATAAAACCTTTCTATTTACCTAAATTTTTAAACTGATATTATTTTTTAACTTAACCCTTGTGAACTGATTATTCACAGAAATAACCCGAAGGAGAAGCTCTCACACACATCACGTCTTCCAGTCATACATACTATAATCAAAGTGTCTAGAGACACACTGAGTCAATGCAGAGCAGGGTAAAAGAGGCAATGCTGTACTGAGGAGTGAGCAAGCAGACTTCTCAAGGGGGATAAAAATCAATTAAATACTCACCAAACCAAAAGAATAGCAGAAATTTGATTCTGGCAAGGTAGTAATGTCTCTCTTCTTCTTACCGTGTGTGTGTGTGTGTGTGTGTACTGATGATAATCAATGGGATGGATAAGCTGGAGCAAGTGCTAGAGAAGATACAGTCAAGCTGCTGATGCAGTTGAAATTTCCTGATATGCACAAATAGCAGAGTCAGGGCCTACAACAATGAGCTATGAATCAATGGGAGTCTGACTGTGGTGTGTAAACAGTGCCGAACTGGACATTTATAGACGTAAATAACACAACAACACAGAACAAAAGAAAGCTCATTCATAATTGTGCGAAGGACATTAGCCAGGTTGTGACAAACAAATTTTCAGTCGGTTGTGTATCTGATTTCGGAGTTCAGCCCCAAAGCCATGTATTCTTTCTCTGGAGGAAATATAGAGCCTGCAGCCAGAATTGCTCCCCTGCCACACTGTTGTACCTTAATTAGCACAGGGCTGAGTTAAAGCATGGTGTGCTAACCTCCTACAGCAAAAAGGGGAATAACATCTGTGCCAAAGAATCAATTTTTCAACCCACTGCCCCTGTGTTTTCCGCTGATTAGAATTTTGTTAATCAAGCCTGCTCTGGAGACTATTGCAGCTGGACAACAAAGACAGGGGGAGTGTTGATCTCAGACCAAAAATGCCATTTAACATTTAACAAAGCCAATGTAACTACTTAACACAAATTCATGTCAAATCATTGATAAACAATAAAACTATGTAGTTTTTTCTCTAAATTTTCTGGAATAAATTCCAGATTTGGCAGTTTTAGCTTTTAATTGTTCCAGCTGATTTCTAAGTTTTTATATAGCTTTTTAGTAAATGTTATTGAACTCAAGATACTGAAGGGTGTCTCAGTGAATTCCTTTGTTTAAAGCTTTACATAAGGAAATTACTTAAACACATTTTACTACAGCAGCATTATATTCATTGTTCCTGCGTGACGAGCCCTGGGTTTTTTTTTAGTTGCTTTGGAGTATTTGGGTTCTTGTTAGGAGCTTTCTGTTCATTTTTTCCTCACAGTTTTTCATTATTGTTAGGTTGACACTGTCATGATCTCCTGTCCTGGCTCATAATATTCTCCTTTTCTCCTTCTTGCTTATATCTCTCGCTAACTCAGTCATCCTCTTTCCTCTCAGCCTGAAAGTCTGTGTGACAAACCACCAGATAACACCAGCATTTTGTTTCAGGGGCATTTTACACACCTGGGGGTAATAATAACACCTGCTTATAATCACTCGTCAACAGCTATTTAAGTTGGAGGAATTTCTTCAGCTGGTCCCTGGGTGTTGAACTAACCACATTAGTGAATGCCTGCCTCGTTGTGCACTGCAGTTGAGCGCTTGTGTTGCATGGGACGTCAGATGTCCCATGTTTGAGTCCACCCTCACCCACTGGTTGTGCCAGATGTTCTGATTGCTGTTTTAATTGTATTATCATCCTAGTAATCTTAAGTATTCAAGTTCTAGTCATTAATTATGAAGTTTTGGATTCCTGATTTAATGCCTTCATTGTCCTAATACAGAGTTCAATTTATTGCTTTATTGTCCAGTCTTTGTCTTTTTACTTTCCTTTGTATTTCAATTCAATTCAGTTTTATTCTTTTAGTGCCAAATCACAACATCAGTTGCTACAAGAGCTTAATTTTGATAAGGTCTGGTTTGTTATTTTTGTATGTTGAGCTTTAGTTTTATCTTAATATTTGATTTCTGATAACTATGTAGTTTTCTGATAGTTTCATAAGCTCATTTTAATACTGTACACCACTAATGCAAGTTTTGCATTTCTGGTCATTAGTCATTAGTGTAGTGATTTACACATTCACCTAACGAGTTAAGGACTCCTTGTTCCAGACCTTCCCAAAGTATGGGGCCCGCCCCCTAGGGGGGGGCGCAGAGCCATGGCAGGGGGGGCGAGGTATGAAAAGGAAAAAAACTAAACGCTTGGACACTGCTAGCACGGGGCGCCCACAGAAACGCAAAGCAGGAGATGAAGCATAGCTGAATATGTTTCCAAACCAACTTCATTCTAAGCCAAAGACTAGAAAATATGGTGAAGCAAATCTTCCCTTTGGCTTCACCTGCACAAGTGCCAAGGTAGGTCTCCCCTGCAGAATTGGTTTTCCCTTTGTCGGGAGCAGTGCTGGGCTCTTCAAATCACGGACAAACAGTATCCCACATTCTTGATTTTCAGTTCACAAACACTTGTTGTAATGACTAACTACTCCTGACATTTTGGAGATGTTAGATCTGTATAGAGTAAAGTTACAATGGGATACAAATAATATCAGGCTGATCCTGCCAAATTTGTTCCCTCGGTTCAAATCACGGACAAACAGTATCCCACAGTTGTTTGTTTTTAAACCCATTTTGCACAGAGAGGCATTTTTAAAAAAATGTATTGATAGCAATGTTGAATATTATTACACAGGGAAAAATAATAAATAATCACACCATGATGCCTCTGCCTTTGTAAATGGAGGGACTGTAACTGCGTGTAAAACCTGAAGACAGTCAGATTAACAGTAACAGTATTTCGTCTCTATCTGCCATTCTGAAATTCATCTCAGGTAAACAATAACGTGCGCACAGCGTAAAGTGAAAAAAGGCACACACCTTTAACGTTGCGTGACGAACTCTGTAAAAGCAAAAAAGGAGTTTTAAAAAAATCTCCATTTTCGGTGATTCCAAACGCCATTTATGTGTGGACAAAACAGCTGCGTTTTCAAAAGTATCCGTGTAGGTGTGGACGTAGCATAAAAGAGTTAGTAGTTTATTTTCTTACTACCTGCAGATTACTTGTATTTGCTTAATTGTTTACTAAATGTTTGAGGTGTGAAATAAACCGCAATGGAGCAAAATATGGGTGTGTGTGGTTGGAGGATGTGTTAGTGCGTGTGCACGCGGGTGGGGGGACATTTTTCATGTAAAACAAAGGGGGGCCCAGCAAAAAAAGTTTGGGAGCCACTGCCTTGTTCAATCCTGGGAGGACACAAATTCCCTTACGGTTTGTGTTACAGAAGGACATCTGTTGAGAAAATATGCCAAATCAAATATGTGGAGCTACCTTTTGTGGTGAATAAGGAAGCAGCCAAAAGCAGTAGCTTCATTTTCTGCTTTGAGTTTATTTGTTCTCTGCTGTTACCTGGTCTCTGTGGTGTAAGTGTAAGTCTTCTTTTATCCATGTTTAATTATGTGTTCTTTGGGTTGTTCCCTAATTTACTTTTCTTGGATGGTTTGGCTTCGTGTCTGTCTCTTCCTGATTGTCTGCACTTGTGTCTCGTTCTTCCAGGTGTGCCTTATCCCACCAATCCCTCCTCTCTTCCTTGTAATGGTTTCTCTTGTGTAATCCTCGGTGTATCCTCTTATGCTCCTTCACATTTCCTAGTTCACTGGATTTTAGTGTTGTTGGAGTTTTTAATGAAGTTTGGTCTTTATCAGCCTCCTATAAACACACACCTTTTGTGAAATATTCTGCCTGGAGTTTTCTGTATTTGGGTCTGCCACATCCACACTATAATCTATACTACAATGACTTTATCATCAAGTTCTGCCACTTATTGGCAAGTTATTACATAAGATGGAAAATACAGCAGTAGTTTCATCTCATCTAATTAGCTGTGTTCTTGGCATTCATGTTTGTTTTGTCAATGACTGCATGGTGCATTTCATTGTCATGGTATTGCATTTTTTCCTGTCTATGTTCAATTTATGAAATGTTATTTTCAGTATAGAAACATGAACAGAAGTTGTGAAAATGGCAGTCGTTCCCATGCTATCAGTTTTTTTTACTGTTTTTTTTTCTTTTTTGTTTTTGTTTGTTTTCATGTATTTGGTCGTTGAATTTTTCATCGTCACTGAACAAAAAGTCATAGTAACACTTCCATCTTTTCTGTCAGCAGAGTCAGTTTCTTCCCTCTGAAGTCAGTGTAGTATCTCTGGGATTTTGGACTATAGCTGATATCAAAGCTGACTGATAAAATGATATAAACCTTCAACTCGCTTACATGTATGAGCACACACATACAAACCCTCTCTCAAATGCACCAAAATATATTCTGCCTTAGGCATTAGTGTCAAACTCACCACACATACCACACAGGCTCACAAGTTCAACTTATGTCTTTTTATAAATCTTTTAAATGGTCAACCTTGACAAGCCTCCTGTTTTATAGAAAAGCCCCCTCTTAGCTTTACAGTTTTCTTTCTTTCTTTTTTTTTTTTTCAAACATACAGAGTACTTCCCAGATGGTTTATGACGAGGAAGATTTGAATCCTTCGTTCTGACCTTGACTGGTTGAAACACACTATGGTTTTTGTTTTTTAGGGGAGCTCTCAATCAGTGCTGGAAGGTGTATGAGTTCAATTTCAGTGTGTGGGCTGAATTATGTCAGTGTAGTTTCAAATTTGCTGTTGATTGATTTCTTTTTTTATTAACCATCCTTTAAGCAACATTAACTTTATTACTGTGCTATACCTTCATTTAAAAATATTTTTTAACTGCTATATTAATTTTGGCATAAAATGATTAGCATCTAATTTCTTTCATTTCATTTGACTGCTGTAAAAGGCTGGTAAAAAGAGAGGAATAGAGGGTTGATGAGGACTTATTACCAGCCATTCATTATCTTTCATGAGTGTCAAAACTATACTAATTTGGTACATTCTAGTTGGCCACTTTTTCAATTTAGGCAAAAATTCTAACCGGAGTCAGGGGCGGAGCGTGGGGGTGGCTTACTGGGCTTAAGCCCGGGTTGTTTTGTCAGAAGCCCGGGGTATTTTGGAGTGCAATTTTTTCATAGTTAGATGCCTGGCTGACAACTGTATAAAACAAAAAGTACACACAATATTCGAAGCACATAGTGCACACTGTGGGAATTTACGACTGTGCGTGAATCCCCCCCTGATATTGGTATGATCCAAGCTCAGGCACTAAGCGACTGAGCGAGGGGGCGGGGCAGCTGCTGCCCGTCAGTGCGCTGTTGGAGAGACGGAGCCAGCCATACTAAGGAGAGCTTAAGTTTGACCAGGTACCAAAGCAAATCATTCATACCGTACAAATAATGTAAATATGACGGTGCATCACGAAAGATTGATATCAAACTGATCACTTGACCAATATTACGTTACTTGCTCTTCAAGTGAATCAACAAATGGCGAAATGAAAAGCCGAACAAATGCTATTTTTTTTTAGAGATTCTTAGCTTACGTGTGTTTATTTCATATTTTCAGTTCTTACCCTCCCCGACTAAATCGGTTTCAGTTATGTACTGAAATATAAGAATGGACATTAGAGGGTTCTTTCAAAGAAAAACTCAGGTAAATGTTATTTTATATATTATGCTTTGTATGTTGTTCAGTATATTTGTATGCAAAACAAGAGGAATTTCAGTACACAGCAGGATATTCACATTTGTAACCAGATATTTACATACACTTTAGGGAGAAAACATAAAACATTTTTACTGCACAACATCAATTTAGAGTAAACTTTTGTTTTAGATAAATATTGAAATATCTTTTGAATTAGTTAAATGTCACAATAAAGAGAGACAGAGCTTTCTGTTTTTTATCACTTTCATCAAATTTAGGAGTACATGTACACTAAGTTTATTGTTAATTAATAAGAAAACTCCAGACGATTCCATTCTGAGCTGAAGAAGCTTCTGATAGGTTAGTAGAGTCCATGTGAGTAAACAGGTGGCACAGCTGTGGATGCATATAAGGCAAAACACAGAGCCTGTTTCTGTGACATGGGAAAATCAAGAGATGTCAACCAAAACACCAGGAAAAGAACTGTGGAGCTCCATAAGTGTGGCTCAATTTTGAATACAATTTGGTGCCATTTGCAATTAAGAAATACAGACAATTTCTCTCTTTACTCTTAAAGTTAACAAATATGTTTTTTATATTTATCAATCTAAAAAAATAAACATTTAGTCTGATTTGATGTTACAATTAAAAAGTGTTTGTGTTTTTATCTGAAGAGTTTGTAAATATCTGTATATTTGATGATTGTCAGCACAAAGAGGGAGAGAGAGGAACAGAGAGGGAGATGGAGAATGAGGACAGAACAGAGATGAACAAGAGCAGGTGAGACACACATGTTAGTCAAATGGTTGTTTACCAAAAGTATCACTGTATCATAGGTACTCATGTATCTCGTACCTAGTGTTTCTTTTTAGGTTTGTTATTTTTCAAATTCTATATTTATTAAGTTATGCAGGCTTGTTTGCACAACAAGGCTAAATAATTATATAAACCTTTCTCAATCTAAATATTGTACTTTGGTAAAATTAAAAAATAAATGTAGTGCAGGTCTATGATGATTTTTAGTGCTACTATCATCTAGTTCTGATTCTGGTTCTGTCTTGGTTAAGTCCCAAGTAGTCCTGATTTTGAACTGTTGTAGTCCTGTTTTAATTCTGGATCAGTTCTGGGTCTGGTTGAATTGGGGTTTAGTCCTCGTGTCTTGATACAGCCCTGATTTTGTTCTGCCTTGCTGCTTAATTAAAAAACTAGTTTAAGGTGTTCTGCACATGTGATATATATTTTTCCCTATATGAAGTCATTCTTTTTTGAACAAAACTCAAAACAGAGCCAATTAATCTTTCAGTCATTTCTACCCCCCCCCCCCAAGGGAAAAAAAAATCCCACATGCATACTATCCTTTTGGGCTAAGCCCCGGGTGTTTCAAATGTCTGGCTCCGCCTCTGACCGGAGTACTAAAGATTACAACTGGAGGTCCTCCATGCTGACAGCAGTCAGATTGTTTGGCAAGAAAATTTGATCACACTGGAGATGTTTTTTACTAACTCTTGTAGAAAAACAAAATCTTGTCATTCATATCCCACACAAACACTTTGCAATGAATTCCAGATTAAGTTTAAAATAAGAATGCGTGCAAGGCTAAGCAGTGCTAGCCAATAGATCCTCCTGTTTGGCTGTTACTCTGGGAAAAGACGAGAAAGACGGTGATGGAAGCGTGACTGGAGCTGCGATGTAGCCTATATAATATTTATATTGTACGAACGTGATAATTCTGTATATTGTAATAACGTGATATTATATTGTTCAAACATGAAAGGTATATTGTTAGAACAATATACTTTTCACTTTTCTATTTTTCGCTTCCGTACTACGCTTCCATATCCAAGGCTTTTCAATGTGGCCTCACAAAATTATCACAACTACAACAACCATAAAAAGAGTTGGATAGACATTGCTGCTCAATCACAGCTGCCTGGTCAATGTTTTTCATTAGTAATTTAGCAAAGTTGACGGTGGTGTGTGTCCGCTACTTTGAAACACTTGGGCCGCTCTGCCCGCCACAGTTTCAAACTGGTCATGTGACTGCATGGCCACATCTGATTGGTAAAAATGTTACCGGAAACTCCACTTGCTGCATGTTATCTAATGTGTTAAACTAATTATATTTTTATAAAGTAATGAGTCAAATTTTGCAAATGTAGCGGAGTAAAAGTACAGTTTCTTCTTCACAAATGTACTCAAGTAAAAGTAAAAAGTATCGTGCAAAAAAGGTACTTTAAAAGTACTTTTTTTTTTCAAAAACTTACTCAAGTAAATGTAACGGAGTAAATGTAACTCGTTACTACCCACCTCTGTAAATAAGTCATAGAAATATGATTCACTGAGGTTTGAGGGAAGCGGTGTAATGCTGAATTTCATACTGAAAAAAGCATATATTATTGTGATCATGACAGTTAATGGGATTTGTGATAGTTGGAGTGTTTATTTACGGCATGTTTAGAGCTGAGTTCCTTTCTTCTTCTCAATAATAACACCAGTATTTTATTGAAACCAAGCAGAACCAAACTTAACTGAACTGTGTTTCAGGTTTTTAGTCACATTCCTACATGGAAAATGGTACATAATTAAAACGTCTCTGCACACAGAGAGATTTTCATGCAGTTTCTCTTTTTCTTTGCTCTTTCAGAGCCATACACATGTAGGAACCCATACGGAAAAGAAATAGTAAAAACTTATATGTGATTACTCATGAAAGTGGCCACTTTCATGAGTAAATCATATAAGGATTACATGATTTACTCATGAAAGTGGCCACTTTCGCATTACTTTCATACATAGTTTTAGTAAGAATCCAAAACATACAAGTTTCATTATATAATTTTTCAAGGGATCTTATATCTGTTTTCACACTTATATGCTTTTCATACAAGTTTCACACAAGACAGATACAAACTTTATAAGATTTATATATATCTTTTCCATATGGGAATGTTTGATGGGTTATGTAATACTAAGTTTAATAAGTACCTCCTGCCTCACACAGCTTACCTTCAGCCAAAGACAACCCAAAGTAACTATATAAACATATGGAGCTCAGGATCTGATGGTAAATAATGTTTATAGGTCTACTGCACATCATACAGGTGAGCTGTTACAAGCAAATTTCTTGATTATGGTGTTGGCATAATAATGCAGCTCTCCTCTGGATAAGCCCTGCACTCCAGCTGAGTCTCAGTCCTCAGGACTACACACAGGCTGTATCCCAATTCAGGGTCTGCAGCCTTAAAGTACGCATTTCAAGGCCGAGTACGTCACAGCGGCGCGACGAAGGCTGTCCCAATTCAAAGGCTGCTCAAAATGCGGCCCTGAAATGCGTCCTTCAAATCCCTGAATTTTAAGGCTGTGGCAGTGTAGACTTCGTGGCCCAACATATCCCAGAATGCATAGCGCGGCGGTGGGTGTGGATAATTTTGCCGAAAAAAAACGGCGGATGGGGGGCAGCCGAAGAGTAAACTTTAAGTAAGTACTGAATATTATGTCACTTATTTATGTGCAAATGTTTAATAACGCAGAACATTAAAACATTACTGTTGGCAACATGTTGGTATAGTTATGTGACATTAGTGACGTTTGTACTAACTTGGTTTTAAAGCCTTTACTTTAAAATATACACCGTTCAATAGCTGAGCTTAATCTTACAGAGAATGATCAAAGCTCATGTAGAAAGAAAAAAAAAATGAACAAAAGATTTTCTCCTTCATTTCTGTCAAACAAAGCTGTATGACACGTTTCCAGCTTTTAGTATCATGGTTGCTAGGCAACCTGGGCAGCGCAACGGAGGCTAGACCGTCCCATTTCACAAGCCTCGCACTTCCGGCCTTAGCGGTCTTTGAGTACGCGGCCCTTGAGGATCATTGAGGCTGCGTACTGTAAGGCTGCAGACCCTGAATTGGGATACAGCCACAGTCCCCAGCAATTTCAATCAGAAGAGATTTGAAAAACACATTGATTGTCCTTCAGTCACCTCTCATTTATCTTAATTGCTGCACTGTTTTTGGAATGAAACGCATGCAGAACCTGAGCTTCCACTGTATTATTTTTTGTTAGGATATCACTCGCTCCCTTGCTCTCCGTCATCAGGTGTTTTAGTTTTTATGCAACTAATCCGCATTGCTCTTTGTAGGTAATTGCTGAAATGAACAGAATGCATATTTGTATATAAATTAACATGTTGTTAGTAGATCACACAAAGAACTGAATTTCAACCACTTACACCAGCTGTAAATATTTTATTTCCTTCCTTGGAACAAAAATTATGGAGTGTCACTCTACACCTCTGTATTTAGTTGAATAGATGTGCCAGAAAAGGAAAGTGGCCAGTAAATGTATTTTTTTTTAATGTAAATACAATAATATAGGCCAACGTGAATTGTTTTTAGTAATGTTGTTTTATGCACAACATTACTATGAATGATTCTGTATTGAGACGGAAGGTTGGATGTATTTTCTTGGTTTCCATTGTGTGCTTAATACCACGCTTGAAGGAACATGTTTAAACAGCCAGCTGATCCCAACTCTTTGAGGACAATTATTGATTAAGACATTGGCTTAGATTTAGTTCAGCTGATTTTGTTGCTGGATGTGTAAAATAAGAATTTATTGATTAGAAAACACATTGCTGGAACAGCAATTTGTGGGCTGCTTGAGATCAATAATAAAAGATGCTTATGCTCGTCATATCTGCTTTAGTACCTCTGATGTTATTATGTATTGGAAAGGGGAGTGGATTAAGATTGATCGCAAGTATAAGAGGGTAGATAGATGCACCTTTTATGCATTAGTGATAATTTGATCCTGTACAAAGCTTTCTCGTCATCTTCTCTCTAACTGTCAACACTTTAGGTTTACTGATGAAACGGGGGATTTCTTACTCAGAGTAATCATCTGATTAAAATGCCACCACTGCTTAACTGAAAAACACACATAATAGATGTTTATTCCTTTATCAGCTTGAAAAAGATGCATCATTTGCATCCAGTCTGATATTGGACAATTTCTGTGGCCACGGGAATGAAAACAGTGGTAATGTTCAATACTTAATTTGCTGGACATTAAATTGGTGCTATCACGTTATCTTCCCGGAGGCAGTCTCTGTTATTTCATCCCTTTATCATTCCTCTCTGACATCACTGGCTCCAGCGTTTCTCAGTGAAGGAGACTTTATCTCCTCCTGGTCTGGTATTCTTTGAGGTTTTTCATTTTCTCTCTTTTAGTTCTTTTTCCATTTTGTCTAGCCTCCAAGGTAAAAGAAAAGAAAAGACAGTTTTAATTTGTTTATGAAGCTCTGAAAGTGATGCTAATTTCATTTAAAAAAAGAAAAAACAGAAATATGTCCTTTGGTAATGGTGGTTAAACCACCTATTTATTTATGTTTGTTCAGTTGTTCTTTTAATCTTTATTTAATTAGACACTTTAATTAACATTAAAGTCTATTTTTCAAGAGCAGACTGAGAATCACAAAAACCCAATTAGTACACTAAAACAACAAAACCGTAGATTAAACAAGGAATTAATCAACACAGTTACAAGAATAATAATAATAATAATCATGAAGCTTTAAGGCTATTTAAAGAAGCATGCTGTATGAAAGCAATATGCAGTGAAATGTTCATTTGAACCCAGTTCCACCAACTAGTTTCAGGAATTTGCTTTAAGGAGTTTTGGTACAGCAAGAAAGAAGAGACATAAATAGAAGCAAACTAACGACTGCCAAAATTACTTGTAATTACAATAATGGCTTTACTCTGAATGTTTTTTTACTCCTATTTTAAGGCTAAAAGTGTAATCTGTACATGTATGCAAAAAAAAAATCAAATAAAAAAAACAAACAAGATTTGTTGGTCCTATGACACACTTTTTTATCTTTATTATGATTGCAGTTTCCAGGAAGTGAAAAATATTTCACTTTTAAATTTTCTTTTAATAAATTCTTTAAGCTTGTGTTGCTTTTTTGGTTTCTGCTGGAAGCCTAATTCGTAGCGTTGTTGTCACTAAAGGCAGTAAGCAGTTTTTTAACACCTTGATTCAGAGACAAACAATTGCACTTCTAGCTAAATCACTGCCAGTAATGAGTGTCATCCACATTGCATTGCATTATGATATTATGTAATACCTAAGGTGAAAAAAAATCTAATTTTAATTACTTTTTTATTCCTTGCCATATAGAAAAATTGCATGATTGGCAGATTCAATAATAATATGTTGAACGGGGTCTGCTGTGAGCTGCTTAACGTCAGCAAAAATAAATAATCAAGCAGAAAGCCCCTGAACAACAAAAATAATAATTTGAAAAATAGCAGTTATTGCATGCTGGTCTTTTTGTTTGCGTTGCAGTTTGGTGAAGCTGAACAAAATTCCTATCAAATATACTTGATGCCGTTTTTCTTTTCTGCTGTCACTGTGTGTAGTTCTGTTGTCAGCACTCTACACTTTAGCTAAAATCTCTCTCTATATTCCTTCATGTTACTCTGTTAATGTGACCAGTACAATAAGTAAATGCACGGGCCTGCAACTGCTACGCTCCAAGTAAAAACCTCCTAGATTACTGAAAGAGACAGTTATAATGCTCCCATAATGCAGGATCTAATTAGTTGCTGGTACTGAAGAAAAAATAAAAATATGCAAACTTGTTGCCTTAGAAAAAATAAGTACAGTTTACAGTATAGTTTACAGTTTGCAATATAAAATAATTAGTTCAACTGACATAAACATTTAAATTTCATCAGTAACTTTATTTAAATTTTGCTTGATTAAAAATTCTATGCAACTTAATCATCACATTACATTTTGTCATCCTTGAATTTAGAGATTTCTAAATTCTAGCTCAATAACACAAATTTATTAAGTATAATAAAAATAAAAGTAAAATTAATAATTAGAATGTTTCTTGGGCTGGTTTAACAACTTTTATTTTCTGATGCAAACAAGTGCTTCCAACATGTAAATCAATACTTGATACTGATCTCATCTGTATAACACTGCATTATAATGTCATGCTAAAAAAAGGATTTCAGAACAGCAATAGAAAAAAGAGAAATCCTTGGAATTCTGAAAGTTCAGCGGACTGACAGAATAACAAACAATCACTGAGCTTCTCAGTTTTTGACGTAAAGCACTTCTGTCAAACATGGTTTTACTATAGCTTGGGTGTGTATGGCTGCCAATGGAAGCAGCATACTGACATGTATTAATGATTTCAAAGCTAACAGCAGCAGCAGGATAAATGTGGGGGTATAGTAGAATATACTGTGTGCACAGATTGAAAATGTATCAGAAAGCACTGGATGGCACTCCCATGGTTCTAGGTCTTAAACCCAGGTTTGGGGTTTTTTGCTTTTAAATTGTGGTTATTCCAATGTTCACATTTTCATAGTTTTTTTTTAGTTCTAACTTATGTTAGTAATTTTATTTGTTTCCTCAGTCTCATCCTTTTGTGCCTTTCCCCTTGTCAAGTTTACCCATGTGTCTGTATCTTCCTATTTATTGTTTCTCACTTCGTTTTTTTTTCCTCCTGAGTCAAGTTTTACTTTTCTCCTCATGTCTTGTTGTCTTGATTTTTAACATCTGTGTCATTATCCTCTTATTTCCCCGATTAATTTCATGTGTAATAAATATTCTGATTAAACTCGTGTGTATAAATAGTCCTGTCCTTCCCCTCAGTCTTTGTCTTGGTGTCTGTTTCCTTTGTATCCTCTTTTTGCAATTCTTACCTCTGCCTGTCTGTAACACACGTACTCATTCATACTTGCCCTCATTCAGAAGTACATTCAACATCAGTATTGAGCTAAACATTTAACCAAAGTAACAAAAGAAGGTTATTAAGATAAAGAGGTGGGAAATCTTCAAATGAGTCTATTTGATCTCAGTCTGACTGCGTGTTGGTTCACCTGTGCACCAGAGAGACTTCCCGTCATATAAAAGTTGAATGTGCCTGCAGTAAAAGCCTGTAAGAGAATCACCATTAAATGAAAATACAATGTGCCCTCCATTAGCTATTGCTCAAAAGCTTTAGGCAATCACTGACTGTAAAGGATTTAATATGAAGGCTGTGATAAGTACTTACTATACTACTTTAACTGTAGAGTAGCCACATACTTAGCGGTATCAGCACTATGAGTACAAATAAAAAGTCTACCTTAGTTGGTTCAATCCTGGTGGCAATGGAAACCTTAAAGCTGGAAGCTTATTAATTTAAGATAGTATCCATTTTTCTATTTTACGTTGAATATGCTGACACACAGAGATTAGAAGATCACAAAACCTTTAACAACCCAAGTATTTTCTGTTCCAGGATGAATGGAAAAGGAGTGAAATGTGAAATTACTGAAAGTGTACGGTAGCAGATCGTTGGAGTGATCCTTGCATTACAATTGATTGGTTAATTACTAAGTCAGTGCTGCTCACTTTAGTTCAGAATTGATCAAACTCTTTGCTTCTGTCATTCTTCAAAGGCTCTACTTCCATTTCCTTTGCCCTTTCACTACACTTTCTTTCTACTTCTTTTTTCTTCTCTTCTGACCTCTCCTGTCATCTTCTTTCCTCGTCAGTTGCTGCATCTTTCTTCACATCTCACTTTTGTGATTAAGTCATGCAGTCATTTCTCCTCTCAGCTTTCTTTACTTTTCCTTTATTCAGAGTAACTCTATAATTCAGTCTGAGGCGTAAGATGACGTTTTGCATTTGGAATTTTCTGAATCTCTTGATTATTTTGGTATTTGTTTCTGAGCAGGTGTGAGTTGATGCATGCCCATCTTAAATTGCCTTTAAATGTGATACTTATCCTCTCATTCCTCTTTTATTTTCTTGCAGGGAAAGAGATGTTGGTCAGATTACATTGAGCACTGAGCCTAGACTTAAATTCATAAAAGGTTTTTAAAAATTTGAGTTTTCACTGTATGCCACAGAAAGATAGAACATTTCAGCGTTATTGGTGATTTTAAAAAGCCTTTGACAACAAACATGTGTCTCTAATTTTTACTTTTTGTATCTATTCAGCAGTATCTGCTGCCCAGATACAAACACTCTACTACTGAATAAAAAGCTGTAATTTAAAAACATTATTCATGTGCAGGCTTTTGTTCAACGATGCATGTTAACCTCCTCAGTGGAGGTCATTATGTGATTGGTTTGGTGTCTGTTTGTTTATTTTCTCTCTTAGCTAAATAACTCAAGAAAATACAAAAAAATGAATTTGCATGTGAACTTTAACAATGATGGCGTTTGAACAAACTTAGAAGTAATAAACATCTGGAATTGATTAATCAGGAAGCATTTTTTTATCACCACAAAATATTTTGCAATAAATTCTTACAAATGCATGTCACAATTCAAATAAGAAAAAATAGGATCCATCATAGGCAGACCAGATCCAGATGCATTTATGGATCCAGGGAATAAATTTATCCATGATGTACATTTTCTTTTTTTCTTTTTTTCAGATTTATGCAGACTTGGACTGCTGTCGTCTATTTATACTTCATGTGTCATTTCGTCAGGGTTAGAGGTCAAAGATTAAGAAAAGGGGCAACAAGGGATGATGTGATGATTCTGCATGATCAGAAAGAAAATATGTACACTTCTGTAGGAGTAACTTAGCATGTACACAACTGCACAAGGTGTGATCAGGTCAGGGATTAGTTGATGTTTGCATCAGACACCAGCTGTGGTTCAAAAACAACCCATTAGGCACCTAATGGAGACAGGGCTGCTCTCTTTTTCCAAAGTTACCAGCCACATGCTAATGATCTGTACACAGCAACTTAATCTCTAAGTAAGCAACCAAGAAGAACCTTACAGTCAAAAACATGGCCATTTTCTGAGGATTTGTCAGTAAAGTGAACATTGTTTTGTGACAGTTTACACCACTGTGCTAATATATAGGGCTGTACCTTGGCTTCCTCTCTGGTAAGCCGATAGTACATCTTACTCTATGGTCTTGTAGCTATTATACATTGGATTTGTGCACCATTAACAACTACATTTCTGTTTCAGACCCAATCTCGTCACCGTTTTACAGCAGTTTTCTTCTAAAAGTTCTCTCACCTTCATTTGTTTACTGTATGCCACCTGAGAGTGGGTTTGTGTTGTTGGTCTAGTGAAGGCACAGCAAAATGTGCTGTGCCTCAGTGCCATATTGAGAAACTTGTGGCGATTTCTGTGGAGGAACATATGTGGAGGTGCTTTAAACAAAATCCTGTAGTTTTATATAATGAAAATAAAAAATAGGGGAAAAGGTTGTTAGTTTGTTAAGGATCAACCAAATGAAAAATTTCTTTAAAAAGTATAACACAACTAACATGGGACCATGTAATCAAGAGTCTCTGGGGGATTTGGATGGAGAAGAATATGACACACAACAAAGATCACCACGTGGAAATGCATGAAAGAATGAATGAACTGGGTAAATCCTTAGGTGTTTGTTTATGAGAATATGAACAAAATATATACTTATTATGTGTCTCAATTTGGTCTTTGCTATCCCTCTCTAGTATTTAGTCAGACGCATGCCTTTGTAATGTGTAAAATAGTATTAGTTACTGGTAAAAGTTGTGAGCATGAATTCACTACCAAAATCTACATAATCAATCTCATCCTCCTTCCTTGAATGTAAATAGGGGGGGGTTTTTTTGCACTGCATATGAGCTACAGTGAATAATAGCATGTCACTGGGCATCTCCGTGTCAAATGATGTGTCTATATGCCTGCATAATGGACACATCTGTTTATCGAAAATAATCCTATCAATCTTTTTCTTGCCCTTATTCTATGAGGACTTCCCTTTGTATACAGTTTTTATAATGTACATATTAAGATTCGATCCATGGTGTTGCATATTTTTATGCTTAAAGTTAGACTACAGAGTTTGTTTTCTATAAAAACAGTCTCATGAAGGATTGCATTCATACAATACAAGCCAGTACATACGTTTAAAAAAATGTTGTTTCATTTGGATGGAGGTATTTATTTATTTTTTTTACCTTTGTACTATTAACGTAACCATATTCTTATTTAAATACAGCTATTATCAATTACCAGACATGATATGTCTGTATTTATACATGTTTGCATGTCTGTATGTGTGTGCAGCTGTTCTTGAACACACCTAATGTAGTGGAAACTCTGCAGATGGGTTTTGAATACTTTGACATAAACCTGTTTGTCTGTTAGCATATTTTATCAATGAAATCTCACCCATGCAATCATGAAACTCTGCGAATGTGTAGTTTGCATTAAAATGAACACTGCATTCATTAAGCTCATCGCGACCTGGTCTCTAGCTTAAGTGTGATTCTGAAAGCTCAGCATTTGAGCTATTTTACAGTGCAGCTGACTTAAGATCAGTAACTTTTGTTTACAATTCTTCTTTTTTTTTCTTTTCCTTTTTTTTCTACAAACTGAGCCATTTAAATCAAGTACTCATTCATTAATTAGTTTTTTCGCTTGACTGTCTAAATGCTTCTGGAGATTATTCATAGTGTCATTAGCAGTTGAATAGATCTTTTACTATCTGAAAGAACAGATTGGGCTCATATATGGGTAGTTACAACCAAAATCAGTTTGACTTGACTGTTGTCGTGTCCAAATTCATGGGCTGCATTCTCCTGAGGCCGCATTTGTAGACCGATTACGTCACAGCGACGCGCCGAAGGCTGTCCAAATTCGTAGACCCCTCCGAATGCAGCCGACAAATGCGTGCTCCTTTTTCCGAATTTGAAGGATGGGTCGGGTGTGTCCTTCGTGGCCCACCATATCCCAGAATTCATAGCGCGGCCCAGCCAAGCTCCAGTTTCCGGCTAATGGCGGCCGCTACTAAGTTTTAAAATTACTCTTATTAATCTTTCTGGGTCACAAAATAAACTTTTAACATATTTTCAGGCGAGAAAGTAGCTGTGTAAACATCAAATATCTGCTCGGTTTATCAAGATATCGCATCTTTGCTAAAGTGCTTCGACGTTTTCGGAGACGTCTGCTACCCACCAGCTCGATAGCTAGCCGGGAGCTCGAGGGTTACTGATGCGGCCGAGAATGGCACAACTCCCGGCACATCATTTTCAGATCACCGCGGACTTTCGCTGCTCGGGTTAAACGTTGTCAGCCGGTGATCAGCTGTGATCAGCTGATCACGGGGCCGGGGTTAAAAGAGAGACGCCAGACATCATTCTCTTCGTGTCAGGAGCTCCGAAACTCTGCCGACGTCAGTCTCCGCCTGATTCAGCAACCGTGAGTGATTATCCCTTCAATCCTTTTTCTCTTCCCGGCTCCGCTCGCTCTCTGTCGGTAACGACCGTTCCGAAGCCACGCTTCGTGCACTGATCGTTACTAGAATAACTGCGTGCCTGCTCCAAACCCACCGCTAGCCTTCGCCGCGCTTGGGTCTAGCCAACACGCCACACGGGCACGCCGAATTACTGTGTGTAACCCGCCCGGCCGTGACAAACGTAATATATAAGTCACTTAGACAACCTAAAAATGTTATTGTTGGGCTTTTTTTCAGTGTTTTGTTTGTTCGTGAGTAAATCGGTTTGGCTGAGATTAAAGTTATTAGATTAGATAAAATAAAACTTTATTAATCCCCCGGGTGGGTTCCTCCTTGGTTTTTACACAGCTGACTAAACGTCAAACAGAAAACTGATTAAACAGAAGTGTGAGATGGCCGAGAGTTTACTCCAGTGTCCTGTTATATTTTAGACAGCAAGGAGCAGACGGCTGAGTTTATTAAACTCCACCGAGACAGCGGTGACGCTAATCAGAAGGCTAGACCGTCCAATTTCACGGCCGTTTACTTCCGGCCTACCCGATCTTCTGAGGACCCGGCCCACGTAGACCGCGAAGGCCGGGTCCTCGGGAGAATGTAGCCCATGAATTTGGACACGACCTGTGTCTGTACCATAGCTTTATTTAAGTCAGTGGTTCAACCCACTCACTCAAAACCAACATGAGTCAGGTTGTGTCAGTGACTGAGCTGCGTAACATGTTTTCTTTGCTTTGTTTGATGTGATTTTTTTTTATAAACTCAAGTAAACAAAACTGTAAGAAAGAGAAGAGACAGGGGAGTGAGGAGGGTGGAGAGAAGAGAGAAGAAAAGGCAGGAGGGTAATTCCACACTATGATCCAGTGTTTGATATTTAACTTGTGGCTAAAATCAATACTTTATGTTTGATGAGAAACACACAGCCTTCCAGCTTGACTATTTACTACAGCTTCCTACAGCTTTCTGCCACACAAACAATGACTAAAGACATATTTGCTACTCAGACCAATAAACAGTCTATAAAATTGGCTCTGTAAGTATTTGGTTAGTGATATCATTTCCATAACTTTGCCTCTATTCATCGCTACAGTATAAATTAAGCCATCCAGATGGCTTCAGATTTACTTTAATTAAAAATACTGTCCTCACAATTTATTAATCACAGCAACTGTACACATGTAGCCTTGAGATTTTCATAGGCTCAAATTTAAATGAACAATTAACAGATGAGTAGCTTCATCGCCGGGTGTTACCTGCTTGTCTTTTGATTTCATGGCACAGCTCCTCAATGAATGCTTCCATATGAAACATAATTGATGTCAACCATGTATTGTTAGCAACAAAAATTTCTGGCACAACTTCACTTTCTTCCAAGGTGCATGGAGAGGATGAGAAACTAACAACACAGGAACTCCAGCAACACTTAAAGGTAAAGAGGAACAACTTGTACCAACCTTGTAATGTTTGAAGAATTTTGATCATTATATCCTTGGACAGGGGGTGGATCTGACTCAGTCGTTATAGTAACTGCAATTTAGGGTTTAGGACAAGAATAAGTCAGGTCAGGCCACTGTTATACCATATTTTCCACACTATAAGGCACACTTAAACTCCTTTAATTTTCTCAAAAATTGACAGTGCACCTTATAATCCGGTGTGCTTTATCTATGAATTCTAGTTTTGCTTACTGTCCTCGAACCGATTTTATGTCAAAAAATGTTTTAGTACGACTTTGGTAAGCTACAAAACTGCAATGCTTGATGGATTGTCGGAGCATAATGGCTACCGTAGTCAGGAGCCTCGCGGACTTGGAGTAATCTGTGTCCAAAACTCTGTCAGCTTTAGGTCCACTTGATAAAAGTTAATGTGAGGGTTTCCAAGGGTCAGGGACAAATGCAATTGCATGGCAGGATTTTGTAAACGGACCAATTTTCAGTCAGGAGAACAACTGAGATAATCCATCCACATTATTAAGTTAATCATTAACATACTGCAACAACATGGGAATAGAGCAGCTGCAAGAGAATTCAATATTAATGAATCAATGGTATGGAAGTGGAAGAAGCAACAATTATGAGTTGAGTGAAGTTTAGATAAATAAAACTTTTGTTTCGTTTAATGCACCTTATAATCCTTACTTACTTACGTATCATAAACCATTTTCACAAATTAATTCATGCATGTCAAAAGAATCAGGTCGGGACATTGTTCAGATTTGTTCTTCCTCGCATGTAGCACACAGCAGACAATAATCCTCATCAGCTACATTCTCTCTTCTGGAAACACTCTGTATAGTTTCAGCAACAGAGCTGCCTGATAAGAGCTAGAAGAAATTACGACATAGGAATCCCAGTCAGCTAGCTGTGAATGCACTGGACTATTCCTGGCACTATTTTCATGTCAGCACACATCAATGCAATCAGACATCACACAGACTTTGTAATAGGGGGCTGTGCTGGACATTTGGGTTTTCACATGCACCTTCTTCATTTGATGTCTGGAAAAGTTCACTGCTGGAGTGCATGTGTGAAAATGTATGGCGTTATTTTTGTGCCACTATTCTGAGCGCACGTAAAAAGAAATGTGAGCACACGTAAAAAAAATTTGCAGGTGCACACACACACACACACACACACACACACACACACACACACACACACACACACACACACACACACACACACACACACACACACACACAATAGCAGCCCCACTCGCTCAGTTTTTGCATTTGCTCTTGCTCGCAATGTGTTGCTTGCGCTCTCAACATTTCTGCCCGTGCGCGTTCAACTCAAAAATATATATATAATATAAAATATAGCTAAGGCCTAAGACCTTACACTATCTGTCATTTTTAGACAATCTGATGCCTTGATTATATAAGGAAAATCACAAAGAGACAGGATGAGGTGATGACACTGACGCAAAGGGACCAGGGAGCACTCAAACATGGGCCAGTGCAGTAAGGACTGGGCCTCAGCATAAGAATTTTGCAATCTGCAATCAGAGTCATACAATATTATATATATTCAACATCAAAGTGTTTAGGAAGAGTTGGCAGAAAAGCAGACTTACAGAAACTGTGAATTAAGGGCCCAGAGTGCCTTTGTGTACTTGAGGCTGTTTCACTGTCAAGCTATTAAGCCCCCATGGACATGGGTGTCTGTGAGTGTGGACATTAGAAATGGGACATTGTCTGAAACAGTTTTGTTGATATCACAAAAATCCTGTAGATGTCACTCTTTCTACTGTTACAATAAAAAAAACAGCTCAATAAGCATAGTTGGGATCAGATTCATTGCTCTGTATATCTATTGTTTAAATATCCCTGCCTCTTTTTCCTCTTCCTCTACAGCTCTACTGCTCCATGCCATCGTCCCCTCTCCTTTTTCTGCCGCATGTTTATTTTTCACAGTGACACTTCTGTGGAAAGGGCAGATGGATGACCTACACATCTTGACTGTAAAGATGAATTACCAGCCTTACCAAATCACTCTTGTCCCATTTTATGAAAGCGCCTTCAAATACAATGTTTTCTCTCTTTTGTCTTTTGCTTTACTGTCAGCACAGTAAAGCTTTCAGAGTGCTAAAGGTTATCAGGCAATATATATGAAGGTTTACTAAGATATCTGCAACTGTTAGTTGCTTCATACAAACAAGAAAAATACAAGCAGGTACACATGTGTATATCTATCAAATACAGTGAGTGTCTAAAAAGGAGTTTTGTATATAAAGAGTGTGCTATGATATTGTAGATGGGGTGAATGGCACTGATATATATTTGCTCACACCAGTTCTGCTTCTGCAGAAGAACATTAAAAATCCTGCTCATGCCCATCTGGGGCCTCTGGATATATGGGGCCAGGATCTCCTCCATACCTGCTTCATGCCCTGGGGGACAGGGCTGTGGTTCCCCACACTCCCTAGCAGATCGTTACATGGAGAAACCTTTGGAATACAAGCATGCTGATCCACAAAGGTATGCACACAGGTGTACACACGGGTGTTCACAGACGCAGACTACACCTTTCTTGGCTGCTGCCTCAAAGCACATTGTGCGCTGTCCAGAGGCGGAGCCAGACATTTGAAACACCCGGGGCTTAGCCCAAAAGGATAGTATGCATGTGGGATTTTTTTTTCCCTTGGGGGGGGGGGGTAGAAATGACTGAAAGATTAATTGGCTCTGTTTTGAGTTTTGTTCAAAAAAGAATGACTTCATATAGGGAAAAATATATATCACATGTGCAGAACACCTTAAACTAGTTTTTTAATTAAGCAGCAAGGCAGAACAAAATCAGGGCTGTATCAAGACACGAGGACTAAACCCCAATTCAACCAGACCCAGAACTGATCCAGAATTAAAACAGGACTACAACAGTTCAAAATCAGGACTACTTGGGACTTAACCAAGACAGAACCAGAATCAGAACTAGATGATAGTAGCACTAAAAATCATCATAGACCTGCACTACATTTATTTTTTAATTTTACCAAAGTACAATATTTAGATTGAGAAAGGTTTATATAATTATTTAGCCTTGTTGTGCAAACAAGCCTGCATAACTTAATAAATATAGAATTTGAAAAATAACAAACCTAAAAAGAAACACTAGGTATGAGATACATGAGTACCTATGATACGGTGATACTTTTGGTAAACAACCATTTGACTAACATGTGTGTCTCACCTGCTCTTGTTCATCTCTGTTCTGTCCTCATTCTCCATCTCCCTCTCTGTTCCTCTCTCTCCCTCTTGGTGCTGACAATCATCAAATATACAGATATTTACAAACTCTTCAGATAAAAACACAAACACTTTTTAATTGTAACATCAAATCAGACTAAATGTTTATTTTTTTAGATTGATAAATATAAAAAACATATTTGTTAACTTTAAGAGTAAAGAGAGAAATCGTCTGTATTTCTTAATTGCAAATGGCACCAAATTGTATTCAAAATTGAGCCACACTTATGGAGCTCCACAGTTCTTTTCCTGGTGTTTTGGTTGACATCTCTTGATGTTCCCATGTCACAGAAACAGGCTCTGTGTTTTGCCTTATATGCATCCACAGCTGTGCCACCTGTTTACTCACATGGACTCTACTAACCTATCAGAAGCTTCTTCAGCTCAGAATGGAATCGTCTGGAGTTTTCTTATTAATTAACAATAAACTTAGTGTACATGTACTCCTAAATTTGATGAAAGTGATAAAAAACAGAAAGCTCTGTCTCTCTTTATTGTGACATTTAACTAATTCAAAAGATATTTCAATATTTATCTAAAACAAAAGTTTACTCTAAATTGATGTTGTGCAGTAAAAATGTTTTATGTTTTCTCCCTAAAGTGTATGTAAATATCTGGTTACAAATGTGAATATCCTGCTGTGTACTGAAATTCCTCTTGTTTTGCATACAAATATACTGAACAACATACAAAGCATAATATATAAAATAACATTTACCTGAGTTTTTCTTTGAAAGAACCCTCTAATGTCCATTCTTATATTTCAGTACATAACTGAAACCGATTTAGTCGGGGAGGGTAAGAACTGAAAATATGAAATAAACACACGTAAGCTAAGAATCTCTAAAAAAAAATAGCATTTGTTCGGCTTTTCATTTCGCCATTTGTTGATTCACTTGAAGAGCAAGTAACGTAATATTGGTCAAGTGATCAGTTTGATATCAATCTTTCGTGATGCACCGTCATATTTACATTATTTGTACGGTACGAATGATTTGCTTTGGTACCTGGTCAAACTTAAGCTCTCCTTAGTATGGCTGGCTCCGTCTCTCCAACAGCGCACTGACGGGCAGCAGCTGCCCCGCCCCCTCGCTCAGTCGCTTAGTGCCTGAGCTTGGATCATACCAATATCAGGGGGGGATTCACGCACAGTCGTAAATTCCCACAGTGTGCACTATGTGCTTCGAATATTGTGTGTACTTTTTGTTTTATACAGTTGTCAGCCAGGCATCTAACTATGAAAAAATTGCACTCCAAAATACCCCGGGCTTCTGACAAAACAACCCGGGCTTAAGCCCAGTAAGCCACCCCCACGCTCCGCCCCTGGCGCTGTCTATCTTGTGTGCTGCACAATATCGTTTAATATTTAGTATCTACTGTTATCTACTGCTAGCTAGTTTATTGTGATGGTCCTGTATTTATTATGTTGCTCTTTTTTTGTTTGCTTTCTCTTCTGGTTTTTTTTCTCCATACAGGTGATCCAGGTGTTTTGTTTGTTTTTCCTTCTTTCTTCCCCCCTTTCTCACCATCTCTTCTCCCCTTTGGTTTTCTTTCTTTCCCTCTCTTTCTTTCATTCTTTCTCCCTGTCCTATCCCCCAGTCATGTCTGTCCCGTTTGTAGCAACCGAAAATAAAATAAACAATTAAGACAACAATTCTGATGGCTAAAGATCCAAACGGGACACAAAAAAAAAAAAAAAAAATCCTGCTCATGATTTTGTACTGACTTTCTTCTATCATCAAATACTCATGATATTTCCATTAACTTTCTTTACCATGTATCCAATTTACATTAACTTTAACCAGTGTTAGTCAAGTTACTAGAAAATAGTAATTAGTTACTAATTACTTATTACTTCTCCCAAAAAATAATCACATTACTTTACCGATTACTTATCTCCAAAAGTAATTAGTTACTTTATTACTTAGTTACTTTTTAAAAACATGATACACAACCTAAATACGTAATAGAGTAGAAGACCTTTCAGCCCAATTCTATTTCTTCTGCATAATTAATGATATAAAATTGAATCAAATGAAAAAGTCTCTTTTTAAAAATTTCTTTAATATTTTAATTTTATGCATCAAGCAAAAAATTAAATTATGTGCAACAGTGTTTGACTTGAAGAAATTTGTTTAACATTAAAACTTTATTTTCTGCATATTCCAGAATATAAAATCTTTTTTTGTGTGTTTACACTCACTCTTTCGCATAGATGCAAGTAAAACACAGCAAAAAATAATAAAATCAAAGATTTTAGTGGTATTAAGTCCTGTTGCTCTTAAATCTATTTTCACCTATTTAGCAGGAGTGGAGCCAGCTTTGTCCGGCGGTTATGTCAGTGAAGGGATCCGAGGGTTTCTCTGTGAATTTCACATTCCCATGGCAGCATACGAGGTGTTTGCTCAGATTTGAAGTTTAATTTTTCACTGTAGAACAAAGTTTTTTACCCACGCAAAATGTACGCTAATGTTTTTATCACTTTTCACAAAATCAAACTCCAAGTAATGTCAGTACTTCCAAGCTTTAAATGCTGCATGGTCGTACTCTCTCACACAATCCATATTATCCGTTGTTGTTCTACACAGGTGTCTGTTGCTGCCACGGACATTGCACGCTCTTACGTCATTGTCATGAGACACACTCACAAACAAAATTACAGTTTAGTAACGCAGTACGGCAGCATGCTTACGGGAAAGTAACAGTAATCTAGTTACTGTTTTGCAACAGTAATCCCTTACTTTACTCGTTACTTGAAAAAGTAATCTGATTACACTAACACTTAAAGAACTTAAAGAAGTCCAGACGCTTTTCTTTGCAAGCTCCTTTTTACTATGATGACCTGGATGACTGAGAACCTTCACAGACATTACACTAACACGTTACTTGTAACGAGTTACTGCACATCTCTGAACATAACAGACATCTGTTAGGAGTTGAGGATGAAGCCTGAGTATCCAGAGGAAACCCAAACAAGGACAGGAAATATCCACACATAAAAATAGAAAAGCTCCAGACAATTAGGTCTAAACCAGGACCCTTCTTGCTGTGAGTGCTAAAACACGGTGCCATACTTTTTTAGGGTAAATTAAATATATCATGTGATGCACAATGCTCACATCCTTTACAAAAAGGAGAACTGCAAAGCCAGCAGCTTTAAGGAACATTATCAGTGATGGCCCGATCCATAATTAACCTCCTAGGACCTGGCGTCCACATATGTGAACATCACATTTGGGGTTATTTAGACCAAAATACTTAATTTTTCTCTACAAGGGCCTGATATCCACTTACAAGGACATTATACTGCTACTGTTCTATCGAAATTTTAAACGAATATCCTCATATGTGGCTCTCATTTTGTTAGAAACAAAAATCAGGTAAAAAAAAAAAAAATCTGGTAATTCTTTGTTTTTACATTCAACGGGGTCCCAATATGCCCAAATATCAAAGAGAAATTAAAAATGCATGCCATGGAAGAGTTGGAGGTTAAGTCTATGGTATGGATTTACAAAAATATGTCTTGTCTTTGCTCTGTCCATTCAGAGAATGAGATCAGCTAGAGTGCCTCAAGATGACTTCAGCTTGATAAATGCCTATTTTCACAGGGGTGTCTACTGAAGGAAATCACTAAGCTCCTTGTGCTCTGAAAGTGTTCTCTATGTATTCCTGGCAGAGTAACATCAACATTTGTTATGTGTCTGGCTCATCCTTAAGTAGACCTGAGTGTGTAGTGTTTCTGAAACAAACAGTTAACAGGACATTTTGTCTCCTCATATTGTGTTGGTTTGTGTGCATTTCAGAGTGCAACGGTCTTTTTGCTCCAGCTTTCTTATTCACTGCCAAGCAAAATCACTTCCATCACAGGCAGCAGCATTGTCTCTGTCCACATTCCTGTGTGTGTGCGTGACAGAGAGAGAGAAATGCCACTTGCCTGACGACTCAGTGGAGGATGTGTTAACTGGATGTTTGTAAATACTTGCTAACTACTAGCCAAGCAGTCATAAAATTAGAAAAACTGCAATGTAATTGGATATGGAGAAGGTTTGCTTCAGTGCTGCAGCCAACGTGTTTTATAAGTCACAGTTTTTAAGCATCTTTTACTTTCAAGGTAAACAGCTGGGAAAGCTATGTGACTTTCCGAGCAACTACCAACAACCTCATTTTTCTGTCACAATCGGTGGTTCCCAGATGGTCAGGAATGGTCTCTGGATGGGCACTATCTGATATCCTCATGATGGTGTTTTCCCTACATCACCATAACAATCGAGGATCAACATTGCAGCTGAACAGTTGTCTGATCATTCAGTTAGCATTAGCCAAAAAGCTAGCCAAATGATCAAATGATTGAAAAATTTGCCCAAAAAAATGATCTCAAGCAAACCAACATGAGTCACCTAAATTTGGTTAACAAACCTAACATATAGCCTAATGTAATATTTTTTATATTATATGACTTAATAAAGAAAACACTTGAAACCCATGTGCAAACATTGCCCCCCCCCCCCCCCCCCCCGACAATAACCTGTACAATTTTCATTGTGTTAAAGAGACACACACACATACACACATATTCTGTAGGAGATAGAGAGACCTCAATTGTTTTCCTATGGTAACATTCAAGACTTTGTATTTGTTTTCTGTTGACAGATTGAGCAGCTGGGTTAGTCCAGTCACATTTAGGAGCAGTTATGTGATAAAGCAAAATAGGGAAAATGGAAAATATTGAAAATGTTTTTCTGGTGAATCTCTTACACAAATGCATTGTTCTCTTGTGGTATGGAGATTGACTTGATGGAAGCAAAACAGTCTGAAGTCAATAATGTAGGTAATGCAGAACTGTCCCTTTTGGAAAACAAAAGCTTATTGCATTTTATTGTTATTTGTTCCTTCAGCCTTAATTTGGGCTCGATAAAATGTCATTTTAGAGAGCAGAATAATCAGTTGGGCTTCCTGCAAAAAGCACAAAAGCACATTTGCAGCCCTAAATATGTTTTTTTTTTCTTTCTTTTTTTTACCTAATATTGGCAGCTAACCCATTTGAAGTGCCATTACCTAAACAACTATGGCCAGAAAGACCTTTAACGCTTGTCACTCTTTCCAGGATGAAAAGCTGTCAACAACAAGGTGTGCTTGCTAATGCTTCTAGAAACAAGGGGTGTAAGAAAAGAATTTGTTTTCAAAAGCCTGATTAATCTGACAGAGGGAACGATAAAGTTAGAGGTGAACAGATAAGATTTTGCCCAAAACTCAACTTGGGCTCTTTTGTACATTTTATAATCATCAAAAATTAGGTCTGTGGACTTGGTAGATTTGGTTTAACTGCCTTCCACAGCAGTTAAATCAAATCTACAGATGCATAAAGAGTTATGGTAAAAAGGGAGAGAAATATACAATTAAAAGAGAGTGATGAAAGCAAGGCAAACAGGAATGAGGACATTGAGGCTGTGGACAGCTACAGGTACCTTGGTGTTCATCTGAACAATAGACTGGACTGGACTCATAACTCAGACGCCCTCTACAGGAAAGGGCAGAGCAGGCTGTACCTGCTGCGGAGACTCAGGTCGTTTGGAGTGGAGGGCCCACTCCTGAAGAAATTCTATGACTCTGTTGTGGCTTCTGCTATCTTTTATGGCGTGGTCTGCTGGGGCGGCAGCATCTCTGCTGGGGACAGGAAGAGACTGAACAGGGTGATCCGAAGGGCCAGCTCTGTTCTAGGATGCCCTCTGGACCCAGTGGAGGTGGTGAGTGACAGGAGAACGGCGGCTAAGCTGTCATCCCTGATGGACAACATCTCCCACCCCATGCAGCAGACTGTGACAGCACTGAGCAGCTCCTTCAGTGGGAGACTGCGGCACCCACGGTGTGGGACGGAGAGATTTCGCAGGTCTTTCCTCCCCACTGCTGTCAGACTCCATAATAAAGACTTTAACTGATCAAGCACACACATCCATACATATGCAATAATACTAAGTGCAATAATCCTTTCTGTCATCGTTGTATTTTTACTCAGTTGTATATAGTATTTGTATTTGTATTCTATTTTTATCTTATTGTATATTTATTTTATTTTATTCTACTGTATATAGTATTTTATTTTATTCTATTCTGTACAGTTGTGTACTGTATTTATTCTTATTGTATTCTAATTTTTGCCTCATAACTTTTGCACTGTCCACTTCCTGCTGTGACAAAACAAATTTCCCACGTGTGGGACTAATAAAGGTTATCTTATCTTATCTTATCTTATCTTATCTTATGAAACCAGATAATTATACCAGGTTAGTATAATAAATTTCATTTGTGTGTAGAATTATAAAAGGCTAACAAAAATTTTCTGGTATATCTCCAGTACTAAGCATGCTTCATTGCACCTTCCCTCTTGGTGCTGCGGATGACAGAGGATTCAGAAAGTTTATTAATGCAGGCCGATATGACAGAGAATGTGCATCTTATTTTTGTTTTGCATATTTTAATTTATATTTAATTTGTTGTGGTTTGCAGTGTTTTTGTGTTGTTTCACTTTAAATATGTTTAAAAGGAAAAAGCTGAAAATTTAAATAGTTTAAAGTTGAAATGTGAATAGTTGGTTTTTGTATTATTTGATTTATTTATTACATTTTATGTGGAGTGAATAAATAAAAGTATATTTACAGTGGCCCCTAGAGACAAAGCACGTATAAACTCCAAAATGCGTACAAGACACACCTGAAGTACTCCAGGATGCTATGGGCAGTGTTGAGCTTTTGTTACTACACAAGCCAGGAAGTACCAACGACCAGATTTGGTCTGTGGAAGTAACAGGTAAATTAATTTTTTTTAATTATTTGAATATATATGAGTGCTTGTGTATAAATACACAAACAATACACATATGCTTTCAATTGTGTAATATAAGTGATCTAGGTAGCTCTGTTTTGGAAGTTCAGTTAACTCTAGAAATGTATTTTGGAGTTTGTATGTGTTTTGTCTCTAGGGGCCACCGTATATATTTATATATAAACATATATAAATAAAACCATGTTTTTTTTACATTAGTAATTCCTTTTGCGCATAATTTTATATTGTTGTTAATAATTAATTAATTAAAACAACAGAAAAACCTGAAGAGATGATTGGGAGCCAAAAGAGCCAGTTCTCTAAGAAGAGCCAGAATTCCCATCACTATAAACCTGCACACTCACATGCTCACTCAGGTTGGTTTAATTAGCATGTTCACATTATAGCAGGCCATCAAAATTCCCTGGGCATTCTAATGACTGTAAAGCTTTACTAACAATGAAATGTCAGTATGCACACTTGCATAACAACAGTATATGATGTTAACAGTGTGTCGACATTACGTATTTAAAATACAAAATATGAGTAACTGTATTCCGTTACAGTTACAGCTTAAATACAGCTTAAATAGGTGATAATTAGAATACAGTACTTTGCTGAAATAAATGGATTACACGGCGGCCATTTATTGTTTCATATGTTAGGTTATGCCCTCTCTAATTTTGGAAATTCCACGCATTGCTAGAAACCCAAACAAAGCAGACAATAAGAGGCTGTAATATAAGCTTCCTGTTAATGTTGGTGGTGTCAGTTACACAATGGACCCAGAGCCAGCAGTGCGTGGACAGGAATGCATCTCTTACCTGAAAATTCCGGCACCACTTCACATTTAAAGAAGAAAGGGATGGGCAAAATCTGACCATGCAATGCAAACTCTGTTTGCCAGCAACTAAAAGACTCCAACCTGAAGAAACATCTGGAAGTAAGTTCTTTTTAAAAAACTAACGTTAGCCTACTGCAACTACCTTGTTTTAGTTGTTGTGGCTGCCTGGGTTATGTGCCACTTCAGTGTCTTCGATGTAGTATTGCTGTGTGATCTATTACTATTACTGAAGGCTGCATTACAACCTACAAACAGACAGAGAGAAAACATTTTACTGATACAGACATAGTTTTCTACACAAAGTGCAGCCTTACCTAATGTCCACCCTGCTGTTACTCATTTTATATTAAGATTTAAAAATCTAGTTGGTATTGCTTTCAGAACTACACATGATTATATGTAGCTAGCAGGTTGTTAATGCTATCCATCAAGTAGAAGCAGGCGGAGCGTCAGGCTTACATGTAAAGTCAATGGAAAGGCGCGCTGACCCGCGATTGCGGCTCCCGCGAAAATTCGGAAGCAGATTTGCGTCGCGAAAACGCTACACTCACGCGCGTTTCAGGCGTTTGACTCGCGAAAAAAAACCACGCGCGTGAGTTTATGTGTTGCATTTTGTGCATACACGCGTTTCGCGTCCCCCGCTCGAGTTGGAAAAATCTGAACTCCAGCGTGAAATCGCGCCGCGACAACCAATCAGGAGCCTGGTGACGTGGCTGTTACCTAGTTCAAAGGGGCAGATCCAGCCAAAGCCCTTTATTCTTCAATAGAAGGAAGGCTAATCAATGCCGTAGCAAACAACCCGGAGCCGTACGACACCAGCTGCTTTCTGGACCTCCAAGCTTCCTCCGAGCTTGGAGGAAGATATGTAAAGAGATCGGGCAACCTGGTAAGTTCATTCATTTTTCTCAAGTTTTCTCTAAAGTTTTCACTGACCCGGGGAAGCCGCACAAAAGCTAGCAAGCCCCCGCTATTTTCCCACTGACGTACAAATACCGTTCTGCTTTTAGGCATGTTGTCATTTAAGAATATATTTTATTGTTTATTAATAAACAGCTCACAGTGGTCCCGCTGTTCATCCGTCACTGCCTCTTTTTTCTTAATTTTCATTTTCTTTTTTTTGCACCGTACAGCATTGCATTCTGCAGCCTGATTGACAAATCTCCTGCGCTTGCCAAATTTATCATGTTTGGTTTTGATAACCATCACGTCCAATAGAAAAAACAGCACAAAAACACCCATAACTATGAGCCTCATTCGGAAATAGACACCTGCACCGCGAGGGAAAAAGGCGCACGAAAGTGGCAGGCAGATGAAGACAAACCGCGACATATTAATACTTTTACGTTTTGCAATCTACAAAGGTTTGCACTTTGAGAATCAATTGTGAGAACTGTGACCAATGTTCATGTGTGTGTGTGTGTGGAAAACAGTGTATAAAGTGCGTGGCCAGGGGCTAGTTATTCTGAGAACCCCTGCTGCAATAAATGAGGGACCACTGTCTACTCTATGATTATTATATTCAACCTGTTAACATTTAATACTGTATTGATAGAACCAACTGATTCTGAAGCAGAGCATCCGCACTTGCTTCTCCTGGCTCCCCAGTCCCTGAGCTCCTGCTGCTGCACCCACAGATATGTACAGCAAGCACTGATACCTTTTTAGTCGGTGGGATTGCCTGTGATCACCTTTACTAAATATCTACAACCAATCTGATTATATCCTGTTTTTGTTTTTTTTGTTTTTTCAATGTTGAAATTAAAATCTAGTAGCAGTCTTCTCATTTCTTTGTGTTTTGTGCTGTTTTACAGGCCCACAGGGGAGGACGGCTCCGAGGCAGATGAGGGACGGGTCCCAGGATGGTCCATCGGTGGTGGAGCTGGCCATCCTGGAGTCCCTGAAGAGTCCACACCAGTCTCCAATGGAGCATTTCCTCCTCAGCCTTGTTCCTGCTCTGGAGAGCAGCTGGTCCTTTTTATTCCTGTCTCTCTGTAAATACTTATATTTTATATATTTATGTTTAATGTATTTCTGTGTGAGAATTTTAATATTATTTCAAATAAATTTTTATAATGACTGATGTCTCAGTTCTACTACACAGCAAATGTTGGCACACGACTTGACACATGTAGAATTTATTTCATATTATACTAATGACAAAATATACTAATACAGTGGGATGCAAAAGTTTGGGCAACCTTGTTAATAGACATCATTTTCCTGTATAAATCGTTGGTTGTTACAATAAAAAAATGTCAGTTAAATATATCATACAGGAGACACACACAGTGATATTTGAGAAGTGAAAAGAAGTTAACTGGATTTACAAAAAGTGTGCAATAATTATTTAAACAAAATCAAGCAGGTGCATAAATTTGGGCACCACAAAAAAGAAATGAAATAAATATTTAGTGTATATCAATGTGTGTGTCTCCTATATGATATATGGGGTGCCTTTGTCTGGACGTGCTTCCCATCCAGAGCTGCACAGCACAGAGGGAAGTTCCAGCGCTCCTGGAAATCCCTCTGTGATGGACCGCCAGTCTCCAGGTGAAGGCACAGCCATGAAGTCGTCCACTAGACAGTCCCAGATGGCCGTCGCTGCCTGGGGGTGATCTGACACACCGACTCTGTAACTGAACGCTTGGTGCTGAAGCAGTCCGCGGTGACAAGGAACCTGGACAAAATTGTTCAAAATCAGTATTATGTGTACTGCAGTTACAAAATACATTATTCAAATTCCAAAATACTTTGGTGATGTCAGATTTAAATCACAAAACTTAAATCTTACATAAAACATTTTGTAATTATAAGGATAATTACAAAATGTATATTAGATGATATCTAAAACAGTTGTGTTTTATTTTAACTTTAACATATCATAATTTGATTGGTAGCAACTTTCACAACTACAGTGAGCCAATCACTCATAATTCCTAAACATGTCAATCAGGTAGGAATGAAGTAAGACATTAATAGAAATAAAGAGTTGTATGTTGACATGTAGCCCTTTCCTTGCTTAAATCATTAATATTTTTGAAAAATTAATCTGTGATAAGACAGCTTATCAAGATAGAACCATGTAACTAGAGATGAACCAAACTGTTCAGTTTTATCTAACTGTTTTAATTAATAAAGGCTGGTGACGCCTGCTATAGAGTCTGACAGCTGCAGGGATTATATACAAATATTCAACTATCCCAGAATTAAACCAGGTCTAAATAAAAAGGAGTGAGTATCACTACAAAGGTTAACTCAGTGGTCCTAATGCTACAGTTTGATATCAGCAAACACCGAGCGCATACATTGATGTGACACCACAGCCATGCTATCATCGCAAACACTGATAACAGCATAAATCGAATTAAATCGGGACTTGATGAGACCTTCTGAGTATCACTAGAAATATTATAAATAGTCGTCTCTGTACCACAGTTTGCTATCAGTAAACACCGGCAGCATTCACTGTTAGCATAGCACATCCATGTTAGCAGTGTATAAATGGATGGTTTAGCATATATTAGCACAGGTATCAATAAAGGACTACCGTATTAAATACTTTTACTAACCTCAGGCAGACGGACAGGCGCTCTGCAGGTGGGATTGAGCGCCTGTAATTGGTGTCTAGGCGGGCGATTCTGGGACCGACGCGGGACAGCAGGTCCTCAAACTGGCCGAGTGAATGACGGTGATAGCGCTGGAATCGGCCGTAATCCAGGCACAGCTCCTGGAGCAAGTGGTAAAACTCACCAAACTGCTCACACCTCTGGAGGACCTGATGGACCCAGGTACGGCGAGGATGTCCTTTACGCCGCTACTCTGCTCTCCACAGTAAATAGAGAAGGGAGACTCTCTCTTCAAGCACTAGCTCGACACCTGCCATCTTGCAAAGATACCGGTCTGGCAAAATTTCCTCCCACATCCCTCCCACATTTCCGGTTCACGCGCGTTAAAATATGATATTTTGGGGCGCGATGGATTTTTCTTGGACACGCGTAGAGGTGCGAATGTGCACGCGTCAAGTTAGGGGCGTTTGGGGCTTTTTTCTCGCGCCCATCGCGTTCGGTGTGAACACACCGTAACAGTCCGTGGTCTCTGAACTAACCTCAGCTAACAATGTTAGCTTGGTGGCGAGTAGCCTTCAGTAATAGTAATAAATCACACTACTAGGGCTGCCACAATTAGTCGACTAGTCAAATCGTCGACGACTAATTTAATAGTTGACGCGTCGTTTGAAGCTTTGTAAGATCCCAAAAGACACAGGAATAAGTAGTAGGATTTAAGAGTGTAATAACGGACTGAAACAGAAGATCGCCCAGCCCCTAGCTGTAAGCTAATGATAGTTATATAAGAGCAGATGCATGCTGGTGCCATAAGCTGTACGTTTTACGTTAAATGGACGTATGATCTGATTAGTCGACTAATCGCAAAAATAATCGGTGACTAGTCGATTATCAAAATAACCATTTGTGGCAGCCCTACACACTACAGTCATGTAGTTGTAAAAAGCATGACAATATATCAAGTAATCCAAAGTATTCAGAATACGTTACTCTCAGTGAGTAATGTAACGGAATACATTACAAAATACATTTTGGGGCCTGTATTCTGTAATCTGTAGCGGAATACATTTTAAAAGTAACTTTTAGGAGGGCTCAGCTCCCAATCATAGTGTCATGCATGCATTGCCTTGTTATAAATATTAATGGAATATGCTGTTTGCAAATGTAGTCAACCCTTTTCACATTTGCAAACCTAAAATCAGTTGATTAAACATTACAATGTTACCTCCAAAAACAAGCTAATTAATAATTCTAGAATCTAGAATTTTTCTAGAACGTTAGAATCAGAACAGGAACAGGACTTTTTTTTTACAAACTAAAATAATAATAGCCTATACATAATTTCCTTGGCTGGCAACTCCCAATATACCAGCAGACTAGTGAAAGAAAGAAAGAGTACTTTATTGATCCCCGTGGGGAAAATTCCTCTCTGCATTTAACCCATTCACTCAGTGAAGCAGTGGGCAGCTATTGGGCGCCCGGGGAGCAGTGTGTAGGGATGGTACCTTGCTCAGGGGTACCTCAGGGTAGCTGTTCAGGAGAATCAAACCCCTGACCTTCCGATCATGGGGCCACCACTCTCTCTACTGAGCTATTCCTGCCCCTGGATCAGTGGATCAGAAGGTTAAAATTAGCTAATAATCTCAAGTGATTCAAGCCACATTAGCTAACATTTTTAGCTGTTTAGAGAACTGTTATGTCCCTCTGCAGCCTCTAATCTGCTCAGTGTGTTCAGCTGGTTCAGCTGTTCAGCTGGTGCTAATTGGCCACACCTAGTCAGGTGTGGATAAAAGCATACCTGAGGCAAGCTTCCTGGGGAGCTCACTTGTCTTTGCCTTGGTGGCATCAGCCATTTTAGCCAACCTGGATTTCCATTTTAAGATAAAATCTCTTCTCACCCATACTCTGGTATTCATCTCCTTTATGTTGCAGCTTTTGAGCCGGATCGTAACATAAGTGGGGGCTCGTCCCGGATATTTGGACATTTTAGTGGAGACTGAATATCAGTTTGTTTGACTTTTAAGGGGGTGAGTGATGGTGTTCACTGTAATTGAGCAAACTCCCTTCAGCTGGGTGGCTGTGCTGCCCTTCCAGCGAAGCACTTGTTTGTTGTTTTGCTTTGTTGTTTTAATTTGTTGTGTTTGGTGGCTATCCTGGGTAGGGGTACGCTTCAGAGTTTAGTAGGAGACTATATCTCTGGTCTGCTGCCTGCTCTCGAGTTCGCGTTTAAAGTTGCCTCGAGCGTGGTACACCACTGAAGACTAGGGTACGTAAAGTTAGGGTTTTTTTTTTTTTGTTTTTTTGTTTTTTGTGTTTCAGGCTGGGAGTTGCACATAGTAAATCAGTGGCACCAAACTTGGTAGGGGGTTTGAGACCATTTATGATTATGGTCTGTAGCTGAGGCAGGTAGGCTGTTTTTAAGTTGGCATTGTGTGTACACCGTGTGTGTGTGCATATGTCAGTGTTGATGGACGCTAATGAGATCCTCATGAGGTGAGTGTTTTGTGCTGTGACCTTTAGTGTTGTGGGGAATATGGCTATTTTGTTGGATCACTTTCGAGTGTTGTTGGCCAAGTGATGGCAATAACACTGTGGGGTGCTGAGCCACCCTTGATGTGAGCATTGTGTGGCCATAGCTCTCCATTTTGTGGTTGGTCACTAGCATGCTTGCTTTACTGAACTTTGTGGATTAAGTAACTTGTTGTGGTATAGGGCCACTCATATGTGACCGTTTGTGTGGTGGACAAACTTTATTTACTATTAATTTAACATAACAGATGTTAGTGTTACTTCGCTAAATAAAAAAAAAAAAAAAAAAAAAAAAAGACACTTTATAAGTCACAGCGATGTCCCCGCATTATCAGAACAGTTTGACCTTTTGCTATATTTCAGTAAAGTGTGTTTCAAATCTGCATCACTGATTTGTGGCATGAAATTACCTCTTTAATAACAGTTTAGGCTAGTGATGACAAACCACACTCCGTGTGAGCGGACTGTAACATGACACAAACACTGGGCATACAACCTGTTTTCATTCTATCCTTTACTGTCATCAGTAGAAACGTTAGAAAAAGATAACATTTGAAGATAACTCAAGAAAATAATAATAAAATACGCTATTATTATTCATATTAATAATTATTTTTGGGGTGCTCTGAAAAGGGTCTAAGCTCTCCTATGAGCTGGACTATTATTAAAAAGCAAGAATGAGTTGGCAAAACAGAATAACTGCATCACCCTGTATGCTCTCACCACAGTATCCATTGGGCATGAGTGCACACCCCAGAATACACACATCTGAGCAGGCAGTCAGCCCCACTCTACCTGCTTTACTGCACATAATGTTAGACAAGTCACTAATAAATGATCAAAAGATAAATATCCAAGGGAGAGAAATCAGTTGCAAGATAAACAAAAGAAAAAAGGCACACTTAACTTATTTATATTGTTGTAAGTTCAGTTTTTTTGATACTTTTGCTTGCTGCAGGGATATAAAGATAGCCATATGAACATTTTATGTTTCATCTAATTCTTTGTTTAAAAACCTAATCTAATGGCTGTTTATGTAGTTTGGCTTATGCATTTTGTAGAAAAAAAATCCAGCATAACTATGCCGATTATGTCAGGCTCATTTCATGCATATAATATTTTGCTTGTCATACATTAAATGACATGCCAAAAGGGTGATATTTTTAAAAAATTGGTGTGGCATGTGCTAGGTGCTATTGTGTGCACCCTAACAGCACGCTGGACATTCCAAAACAGTAACCTAAACATACTCACCAGTCAGCTTCGTGTGGATGCTGTCTGTAGAAAAATTCACCAGCTAATGCGCTTCATTTGCCAAAGTTGAGGTTTCTACACTGACAGCACCTTTATATTGTCTTCCTGTTTTATTAAATCTGTCCAGAACTCAGCCTTACCTGAAATATAAGAACAGATTAAAAAGTGTGGCTAGAGTGTTTAAAAAATTGACGTTTGACTTTGAAAGACTTTTCTTATATGTGTTAGTTATGACAGATAAGTCTTTCCTAGATGATCCTACACTCTCAGAAATAGGGGTGCCAAAGTGTACCAAAAAGGGTACAAATGCTTGTCGCTGGGGGTGTTCCTTTTTGAAGGACATTTCTGTACCCTTTAGGCTTGGTACATTTTTGTACCTTATGAAGTTGTACCATCTGAAGTACAATCATGTACTTTCCTAAGACATAAATGTACCTTCAAACTATAGTACAGAAATGTTCCCTTGAAAAGGGTACAATAGGGTACCTATGAGGGTACCCCCCCAGCGACAACCTATTTCGTACCTAAAGAGACAAAAATGTACCCCAATAGTCCAAAATATTTGGTTATTTAACCATTTATTTTCAATAATAGAATCACATCAAAGCATTTAAACAACCACAGGAATACATTCTTGATTACATTCGTATATTGCCATAGGACATGTCAAGAAAAATACATTCATTTAAAAAAAGTAAACAATCACATAAAGACATTAAACACCTGAACACAATGTTTTGACGGATCACACATGGCGTTGAAAAGAGTGATACTTGGAAAAAGCTGCCTGGCAGTCATTTATTCCACAAGTGATGCCGAAATGAGGCTCATGTGCGTGTACTAACCCAACATGTGTAATCAACTTCCTCAGAGTAAATGCCCTTTTTGAACATTTTGAACATTTGTGGAGTGGGGGCATATTTAATAGAGTTGGTTAAGTACCCTGGTGACACTTACTGGCAGGGGTTTGTCTCCTATGTTGACAATGCAGTTCTGAAGAAAGACAAGTGTTTTCTTGAAGTATGCAGGGTAGGTCATGTTGAACACGAAGAAGGTGGAGAATGCTGAGATGTAGGCCTCATCCAGCGAGCAGCATGAGCAAACATCCACTCCTTCAACTGTGACAACACAGCGACACTGTCTTGAGAGGGCAGTTGTCCAACTCTTATCCTTCATTCGAATGGTTGGGTATGGACTCATGGGAGTATTCTGCAGAAGAGGAAGAAAAACATTAGTATACAGTATGTTTAAGCAATATGTGCCAAGTGAATTTTCAACAGATTCCTCAAATTACCTTCTTTTTTTTGCTGCAAAACAAAACTGTCTATTCTGATAACCTGTAAACATGGCCCCTACTCCAAACAAAAAGCTTCTTGACCAATGACTGTTGTGGTAGTGTTTGATAAGCTGCTAAAGTTTGACATAATATTCAAGGGCAAAAGCAATCACCCCTGACAGTGACAGTACCTGTGAAGAAGAATTTCCCTAAGGGGACAATAAAGGTCTATCTATCTATATAAACACCAGACAAAACCCAAGAGGACAGCAGCACTGTGGATTAACAGCAGTGTTTCCCCTACATTAGCTTAGCTGTGATGCTGAACCGCAGCTGAATTCAGCTCCATGCCAACAAAACACCGAGAATGAAACTTGTGGCCAAAGGCTATGCATTGCATCATGCATTTACCTCTCCAAGGATGATGAAATCTATCTTCTCCTTGAAGATGGATGGCAAGAGAAGTGCCCCCTTGAAGTCAATTCCTAGGTCATACAGATGCAAATGCACTTCATTAGATTTTGATAGCATGCAAATTCCCATTAACATGCTCTTGACATGGCACTATGGTACATCAATTATCTTTGGAAGAGAGAGCAAATGAATTGTCACAAAATTTACTATTTGTATGAGGTCAAATTAGCACCTGTAATGTCTTCAGCCAGTGCATTCTCTCTTGCCTCCATGTAGACCTTCTTCAGTGGCAAATCCTTGGTCATTTGAAGAACAGCAGTGAAGTTTTCGCTAAAGCGGCGACAGATGTTGTCTTGGCAGGGATGCATTAAATCAACCTCATCACACAACTGGAAATGAAAAGAGCAGAATAGACAAAAGAATGACATTTTACATTGAGGATTTAAACTTTTGACATGTTTAAAGACACAGACTGGAGATAAATGTAAAGTGCTTTAACCATTGAACAAAAATTCTAAAGATAATGAACAGATTGATTAATCAGTTAGTACAGAAAATAATAATCAGATTTAGAGACAAAAAAATCATTAGCCGTTTCCCCAATCATCTTAACAATTCTTACCCCTGCAGATGTCCCCAGGAATGGATATCTCTTTAATAGGTCCACAGTACACATTCCTTCAGCTACCTCTCGACGTCTCCATGCAAAGGTTTTTGTCATGCGGTCTTTCACCAGTGCTGTGTCAGGATGTAGCTTCTTGTGCTGATCATTTAGCACCTTGATATGAGCATCAACGGAGGCTGCATCTTCCCCCACAAAGCACGAATCCTTTGTCAAAGCAGATATCAGTATTATCATAAGTAAACTCTGATAAGTTAATGTTACTCGAAATGCGGTAATTTGTACACCAAATGCTTTGAAAAAAATGCAAAAATGTTGAATAGGAATTGCAAGTTGAGCTGACTTTTGTTAAATCAACTGTGAAGTTCCTTTTTCTATGTTAATGTTATCTGTTAACATGTTTCTTTCAATTAATGTTTACTTTTAGCTTTACAGTGAACATAATAAGACTACATATGTTACCTTAGCTCTTAGAGGCTGAGGGTGTAAGGACTTACGAGAGAGGGCTTCAGTCTCTTCAGACAGGAGCTGCTGGATTCCTCTGTGGTCCGATGTTTCTGCGTGCGTCCAAACTTTTCTTTAACCCGGTTCACTTCTTCGTTGCTGATTAGGGGAGCCCGTTCTGCTTTGAACTTTCTCTTGAGTTGGCTGTGCCAGGTGTCCTAGTTGTTTCAAATGTATATAAGTAGTTAATTATGGTTACTTTATATTAATATAATCTATAAAAGAAACAAAAAAGGAGAGGTACTCACATAACCATTTCCGTGTACATCTCTTAAGAAAGGATACTTCACAATCAGGGCTTTGATGACCTGGATGTAGTCTGAGTGGGTTGGGTACCTGTTTCAAACATAAGAAAAACAACCCACAGTACACTGATTACTCTTATCCTTTCCTGGGGGCTTTTCTGTTCTTCAATTCTTCTAATCATATTGTTATTACCGTAAATAGTATGTTGTAGACCAATGTCAAATCAATGTAGCTAAAGTTGATTTTAATTTCTTAAAAATGGGCGTGGACAAACAGCCACACCTCTCCCAAACTTCATTAATTAATTGACTGCAGTCCTGAATTATTAATTTACTCTTGAGCAAATTCGAAAATGAACACTTTGGATATCATAGTCCAGACAAGGTCTGGAGACACAGGATGTATGGTTTTACCACTATTGCCAGTTCATTGGAACCGTGTGTCACGCCAGACTCGAACGCTGGTCTCCAGATTGGGAGGCAGATGGGCTAAGCATTTGTTCTCTGCCTCTCTTACAACAGCAATATTAATATTAAGAAATTAATGTAATTATTCAGAAAGGAACCCTTACATTGTGTACTGTGACAGCATTTCATAAAGAGTCCCAATTATTTTGTTTCGGTACTTCTGTTCTTTCTGGACTGGTTCTTTGAGATCCAAGCGACTCTGGACATCTTGTGGGAATTTTGGAATGGAAATAACTGCAGGCAATCTACGGCAAGAAGGTATAGAACTGCAATACAGTAGGAAAACAGCATTAACTAGCCATTTTGCAAGCACTTAAATGCATATGCAAATTTAGACATTTATCACAACCTACCTCTGGTTTGCTTGGAACACTGGACCTTCAACTGTACCTTCAAATGGGTCGACCGGTTGTAAAGTGATGATGACTTCCTTGTAGCGGTTTGTGAAGTCTCTGAACTTCAGCTGCTTTTTGAAAGACTTGTCAAAAAGATATGCAACCATGGTCTCAGTGAGTCCACAGTCTACCGTCTCTCCATCTACATCGTTATCTGAAATATAAAGTACAGTATGAAATAAAAATAAAACCATTTTCAAATTTAGTTTTAAAGTGACATTATGGTCAATACATAATAATAATAATAATAATAATAATAATGATAATAATAATGATAATAAGCTATCATTGTGAATCTGTCTATATTCCCCAAAAGGAAGTTACAATTAATTCTCTTGATTAATTGTTAATATAAATTAACTGGTAATATAAAAATGTAAGTAAGTGTCCCTGCGCAGAGCTTACAGCTCTCATATTCGAAAATCCCACTAAGTAGGTGGAATGGTACAAATGTGTACCTTCCATTGTTTAAAATCCCTTTGAGCGGGAAACAAGTTAGATGCGATAAATTTTGCTTAGAAAACGATTTTGTTAATAGCTATATTTACATACTAGCATGTTTTGAGAAATTATTGATTTTTTTACATTGTTGTACACGGTTCGTCACTATTTATTGATAAAACACTCGAATACCGCGGGCAGACAGACGTTGAACATTCCACCAACAGTCTAAATAGTCCACATTTGTACCTTTCTTTGTTTAAAACTTAGCTAACTGCTAGCTTTCGCCCATGTTAAATCTAGCTCTTCGGACTTTCGCTAACTCTACTGTAAAATTACACGTTGTAATTTTTATAAAAACACAAAATCACACCCGACTTACCTCTAAATCTTTGCGCCTCGTCGTCTGACACATCAATGCCTTCTTCCATCAACCTTTTAAGGAGCTCCTCCGTGGATAACCCCCTGAGAGTCATTTTCTGCATCAACGCTAGTCAGCGAGGAGGCGGAGCACTCATCGCTGCTGCCTTTTCGGCCTTTGGGATTAATGCGCGTTGCGAACTTGACACATGAAAATACAACATTGTGGTATTAATGCGCAGTTGTTTAGAAACCGTTATGCTGTCTTGGCGAACTATATTTGTAACTTACAAAATGTAGTCACCGTAACATAAAAATCTGCTTGACATTTTAACTTCCAAAGAACCTCGGTTTAACTTGATGTTGCAAATTCCATAAAAACCTCACAATTAATGAACAATTCTAAGATGTAGTAAAAGCAAAAAAGTAAATGGCCAAACATAACAGTAAAATGATTTCACGTTTTTGAAAGATTTAAAACATTAAAAAATTATAACTGGAACTTAAAATGGAAATGGACCAGTTTTTTTTTTAACATCATTTGGTTGTGCCTGCATGTCATTGTGTGTGTGTGTGTTTTTTAATATAATTTAACATAACTTACACAAAGGTAGGTTACAGATATTCTTTGCATCATAGGATAATTTACGTAGAGAGGAGAGGACCAACAGATTTGATTATAACATGTAGCTTTTATGAGCACACTCACATCTCATATGAATTTTACAATTAACCAGGCCCATCCAGATTTTCCCATGCTGACCCATTACCACATTCTGCCACTGTCACTGCAGTACAGGTCAAAATGGTACAGATTTGTACTTTATTTCAAATTGTACCTTTAAAGGGGCATTTCTGGACTTTTAAAGACCAGTATTGTACTTTTAAGGGAACATTTTAAAAAAATGTACCTATAGGTACAAAAATGTTCTTCTCTCGTACCTCTATTTCTGAGAGTGTAGCCACCCCTTGTCTAAGGACTTTAAGTTGTTGCCATCTCACAAATTCTGTATGTGCCACTGCAATGTATTTTAACAGAAAAAGCTGTACCCAGGCTCAGCAGAGTAGTTCTATAAAGAACTACTCTGTGTTTATTAAGTCTGTTGTGTTTTTAATATATTTTAATGCTTTGTATCTTGTTCTATTTAATCTAAACAATCCATCCATTCGCTTCCGCTTATCCTTTTCAGGGTCGCGGGGGGCGCTGGAGCCTATCCCAGCTGTCATAGGGCGAAAGGCGGGGTACACCCTGGACAGGTCGCCAGTCTGTCGCAGGGCCAACACACAGGGACAGACAACCATTCACACCTAGTGACAATTTGTATTATCCAATTAACCTATCCCCACAAGCTGCATGTCTTTGGACGGTGGGAGGAAGCCGGAGTACCCGAAGGGAACCCACGCAAACACGGGGAGAACATGCAAACTCCACACAGAAAGGCCTGATGTTGGAATTGAACTCAGGACCTTCTTGCTGTGTGGCAACAGTGCTAACCACCGTACCACCGTGCTGCCCTAATCTAAACAATCCCCTAAAAATTTGTCCCTAACCATCTGGAACCTTCCTGTTAACTTTCAGTGAGTGGAAAAAAGTTTGTGTTCATCCTTCAGCTTCACTGTGTTTATATTATGCTAACCATAGCTGTGTAGCTAGTGATCACGTAGCACATTATATAGCAGCTAGCCCAACTTCAGTAACTCTACAAACATACAAACATCACTGCTGTCAACTTCTCTGTCTTCATATATGTCTGAAGTGATAGCAGAGCTATACGTTTTCATTTTTTAGAAATCCCTGACTCAGAACATGGTATTTCATCATTAGATGGAAACTAGTAAGCTAACTTCTAACTCTGTTAAAATTCATAAATCCTGTTTTCATGGATGCCTGGATGTTAAATTTAATTTTTGAAAGAATTTAGACAGTTTTAACTCTCACTGATGCTGCAGGGTTTGTTTGACTCGGAAACGGCTAATAAAGTCAGCCTTAAAGACCGGATTACGTTAATACCACCAACTAACCAACCACATGATGTAACATTTTGTACTGACAGAAGATGGCGCTACACATGTTCTCAAAACTTAAACTTTAAGCACTCATTTCTTAAGTCCAGTTTCATAGACAGTGTTACAGCTATGCCAGTTTTTGAGAGCATGGCTCCATGATGCAAGTTAGCCTTTATATGTGTAGCGTTTCATGTCCTCATTAAGTATCATAATAAATTATGGGATTTTTGGTGATGTTCACCTTTAATTGACATTCAAGTGATCAAACTGGGATTTGCACTGACGCTTGAAACAGTAAGTGTCTGGAAGCAGAGCAGAGCTCCACAAAGACATGACCCTGATCAGGGTCACTACACCAGCTACAATTCAAAATGCTACATATCTTTTCTTCTATGATACAATGAATGCGAGGAATATTTTAGGTAAGATTTGTACCAATAATCTGATACTAAGATGTGTGCATGTTACCCAAACGACATCCACTTTTGATCATTCCCATTATCATCTTTCAAAGTAAGTTTGCCTCATGAGACACGCCTTTGTCTTCATTTAATGCACTATATTAAATCCTTTGAACTGATAATGCCTTTTCTCTAGTCAATTTGATTAATGCAGCTCGAAGAAAATCAATTTTCCACCATCTTTCTGCCCTGTTTCATCCCCTTCCCCCATCTTCCATTCCCTATCAGTCTATCTGTGAGGTTGTCATGGTGGTGGCTCCAGTATAATGATTTCAGACTGGTTTAAAGCTGCACTGCATGAGTGAGGGCATGGATTACTGTATGTACCAAACTCACTGACATGAAAACTTGATTTTCCGGAGGCGTTAGAACCAGGCCTTCACTGTCTGCAACAACCAGGAATGTTATCTTTGTTGTGTGCATGGATCACAAATGTTAACAACATTTCAAAACAATTCAAAATAATTTCACTCTTCTTTATTTATTGTACTAAGGCATCAAGAAATCTTGGTATATATGCAAATTGCTATGATATTTCTTTTGAACAGCAGATATTTATGCAATAGATGTTCCAAAATAGCTGCATTTGGTGCATGTTTGCAGCCACTAATATGTATTTCAATGAATGTTCATATGAGTATATTAAATTTTCCAAGGTTATATTGCTGGTAAACACTGATATACCATCAGACTGTAGAAAAACTGAAAAATTTATGAGAGGACCTGTAAATCCCTCCTTTGGGAATACTATCCAGGCTTTGTTTGCTCTAGCTATTCCAACTTCCTTTAATATTTATCAGTTTACATTATAAAAACAAAAATAAGAGTCTAACTTAAACTACAAAATAAACTAAGATTCTCATTCCCTGAGGTTTGAAAGACTATTGGATTATGCCCTGGGTCAGTGATTGGTATAGGCAGGCCAGCTGGTCCATATTACCTTTGGGCTTAACCCCTTCCCAATGCATCATTAAGACTGGCTGTGTGTCCTGGCCTCTAAATTGAGGTTATTGGTCTTAATTCACTGCGCTGATAAACTCCTACCACACTGGGTGGACATGAACCATGTCTTGTCCTATGCCTCAAAAGACCTCATTTATATTTATGACAACCTTGAGTTTCCATTCCCGATTAATCCACTTAATATGAGAACGCAGATCCGTAAATCTCCTTCTGCCTCTTTGGTGGAATGTAAGAGAGCCAAGGATGTGACAAAAATGTCAACTCAGAGATTTGCAACACCAGAAAAGACATACTTGCACCCAAATACCCCTTGTATTGCAATCCCAAATTTTTGCACTTGTCTCAGAACCAGAAACTCAGAGGCACAGCAGATGGCTGGCAGACACCAACATATATCCTTAAACCCATGCAGCTCTTCCTAAGAAGATTGGTTTAAGTCATAAGCAAGCTATTGAAGTGCTGATGATCATGATCCTCTCTTTCACTATGGAGAACAGAGAAAGAGAGCCTGAGAGACAGACACATACTGAGTCACAGATTAGCTAGTCAGCAGAGAATAAGTGCTGCTTAATTCCCTGTGAAGAGTTCAGAGGTTTCTGTCTGTTGTGAGCTGCAATGCACTCAGTGGACAAGCAAATGTTTTCTGGGTGGAGAAGCATCAACTCTTTTACATTTCAGTGACAGCAAGGTTACGATAGTCATAGAAACAGGTGTCATAGCACTTTGATTTGTTTTATGCTTTTAGAAGTTTCTTTTAAGGCTGATTATGTAACTGCCTGATTTTGATGCATCCCCACTCCTACTGTATTTGCGCCCCACTCACATCTTTTAATGATGACAAGCAAGTCTGTGCACTTCAATACCACTGAGAGTCCCTCATCCCACCTTCACATTCCTTTTTCCCTTCAACTCAACTTAAGCAGATGGCCACAGATGGGAATTAAAGCCCCAATAAACCTGGTTGCATCTGTTTGAGGCCGCAGTCCTGGTAAAAAGAAAGTACACCCCTTTTCATTTCAAAGGTTTTATGTATCAGGACATAATTGAAAGTTGTCTGGTCCTCAAAATTAGGTGATTAAAACCTCAGATCACACCCAGCATATGACATTGCCGTGTCACATTTATTTAACTATATCTAAGCAAAAATACAGAAGCTTTGTGCGAAAAACTAAGTACACCCATACTGCTTCCAAGGACTTCAGATGGTAAGTAGATGCCAGGTGCTGCTAATCAGATGCACTTGACTGATTAGTCATTAGCAAAACCTTTCTGCTTTCATAAAGTGTGTTAACACAATACCAAGGAGGAAAGGCATCAGAAATTATCTTGATGTTGTCCATCAATCTGGGAAAGGTTATAAGGCGTTTTTCTAAACAGTTTATAGTCCATCATTCTGCAATGAGAAAGGTTATTTGCAAGTGGAAAAAACATTTAAGACAGCTGCCAGTCTTCCCAGGAGTGTGCACCAGCAAATTCACCCTGCATATTGCAGTGCAATATACTACATTCAAGAACAATATCCTTTGGACAGATTAGACTCAAGTAGAGATATTTGGCCATAATGCATAGCATGATAAACCAAACACCATATCAGCACAAACACCTCATTCCAGCTGTCCAACACAGTAGTGGAGAAGTGATAATCTAAGTTTGGTTTTTTTTATAGCCACAGAACCTGCAGTCAGTCAGGTGACCATGAACTCTTTTGTATTCCAAAGTGTGTGTATATATACATATATATATACATATATATATATATATATATATATATATATATATATATATATATACACACACACACACACACACACACACACACACACACACACACACATATATATATATATATATATATATATATATATATATATATATATATATATATATATACACACACACACACACACACACACACACATATATATACGCCACTTGGTTATGGCGTTCCATATAGCAGGCAAGGCATACATGGAACGCCATAACCAAGTGGCCGGCATAGTGTACAGGAACATCTGTGCCGAGTATAACCTAGAAGTCCCGAGGTCAAAATGGGAGATGCCCCCAAGGGTGGTGGAGAATGACCGAGCTAAGATCCTGTGGGACTTCCAGATACAGACGGACAAAATGGTGGTGGCTAACCAACCGGACATAGTGGTGGTAGACAAACAGAAGAAGACGGCCGTAGTGATCGATGTAGCGGTTCCGAATGACAGCAATATCAGGAAGAAGGAACACGAGAAGCTGGAGAAATACCAAGGGCTCAGAGAAGAGCTCGAGAGGATGTGGAGGGTGAAGGTAACGGTGGTCCCCGTGGTAATCGGAGCACTAGGTGCGGTGACTCCCAAGCTAGGCGAGTGGCTCCAGCAGATCCCGGGAACAACATCGGAGATCTCTGTCCAGAAGAGCGCAGTCCTGGGAACAGCTAAGATACTGCGCAGGACCCTCAAGCTCCCAGGCCTCTGGTAGAGGACCCGAGCTTGAAGGATAAACCGCCCGCAGGGGCGTGCTGGGTGTTTTTTTTTTTTAGTTTTATATATATATATATATATACACACACACACACACACACACACACACACACACACACACACACATATATATATATATATATATATATATATATATATATATATATATATATATATATATATATATATATATATATATATATATGGGTTGCATCCCTCTCCCATATGCCCATAACGGCAATGCTCAGTGGCTAGAGGATCTGAGGGCTGACCACAGCGACCTCCCTGAACAGGGTCCAGTAACCATCACAGTGGCAGATATCCAAGAAAGGGTCTCCAGTATGAAGAGTTGGACAGCACCAGGGCCCGACATGGTTCACGCCTACTGGCTGAAGAAGCTGACTGCACTCCACGAGCGTCTGGCAGCACAAATGAACCAGCTGCTAGTTAACGAGAGACACCCGGAATGGCTAACTGAAGGCCGGACGGTCCTGATCCCCAAGGACCCCAAGAAGGGACCGGTCCCCTCCAACTACCGACCAATAACCTGCCTCAGTACTACATGGAAGCTCCTGTCAGGCATCATATCGGCTAAGATGAACAGGCACATGGGTCAATACATGAGCAGGACACAGAAAGGAATTGGCAAGAATACCAGAGGCGCAAAACACCAGCTACTGGTAGACAGAACAATCAGCCGAGACTGCAAGACCAGACTGACCAACCTGTGCACTGCCTGGATTGATTACAAGAAGGCCTATGACTCAATGCCCCACAGCTGGATACTGGAATGCCTAGAATTGTACAAGATCAATGGGACCCTAAGAGCCTTCATCAGGAACTCAATGGGGATGTGGCGTACAACACTAGAGGCCAACTCCAAGCCCATAGCACAAGTCACCATCAAGTGCGGGATC